>NC_067245.2:283442728-284067728 GCF_019359855.2 Lolium perenne
GTGACTAAGAAGGATAGATGCTTAATTTTTCATATTCATGATTTAAACTTGCAAATACGAGCGATGCATCCAAAAGAAACACTCGTCCCCTCCCCGCATGATTTTTCCCTACCTAAATTTGAAGTCAAGCCAAAGGTGGTTCAAAAAAGGCAATCAAAAGGCATGGATTGTTCATCATTTTCTACATAGCTAGGGAAAATACCATACTGCCATACTAGTGTTTTAGAAAATAGCCCTTCAAATAGTTTGGCAACATGTTTATCAACTTTAATGCTTACTATGTGACATAAGAAAACTATTTGATTTGGTTTTTCATTTTTCTGTTTTATTTTTTATTTTTCTGCCCATTTGAATCTTGGTCAAATCCTTGGTTTGACCAAGATTTAGACAAGTTTAACACGTGAAAACGAATAAGTAAGCATGGATGATTCTTAGTCACTCCAAAATGTACCAACTGATAGATATGTTAACTTTGCTTCATGGATGTAAATGAGTTAACTTGGATTTCCTACCCTTTGAATCCATAGGAAACTTTGTTCTAATGCACTATAATAATCAATCGAGTTTTTACACCAACAGGTCTGTCACTTACGTGTGGTGCCCATGCGTGAGGTCCCACACTTCAGTGAGCACAAGTCACGTGCAATAGGTACGTAAACTCCCAGCCATCTTCTTTGTCAAAAGAAGACGCATCAGGAATTCAGGATGCGTACTGGACGTCTCTGGATCCTTCAGGATCCTTCGGTTGTCCCTCTCATAAAAAAAATCTCTCTCATTCTTGGCCTCGCTCGAGCGCTCGCTCGCTCGCACCTCCTACTCAATGACAAACCCTGCACAACAGTCAACATCATCACCCGAAAAAGGGGATACACCATAATGCTCTCCCTTCTTCTCTCCTTCCGAGCGATCCCTCTTCCTCCGAGTTTCACTCGATGGGCAAACACACATGTGCTGCATAGTAATAATAAAAAGGTACTGTAGAAAAATCGATATACGAATCAATAATTAAATAGGTTAAACTAGGGTTTTGCCCAGTTCTATAGATCAAGGTTCAAAAAAAATCCAACTACGGGGTTCGAACAACACGATTCTAATCCAAGATTTTTTTCGACCTCATCCAAATGGCCTCAAACTATAGGGTTAGCATCAAGTGCAGTATGTGTGAAAATGTATGCACTATGTGTGCTATAACTTGTATGTCTTTCAAATTTGAACCAAATTTGAATAAGTTTGAAATATTTGAAAAGGGGCCTTTGGCTTAAACGTTTGAAACCAAAAACCACTTCTCTTCATGCATGCTTGACTTCATAAGACATAGTTTAGCTAGGGTTAGGGGGTAGATACATGATTTTCCTGGTTTGAATATGTCTAGACCTTGTTTATCAACTTAATTGAATGCTTACTATATGACATAAGAAGACTATGTGCCTTGGTTTTTCATTTTTTGATTTTTTTTAAATTATGCCCATTTGAATCTTGGTCAAATCCTAGGTTTGACCATGGTTTAAACAAGTTTAAATCATGAATATGAAAAATTAAGCATCTATCCTTCTTAGTCACTCCAAAATGTAGCTCTAGGGAGGGTTTTTGAAATTTCCATGTTTGAAACCAAAAACCACTTCTCTTCATGCATGCTTGACTTCATAAGACAGAGTTTAGGGTTAGGGGTAGATATATACATGATTTTCTGGTTTGAATATGTCTAGACCTTGTTTATCAACTTGAATGCTTACTATATATATGACATAAGAATGCTATGTCCTTTGGTTTTTCATTCTTTTGATTTTTTTCTGAATTTCTATGCCCATTTGAATCTTTTGGTCAAATCCTAGGTTTGGCCAAGATTTAAACAAGTTTAAAACATGAAAATGAAAAGGGAAGCTTGTATCCTTCTTAGTCACTCTAAAATGAAGATTTTGTGAGGTTTTTGAAATTTCCATGTTTGAAACCCAAAACCACTT
Source organism: Lolium perenne (assembly GCF_019359855.2). Classification (NCBI taxonomy): domain Eukaryota; kingdom Viridiplantae; phylum Streptophyta; class Magnoliopsida; order Poales; family Poaceae; genus Lolium; species Lolium perenne. Next base: position 283,444,690 of record NC_067245.2, read on the forward strand.
CTCTTCATGCTAGACTTCATAAGACAGAGTTTAGGGGTTAGGGGGTAGATACTGGTTTGTCTAGTTTGAATATGTCTAGACCTTGTTTATCAACTTGAATGCTTACTACATGACATAAGAAGACTATATACTTTGGTTTTTCATTTTTCTGATTTTTTAAATTTTCTACCCATTTGAATCTAGGTCAAATCCTAGGTGTTTGACCATGATTTAAACAAGTTTAAAACATGAATATGAAAAATTAAGCATCTATCCTTCTTAAGTCACTCCAAAATGTAACTCTTGGGAGTTTATTTGAAATTTCCATGTTTGAAACCAAAAACCACTTCTCTTCATGCTAGACTTTCATAAAATCGACCGAGCTAGTTGAGGGTTAGGTGGTAGATACATGATTTGTCTGGTTTGAATATGTCCAAACCTTGTTTATCAACTTGAATGCTTACTATATGACATAAGAATGCTTACCATATGTTTGAATTTTAAAAGCATATAGTCTTCTTATGTCATATAGTAAGCATTCAAGTTCATAAATAATGTTTGGACATATTCAAACCAGACAAATCATGTATCTACCCCCTAACCCTAATCTCGGTCGATTTTATGAAAGTCAAGCATGACGAGAAGTGGTTTTTGGTTTCAAACATGGAAATTTCAAAAACCCTCCCAAGAGTTACATTTTGGAGTGACTTAAGAAGGATAGATGCTTATTTTTTCATATTCATGTTTTAAACTTGAATAAATCATGGTCAAACCTAGGATTTGACCAAGATTCAAATGGACAGAAAATGAAAAAACAGCAAAATGAAAAACCAAAGTACATAGTGTTCTTATGTCATGTAGCTAGTAAGCATTCAATTTGATAAACAAGGTCTAGACATATTCAAACTAGACAAACCATGTATCTACCCCCTAACCCCTAAACTCTGTCTTATGAAGTCTAGCATGAAGAGAAGTGGTTTTGGGTTTCAAACATGGAAATTTCAAAAACACTCCCAAAAACTTCATTTTAGAGTGACTAAGAAGGATACAAGCTTCCATTTTCATTTTCATGTTTTAAACTTGTTTAAATCTTGGTCCCAACCTAGGATTTGACCAAAACGTTCAAATGGGCATAAAAATTCAAAAAAATCAAAATAATGAAAAACCTAGGATTTGACCAAGATTCAAATGGGCATAAAATTTAAAAAAAATGAAAAAATGAAAAACCAAGGCACGTAGTCTTCTTATGTCATATAGTAAGCATTCAATTAAGTTGATAAACAAGGTCTAGACATATTCAAACCAGGAAAATCATGTATCTACCCCTAACCCTAGCTAAACTCTATCTTATGAAGTCAAGCATGCATGAAGAGAAGTGGTTTTTGGTTTCAAACATGGAAAATTCAAAAACCTCCCAAAAGCTTCATTTTGGAGTGACTAAGAAGGATCTATAGGAAACTATGTACTAATACAGTATAATAATCACCCGAGTTATTAGAGCAACAAGTCTGTCACTTACGTGTGGTTCCCATGCATGAGGTCCCACACTTCAGTGAGCACAAGTCACGTACGCTAGGTAAGCAAACTCCCAGCCATATTCTTTGTCAAGCGAGATGCATCAAGATCTCTCTCTCTCCAATTATCCACCTCCGTTGGCTGCCGGTTTTGGCAGGGCGTTTCTAGCTCAGCTCGGAGGCCATGGTGTGCAGGCTCTTTAGCCATGGCGATTTGGTCGCGCCAAGTGGTTCGTGCCCGGCTGCGATGAGGATCAATCCGGACGGTGGCTGTTAAGGACCTGATCGCATTTCTTGCTTTCAGCCTGGGGTCTACCATGTAAATCTTAGGGATTTAGACGTAATTTCCTATTTATTTTGTGTCATGCTGTAAACTGCTCTCTGATGCGTATTGGAAATCTGGGTCCTTCAGGATCGTTCGGTTGTCCCTCCAACAAAAAAACATCTCTCTCATTTTCGGCCTCGCTCGCTCACACCCTCTGCGCACTGACAACCCTGCACAACAGTCAAATCACCCGAAAAAATGTAGACACCATAAATAAGTGGGGCCCCTTGACTGCTCTCCCTTCGTCTCCTCCCGTGTGATCCCTCTTCCTCAGATTCCCGACCTTGCGGAAAATAAAAATGAAATGAAAGAGTTTCACTGGACGGGCAAACACATGTGCTGCCTAGTAATAATAATAAAAACGTAAAAAAAAATCGACCTACGAATCTATTAATAAGTTAAACTAGGGTTCTGCACAGTACTACGGATCAATTTCAGAAAATGCAACTACGGGGTTCGATTTTGGCCTGCTAATATAAAATTAAATAATCTGAACTAGTATTCCTCTAAAAAATCATTTTGGTATGCATCGTTTGGTACTTTTGATAGCAAGAGTGCTTACTCCCTCCGTTAGCAAATAGTCTTCCTTTTCATGTTTATGAAGTCAAGCATGAAGAGAAGTGGTTTTGGGTTTCAAACATGGAAATTTCAAAAACCTCCCAAAAAAGTTCCATTTTCGAGTGACTAAGAAGGATACAAGCTTCCCTTTTCATTTTCATGTTTTAAACTTGTTTAAATTATCTTGGTCAAATCACATAGTCTTCTTATGTCATATAGTAAGCAAAGCACATAGTCTTCTTATGTCATATAGTAAGCATTAAAATTGATAAACAGGGTCTAGACATATTCAAACTAGACAAATCATGTATCTACCCCTAACCGCTAAGGGCCTGTTTGGTTCCCAGCCACACTTTGCCAAGCCTAATTTTGGCAAGTGTGGCAGCCACAAAAGTGTGGCTAGGATTTTGGAAGCCACAAAGTGTGGCAAAAGTTGGCAAAAAATTCACTCTATGATAAGTGGGCCATATGGATACTCAAGTGTGGCAGCTCTAAAGTGTGGCAAGAACCAAACACATGCCAAATTGCCAAACTTTGGCTTGGCAAAGTGTGGCTGGGAACCAAATAGGCCCTAAATTCTGTCTTATGAAGTCAAGCATGAAGAGAAGTGGTTTTGGGTTTCAAACATGTAAATTTCAAGAACATCCTAAAAGCTTCATTTTAGAGTGACTAAGAAGGATCCATGATTACCTTTTCATTTTCTTGTTTTAAACTTGTTTAAATATTGGTCAAACCTATGATTTGACCAAAAGATTCAAATGGGCATAACAATTCAGAAAAAATCAAGAGAATGAAAAAACAAAGGACATAGCATTCTTATGTCATATATATAGTAAGCATTCAAGTTGATAAACAAGGCCTATACATATTCAAACCATAAAATCATGTATATATCTACCCCTAACTTAACCCTAATTAAACTCTGTCTTATGAAGTCAAGCATGCATGAAGAGAAGTGGTTTTGGTCTCAAACATGGAAATTTCAAAAACCCACCCAAGAGTTTTGGAGTGACTAAGAAGGATAGATGCTTAATTTTTCATATTCATGATTTAAACTTGTTCAAATCTTGGCCAAACCTAGAATTTGACCAAGATTCAAATGGGCATAAAAATTCAAAAAATCAAAAAAAATATGAAAAACCAAGGTCTTATTATGTCATATATATAGTAATCATAAACAAGGTCTCTAGACATATTCAAAACATACAAATCATGTATCTACCACCTAACCCTAAACTCTGTCTTATGAACTCAAGCATGAAGAGAAGTGGTTTTGGGTTTCAAACATGGAAATTTCAAAAAAAAAACCAAAAACTTCATTTTAGAGTGACTAAGAAGGATACAAGCTTCCCTTTTCATTTTCATGTTTTAAACTTATTTAAATTATCTTGGTCAAATCACATAGTCTTCTTATGTCATATAGTAAGCAAAGCACATAGTCTTCTTATGTCATATAGTAAGTATTAAAATTGATAAACAATGTCTAGACATATTCAAACTAGACAAATCATGTATCTACCCCTAACCCCTAAATTCTGTCTTATGAAGTCAAGCATGAAAAGAAGTCGTTTTGGGTTTCAAACATGGAAATTTTAAGAACATCCCAAAAGCTTCATTTTAGAGTGACTAAGAAGGATACAAGCTTCCCTTTTCATTTTCATGTTTTAAACTTGTTTAAATCTTGGCTAAACCTAGGATTTGACCAAAAGATTCAAATGGGCATAAAAATTCAGAAAAAAATCAAAAGAATGAAAAACAAAGGACATAGCATTCTTATGTCATATATATAGTAAGCATTATTCAAGTTGATAAACAAGGTCTAGACATATTCAAACCATAAAATCATGTATATATCTACCCCTAACCCTAAACTCTGTCTTATGAAGGCAAGCATGCAGGAAGAGAAGTTGTTTTTGGTTTCAAACATGGAAATTTCAAAAACCCTCCCAACAAGAGCTACATTTTAGAGTGACTGAGAAGCATACATGCTCACTTTTTCATATTCATGTTTTAAACTTATTCGAATCTTGGTGAAACCTAGGATTTGACCAAGATTCAAATGGGTATAAAAATTCAAATACTGGTTTGTCTAGTTTGAATATGTCTAGACCTTGTTTATTAACTTGAATGCTTACTACATGACATAAGAAGACTATATAATTTGTTTTTTATTTTTCTGATTTTTTAAATTTTTCTACCCATTTGAATCTTGGTCAAATCCTAGGTGTCTGACCATGATTTAAACAAGTTTAAAACATGAATATGAAAAATTAAGCATCTATCCTTCTTAAGTCACTCCAAAATGTAACTCTTGGGAGGTTTTTTGAAATTTCCATGTTGAAACAAAAAACCACTTCTCTTCATGCTAGACTTTCAAAAAATTGACCGAGTTTAGGGTTAGGTGGTAGATACATGATTTGTCTTGTTTGAATATGTCCAAACCTTGTTTATCAACTTGAATGCTTACTATATGACATAAGAATGCTTACCATATGTTTGAATTTTAAAAGCATATAGTCTTCTTATGTCATATAGTAAGCATTCAAGTTGATAAACAATGTTTGGACGTATTCAAACCAGACAAATCATGTATCTACGCCCTAACCCTAATCTCGGTCGATTTTATGAGAGTCAAGCATGAAGAGAAGTGGTTTTTGGTTTCAAACATGGAAATTTCAAAAACCCTCCCAAGAGTTACATTTTGCAGTGACTTAAGAATGATAGATGCTTAATTTTTCATATTCATGTTTTAAACTTGTTTAAATCATGGTTAAACCTAGGATTTGACCAAGATTCAAATGGGCAGAAAATTTAAAAAAATAGAAAATGAAAAACCAAAGTACATAGTCTTCTTATTATGTCATGTAGCTAGTAAGCATTCAATTTGATAAACAAGTTCTAGACATATTCAAACTAGACAAACCATGTATCTACCCCCTAACCCCTAAACTTTGTCTTATGAAGTCTAGCATGAAGAGAAGTGGTTTTGGGTTTCAAACATGGAAATTTCAAAAACCTCCCAAAAAAGTTCCATTTTCGAGTGACTAAGAAGGATACAAGCTTCCCTTTTCATTTTCATGTTTTAAACTTATTTAAATTATCTTGGTCAAATCACATAGTTTTCTTATGTCATATAGTAAGCAAAGCACATAGTCTTCTTATGTCATATAGTAAGCATTAAAATTGATAAACAATGTCTAGACATATTCAAACTAGACAAATCATGTATCTACCCCTAACCCCTAAATTATGTCTTATGAAGTCAAGCATGAAAAGAAGTCGTTTTGGGTTTCAAACATGGAAATTTCAAGAACATCCCAAAAGCTTCATTTTAGAGTGACTAAGAAGGATCCATGATTACCTTTTCATTTTCTTGTTTTAAACTTGTTTAAATATTGGTCAAACCTAGGATTTGACCAAAAGATTCAAATGGGCATAAAAAATCAGAAAAAAATCAAGAGAATGAAAAAACAAAGGACATAGCATTCTTATGTCACATATATAGTAAGCATTCAAGTTGATAAACAAGGTCTAGACATATTCAAACCAGAAAATCATGTATATATCTACCCCTAACCCTAAACTCTGTCTTATGAAGGCAAGCATGCAGGAAGAGAAGTTGTTTTTGGTTTCAAACATGGAAATTTCAAAAACCCTCCCAACAAGAGCTACATTTTAGAGTGACTGAGAAGCATACATGCTCACTTTTTCATATTCATGTTTTAAACTTATTCAAAACTTGGTGAAACCTAGGATTTGACCAAGATTCAAATGGGTATAAAAATTCAAATAATGGTTTGTCTAGTTTGAATATGTCTAGACCTTGTTTATCAACTTGAATGCTTACTACATGACATAAGAAGACTATATAATTTGCTTTTTATTTTTCTGATTTTTTTAATTTTTCTACCCATTTGAATCTTGGTCAAATCCTAGGTGTCTGACCATGATTTAAACAAAACATGAATATGAAAAATTAAGCATCTATCCTTCTTAAGTCACTCCAAAATGTAACTCTTGGGAGGTTTTTTGAAATTTCCATGTTGAAACAAAAAACCACTTCTCTTCATGCTAGACTTTCATAAAATTGACCGAGTTTAGGGTTAGGTGGTAGATACATGATTTAATATATGTCCAAACCTTGTTTATCAACTTGAATGCTTACTATATGACATAAGAATGCTTACCATATGTTTGAATTTTAAAAGCATATAGTCTTCTTATGTCATATAGTAAGCATTCAAGTTGATAAACAATGTTTGGACGTATTCAAACCAAACAAATCAAGTATCTACGCCCTAACCCTAATCTCGGTCGATTTTATGAGAGTCAAGCATGAAGAGAAGTGGTTTTTGGTTTCAAACATGGAAATTTCAAAAACCCTCCCAAGAGTTACATTTTGGAGTGACTTAAGAATGATAGATGCTTAATTTTTCATATTCATGTTTTAAACTTGTTTAAATCATGGTCAAACCTAGGATTTGACCAAGATTCAAATGGGCAGAAAATTTAAAAAAATAGAAAATGAAAAACCAAAGTACATAGTCTTCTTATTATGTCATGTAGCTAGTAAGCATTCAATTTGATAAACAAGGTCTAGACATATTCAAACTAGACAAACCATGTATCTACCCCCTAACCCCTAAACTTTGTCTTATGAAGTCTAGCATGAAGAGAAGTGGTTTTGGGTTTCAAACATGGAAATTTCAAAAACCTCCCAAAAAAGTTCCATTTTCGAGTGACTAAGAAGGATACAAGCTTCCCTTTTCATTTTCATGTTTTAAACTTATTTAAATTATCTTGGTCAAATCACATAGTCTTCTTATGTCATATAGTAAGCAAAGCACATAGTCTTCTTATGTCATATAGTAAGCATTAAAATTGATAAACAATGTCTAGAAATATTCAAACTAGACAAATCATGTATCTACCCCTAACCCCTAAATTCTGTCTTATGAAGTCAAGCATGAAAAGAAGTCGTTTTGGGTTTCAAACATGGAAATTTCAAGAACATCCCAAAAGCTTCATTTTAGAGTGACTAAGAAGGATCCATGATTACCTTTTCATTTTCTTGTTTTAAACTTGTTTAAATATTGGTCAAACCTAGTATTTGACCAAAAGATTCAAATGGGCATAAAAAATCAGAAAAAAAATCAAGAGAATGAAAAAACAAAGGACATAGCATTCTTATGTCATATATATAGTAAGCATTCAAGTTGATAAACAAGGTCTAGACCTATTCAAACTAGAAAATCATGTATATATCTACCCCTAACCCTAAACTCTGTCTTATGAAGTCAAGCATGCATGAAGAGAAGTGTTTTTGGTTTCAAACATGGAAATTTCAAAAACCCTCCCAAGAGTTTTGGAGTGACTAAGAAGGATAGATGCTTAATTTTTCATATTCATGATTTAAACTTGCAAATACGAGCGATGCATCCAAAAGAAACACTCGTCCCCTCCCCGCATGATTTTGCCCTACCTAAATTTGAAGTCAAGCCAAAGGTGGTTCAAAAAAGGCAATCAAAAGGCATGGATTGTTCATCATTTTATACCTAGCTAGGGAAAATACCATACTGCCATACTAGTGTTTTAGAAAATAGCCCTTCAAATAGTTTGGCAACATGTTTATCAACTTTAATGCTTACTATGTGACATAAGAAAACTATTTGATTTGGTTTTTCATTTTTTTGTTTTTTTTTTCTGCCCATTTGAATCTTGGTCAAATCCTTGGTTTGACCAAGATTTAGACAAGTTTAACACGTGAAAACGAATAAGTAAGCATGGATGCTTCTTAGTCACTCCAAAATGTACCAACTGATAGATATGTTAACTTTGCTTCATGGATGTAAATGAGTTAACTTGGATTTCCTACCCTTTGAATCCATAGGAAACTTTGTTCTAATGCACTATAATAATCAATCGAGTTTTTACACCAACAGGTCTGTCACTTACGTGTGGTGCCCATGCGTGAGGTCCCACACTTCAGTGAGCACAAGTCATGTGCAATAGGTACGCAAACTCCCAGCCATCTTCTTTGTCAAGAGAAGACGCATCAGGAATTCAGGATGCGTACTGGACGTCTCTGGGTCCTTCAGGATCCTTCGGTTGTCCCTCTCATAAAAAAAATCTCTCTCATTCTCAGCCTCGCTCGAGCGCTCGCTCGCTCGCACCTCCTGCTCACTGACAAACCCTGCACAACAGTCAACATCATCACCCGAAAAGGGGAGACACCATAATGCTCTCCCTTCTTCTCTCCTTCCGAGCGATCCCTCTTCCTCCGAGTTTCACTCGACGGGCAAACACACATGTGCTGCATAGTAATAATAAAAAGGTACTGTAGAAAAATCGATATACGAATCTATAATTAAATAGGTTAAACTAGGGTTTTGCCCAGTTCTATAGATCAAGGTTCAAACAAAATCCAACAAATCAAAAAAATATATGAAAAACCAAGGTCTTATTATGTCATATATATAGTAATCATAAACAAGGTCTCTAGACATATTCAAAACATACAAATCATGTATCTACCACCTAACCCTAAACTCTGTCTTATGAACTCAAGCATGAAGAGAAGTGGTTTTGGGTTTCAAACATGGAAATTTCAAAAAAAAACCCCAAAAACTTCATTTTAGAGTGACTAAGAAGGATACAAGCTTCCCTTTTCATTTCATGTTTTAAACTTGTTTAAATCTTGGCCAAACCTAGGATTTGACCAAAAGATTCAAATGGGCATAAAAATTCAGAAAAAAATCAAAAGAATGAAAAACAAAGGACATAGCATTCTTATGTCATATATATAGTAAGCATTATTCAAGTTGATAAACAAGGTCTAGACATATTCAAACCATAAAATCATGTATATATCTACCCCTAACCCTAAACTCTGTCTTATGAAGGCAAGCATGCAGGAAGAGAAGTTGTTTTTGGTTTCAAACATGGAAATTTCGAAAACCCTCCCAACAAGAGCTACATTTTAGAGTGACTGAGAAGCATACATGCTCACTTTTCATATTCATGTTTTAAACTTATTCAAATCTTGGTGAAACCTAGGATTTGACCAAGATTCAAATGGGTATAAAAATTCAAATACTGGTTTGTCTAGTTTGAATATGTCTAGACCTTGTTTATCAACTTGAATGCTTACTACATGACATAAGAAGACTATATAATTTGTTTTTTATTTTTCTGATTTTTTTAATTTTTCTACCCATTTGAATCTTGGTCAAATCCTAGGTGTCTGACCATGATTTAAACAAGTTTAAAACATGAATATGAAAAATTAAGCATCTATCCTTCTTAAGTCACTCCAAAATGTAACTCTTGGGAGGTTTTTTGAAATTTCCATGTTGAAACAAAAAACCACTTCTCTTCATGCTAGACTTTCATAAAATTGACCGAGTTTAGAGTTAGTTGGTAGATACATGATTTGTCTTGTTTGAATATGTCCAAACCTTGTTTATCAACTTGAATGCTTACTATATGACATAAGAATGCTTACCATATGTTTGAATTTTAAAAGCATATAGTCTTCTTATGTCATATAGTAAGCATTCAAGTTGATAAACAATGTTTGGACGTATTCAAACCAGACAAATCATGTATCTACGCCCTAACCCTAATCTCGGTCGATTTTATGAGAGTCAAGCATGAAGAGAAGTGGTTTTTGGTTTCAAACATGGAAATTTCAAAAACCCTCCCAAGAGTTACATTTTGGAGTGACTTAAGAATGATAGATGCTTAATTTTTCATATTCATGTTTTAAACTTGTTTAAATCATGGTCAAACCTAGGATTTGACCAAGATTCAAATGGGCAGAAAATTTAAAAAAATAGAAAATGAAAAACCAAAGTACATAGTCTTCTTATTATGTCATGTAGCTAGTAAGCATTCAATTTGATAAACAAGGTCTAGACATATTCAAACTAGACAAACCATGTATCTACTCCCTAACCCCTAAACTTTGTCTTATGAAGTCTAGCATGAAGAGAAGTGGTTTTGGGTTTCAAATATGGAAATTTCAAAAACCTCCCAAAAAAGTTCCATTTTCGAGTGACTAAGAAGGATACAAGCTTCCCTTTTCATTTTCATGTTTTAAACTTATTTAAATTATCTTGGTCAAATCACATAGTCTTCTTATGTCATATAGTAAGCAAAGCACATAGTCTTCTTATGTCATATAGTAAGCATTAAAATTGATAAACAATGTCTAGACATATTCAAACTAGACAAATCATGTATCTACCCCTAACCCCTAAATTCTGTCTTATGAAGTCAAGCATGAAAAGAAGTCGTTTTGGGTTTCAAACATGGAAATTTCAAGAACATCCCAAAAGCTTCATTTTAGAGTGACTAAGAAGGATCCATGATTACCTTTTCATTTTCTTGTTTTAAACTTGTTTAAATATTGGTCAAACCTAGGATTTGACCAAAAGATTCAAATGGGCATAAAAAATCAGAAAAAAATCAAGAGAATGAAAAAACAAAGGACATAGCATTCTTATGTCACATATATAGTAAGCATTCAAGTTGATAAACAAGGTCTAGACATATTCAAACCATAAAGGATAGATGCTTAATTTTTCATATTCATGATTTAAACTTGTTCAAATCTTGGCCAAACCTAGAATTTGACCAAGATTCAAATGGGCATAAAAATTCAAAAAATCAAAAAAAAATATGAAAAACCAAGGTGTTATTATGTCATATATATAGTAATCATAAACAAGGTCTCTAGACATATTCAAAACATACAAATCATGTATCTACCACCTCTAACCCTAATCTCTGTCTTATGAACTCAAGCATGAAGAGAAGTGGTTTTGGGTTTCAAACATGGAAATTTCAAAAACCTCCCAAAAACTTCATTTTAGAGTGACTAAGAAGGATACAAGCTTCCCTTTTCATTTTCATGTTTTAAACTTGTTTAAATCTGGGTCAAACCTTGGATTTGACCAAAAGATTCAAATGGGCATAAAAATTCAGAAAAAAATCAAAAGAATGAAAAACAAAGGACATAGCATTCTTATGTCATATATATAGTAAGCATTATTCAAGTTGATAAACAAGGTCTAGACATATTCAAACCATAAAATCATATATATATCTACCCCTAACCCTAAACTCTATCTTATGAAGGCAAGCATGCAGGAAGAGAAGTTGTTTTTGGTTTCAAACATGGAAATTCAAAAACCTCCCACGAGCTTCATTTTGGAGTGACTAATTAAGAAGGATACATGCTTACTTTTTCATATTCATGTTTTAAACGTGTTTAACTCTTGGTCAAATTAACCTAGGATTTGACCAAAATTCAAATGGGCATAAAAATAAAAAAAAAATGAAAAATGGAAAACCAAAGCACATAGTCTTCTTATGTTATACATTAAGCATTCAAGTTGATAAACGTACAAAGGTCGATCTAGACATATTCAAACCAGAAAAATCATGTATCTACCCCCTAACCGTAAACTCTGTCTTAATTAATTATGAAGTCAAGCATGAAGAGAAGTGGTATTGGGTTTCAAACATGTAAATTCCAAAAACCTCCCGACCACGAGCTTCATTTTGGAGTGACTAAGAATGATCGATTTTACTTAGGTATGTAGTATAGTACATCACAAATGTGAAATGAAACAGATGATGTCAATATCTATAAACCCTAAACCCTAATTATATTAAACCCCTAGACCCTAACACAAAACCTTGTATATAAACCATAAACCTATATATCACTACCAAAAAATGAGTCATGCGATTCAAATGTTTGGCATTGTTTTCTCGTAGCATGCAATGCTCCCACACACACTTCTGGGTAAGCGAGGCCTGAAACACATGGTGCAAAAAAATATGCAGGGTTCTTGTCTTAAAAATAGAAGTGTATATATGCCATGTTTATTTGGTATTATCCATAGAGGTATTATGAACCACAAATGATATGACTATGCATGCTTTGTTTCGATCTTTTCTATCAAGCCCCACAATAACTTATTAATTCAACTTGTTTTGAAATTTAGATACGTCGAGCAATCTCATGATGCTCTCGCCCTTCTTGTTTTAATTTGTTCTAGTAGGAGGGTGCAGTGCATGTGTTTGGCCATTATTATATAAAATGTACTTGGCTCGATCCACACATTCAGGTCACACACCCATATATTTTTTAAATTATTAGTTTGATCTGTACTTCATCTACACACTGTATCAAATTTGCATTTTATCGGATTTAGCCCAAGAAATTGTATATATATGGATGCACATTGAGATAATTCATGAAACCTTGGAAATGGTCATCCTGTCATGCATGTTTCCCCGCGAATGAAAACTTGATTGGTGGTAGACAAGCAAAAACATATTTACGGTCGACAACCCAAAATGCACATATTTTGCAAAGTATTCATGCGTGCATGATGAAAAGTTCAAATATATATTTTGGCTTAAACGTTTGAAACCAAAAACCACTTCTCCTCATGCATGCTTGACTTCATAAGACATAGTTTAGCTAGGGTTAGGGGGTAGATACATGATTTTCCTGGTTTGAATATGTCTAGACCTTGTTTATCAACTTAATTGAATGCTTACTATATGACATAAGAAGACTATGTGCCTTGGTTTTTCATTTTTTGATTTTTTTTAAATAATGCCCATTAGAATCTTGGTCAAATCCTAGGTTTGACCATGGTTTAAACAAGTTTAAATCATGAATATGAAAAATTAAGCATCTATCCTTTTTAGTCACTCCAAAATGTAGCTCTAGGGAGGGTTTTTGAAATTTCCATGTTTGAAACCAAAAACCACTTCTCTTCATGCATGCTTGACTTCATAAGACAGAGTTTAGGGTTAGGGGTAGATATATACATGATTTTATGGTTTGAATATGTCTAGACCTTGTTTATCAACTTGAATGCTTACTATATATATGACATAAGAATGCTATGTCCTTTGGTTTTTCATTCTTTTGATTTTTTCTGAATTTCTATGCCCATTTGAATCTTTTGGTCAAATCCTAGGTTTGGCCAAGATTTAAACAAGTTTAAAACATGAAAATGAAAAGGGAAGCTTGTATCCTTCTTAGTCACTCTAAAATGAAGATTTTGGGAGGTTTTTCAAATTTCCATGTTTGAAACCCAAAACCACTTCTCTTCATGCTAGACTACATAAGACAGAGTTTAGGGGTTAGGGGGTAGATACTGGTTTGTCTAGTTTGAATATGTCTAGACCTTGTTTATCAACTTGAATGCTTACTACATGACATAAGAAGACTATATACTTTGGTTTTTCATTTTTCTGATTTTTTTAAATTTCCTACCCATTTGAATCTAGGTCAAATCCTAGGTGTTTGACCATGATTTAAACAAGTTTAAAACATGAATATGAAAAATTAAGCATCTATCCTTCTTAAGTCACTCCAAAATGTAACTCTTGGGAGTTTTTTTTGAAATTTCCATGTTTGAAACCAAAAACCACTTCTCTTCATGCTAGACTTTCATTAAATCGACCGAGCTAGTTGAGGGTTAGGTGGTAGATACATGATTTGTCTGGTTTGAATATGTCCAAACCTTGTTTATCAACTTGAATGCTTACTATATGACATAAGAATGCTTACCATATGTTTGAATTTTAAAAGCATATAGTCTTCTTATGTCATATAGTAAGCATTCAAGTTCATAAATAATGTTTGGACATATTCAAACCAGACAAATCATGTATCTACCCCCTAACCCTAATCTCGGTCGATTTTATGAAAGTCAAGCATGACGAGAAGTGGTTTTTGGTTTCAAACATGGAAATTTCAAAAACCCTCCCGAGAGTTACATTTTGGAGTGACTTAAGAAGGATAGATGCTTAATTTTTCATATTCATGTTTTAAACTTGTTTAAATCATGGTCAAACCTAGGATTTGACCAAGATTCAGATGGGCAGAAAATTTAAAAAAATAGAAAATGAAAAACCAAAGTACATAGTCTTCTTATTATGTCATGTAGCTAGTAAGCATTCAATTTGATAAACAAGGTCTAGACATATTCAAACAAGACAAACCATGTATCTACCCCCTAACCCCTAAACTTTGTCTTATGAAGTCTAGCATGAAGAGAAGTGGTTTTGGGTTTCAAACATGGAAATTTCAAAAACACTCCCAAAAACGTCATTTTAGAGTGACTAAGAAGGATACAAGCTTCCATTTTCATTTTCATGTTTTAAACTTGTTTAAATCTTGGTCCCAACCTGGGATTTGACCAAAACATTCAAATGGGCATAAAAATTCAAAAAAAATCAAAATAATGAAAAACCTAGGATTTGACCAAGATTCAAATGGGCATAAAATTTAAAAAAATGAAAAAATGAAAAACCAAGGCACGTAGTCTTCTTATGTCATATAGTAAGCATTCAATTAAGTTGATAAACAAGGTCTAGACATATTCAAACCAGGAAAATCATGTATCTACCCCTAACCCTAGCTAAACTCTGTCTTATGAAGTCAAGCATGCATGAAGAGAAGTGGTTTTTGGTTTCAAACATGGAAAATTCAAAAACCTCCCAAAAGCTTCATTTTGGAGTGACTAAGAAGGATCTATAGGAAACTATGTACTAATACAGTATAATAATCACCCGAGTTATTAGAGCAACAAGTCTGTCACTTACGTGTGGTTCCCATGCGTGAGGTCCCACACTTCAGTGAGCACAAGTCACGTACGCTAGGTAAGCAAACTCCCAGCCATATTCTTTGTCAAGCGAGATGCATCAAGACTCTCTCTCTCTCTCTCTCCAATTATCCACCTCCGTTTGCTGCCGATTTTGGCAGGGCATTTCTAGCTCAGCTCGGAGGCCATGGTGTGCAGGCTCTTTAGCCATGGCGATTTGGTCGCGCCAAGTGGTTCGTGCCCGGCTGCGACGAGGATCAATTCGGACGGTGGCTGTTAAGGACCCGATCGCATTTCTTGCTTTCAGCCTGGGATCTACCATGTAAATCTTAGGGATTTAGACGTAATTTCCTATTTATTTTGTGTCATGCTGTAAACTGCTCTCTGATGCGTATTGGAAATCTGGGTCCTTCAGGATCGTTCGGTTGTCCGTCCAACAAAAAAAAACATCTCTCTCATTCTCGGCCTCGCTCGCTCGCACCCTCTGTGCACTGACAACCCTGCACAACAGTCAAATCACCCGAAAAAATGTAGACACCATAAATAAGTGGGGCCCCGTGACTGCTCTCCCTTCGTCTCCTCCCGTGTGATCCCTCTTCCTCCGATTGCCGACCTTGCGGAAAATAAAAATGAAATGAAAGAGTTTCACTGGACGGGCAAACACATGTGCTGCCTAGTAATAATAATAAAAACGTAAAAAAAATCGACCTACGAATCTATTAATAAGTTAAACTAGGGTTCTGCACAGTACTACGGATCAATTTCAGAAAATGCAACTACGGGGTTCGATTTTGGCCTGCTAATATAAAATTAAATAATCTGAACTAGTATTCCTCTAAAAAATCATTTTGGTATGCATCGTTTGGTACTTTTGATAGCAAGAGTGCTTACTCCCTCCGTTAGCAAATAGTCTTCCTTTTCATGTTTATGAAGTCAAGCATGAAGAGAAGTGGTTTTGGGTTTCAAACATGGAAATTTCAAAAACCTCCCAAAAAAGTTCCATTTTCGAGTGACTAAGAAGGATACAAGCTTCCCTTTTCATTTTCATGTTTTAAACTTGTTTAAATTATCTTGGTCAAATCACATAGTCTTCTTATGTCATATAGTAAGCAAAGCACATAGTCTTCTTATGTCATATAGTAAGCATTAAAATTGATAAACAGGGTCTAGACATATTCAAACTAGACAAATCATGTATCTACCCCTAACTTCTAAATTCTGTCTTATGAAGTCAAGCATGAAGAGAAGTGGTTTTGGGTTTCAAACATGTAAATTTCAAGAACATCCCAAAAGCTTCATTTTAGAGTGACTAAGAAGGATCCATGATTACCTTTTCATTTTCTTGTTTCAAACTTGTTTAAATATTGGTCAAACCTATGATTTGACCAAAAGATTCAAATGGGCATAACAATTCAGAAAAAATCAAGAGAATGAAAAAACAAAGGACATAGCATTCTTATGTCATATATATAGTAAGCATTCAAGTTGATAAACAAGGCCTATACATATTCAAACCAGAAAATCATGTATATATCTACCCCTAACTTAACCCTAATTAAACTCTGTCTTATGAAGTCAAGCATGCATGAAGAGAAGTGGTTTTGGTCTCAAACATGGAAATTTCAAAAACCCTCCCAAGAGTTTTGGAGTGACTAAGAAGGATAGATGCTTAATTTTTCATATTCATGATTTAAACTTGTTCAAATCTTGGCCAAACCTAGAATTTGACCAAGATTCAAATGGGCATAAAAATTCAAAATATCAAAAAAAAATATGAAAAACCAAGGTCTTATTATGTCATATATATAGTAATCATAAACAAGGTCTCTAGACATATTCAAAACATACAAATCATGTATCTACCACCTAACTCTAAACTCTGTCTTATGAACTCAAGCATGAAAAGAAGTGGTTTTGGGTTTCAAACATGGAAATTTCAAAAAAACCCCAAAAACTTCATTTTAGAGTGACTAAGAAGGATACAAGCTTCCCTTTTCATTTTTCATGTTTTAAACTTATTTGAATTATCTTGGTCAAATCACATAGTCTTCTTATGTCATATAGTAAGCAAAGCACATAGTCTTCTTATGTCATATAGTAAGCATTAAAATTGATAAACAATGTCTAGACATATTCAAACTAGACAAATCATGTATCTACCCCTAACCCCTAAATTCTGTCTTATGAAGTCAAGCATGAAAAGAAGTCGTTTTGGGTTTCAAACATGGAAATTTCAAGAACATCCCAAAAGCTTCATTTTAGAGTGACTAAGAAGGATCCATGATTACCTTTTCATTTTCTTGTTTTAAACTTGTTTAAATATTGGTCAAACCTAGGATTTGACCAAAAGATTCAAATGGGCATAAAAAATCAGAAAAAAAAATCAAGAGAATGAAAAAACAAAGGACATAGCATTTTTATGTCACATATATAGTAAGTATTCAAGTTGATAAACAAGGTCTAGACATATTCAAACCAGAAAATCATGTATATATCTACCCCTAACCCTAAACTCTGTCTTATGAAGTCAAGCATGCATGAAGAGAAGTGTTTTTGGTTTCAAACATGGAAATTTCAAAAACCCTCCCAAGAGTTTTGGAGTGACTAAGAAGGATAGATGCTTAATTTTTCATGTTCATGATTTAAACTTGCAAATACGAGCGATGCATCCAAAAGAAACACTCGTCCCCTCCCCACATGATTTTGCCCTACCTAATTTGAAGTCAAGCCAAAGGTGGTTCAAAAAAGGCAATCAAAAGGCATGGATTGTTCATCATTTTCTACATAGCTAGGGAAAATACCATACTGCCATACTAGTGTTTTAGAAAATAGCCCTTCAAATAGTTTGGCAACATGTTTATCAACTTTAATGCTTACTATGTGACATAAGAAAACTATTTGATTTGGTTTTTCATTTTTCTGTTTTTTTTTATTTTTCTGCCCATTTGAATCTTGGTCAAATCCTTGGTTTGACCAAGATTTAGACAAGTTTAACACGTGAAAACGAATAAGTAAGCATGGATGCTTCTTAGTCAATCCAAAATGTACCAACTGATAGATATGTTAACTTTGCTTCATGGATGTAAATGAGTTAACTTGGATTTCCTACCCTTTGAATCCATAGGAAACTTTGTTCTAATGCACTATAATAATCAATCGAGTTTTTACACCAACAGGTCTGTCACTTACGTGTGGTGCCTATGCGTGAGGTCCCACACTTCAGTGAGCACAAGTCACGTGCAATAGGTACGCAAACTCCCAGCCATCTTCTTTGTCAAGAGAAGACGCATCAGGAATTCAGGATGCGTACTAGACGTCTCTGGGTCCTTCAGGATCCTTCGGTTGTCCCTCTCATAAAAAAAAATCTCTCTCATTCTCGGCCTCGCTCGAGCGCTCGCTCGCTCGCACCTCCTGCTGACATAGGCATCCCAAATGGGCTTGCCGAAGATAGTACCCGGGGTTTACTGAAGGCCCACTACCCGAAGAATAAGAGGATTCGAGAGCCCAAGATGTATTTAAGGAAAGATAGAGTTGTAATAGGAAGTGTTATTTTGTAATCTGGCGGGATGAGTTAGAAACCGTCCCGGACTCTGTAATTTGTACTACACGAATCCCTCGGCTCCACCTCCTATATAAAGGGGGAGTCGAGGGACGAGGAGATCATCGAATCATTATCTGCAAACCCTAATTTTCATAATCGTCGAATACTTTTCGGCTGAAACCTTCGAGATCTACTTGCCCTCTACTTCTAACTAAACCCTAGCCTACAATCCATAGGCATTGACAAGTTGATACCTTGTCAATTGGCGCCGTCTGTGGGAATTAGAGGCGTAAGGATCTGATCTCGATGGCACGTTCAAGATCTTCGACATCATCAACTGCAAGCAACACAATGGATCGAGGTAAACAGATCGCTGCTGGTCTTGTCGATTTTGTTCCTCACCCACCCTCCCGTTTGGATGCATATGCGTATCTGGCGGAGCCCATGGAGATGACGTTCGGAAGGTTTCACTTTCGCGTCGAGAAGGAAGGATCGTATCGTGTCGAGGTTCCGATTTCGTCGGGATCGTCGAAGGTCGATTCCGATTTTTCAAGCTATGCGTCGTCAACCGAGTCGAGAAGAAGAAACTTCGCGACATGCTACATCAGCACCGAACAAGAGAGAAACTCGCCAAGATCTTCAACGACATGTCCTTTGAGTCATCTGCGGACTCATATATAAGCGATGGCTCAAGCGATGTCGACGACTATGACTTCATCGACAAATCTATCACGGTGGGCAAGGTCTTCATCAATCTAAACGATGATGCCACCAAACCCAACATAGATCTGAGTACAAAGTATCATCAGATTTATGCCATTGAAGATCAAGAGGAAACATTCGAGGCTTTCGACGATCCGGGAAATCCATACGTCGATCCCTCCAATCTGCGACAAGGCCTGGGCAATAAATACGTCGGGCCGAGCCGCGAGATAGAGTCCAACTTTCACAAACAGCGTGGGACAGAGCCGCGAGAGCTATGAACGGTACAGAACCAATGGCTACCACGGCCACACCAGAGGAATTGCAAGCATATCAATATAGGCTCGCACGAGCTGCGAGGGAATTGGAAAAACAGACAGCTGAGTTGAACAGGAGAAAGGAAGCAGCTCGCATCCCGGCAGGAGAAGGGCAGATCTGAGTCGACAATCTAGAACTTCGGGTGATAGCCACAGGGAGGCTCGGAACAGAGGAAGATCAAGGTTACAACACATACCCGAAGCAGAAAGAGAGCACTTGGTTCAAAACCTCGACATGTCCTTTATGTCGATAGACACAAGAGGAAACATTATCCCTAAGACACCAGAAGCTGGGTATATGGCGACACAAGCTTTTATCCTCGCGTCTAAACCACCTCCAGGTGATCCAAGGGAAACACTATACAATATGGCGATAGCAGGAGTTGGAGCTATGGGGACAGCGTTCGTTTCCAACGCCTCCCGAAGGAACGGCAAGGCAAAATAGTCCACGACCTGCAAGACAACGGCGGCAGCCCCTGAAGGACCAAGTGGAGCAAGAGATACGGCAGCACAAGCAAGAGTCGACAGAGCATGACAAAGCAGAAGGGATCATCGGCAATCTCCGGAGCTTAACGACGAAGATATGTGCGGCTTGCCATGCTTCACGAGGAGAGTCCGAAAAACTCGAGTCCCTTCAGGATTCAAGCTACCCGACAATTTCAAAAAGTTCGACGGCCTTCAAGATCTAGAGGATTGGCTAGTCGACTATCTGGAGACAGTGAAGCTCACGGGAGGAACCAGGGCAACAGCCATGCAAAGCATTCAGGTGCATTTGAGTGGAGCCGCACGATCGTGGATAAAGAAACTCACTCCAGGATCTATCGACAGCTGGGAAAATTTCGAGGACGTGTTCGTCAAGAACTTCAGATCCACGTGCAAAAAACCTGCGTCGTTAGAGGAGTTGAGAGCATGTCGACAAAAGCCAGATGAGTCAATGAGAAAATACATCCAAAGATGGAATATCATCAAAAACTCGGCAGAAAATATATCGACGAGAGAGCAATAGATGCGTTTGTTGCGGGAATCGGCGTGGAGATTTTGTCGAGGACTTGGGGAGAACCAATCCAAGAACAGTATCTGCGTTAATGGAGATAGCAAACAAATGGGCAGATGGAGAAGATGCTGTCTATAACAAACGACACAGGTCGCCAGAAGAGGACCGGGGGCGAAACTATCAACCAAGGCGACGGTTTCCTCGGCGGTACAGAATTACGACGCTCCGGGACAAATCTCGGCAGGTTTTCGAACAAATACAGGAGGAAACAACAGAGATGATTATCGGAGAAGCGATGAGCAGCGAAGCGACAACGGGGATGATTCTCGCAACAACGGACAAAATAGCGGGCCCAGGTTCCCAAGGCCTTTCATGTCCCCCGAAGAGATGATGAACGGGCCGTGTCGGATGCACTTTTTCATTGACAACAACGGTAAAAGACAGTCAGGGCACTTGCGAAGAAGATCGTCGAAATTTTCAGGCAATGCTAAGGCATGCAGAGCACGCTAATGCTCGAGCAGCACGAGAGAAATCCTCGGGAACCCGGGAGCGAGATCCACCTGCCACCACCTCCCGCAATCACGAGACGACAATCGACATCAGCTCAGAATAGCAGCAGCACCCCCACCACCACCTTACGTTGATCCCAATTCTCATGGAGCGGTGTCGATGATTCGAAGGCAAGGCCATCAAATAGAGCTCAGAAAGTAATCTCACGACAAGTGTTTATGGCAGAAAAAATGCCTCCACCAACTGTCGAGTATCTTAATTGGTCAGGGCAAGATATTGGGTTCACCATAGCAGATCATCCGCAACAAGTTCCTCGACCAGGGCAGTCAGCACTTATTCTACCAGCGATTATTGCAGGGTTTGACGTCTCTCGAGTGTTCATAGACGGCGGCAACAGCTTAAACCTCATGTATGCAGATACATTGAGGAAGATGAACATATCCTTAGCGAACCTGAAGCCAACAGACACAAGGTTCCACGGTATCACACCAGAGAAGCCAAATTATCCACTGGGAAAAATCAACCTCGACGTTCAGTTTGGAACCCGAGAGAATTATAGAATCGAGAGGCTGGAATTTGAAGTCGTAGATTTTCCGTCGCATAGCATTCACGCTTTGTTGGGACGACCAGCATATGCTAGATTTATGGCAGTGCCACATTACACATACCTGTTGTGGAGGCTACCTGGACCAAGGGGACCAATCACAGTCAAAGGAAGCTTCGCTTTAGCCGATAAATGCGACAAGGATTTTCATCGGCTATCAGAAAGTTTCGGGATGCAAGCTGAGTATTCGGCGTCAAAAAGCATATTTGACTACGACGTCTTTGCCAGGACGTTGGAAGGCCAAATAAAGAGTCAACTTTCAATACCGAGAAAAATTCTAAGGAGGTGCAAAACAACCCGACAGACACTAAAAAAACGACATCCATTGCAACAAATATGGATATCGCATAGGAAAGCGCGCTCGTCAAGTTCCTCCGTGAGAACTGGAAAATCTTTGCATGGTGTCCAGCTGACATGCCAGGAGTACCCAGGGAACTTGCCGAGCACCACCTAAACTTGGATCCAGTAGCAAGACCAATCAAACAACCTTTGCGGCGTTTTTCGGAACCAAACCGCAAAGCCATGCTATCCGAAATAAATCGACTCGAGGAGGCTGGTTTTATCAAAGAGATATCTACAGAAGCTACATGGGTAGCTAACCCAGTGATGGTGCCGAAGAAACACACGGTAGTCCTTCGCATGTGCGTCGACTTTACGTGTCTCAATAAACATTGTCCTAAGGATCACTTTCCCCTCCCAAGGATCGATCAAATCATCGACTCCACGGCAGGCTGTGAACGTCTTTCCTTTCTGGATGCATACTCTGGTTATAACCAGATCAGATTAAAAGAAGATGATGAAGCCAAAACAGCGTTTATTACACCTTACGGCGTGTTCTGCTACAAGACAATGCCCTTCGGTCTAAAAAATGCGGGAGCAACATATCAGAGGATGATGCAGAAGTGTTTAGCAACACAGATCGGGAAAAACGTGCAAGTATACATCGATGATGTCGTCATAACGTCAAAAAAGGGGGCAACGCTGATCGAGGATCTCAAAGAAACTTTTGACAACCTCGACAAATTCTGCCTAAAGTTGAACCCGATGAAGTGTTCTTTCGGTGTCCCAGCAGGAGAACTCCTGGGGTTCCTAGTCTCAGCAAGAGGGATTGAAGCAAATCCCGACAAAATACAAGCTATAGTAACAATGAGGAAGCCAACAAAGTTGAAAGAGATACAGCAGCTAACTGGGCGAGTCGCAGCATTGAGCAGATTCGTCGCCAGGCTAGGAGAAAAAGCGTTACCATTTTACGCTTTGATAAAGCAAGGAGATAAATTCCAATGGAACGAAGAGGCCGATAGAGCCTTCGAGGATTTGAAACGCAAAATTTCGACACCACCAATTTTGGTGGCACCAAAGGAAAAGGAACCTCTCCTGCTGTATATTGCAGCCACACCTCAAGTGGTTAGCACGGTGCTAGTAGTCGAAAGAGAAGAAGAAGGCAAAATCCATGGAGTGCAGAGGCCAGTATACTTCGTGAGCGAAGTTCTGTCGCCCTCAAAACAAAGGTACCCTCAGTACCAAAAGCTAGCATATGGAGTGTTCACAACAGCACGAAAATTGCGCCACTATTTTTCGGCACATCCGATCATAGTGGTCAATGAAGCTCCCTTGTCAAATATACTAAACAATCCAGAAGCTACGGGTCGTGTCTCCCTTTGGGGAATAGAACTTTCCCCTCGGGACATCACGTATGAAAAAAGAAAAGCAATCAAGTCGCAAGTTTTGCCAGATTTCATCGCAGAGTGGATGGAGTTGCAAAACACAGGACCTCCAGACTTGTCGAGAACCTGGACCATGAACTTTGATGGGTCCAAAAGACTAGAAGGGGCTGGCGCAGGAGTAGTGCTCATATCACCTGAAGGCGATAAGTTGAAGTACATCCTTCGGATGACGTTCCCTAACGCATCTAACAATGAAGCATAATATGAGGCTCTCATACACGGGATGAAGATGGCGAAAGCTGCGGTGCAACTCGACTAAAAATCTTTGGCGACTCACAACCTGGTGGCTCAGCAAGTTATGAACCAATGTGATGCGATCAATGATAGCATGATGGCATACAAGGAGGTGTACAACGAGCTCGAGAAGTTGTTCGATGGATGCGAAGTAAATCATATTAGTAGATTGAGCAACGACGAAGCCGACGTTCTTGCAAATATCGGGTCGCAATGCCTTGCGGTCCCGCCAGGTGTATTCTGGGAAGAGATAACAGAGAGATCCACCAAATCAACAAAGTCAAAAAAGAAGGAGAAGAAACCCTCGGGGGCTACCAAGGAAGAGCAAGAGGAAGAAGAAGAAGAACAAGACCTGGTCATGGTGATACAGATACCATGGATGCAGACGTTCATATCATACATCCTCAGGAAAGAAATACCCGATGATCCAGTCGAGGCAAGGCGAATAATTCGACGCTCCAAAGCCTTCACGGTAGTCAAAGGGGAATTATACAAGCGGAGTATTTCAGGCGTCCTGCAAAGGTGTGTCACACCCGAAGAAGGAAGAATAATTCTGAAGGATGTACACGAAGGAATCTGTGGCCACCACGCAAGTAGTCGAGCTATTGCAGCCAAGGTTTTTCGGGCAGGATTCTACTGGTTGACAGCAATCGAGGACGCTAAGGAAATAGTAAGAACTTGCGACGCGTGTCAAAGGTTTGCCGCAAAACCCCACTCTCCAGCAGCAGAACTAGCACCAATACCATTGTCATGGCCCTTTGCCCAATGGGGACTTGATATGGTAGGCAAGTTACACAAATCCTGGCCAGGAGGAAAGGAGTATATGCTAGTAGTCGTCGACAAATTTACAAAGTGGATAGAAGCGAAGCCGATAAATTCACCAGGTGAGACATCTGCAGTAAAATTCGTAAAAGGCCTCGTCTTCAGATTTGGAGTACCCACAGCATCGTCACAGACAATGGCAGTAACTTCACATCCAACGAATTCAAAGATTATTGCAAGGAAGTAGGTATCAAGCTGCACTTTGCATCAGTTGCACATCCTCAAACCAATGGGCAAGTCGAGAAAGCCAATGGCATCATTTGCAACGGCATCAAGAAACGCCTGTTAGGACCACTGGAAAAAGCTCGGCATACCTGGCCAGAAGAACTACCAAGTGTGTTGTGGAGCATCCGAACAACACCAAATACGGCGACACGGGGAGACCCCGTTTTTCTAGTCCATGGAGCAGAGGCGATCGCCAACAGAAATAGAGCACGACTCCCCCAGAGTCACTGAATATAATGAAGAAACTTCTACGGCAGCGTTGGAGGACGACGTCGACGCACTCGACGAAGCTCGAGACGAAGTACTATCAAGGGTAACCAAATACCAACAGGACTTGAAAAACTACCACAGTCGACGTTTGCGGCCGAGGTCTTTTCAGGTGGGAGACCTAGTTCTTCGGCTCACGCAAAAAAGTCATGAAAAACTCGAGTCACCATGGCTTGGCCCTTACATCGTCACAGAAGTAATCGGAGGAGGAGCATACAGAATAAAGGACAAGAAGACAGGGGTGGAGGAGCAAAACCCTTGGAACGTGGCGCAACTCAGGCGTTTCTATGCCTAGAGGTGAAATACAGTCCTTATGAAACTTCAATGTACTGAAACGCCCGCGAGTTTTCAGACGCACTCTTTTCCTTTTTCGGGGCACCGAGTGGGGCCGGGAAAGGTTTTTAATGAGGCGGGCTCGCGGTGCTGCAATATAATAAAGATAGTGTCAATATAACTTTTTCTTTATCGACATGCTCAAAGTCTCGAACCCGACAAATTTCAATATAGTTCGTCGAAAGAAAAAAGCATCGCCTTGGTATTAAAAATACCTCGTGAGTCAATCAAAATACAAAATAGTACTCAATAAAAACGCTCGGGGGCTGATATTCACCATAATGAATGCCTTGGTTCAAAAACCTCGCAACAACTAGCCACCGAAATACTAGGGGCTAGTCAAATATAGAAATACGACGTTTGCTTCACAATATATAATCAAAGTCATAGGTTAAAAAGAAGAGTTATCTACAAAAGGAAAATAATTACTCCGATGCGGTATGTCATCAAGGGTAATTCTGCCTTCTTCGGGAGCAGCGCCAAGAAAGTCAGCATAATGACCGTCGGCAAAAAAGTCGGCATCCATCCGAAGAAGGTCTTCAATCATTTCCTCGGCTATAGGCGAAACCTTCGTGTTAATTCGGTCGACACCAACTCTTCGGCGCTTTACTTTCTCATGAACTTTCGCAACAACTTCGGTCAGGTCAAGTTTCGAGTGGCATATCTGAAGCATGATAAGAGCAAATCTGGCGCCAGCCACCAGTTGAGCTTTGACAAAATCATGGATCTTGTGAGCGTCCTTAAATTTTTCCATTACCTCAGGAAGAGTTTTTGGTTGAACGTTCCGAGGGAACATGGAATTGTAAACCATGAACAGGGTCTTGGTACAGAAATCAAGGAAATCGTGAGTTTGAGAAACGCGATCTTGAAATCTGACAACCTGGCGGGTCCTTTCTGGCGTAGCCCAAAACAAAGAACCATGATCAAGGGAAAGGTTAACAAGGAGGTTCGTCCTAGTATTTACCCTCTCTTCTTCCGCAACAGTATCAGTAAAGGAACCTGTTAAAGCAAAGGAGCAGAAAAACTTCAAGAGACGTAGCATGAAGATAAAAGATATCGGAGGATGAAACAAGCATACCCGACATATCAGCACTGGCTTCATTCATTAACTCGAGCATGAAATTTTCTCGAGTAGTCGCCTTTTCAGCCTCGGAAGCAGCAATTTCCTTAGCAGCCACGGCCTCGCGAGCTTGCTGAAGTGCAATTTTTTCGGCTTCAGATGATTTATGAAACTTTTCCATCATCACAAGTGTTTGCTTCTTCGCATACTGAAGTTGCTATCGAAGTTCGTCCAGTTCTTGCGACAAGGTATCTTCGACAGGTGCAGTACCAGCAAAAGCTCCCCTCGAGCGAGAAGAAGAGGGCGAAATATTGGAAGGAGCGGCAGACGGAGTATAGTTATCAAATATCAACTGAAATTTAGACAAGACAACATCAAACAACAAACAAAGATAGAGTTTTCATTGATCTCTCGGAATAATTACAAAGGCATTACAGTGGAGCTAAGGAAGTACGTGTCGCCAAATGACTACTTTGGCGACAAGAGCAAAAGAAACATAGAAAGAAAAATAAAGAGGCATGCAACTAGACCTCCGGCCTTGATGAGCTAGGAGTCGACGCTGGTTTGATCCCGAGATAGGCCAAGATCTTCTTCGTGTTGGGCTTGGCTGCCTTAATCAACGACCTCCATCTTGATTGCTCTATCTGCTCGGTGTCGCCAACTTTCGTCCAATCAACTGTTGACTGTCAGCAACCAAAGCGACAGTGCTTTCGACAGCAATTTTCATATTTTCTTGGCGCATCTTCAGTCCAAGGTCTTCTGATGAATTGAACATCTTGGCGAGATTAAGGAAAGTCGAGGGCTCCTCTTTCTTCGGGAAGAAGTAGGGGAACAACGCCGACAATCCTGCATTAGCATTGGCCACGCCTTCACGAATTTCGGACCCATGCAGCTCCAGATAGGAAAGTGCATCAATGAGAGGTTCGTCGACAGGATTCGACAGATCAAATTCCTGGTTTGTTTGGTCTGCCAAGGAAATAAAATGTGGGTCAAACAACAAAAAACAGTGACTCTCGTAAAAATAGAAGGGATCAAAAAACTTACTGAAAGTGCGTCGACTTTGGGATTTCAGACGTTTGAGGATTCCTTGTTCACGAGAAGCTTGTGCAGCTTTGTGCTCGTCTAAGGCGATTCTGACATCCTCAAGTTTTTTCGCAATCCCTCGACACTAGCAGCCTTTGCTCTAGCGTCATCAGCCTCGGCTTTGGCTTCACTAGCAACAAGCTCGGCTTTCTTACGAGCCGCCTCACTTTGCTCAAGTTTTTGAGCAAGCGCGTCGGCACGTTTGGTGGCCTCTGCAAGTTTCTCTATCGAGATATAAAAAAGAGAGAGAGGAAAGATCAAAAATCGCGACAAGCAACAGGAGCAAAAAGTCAAGGAAAAATGGCAAGTATAAAAGTTGTTACCTTCGGCTCTGCTAGCATACTCACGGTACCCAATAAATTGGGACCCAATGCGGAGAAGCTCTTTGATCATGGGCTATTAAAGAAGAACGCAGGAAAAGAAGCACCGACATGAAAAAGAGAGTGAAGACGTAAAAAAAGCAACATAGGGGAAACACAGATATCAACAAACTTACATCATCCAAGAGCAGAGTCGACGAACTGCCCAATTGAGGGGCAGGCTCAACAATCTTTTCAACCCTTGTCCTTTTTGGTGAAGGAGCAAGGGGGCTTCCTGGCGGAGTTGTGGTGACGACGTTTTGTTGAGGAGGCGAGGATTCTTCTCCTTCAACTAGCGTGTCTGAGGCAAGTACAGTATGTGACGTGCTTGTTCGAGGAGCCACGTCAACACTTGGTACTTCTTCCTCGTCATCACTGTTGGTTAAAAATCGACAGCTTAAAATCAAGACAAGATAAACATTTCGAGTACAGAAATAAGAAGAAAAGTAAAAAGGACTTACGAGCTGACGAAGGATCCAAGATAAGGATCATAAGCTGCCTTCTGACGTGAAGGATCAATTTCTTCGGCTTTGGAAGTGCCGGAATCTTCGACATCGTTCCTTTTCCTTTTGCCTCTTGGAGAGACAGCGGGGGGAGGAGATTGTGCCGATAAAGTATCTTCAGAATGACCCGCAGATTTTCGAGAATCCACGGGTTCGTTCACAAAAGATGGAGCTTCCTGATTATCATCCGTGACAATGGTCCTTTCTTCGACTTCTCCATCCTCAGGAAGAGGAGGAAGGGAAGCCATAGTAGGATGGTTCTGCAAGAAAATAGCGACAAAAGAAAATTAGCGAGATACCAATACAATGAGATGCAAGGAAAAGTTTAGAACAAGACAAAAACTCGAGAAGACAAAATACCTCGGGAAGAGGATTGGAAGCCTTTGTATGGTTCTACTCGACAAGAGGAGGGAATAGGATCCTTCTTGGCTAGTCGAGAAACTCTTCGAACCAATTTCTCCAAGTCCTTTACAGAAAGATCGTTGGAGATTCTGTTGGCGTCGTTTTCACCAGAATACGTCCAAAGGGGATTTTTGCGAGCCTGAAGAGGCTGCACTCTAATCCTAAGGAAGTAGGCAGTGATTTGAACACCAGATAGTTCTTTGCCTCGAGTATTTTGGAGCTGATGAATACGAGACATAAGAGCTTCTGTCGCCTTTTTCTCTTCTTCGGAAGCTTCAGCGTCCCAGAACGGCGGCGCTGGATCTTGGCACTTCCGTCGAAAGGAATTATGTTGTGCTCCACGAGTTGGCACTTTCTTCGTGAATGTAGAGCCATCTTTTGCGCCATCCTTGGACAGAATCAGGAAACTTGACGTCGAAATAATCGACATCAGTTCGGACACAGATAACAACGCCGCCTATGTTATAGGTGGCGTTGTGAGAGCCATTACGGCGGAGGCAGAAAATGCGTTTCCACAGAATCCAATTAGGAGGAATTCCGAGGAAGCATTCGCAAAGTGTGATAAAAATGGAAATGTGAAGGATGGAATTGGGGGTCAACTGGTGCAGTTGAATCCCATAAACGAAAAGAAGGCCGCGGAGGAAATCATGAATTGGGGCCGACAGGCCGCGGATAAGGTGATCAACGAAACTAACCCGATACTCCATTGGAGGGTTGGGGTAGCTCTCCTCGCTAGGAAAGCGGATGGCGTCTTCTTTCTTCATGAGGCCAAGCCTCTTCAGCGTATTGACATCCTGGTTGGAGATCTTGGATCTCTCCCACTCAAGATCTTCGGCGGCCATCTTGGATTCTGGCGTGCTGTGGCGAGTAAGTCGTGTGTGCGGTGGCATCAACGGCAATGGGCAAAGCGGTGATCGTGAGTGTGGAAGAACGAGAGAGACTTGGGCGCGGGTGAAGCTTTGCGAAGAGAAACAGATGTGCGGCGCAAGCGAGGGAGTGCACGGAGGTTGAAGAAAGGTTTATATAAGAATCGGGTGAAGCGATGAACCGTTGGATGAAGAAATCGTGTGGTGACAGCAAATCTTCTAGATAAAAGGGTAAAAAGGTATTTTTACTGAGATAAGCGTTACCGTACGTGCGCCAGGAAAAGCGGAGGACGTGTGTCCCCCACTTGCACGACGTGTCAACGTGGAAGAAGCAATGGACCCACAGGGCAGAAAAATCACGACTGTTAAACAGAGATGAAGTAAATTTGAAGCATGCCGACAAGAATTCGAAAAGATTGGCGACAAGAGAAGTTATTTGAATACTTCGGGAGCCTTTGACCAAATACAAGTTTTTGCCCAAATGCTCGGGGGCTACTTCGACAAAAAGTAAAATTTCGAGTATGGCAATATAGAAAATGTTGAGCCTACAACCAAGCACAAGTCCTTGGCTGTAGCCTCGGGGGCTACTCCCATCGGGAGCGCTGTTCGCGCACCCGAGAGATAAAGAGAAGATCATATTGGGACATAATAACAATATAGTGACAAGGTGGACTAAAATATTGAGCCTACAACCAAGCACAAGTTCTTGGCTGTAGCCTCGGGGCTACTCCCATCGGGAACGCTGTTCGCGTGCCCGATGAAGTTCAAAAATAAAAGATAGAAAAGCAAGAGAGTATATTTCGAGTTATAATTAACTCTACATATACTCCCATCGGGAGAACAATATAAGTCAAAATTGACTCGATAAAATGTGCCATTCCAACAGCCGGAAAAGCACTCGACAATATATTCTCAGAACGCCAAAGTTGCGATCAATTTCTGAATGCCGCAAATTTGCGAAGGTAAGACCCCAGATCCGTTCTGCTGGGCGTGGCATCGCCAAAGACTGCACTCTGCTGCTTTTATCCGTATCAACAGATACGAAGAAAAATCCTAACGGACGCGTTAGGTACCCGATAAATTTGACTGGGACTCGACAGAATGGTAAGACCTTAAGCGGCACCTGTCGACGTTTACACCAGTATCCCGAGATCATGTCCAGGGACGTGATCTTGAAGTAGGTTTTGGCGGATTGCCACGGAAGCGGTTAACTAGTACACGATCCGTCAGATGAACTAGCCCCAACTACCATTATCCCTGTACAATATAGAATTTTATATGAAGAAGTATAAAAAGGTTAAAGCTTTTGAATAAAAATAAACAGTGGAGATTTTCCCTGATTCTACGATTCAAGCAAAATCTCGGGGGCTACTGACATAGGCATCCCAAATGGGCTTGCCGAAGATAGTACCCGGGGTTTACTGAAGGCCCACTACCCGAAGAATAAGAGGATTCGAGAGCCCAAGATGTATTTAAGGAAAGATAGAGTTGTAATAGGAAGTGTTATTTTGTAATCTGGCGGGATGAGTTAGAAACCGTCCCGGACTCTGTAATTTGTACTACACGAATCCCTCGGCTCCACCTCCTATATAAAGGGGGAGTCGAGGGACGAGGAGATCATCGAATCATTATCTGCAAACCCTAATTTTCATAATCGTCGAATACTTTTCGGCTGAAACCTTCGAGATCTACTTGCCCTCTACTTCTAACTAAACCCTAGCCTACAATCCATAGGCATTGACAAGTTGATACCTTGTCACCTGCTCACTGACAAACCCTGCACAACAATCAACATCATCACCCGAAAAAGGGGAGACACCATAATGCTCTCCCTTCTTCTCTCCTTCCGAGCGATCCCTCTTCCTCCGAGTTTCACTCGACGGGCAAACACACATGTGCTGCATAGTAATAATAAAAAGGTACTGTAGAAAAATCGATATACGAATCTATAATTAAATAGGTTAAACTAGGGTTTTGCCCAGTTCTATAGATCAAGGTTCAAAAAAAATCCAACTACGGGGTTCGAACAACACGATTCTAATCCAAGATTTTTTTCGACCTCATCCAAATGGCCTCAAACTATAGGGTTAGCATCAAGTGCAGTATGTGTGAAAATGTATGCACTATGTGTGCTATGACTTGTATGTCTTTCAAATTTGAACCAAAATTGAATAAGTTTGAAATATTTGAAAAGGGGCTTTTGGCTTAAACGTTTGAAACCAAAAACCACTTCTCTTCATGCATGCTTGACTTCATAAGACATAGTTTAGCTAGGGTTAGGGGGTAGATACATGATTTTCCTGGTTTGAATATGTCTAGACCTTGTTTATCAACTTAATTGAATACTTACTATATGACATAAGAAGACTATGTGCCTTGGTTTTTCATTTTTTGATATTTTTTAAATTATGCCCATTTGAATCTTGGTCAAATCCTAGGTTTGACCATGGTTTAAACAAGTTTAAATCATGAATATGAAAAATTAAGGATCTATCCTTCTTAGTCACTCCAAAATGTAGCTCTAGGGAGGGTTTTTGAAATTTCCATGTTTGAAACCAAAAACCACTTCTCTTCATGCATGCTTGACTTCATAAGACAGAGTTTAGGGTTAGGGGTAGATATATACATGATTTTCTGGTTTGAATATGTCTAGACCTTCTTTATCAACTTGAATGCTTACTATATATATATGACATAAGAATGCTATGTCCTTTGGTTTTTCATTCTTTTGATTTTTTTCTGAATTTCTATGCCCATTTGAATCTTTTGGTCAAATCCTAGGTTTGGCGAAGATTTAAACAAGTTTAAAACATGAAAATGAAAAGGGAAGCTTGTATCCTTCTTAGTCACTCTAAAATGAAGATTTTGGGAGGTTTTTGAAATTTCCATGTTTGAAACCCAAAACCACTTCTCTTCATGCTAGACTTCATAAGACAGAGTTTAGGGGTTAGGGGGTAGATACTGGTTTGTCTAGTTTGAATATGTCTAGACCTTGTTTATCAACTTGAATGCTTACTACATGACATAAGAAGACTATATAATTTTTTTTTATTTTTCTGATTTTTTTTAATTTTTCTACCCATTTGAATCTTGGTCAAATCCTAGGTGTCTGACCATGATTTAAATAAGTTTAAAACATGAATATGAAAAATTAAGCATCTATCCTTCTTAAGTCACTCGAAAATGTAACTCTTGGGAGGTTTTTTGAAATTTCCATGTTGAAACAAAAAACCACTTCTCTTCATGCTAGACTTTCATAAAATTGACCGAGTTTAGGGTTAGGTGGTAGATACATGATTTGTCTTGTTTGAATATGTCCAAACCTTGTTTATCAACTTCAATGCTTACTATATGACATAAGAATGCTTACCATATGTTTGAATTTTAAAAGCATATAGTCTTCTTATGTCATATAGTAAGCATTCAAGTTGATAAACAATGTTTGGACGTATTCAAACCAGACAAATCATGTATCTACGCCCTAACCCTAATCTCGGTCAATTTTATGAGAGTCAAGCATGAAGAGAAGTGGTTTTTGGTTTCAAACATGGAAATTTCAAAAACCCTCCCAAGAGTTACATTTTGGAGTGACTTAAGAATGATAGATGCTTAATTTTTCATATTCATGTTTTAAACTTGTTTAAATCATGGTCAAACCTAGGATTTGACCAAGATTCAAATGGGCAGAAAATTTAAAAAAAAATAGAAAATGAAAAACCAAAGTACATAGTCTTCTTATTATGTCATGTAGCTAGTAAGCATTCAATTTGATAAACAAGGTCTAGACATATTCAAACTAGACAAACCATGTATCTACCCCCTAACCCCTAAACTTTGTCTTATGAAGTCTAGCATGAAGAGAAGTGGTTTTGGGTTTCAAACATGGAAATTTCAAAAACCTCCCAAAAAAGTTCCATTTTCGAGTGACTAAGAAGGATACAAGCTTCCCTTTTCATTTTCATGTTTTAAACTTATTTAAATTATCTTGGTCAAATCAAATAGTCTTCTTATGTCATATAGTAAGCAAAGCACATAGTCTTCTTATGTCATATAGTAAGCATTAAAATTGATAAACAATGTCTAGACATATTCAAACTAGACAAATCATGTATCTACCCCTAACCCCTAAATTCTGTCTTATGAAGTCAAGCATGAAAAGAAGTCGTTTTGGGTTTCAAACATGGAAATTTCAAGAACATCCCAAAAGCTTCATTTTAGAGTGACTAAGAAGGATCCATGATTACCTTTTCATTTTCTTGTTTTAAACTTGTTTAAATATTGGTCAAACCTAGGATTTGACCAAAAGATTCAAATGGGCATAACAATTCAGAAAAAATCAAGAGAATGAAAAAACAAAGGACATAGCATTCTTATGTCATATATATAGTAAGCATTCAAGTTGATAAACAAGGCCTATACATATTCAAACTAGAAAATCATGTATATATCTACCCCTAACTTAACCCTAATTAAACTCTGTCTTATGAAGCCAAGCATGCATGAAGAGAAGTGGTTTTGGTCTCAAACATGGAAATTTCAAAAACCCTCCCAAGAGTTTTGGAGTGACTAAGAAGGATAGATGCTTAATTTTTCATATTCACGATTTAAACTTGTTCAAATCTTGGCCAAACCTAAAATTTGACCAAGATTCAAATGGGCATAAAAATTCAAAAAATCAAAAAAATATGAAAAACCAAGGTCTTATTTTGTCATATATATAGTAATCATAAACAAGGTCTCTAGACATATTCAAAACATACAAATCATGTATCTACCACCTCTAATCCTAATCTCTGTCTTATGAACTCAAGCATGAAGAGAAGTGGTTTTGGGTTTCAAACATGGAAATTTCAAAAACCTCCCAAAAACTTCATTTTAGAGTGACTAAGAAGGATACAAGCTTCCCTTTTCATTTTCATGTTTTAAACTTGTTTAAATCTGGGTCAAACCTTGGATTTGACCAAAAGATTCAAATGGGCATAAAAATTCAGAAAAAAATCAAAAGAATGAAAAACAAAGGATATAGCATTCTTATGTCATATATATAGTAAGCATTATTCAAGTTGATAAACAAGGTCTAGACATATTCAAACCATAAAATCATATATATATCTACCCCTAACCCTAAACTCTGTCTTATGAAGGCAAGCATCCAGGAAGAGAAGTTGTTTTTGGTTTCAAACATGGAAATTCAAAAACCTCCCACGAGCTTCATTTTGGAGTGACTAATTAAGAAGGATACATGCTTACTTTTTCATATTCATGTTTTAAACGTGTTTAACTCTTGGTCAAATTAACCTAGGATTTGACCAAAATTCAAATGGGCATAAAAATAAAAAAAATAAAAAATGGAAAACCAAAGCACATAGTCTTCTTATGTTATACATTAAGCATTCAAGTTGATAAACGTACAAAGGTCGATCTAGACATATTCAAACCAAAAAAATCATGTATCTACCCCCTAACCGTAAACTCTGTCTTAATTAATTATGAAGTCAAGCATGAAGAGAAGTGGTATTGGGTTTCAAACATGTAAATTCCAAAAACCTCCCGACCACGAGCTTCATTTTGGAGTGACTAAGAATGATCGATTTTACTTAGGTATGTAGTATTGTACATCACAAATGTGAAATGAAACAGATGATGTCAATATCTATAAACCCTAAACCCTAATTATATTAAACCCCTAGACCCTAACACAAAACCTTGTATATAAACCATAAACCTATATATCACTACCAAAAAATGAGTCATGCGATTCAAATGTTTGGCATTGTTTTCTCGTAGCATGCAATGCTCCCACACACACTTCTAGGTAAGCGAGGCCTCAAACACATGGTGCAAAAAAATATGCAGGGTTCTTGTCTTAAAAATAGAAGTTTATATATGCCATGTTTATTTGGTATTATCCATAGAGGTATTATGAAGCACAAATGATATGACTATGCATGCTTTGTTTCGATCTTTTCTATCAAGCCCCACAATAACTTATTAATTCGGCTTGTTTTGAAATTTAGATACGTCGAGCAATCTCATGATGCTCTCGCCCTTCTTGTTTTAATTTGTTCTAGTAGGAGGGTGTAGTGCATGTGTTTGGCCATTATTATATAAAATGTACTTGGCTTGATCCACACATTCAGGTCACACACCCATGTATTTTTTTAAATTATTAGTTTGATCCGTACTTCATCTACACACTGTATCAAATTTGCATTTTACCGGATTTAGCCCAAGAAATTGTATATATATGGATGCACATTGAGATAATTCATGAAACCTTGGAAATGGTCATCATGTCATGCATGTTTCCCCGCGAATGAAAACTTGATTGGTGGTAGACAAGCAAAAACACATTTACGGGCGACAACCCAAAATGCACATATTTTGCAAAGTATTCATGCGTGCATGATGAAAAGTTCAAATATATATTTTGGCTTAAACGTTTGAAATCAAAAACCACTTCTCTTCATGCATGCTTGACTTCATAAGACATAGTTTAGCTAGGGTTAGGGGGTAGATACATGATTTTCCTGGTTTGAATATGTCTAGGCCTTGTTTATCAACTTAATTGAATGCTTACTATATGACATAAGAAGACTGTGTGCCTTGGTTTTTCATTTTTTGATTTTTTTAAAAATTATGCCCATTTGAATCTTGGTCAAATCCTAGGTTTGACCATGGTTTAAACAAGTTTAAATCAGGAATATGAAAAATTAAGCATCTATCCTTCTTAGTCACTCCAAAATGTAGCTCTAGGGAGGGTTTTTGAAATTTCCATGTTTGAAACCAAAAACCACTTCTCTTCATGCATGCTTGACTTCATAAGATAGAGTTTAGGGTTAGGGGTAGATATATACATGATTTTCTGGTTTGAATATGTCTAGACCTTGTTTATCAACTTGAATGCTTACTATATATATGACATAAGAATGCTATGTCCTTTGGTTTTTCATTCTTTTGATTTTTTTCTGAATTTCTATGCCCATTTGAATCTTTTGGTCAAATCCTAGGTTTGGCCAAGATTTAAACAAGTTTAAAACATGAAAATGAAAAGGGAAGCTTGTATCCTTCTTAGTCACTCTAAAATGAAGATTTTGGGAGGTTTTTGAAATTTCCATGTTTGAAACCCAAAACCACTTCTCTTCATGCTAGACTTCATAAGACAGAGTTTAGGGGTTAGGGGGTAGATACTGGTTTGTCTAGTTTGAATATGTCTAGACCTTGTTTATCCGAGCTAGTTGAGGGTTAGGTGGTAGATACATGATTTTTCTGGTTTGAATATGTCCAAACCTTGTTTATCAACTTGAATGCTTACTATATGACATAAGAATGCTTACCATATGTTTGAATTTTAAAAGCATATAGTCTTCTTATGTCATATAGTAAGCATTCAAGTTCATAAATAATGTTTGGACATATTCAAACCAGACAAATCATGTATCTACCCCCTAACCCTAATCTCGGTCGATTTTATGAAAGTCAAGCATGACGAGAAGTGGTTTTTGGTTTCAAACATGGAAATTTCAAAAACCCTCCCAAGAGTTACATTTTGGAGTGACTTAAGAAGGATAGATGCTTAATTTTTCATATTCATGTTTTAAACTTGTATAAATCATGGTCAAACCTAGGATTTGACCAAGATTCAAATGGACAGAAAATGAAAAAACAGAAAAATGAAAAACCAAAGTACATAGTCTTCTTATGTCATGTAGCTAGTAAGCATTCAATATGATAAACAAGGTCTAGACATATTCAAACTAGAGAAACCATGTATCTACCCCCTAACCCCTAAACTCTGTCTTATGAAGTCTAGCATGAAGAGAAGTGGTTTTGGGATCCAAACATGGAAATTTCAAAAACACTCCCAAAAACTTCATTTTAGAGTGACTAAGAAGGATACAAGCTTCCATTTTCATTTTCATGTTTTAAACTTGTTTAAATCTTGGTCCCAACCTAGGATTTGACCAAAACGTTCAAATGGGCATAAAAATTCAAAAAAATCAAAATAATGAAAAACCTAGGATTTGACCAAGATTCAAATGGGCATAAAATTTAAAAAAAAATGAAAAAATGAAAAACCAAGGCACGTAGTCTTCTTATGTCATATAGTAAGCATTCAATTAAGTTGATAAACAAGGTCTAGACATATTCAAACCAGGAAAATCATGTATCTACCCCTAACCCTAGCTAAACTCTGTCTTATGAAGTCAAGCATGCATGAAGAGAAGTGGTTTTTGGTTTCAAACATGGAAAATTCAAAAACCTCCCAAAAGCTTCATTTTGGAGTGACTAAGAAGGATCTATAGGAAACTATGTACTAATACAGTATAATAATCACCCGAGTTATTAGAGCAACAAGTCTGTCACTTACGTGTGGTTCCCATGCGTGAGGTCCCACACTTCAGTGAGCACAAGTCACGTACGCTAGGTAAGCAAACTCCCAGCCATATTCTTTGTCAAGCGAGATGCATCAAGACTCTCTCTCTCTCTCTCCAATTATCCACCTCCGTTGGCTGCCGGTTTTGGCAGGGCGTTTCTAGCTCAGCTCGGAGGCCATGGTGTGCAGGCTCTTTAGCCATGGCGATTTGGTCGCGCCAAGTGGTTCGTGCCCGGCTGCGACGAGGATCAATCCGGACGGTGGCTGTTAAGGACCCGATCGCATTTCTTGCTTTCAGCCTGGGGTCTACCATGTAAATCTTAGGGATTTAGACGTAATTTCCTATTTATTTTGTGTCATGCTGTAAACTGCTCTCTGATGCGTATTGGAAATCTGGGTCCTTCAGGATCGTTCGGTTGTCCCTCCAACAAAAAAAAACATCTCTCTCATTCTCGGCCTCGCTCGCTCGCACCCTCTGCGCACTGACAACCCTGCACAACAGTCAAATCACCCGAAAAAATGTAGACACCATAAATAAGTGGGGCCCCGTGACTGCTCTCCCTTCGTCTCCTCCCGTGTGATCCCTCTTCCTCCGATTCCCGACCTTGCGGAAAATAAAAATGAAATGAAAGAGTTTCACTGGACGGGCAAACACATGTGCTGCCTAGTAATAATAATAAAAACGTAAAAAAAATCGACCTACGAATCTATTAATAAGTTAAACTAGGGTTCTGCACAGTACTACGGATCAATTTCAGAAAATGCAACTACGGGGTTCGATTTTGGCCTGCTAATATAAAATTAAATAATCTGAACTAGTATTCCTCTAAAAAATCATTTTGGTATGCACCGTTTGGTACTTTTGATAGCAAGAGTGCTTACTCCCTCCGTTAGCAAATAGTCTTCCTTTTCATGTTTATGAAGTCAAGCATGAAGAGAAGTGGTTTTGGGTTTCAAACATGGAAATTTTAAAAACCTCCCAAAAAAGTTCCATTTTCGAGTGACTAAGAAGGATACAAGCTTCCCTTTTCATTTTCATGTTTTAAACTTGTTTAAATTATCTTGGTCAAATCACATAGTCTTCTTATGTCATACAGTAAGCAAAGCACATAGTCTTCTTATGTCATATAGTAAGCATTAAAATTGATAAACAAGGTCTAGACATATTCAAACTAGACAAATCATGTATCTACCCCTAACTGCTAAATTATGTCTTATGAAGTCAAGCATGAAGAGAAGTGGTTTTGGGTTTCAAACATGTAAATTTCAAGAACATCCCAAAAGCTTCATTTTAGAGTGACTAAGAAGGATCCATGATTACCTCTTCATTTTCTTGTTTTACACTTGTTTAAATATTGGTCAAACCTATGATTTGACCAAAAGATTCAAATGGGTATAACAATTCAGAAAAAATCAAGAGAATGAAAAAACAAAGGACATAGCATTCTTATGTCATATATATAGTAAGCATTCAAGTTGATAAACAAGGCCTATACATATTCAAACCAGAAAATCATGTATATATCTACCCCTAACTTAACCCTAATTAAACTCTGTCTTATGAAGTCAAGCA
Source organism: Lolium perenne (assembly GCF_019359855.2). Classification (NCBI taxonomy): domain Eukaryota; kingdom Viridiplantae; phylum Streptophyta; class Magnoliopsida; order Poales; family Poaceae; genus Lolium; species Lolium perenne. The sequence goes on from NC_067245.2 coordinate 283,484,200, forward strand.
TGCATGAAGAGAAGTGGTTTTGGTCTCAAACATGGAAATTTCAAAAACCCTCCCAAGAGTTTTGGAGTGACTAAGAAGGATAGATGCTTAATTTTTCATATTCATGATTTAAACTTGTTCAAATCTTGGCCAAACCTAGAATTTGACCAAGATTCAAATGGGCATAAAAATTCAAAAAATCTAAAAAAATATGAAAAACCAAGGTCTTATTATGTCATATATATAGTAATCATAAACAAGGTCTCTAGACATATTCAAAACATACAAATCATGTATCTACCACCTAACCCTAAACTCTGTCTTATGAACTCAAGCATGAAGAGAAGTGGTTTTGGGTTTCAAACATGGAAATTTCAAAAAAACCCCAAAAACTTCATTTTAGAGTGACTAAGAAGGATACAAGCTTCCCTTTTCATTTTCATGTTTTAACCTTATTTAAATTATCTTGGTCAAATCACATAGTCTTATTATGTCATATAGTAAGCAAAGCACATAGTCTTCTTATGTCATATAGTAAGCATTAAAATTGATAAACAATGTCTAGACATATTCAAACTAGACAAATCATGTATCTACCCCTAACCCCTAAATTCTGTCTTATGAAGTCAAGCATGAAAAGAAGTCGTTTTGGGTTTCAGACATGGAAATTTCAAGAACATCCCAAAAGCTTCATTTTAGAGTGACTAAGAAGGATCCATGATTACCTTTTCATTTTCTTGTTTTAAACTTGTTTAAATATTGGTCAAACCTAGGATTTGACCAAAAGATTCAAATGGGCATAAAAAATCAGAAAAAAAATCAAGAGAATGAAAAAACAAAGGACATAGCATTCTTATGTCACATATATAGTAAGCATTCAAGTTGATAAACAAGGTCTAGACATATTCAAACCAGAAAATCATGTATATATCTACCCCTAACCCTAAACTCTGTCTTATGAAGTCAAGCATGCATGAAGAGAGAAGTGTTTTTGGTTTCAAACATGGAAATTTCAAAAACCCTCCCAAGAGTTTTGGAGTGACTAAGAAGGATAGATGCTTAATTTTTCATATTCATGATTTAAACTTGCAAATACGAGCGATGCATCCAGAAGAAACACTCGTCCCCTCCCCGCATGATTTTGCCCTACCTAAATTTGAAGTCAAGCCAAAGGTGGTTCAAAAAAGGCAATCAAAAGGCATGGATTGTTCATCGTTTTCTACATAGCTAGGGAAAATACCATACTGCCATACTAGTGTTTTAGAAAATAGCCCTTCAAATAGTTTGGCAACATGTTTATCAACTTTAATGCTTACTATGTGACATAAGAAAACTATTTGATTTGGTTTTTCATTTTTCTATTTTTTTATTTTTCTGCCCATTTGAATCTTGGTCAAATCCTTGGTTTGACCAAGATTTAGACAAGTTTAACATGTGAAAACGAATAAGTAAGCATGGATGCTTCTTAGTCACTCCAAAATGTACCAACTGATAGATATGTTAACTTTGCTTCATGGATGTAAATGAGTTAACTTGGATTTCCTACCCTTTGAATCCATAGGAAACTTTGTTCTAATGCACTATAATAATCAATCGAGTTTTTACACCAACAGTTCTGTCACTTACGTGTGGTGCCCATGTGTGAGGTCCCACACTTCAGCGAGCACAAGTCACGTGCAATAGGTACGCAAACTCCCAGCCATCTTCTTTGTCAAGAGAAGACGCATCAGGAATTCAGGATGCGTACTGGACGTCTCTGGGTCCTTCAGGATCCTTCGGTTGTCCCTCTCATAAAAAAAATCTCTCTCATTCTCGGCCTCGCTCGAGCGCTCGCTCGCACCTCCTGCTCACTGACAAACCCTGCACAATAGTCAACATCATCACCCGAAAAAGGGGAGACACCATAATGCTCTCCCTTCTTCTCTCCTTCCGAGCGATCCCTCTTCCTCCGAGTTTCACTCGACGGGCAAACACACATGTGCTGCATAGTAATAATAAAAAGGTACTGTAGAAAAATCGATATACAAATCTATAATTAAATAGGTTAAACTAGGGTTTTGCCCAGTTCTATAGATCAAGGTTCAAAAAAAATCCAACTACGAGGTTCGAACAACACGATTCTAATCCAAGATTTTTTTCGACCTCATCCAAATGGCCTCAAACTATAGGGTTAGCGTCAAGTGCAGTATGTGTGAAAATGTATGCACTATGTGTGCTATGACTTGTATGTCTTTCAAATTTGAACCAAATTTGAATAAGTTTGAAATATTTGAAAAGGGGCTTTTGGCTTAAACGTTTGAAACCAAAAACCACTTCTCTTCATGCATGCTTGACTTCATAAGACATAGTTTAGCTAGGGTTAGGGGGTAGATACATGATTTTCCTGGTTTGAATATGTCTAGACCTTGTTTATCAACTTAATTGAATACTTACTATATGACATAAGAAGACTATGTGCCTTGGTTTTTCATTTTTTGATATTTTTTAAATTATGCCCATTTGAATCTTGGTCAAATCCTAGGTTTGACCATGGTTTAAACAAGTTTAAATCATGAATATGAAAAATTAAGCATCTATCCTTCTTAGTCACTCCAAAATGTAGCTCTAGGGAGGGTTTTTGAAATTTCCATGTTTGAAACCAAAAACCACTTCTCTTCATGCATGCTTGACTTCATAAGACAGAGTTTAGGGTTAGGGGTAGATATATACTTGATTTTCTGGTTTGAATATGTCTAGACCTTGTTTATCAACTTGAATGCTTACTATATATATGACATAAGAATGCTATGTCCTTTGGTTTTTCATTCTTTTGATTTTTTCTGAATTTCTATGCCCATTTGAATCTTTTGGTCAAATCCTAGGTTTGGCCAAGATTTAAACAAGTTTAAAACAAGAAAATGAAAAGGGAAGCTTGTATCCTTCTTAGTCACTCTAAAATGAAGATTTTGGGAGGTTTTTGAAATTTCCATGTTTGAAACCCAAAACCACTTCTCTTCATGCTAGACTTCATAAGACAGAGTTTAGGGGTTAGGGGGTAGATACTGGTTTGTCTAGTTTGAATATGTCTAGACCTTGTTTATCAACTTGAATGCTTACTACATGACATAAGAAGACTATATAATTTTTTTTATTTTTCTGATTTTTTTTTATTTTTCTACCCATTTGAATCTTGGTCAAATCCTAGGTGTCTGACCATGATTTAAACAAGTTTAAAACATGAATATGAAAAATTAAGCATCTATCCTTCTTAAGTCACTCGAAAATGTAACTCTTGGGAGGTTTTTTGAAATTTCCATGTTGAAACAAAAAACCACTTCTCTTCATGCTAGACTTTCATAAAATTGACCGAGTTTAGGGTTAGGTGGTAGATACATGATTTGTCTTGTTTGAATATGTCCAAACCTTGTTTATCAACTTGAATGCTTACTATATGACATAAGAATGCTTACCATATGTTTGAATTTTAAAAGCATATAGTCTTCTTATGTCATATAGTAAGCATTCAAGTTGATAAACAATGTTTGGACGTATTCAAACCAAAAAAATCATGTATCTACGCCCTAACCCTAATCTCGGTCGATTTTATGAGAGTCAAGCATGAAGAGAAGTGGTTTTTGGTTTCAAACATGGAAATTTCAAAAACCCTCCCAAGAGTTACATTTTGGAGTGACTTAAGAATGATAGATGCTTAATTTTTCATATTCATGTTTTAAACTTGTTTAAATCATGGTCAAACCTAGGATTTGACCAAGATTCAAATGGGAAGAAAATTTAAAAATATAGAAAATGAAAAACCAAAGTACATAGTCTTCTTATTATGTCATGTAGCTAGTAAGCATTCAATTTGATAAACAAGGTCTAGACATATTCAAACTAGACAAACCATGTATCTACCCCCTAACCCCTAAACTTTGTCTTATGAAGTCTAGCATGAAGAGAAGTGGTTTTGGGTTTCAAACATGGAAATTTCAAAAACCTCCCAATAAAGTTCCATTTTCGAGTGACTAAGAAGGATACAAGCTTCCCTTTTCATTTTCATGTTTTAAACTTATTTAAATTATCTTGGTCAAATCAAATAGTCTTCTTATGTCATATAGTAAGCAAAGCACATAGTCTTCTTATGTCATATAGTAAGCATTAAAATTGATAAACAATGTCTAGACATATTCAAACTAGACAAATCATGTATCTACCCCTAACCCCTAAATTCTGTCTTATGAAGTCAAGCATGAAAAGAAGTCGTTTTGGGTTTCAAACATGGAAATTTCAAGAACATCCCAAAAGCTTCATTTTAGAGTGACTAAGAAGGATCCATGATTACCTTTTCATTTTCTTGTTTTAAACTTGTTTAAATATTGGTCAAACCTAGGATTTGACCAAAAGATTCAAATGGGCATAACAATTCAGAAAAAATCAAGAGAATGAAAAAACAAAGGAGATAACATTCTTATGTCATATATATAGTAAGCATTCAAGTTGATAAACAAGGCCTATACATATTCAAACCAGAAAATCATGTATATATCTACCCCTAACTTAACCCTAATTAAACTCTGTCTTATGAAGTCAAGCATGCATGAAGAGAAGTGGTTTTGGCCTCAAACATGGAAATTTCAAAAACCCTCCCAAGAGTTTTGGAGTGACTAAGAAGGATAGATGCTTAATTTTTCATATTCATGATTTAAACTTGTTCAAATCTTGGCCAAACCTAGAATTTGACCAAGATTCAAATGGGCATAAAAATTCAAAAAATCAGAAAAAATATGAAAAACCAAGGTCTTATTATGTCATATATATAGTAATCATAAACAAGGTCTCTAGACATATTCAAAACATACAAATCATGTATCTACCACCTCTAACCCTAATCTCTGTCTTATGAACTCAAGCATGAAGAGAAGTGGTTTTGGGTTTCAAACATGGAAATTTCAAAAACCTCCCAAAAACTTCATTTTAGAGTGACTAAGAAGGATACAAGCTTCCCTTTTCATTTTCATGTTTCAAACTTGTTTAAATCTGGGTCAAACCTTGGATTTGACCAAAAGATTCAAATGGGCATAAAAATTCAGAAAAAAATCAAAAGAATGAAAAACAAAGGACATAGCATTCTTATGTCATATATATAGTAAGCATTATTCAAGTTGATAAACAAGGTCTAGACATATTCAAACCATAAAATCATATATATATCTACCCCTAACCCTAAACTCTGTCTTATGAAGGCAAGCATGCAGGAAGAGAAGTTGTTTTTGGTTTCAAACATGGAAATTCAAAAACCTCCCACGAGCTTCATTTTGGAGTGACTAATTAAGAAGGATACATGCTTACTTTTTCATATTCATGTTTTAAACGTGTTTAACTCTTGGTCAAATTAACCTAGGATTTGACCAAAATTCAAATGGGCATAAAAATAAAAAAAATGAAAAATGGAAAACCAAAGCACATAGTCTTCTTATGTTATACATTAAGCATTCAAGTTGATAAACGTACAAAGGTCGATCTAGACATATTCAAACCAGAAAAATCATGTATCTACCACCTAACCGTAAACTCTGTCTTAATTAATTATGAAGTCAAGCATGAAGAGAAGTGGTATTGGGTTTCAAACATGTAAATTCCAAAAACCTCCCGACCACGAGCTTCATTTTGGAGTGACTAAGAATGATCGATTTTACTTAGGTATGTAGTATTGTACATCACAAATGTGAAATGAAACAGATGATGTCAATATCTATAAACCCTAAACCCTAATTATATTAAACCCCTAGACCCTAACACAAAACCTTGTATATAAACCATAAACCTATATATCACTACCAAAAAATGAGTCATGCGATTCAAATGTTTGGCATTGTTTTCTCGTAGCATGCAATGCTCCCACACACACTTCTGGGTAAGCGAGGCCTCAAACACATGGTGCAAAAAAATATGCAGGGTTCTTGTCTTAAAAATAGAAGTGTATATATGCCATGTTTATTTGGTATTATCCATAGAGGTATTATGAACCACAAATGATATGACTATGCATGCTTTGTTTCGATCTTTTCTATCAAGCCCCACAATAACTTATTAATTCGGCTTGTTTTGAAATTTAGATACGTCGAGCAATCTCATGATGCTCTCGCCCTTCTTGTTTTAATTTGTTCTAGTAGGAGGGTGCAGTGCATGTGTTTGGCCATTATTATATAAAATGTACTTGGCTCGATCCACACATTCAGGTCACACACCCATGTATTTTTTAAATTATTAGTTTGATCTGTACTTCATCAACACACTGTATCAAATTTGCATTTTATCGGATTTAGCCCAAGAAATTGTATATATATGGATGCACATTGAGATAATTCATGAAACCTTGGAAATGGTCATCCTGTCATGTATGTTTCCCCGCGAATGAAAACTTGATTGGTGGTAGACAAGCAAAAACACATTTACGGGCGACAACCCAAAATGCACATATTTTGCAAAGTATTCATGCGTGCATGATGAAAAGTTCAAATATATACATAAAATTGGGCCATGATTCAAAAGTCTGGCATGGTTCTTGTGTAGTGGTACGAAGCTCACATGCATGTGGGAGGAAATTTAGTTGGACGAAGTCCAACATGGTGCCAATCTAATTGAGGGTTCTTCTCTAAAACACTGGTATGGCATGTTTGGTATTTTCCCTATATATATGTACAAAATGATGATTAATCCATGTTTTTAGATTGCCTTTTTTGAATCACGTGTGCCTTGATTTCAAATCTAGGTCAAATCACTGGGGGAGGGGGATGAATGTGTTTCTTTTTGATGCATCGCTCGTATTTCCGAGTTTTTTTTGGGTCCCACAAATTCAGGGTAGCATCACCCCCCCTCCCTTCCCGCAGTAAAAGTTTTAAGCGAGTAGTAGAATGTCATGACCAACTAGTTTCAAGTAAAAGTTTGAATATAACCAAAATATACCAATTGATTGATGAGTTAACTTGGCTTCATGGAAAAAATAATGTCTTCTAAATGAGATAACTTGGCTTTCCTACCCTTGGATCCATAGGAAACTATGGAGTACTAATACATTATAATAATCACCCGAGTACACCAACTGGTCTGTCACTTACGTGTGGTTCCCATGCGTGAGGTCGCACACTTCAGTGAGCACAGGTCATGTGGCCACCAGTCTAGAGGCTCCAGTTAAAAGAAGAGCCCTCTATAAAGAAACATCAATCTCCATAAACATCAATCTCCCATCTCAGTTCTCAGCTTTTCACTGCTCCTCCCTCGCTTGCGCCGCCGCCGCCACAACCCCCCGCGCCCCTTTCCGATCCCTCATCAGATCTTAGACTATGGAGTTGCCTGTGCCGAAGAAGCAGCCTCTGAAGCCGACGATCCAGTGCATCAACGACTGGTGTGGGAGGGAGTTCCCTTACAACCAGGAAGACAAGCACATGATGGCGTGCCCGCACGGCTCTTGCTTCTGCACGCACCCCGGCTGCGAATTCGCCGATTCGCAGGTACCGTTCATCCTACACCTCAGAGAAGCCCACTTGACCGTTGTGGATAGGTTCCCGTACGACGAGGACTTCGGATTGGTTCATCTGAAGGTGCCGGCACCGGGCTCGCCAAAACGACAGTTCATCGGCTACGGGACGGATGGCGCAGTGTTCGCCTTGCACATCCACCCTTGCGGCATGGACACCGCGGTATCCTTCGTGTGCGTCAGGCTGGCGGCGTGCAACTTGCCCCGGTATAGGGTGACGATGAGGGCGAACGGCCCGCCGATGCCAGGGCCGCGTAAGCTTATCGGGGAACACTTGTTTGACGTGGTGAAGGCGGTATTAGAGCCGACGAGCAGCCCGACTCCGGGCACAGTTTTTTGGGAGATGTCACTTCGTTCCTCTCGGTGCCACCGCGGTACCTGTGCGGCAATGAATCATCGAAGCAGCTGACTATCTATTTGCGCATCGATAAGGAGTGAGTGAACATAACACTACCCTCGATCTTATTGGGACGATGCTAATGCGGATTTAAGTAATGCTGAATTAATTTGTTTTTCTTGTGACAGGGCGATTAGCAAGGAGAAGAGGATCTCCGTGCACAGCTAGCGACCTATATCTCGGCGTCCACCAAGTGTCCCTGAGTTGGAGATCTTGTTCTGCCTCTTCTTTTGATGTTTATATTGCTTCATCACCGTAACAGGAAGGGTGTGTCTGGGGCTTCCGGCTTCAAAGTACTCAGTACAAGGACTAAAAGAGACGTTTTGCTGATGGTTCTTGTCAGGACGGCCGTAGTGTTGGAGGTGGTCATCTACTTCGGTGGGGAAGGACCTGATTGATGTTCCAATCTTTACTACTTAGACCTTTATCTAAAAATGTTGAGGGATTGGATGTACTTTATGTTTACCATGAATTAGTCTATGTAATATGTAACCCAATTCGCCGATTAATGCAACTCTGGATCCTTCACTGTCATACGACTACTAAAACAAAATAAATAAACAGGCATTTTAAGTTTAATGCACATTTAATCAAGCCACATAATGTTGGCGTACTTGGAAGCAATCAGGTTTACTATTGTTGGCATGTGTGGTACAATTTCATGGGGCAATACCCAATCTAGCTTGTTCAATTACATTACATGAAGTAATTAAAATATGGATGCCTAGAATCATTCACTTCCGTACATTGCGATGGCTTATAGCGGTTTCTATGACCAATCTACATCACAAATCTAGTTCAAATTTGATCTATTTTTATGAACAAAATTGGAAACTCTACTTGGCATTTTCGTTTATTATGACCAGATGCACATATGTAGTGATTCATTTTCTTTTCAAATCGCCATACCATTTCCTTGTCAACTCTTCATCTTTTTTTAGTTTTAATGAATTTCCTTTGGTTGCATTCAATTTGCTTCAAATTCACCGGCTTCGCCATTTGTACAAATTGTTCATCTTTTCTTTGTAGTTTTGTCATGCATGGAGCATAACACCCTCCCATGGTAAAATCAGCATATTTTCTACCAAAACTCATGCCGAACTTTAAAGAACATGCAAATTTAAATTGACCAAAATTGGTTAAAACTCAACATAAGCCCACATATATTACAAACTCGAGAAATAATCAACATATATATCACCTAAATGGTCATCTTATGAAGTATGCCATGTTTCGAAATTGTTACCTTGAAAATTTGGCCCTTCTCTCGGGTAGCCACTTCACAATAAAGCTCACATAAAGCTCTTATTTTACACTAATAAAGTAGAATGTATTTTTGTGTGAAATGAAGTTGAATAAAATATATGTGAATGGTAAGATGGACATTGCTGCCAAAATTGGGGATAATTATTAGCAAGTTCATACTAATATACAATGCAATCAACATGACCACACATGTGTAAGCAAGAAAATAAATCTTTTTTAAATTACCTTAAGGTTGTAAGTTTGTTATTTGTATAGCAATTTTATCTCATACGATGACTCAAGCTAGCACATTTTTTTTGAATTAGCTTCAATTTTCTTCATTCAAATTTTCCAACCTGGCAATTTGAACATGTAGTTGAATTTTGAGTAAAACCGCTCACACGTCAAACATGAATCCAAATACGGTACAATTCGAGAAAATCTACACATCACATTTTGGCCAATATATATGGTATAATGCTTGTGAAAATGTAGACTATGAAACAGTCAACGTCATTTTTTTAGGTCATGGATGTCTTGGGCAACGACCAAAGTCTGGTAGGATGGTGAGGCCTGAGTTACGAACATCCTTCTTCTCCTCTCACCCCCATTTGAGAGAGAGAGAGAGAGTGTGTGTGTGTGGGTGGGGTGGTGGGGGGGTAGAAAGCCATGTTAATAAATTAACTCATACATGAAAGCAAGAAATCAAACTTGATTTATATAAATCACCCTTAGGATTGTAGTTTGTTATTTTTATAGAATCTATATCTCATATGACGACACAAGATAGTCCACATTTTTATTTTCATTGAAGTTCTTTTTGTTGAAGTCAAATTACTTCAACTTTTAGGACCCACCATCCGTACAAGGGTAATGGAAATTTCTATGATCTTAGTGCAAGGCTTCACACAGAGACACTCAAAGTATTTCAATATTTAAAATTCATTTTCTTCCCTCAAAATTGCCGACCGTCCATTTGTAACATGTAGTTCAATTTTGAGTAACATCACACATATGTCAAACATAAATCTATTTTTTTGATATTTCGAGAAAATCTTCATATCCCATTTTTGGCCATCATATAAGGTGTACTGCGTGTGAAAACATAGACAGTGAAACATTCAGCGTCACCTTTTTTAGCCAAACTGGTGGGACGGTGAGGCCCGAATTAATAAAGCCACCACCATCCTTCTTCTCCACTCACCCCTCCCCTCCCCTCCCCATCAATATCCTCTTCAAAGCAGATTAAAGAGGATGGAGTGCCCCCACGACGGGTGCGGGAGCGTGGTCGCCTACAACAGGCTCCACGACCACGAGCTCGCGTGCCCGCACGGCCCGTGCGACTGCACAGAGGCTGGCTGCGACTTTGCCGCCTCGCCAGCAGCGCTCATCGCCCACCCCAGAGAAATCCATTCGATTTGTGTGGACATGATCCCGTACGGCACCGCGATGGCGTTCATCGTCCCGGTGCTGGCACCGCCAGAGCCAAGACGTCCGGTCATCTTCTACGGGAACGATGGTACCGTGTTCGTCTGGCACACATATACGCAAGTCCATCCGGAGAATGGATGCGTGCTGGCCAGCCTATCCGTTGAGTGCGTTAGGTCGGCGGCGTGCGTGTGGCCGGAGTACAAGGTGAGTATGTCGTCGCACGGCAAGCCATCACCTAATCGCTCTGAGATCGGTTTAATGCGCCCCAACCATACGGCCACTATTCTGGCGAACAGCACGACCACGCCGGGCGCCGCCAAAGCGTCAGAACTAGAGTGGTCGTTGCAATGGTTTCAACCGTGCACGGTGCTGACTATCTGGGTTCGCATCGACAGGTGATACATGCGCCTATCTTAATCTTCGTGTTTATCTAATTGAAATTGCGGTTTATGCAGTACTGAATTAATTAATTTTTGTTGTCAAAAGGTTCTCGTCGGACGGAAGTTCCTATTCGGACTAGAGCGGCGGGTTTAGGTTGCCAACTATGGGCTTTTTTCATTCAGAGGATTCACCAGGGCGGCCCTAACGACGATATATGATCTTATTTGGCGAAGAGGGACTTGCTTGCGTTTCCTATCTTCAGTTAGGGCCCTTTATGTAAACACTAAGCGCTTGATTGTATTCTGTGTTTATGTTCACATACTCTATGGTGTAATAAAATATGGAATTCCATGTCCGATTAAATGCACCTCTGGACCCTGTCAGGCATTTCCCTTGTTATCTTTTCTTTTTACACATACTGTAACCATTGTTCAACGCGCAGTCCATCGGCTTGGGTGCTAGATGCTTCCTCGGGAAGGTACCCTATCTTGCCCATTTGAGAACACACGTCTCTATAATTGCTCAGAAGCCCCGCGAGGGCACGATGGTCTTTTCTGGGTGTATGTAAGATTTAGCCTTGACCAGCCCTCCACGCTCCACCCTTCTTCTCTTTCTGTTGTCCTGGTAGCTAGTAACTAGCCTTCACCAGCCCTCTACCCTAACTAGTAAAGTACCTCGCAAGACATGGCTCCATTGAGCCGGGCGGCCCGGCGGCAGGATATCCTAGGGAAGACGATGAGGACTAGGACCGCCGAGAAAAACTTGACATCTAGCCAGCTAGCGCGTCGTTGTATGGCCACTTATGATCGCCTGAGCATTCTCGCAGAGCAGCCTATCCTCTATTCGATGGAGAGCGAGCCAGTGGGCGAGGGTTCGTCCGGGTAGGTTTCTAGCGGCGTGTCCTCCAGTTCATTCTTATTTTCTAACTGTTTTTTCCATTTATTTACATCTCACAGGGCCGGCGGTTCAAACATCTCCCCGGTAACCACCACGACGGTGGCGCCCCAAGTCCGGTCGTCGGAAGCTGAGTTCGGCCCCGTTTCACGGCCAAGCCAGGTAGGCTGTATACTCCGGATAGAGATCAGGTGACATGCACCTTTTGCATGTCACCTGGTGACATGCGGCCTAAATCCAAATTTAAATATTGCGAAAAAATTTGAAAAAATCATGCATGTTCACAGCACATATTAACGCGACCCCTAAAAATTTTAGATGAAAATTCGAAACATACATCGAGAAACAAAAAAGAGAAACTCGGATGTGAATAGTCTACAGAGAAACTCAGATTTGAATTCGAGAATTATTCATGATAGATTTCTCTTTTTTGCTTCTCGATGTGTGTTTCGAATTTTGATCAGAAATTTTTAGGGGTTATCTTAATATGTGCTGTGAACATGCATGATTTTTTTCAGATTTTTTCGCAATGTTTAAATTTGGATTTAGGTCGTATACTCCCAGCTTGTTTTTTTTATACTCCCTCCAATCCATTTTAATAGACTCAGATTTAGTACTCCCTCCGATCCATTTTATTTGACTCAAATTTAGTACTAGTACAACTTTGTACTAAATCCGAGTCAACTAAAAGGGATCAGAGGGAGAATACAACTTTACTAAATCCGTGTTAACTACTACTACGGAGTACTAAAAGGGATCGGATGGAGTAGTTTATGTAATCACGGCTTTCCTTTTAATTATGTGTTGATGAACACTGTGCTATTTGTGGAGCGTCCAAGTGATGTCCATTCCTGTATCAAGATCTGTGCTAGAAATTAGTAGTAGTCCTATTTTTTGCGTGCAATTACTCATATATGAATTGGTTGGATTCTTTTTTTTCCATACAATGATCGTGCCAGCAAATGGAGGTGAACATGGCCCACATAGGCAGCCAGCTGGGGAATGAACTCTCCCTCACCCCGGAGTTTGAGCCTGTTCACGTAGATTTGGTGTCCGAGAACAAAATCTGCCTTTATCTTCAACAAGGCATCAATACCTTTACTGCCGAGCTTGACAGGCTTAATGAGCAGAACCGCGTTTGTGTGGAACTGCATAACCAGAGCGTCACATTGATGAATGATGATGATGCAAACACCACCATCAAGGGCGAGGGTTCGTCCGGGTAAGTTTCTAGCGGGGTGTCCTTCAGTTGATTCTTGTTTTCTAACCGTTTTTTACATTTATTTACATCTCACAGGGCCGGCGGTTCAAATGTCTCCCTGGTAACCACAACGACGGTGGCGCCCCAAGTCCGGCCGTCCGAAGCTAAGTTCGGCCCCGTTTCCCGGCCAAGCCAGGTAGGCTGTATGCCTCTGTCCACTTGTTTTTTTATAGTTTATGTAATCACTACTTTCCGATTAATTATGTGTTGATGAACCCTGTGGTATGTTTGGAGCGTCCGAGTGTTGTCCATTCCTTTATCAATATCCATGCTAGAAATTAGTACTCCTATTGTTTGCGGGTAATTAATACTCATATATGAATGGGTTGATTTCTTTTTTTTCATACAATGATTGTTGTAGCAAAAGGAGGAGAACAAGGCCCACATAGGCAGCCAGCTGGAGAATGAACACTCCCTCACCCTGGAGTGTGATCGTCTTCACAGAGTTTTGGCGTTGGAGAAGGAGATCTCCTTTTATCTTGCGCGATACGTCGACATGCTTAAGCAGCAGAACGCCTACTGGGTGGAACTGAACAATAAGAGCGTCACATGGATGGATACTGGAAGCAACCTCATCAAGTATCTCATGGAACAGAGGTTGAAATTAAAGCTCAAGAGGCAGATCTCGAGGGTGCTAATGCGCGGACAAACCGCCGTCCTTAAGGCGATTATCAAGGAGAAGGAGGATCTCCGTGCACAGCTAGCGACCTATATCTCGGCGTCCAGCAAGAGTTCCCCTGAGAAGGAGATCTTGTTCTGCCTCTGCTTTTTATGTTTTTATTGCTTCATCACCTTAATATCGCCATGTGCTCGTAAAACTGCGAGTTAACTTTCTGTTGGTATGTTACACATTTGATTTGAACTTTGTGTTTTGCAATGCACAATTGATCAACTACTAATAAGTGTATATTAAAATGGCGGGATACTCTTTTTAGTGGCGAAAATTTTCCATTTGTTGCTATTGTAGTGAAGCTAAGCCCTTCAGAATCTTCCCTAACGTCAAGAAAACTTTCCAAAAACATAAGCATTTTAGAGGGCAACCTTGATGATATAGGCTATGAGGATGATCCTGGGTTGTGGTTCTTAGCGTGATCTGTAAATGGAAATGCTTCTTGTTCATACCTGAGGCTTTACTGAGGCTGCAAGATGTTCTCTAAGGACACTGTCAGTTATGTTCAGATAAGCTAGGGAAGAGATTACTGGTCTTGGAGCATATTGTCTTTTCGTGGGATTGAATTATCCGCTCAACATTGCAGTAAATCATGCATATTTCGATTTATATTTTGGTGGAGTTTCATTCGATTTGAATCACAGGTTTGTGAGCAAATATATATTTAGTTTAAACTAGTGCTCGAATACGTAAGAAGCTATTTAATCACAAGCTAGTCGTCCGAATGGGATGAAATATTCATACTGTAGATTTTAAAACAAGGCATCTACATATTACTGGATTTTTTTCAAAATTTTCTGAATAGTTTTTCCTTTTTAGCTTCGAAATAACAGATAGTTTGGAACGTTGGATCATGAATGGATGGTAGATAGTGGCAACTAGTCACAATGAGACTTGGAAGCATCAAGTCACTGAAGCTCCGTCCGGTTTCCAAACCAAGCTAGGAATGCATTGAAAATGAAGTTCTACTCTAAAACATCTCTAATTTCATTTTGGTGCTCGCGCGGTTGCATGCTGCCCACGTGTTAAGGTACGTGTCTCTGGCATAGAGTAATACGATTATCGGCGCGCTAAATATATCGTATTGGAAACTGTAAAAAAAACCTTTCTGCTCAAGCTGATGTGACGAGACATCACTGCACCAAAAGTCGTCGCAAATTTATAGATGGGTGGCGTGCTAGTCTACCATCTACCAACTGTGTCAAATCGGCGCCCAGTCGCAGCAGCAGCAGCAGCCTAGAGTACTGCCTAGGTTTTGCCCCTTGCATGTCTATCATCTTTTTCTTCACCCTCCCAGAATCACGCGCACGCGCAGGATCTCGATCCCCACCACGCCGCATCACTAGTACTATACCTTTCTCTCCTCACCCCAGCCGGCCGCGGCGCGCATCGTTCCTTCCATAGCGCTCGCCCTCTCCTCCGAAAACCCCAAGCGCAGTTGCATCCGCCATCCACCTAAATCCATCTTCACGTGATGGAATATTCAAGGCTTTGCCGGGGCGGCGGGGACGGCCACTTGGAGGCTCTCACCGGCGACAACATCGACCTCATCGTTGCGCATCTGGACGTTACCTACACCGTCCGACTTGCCGCATGTTCCAGGGAGCTCTACGACCAGATCAGCAATGATGAAGGTAAGATGCACCATTGGGATAAACCCTGCCTGCTGATGCCTCCGCCTGCTTATTGGTTCGATGAACACTCGTTCATGGCGACAGCATCTCGTCTGCATGTTACCGTGTACGACCTGGTGCCCCTCGACCATCCTCGCCGTTCTATCACCCTGCAGTTCATGCACGAAAGAAAATGGCTTGGCGCGAACGGCGACTGGATCGCCGCCGCCGATCATCGTGGGTGCCAGTGGTGCCTTGTGAACGTCTACACCGAGCGACATATCCCCCTTCCATCCCCACCTGATCCGAAGATTGGTCATGGTGTTACATATCAACCTGCTACTAAAGATTGGTTATACTATCTTTGCTGGAGTCGAGCAATTAATTTGTTGAAGATTGTAATCTGCCAAGTGCCCACAAAAGGTGGGAGGTACGCAGATTACAAGCTCATCACCTTGTTCGACAAAAGGATTTTCTACCTTGAAGGGGGTGGCGACTGGAGAATGCTGAAGAACCCTACACCTGAACAAATTGTGCCGGCGTTCTGTGATGCCATTGAACTCGGTGGCCAAGTTTTTGTGGTGGACGAAATTAGGGGCTGGACGTACTGCTGGGACACCCCAAATGGTATTTTTTCAGTCCTTATGTTGCATTGCATGATACACTGCCTTAATCAATGAAGTTATTCATGAACTACCTTGTTTATATTTTACCTTTCATAAATGACTTAATGATCACACCGCCTTTTGCTGAATATGAATGAACCGTTGCTTGCAATGAATTAGTACTAATTAGTCACCAACAAACATAGTATGCTCAGTATGTGATTGCATTCCTGAATTAGTAATTCTACGCCACTGCAGAATATGGATGTAATTAACCAGTATCTCAAAAGATAAGGTAGCACTATGAAGGCACCCTTTTTGATAACCTTTTACACCCATTGTTTCATATATAACTAATTGATTTTTGCTCCAAAAGGAGGATGAGAGACCCCCGCCATCTGCATCAGAGAGATGCATAAGGACTTTCATAAGTATATGACTTAACGATCACATCCTTTATTTGAATATGAATGAACCGTTGCTTGCAACGAATTAGTACTAATCAGTGATCAGCAAACATAGTATACTTCGTATGTGAATGCAATCCTGAATTAGTAACTCTATCCACTGCAGAATATGGATGTAATTAACAAGTATCTCAAATGTTAACGTAGCACAATGAAGGCACCCTTCTTGATTAACTTTTACACCCATTGTTTCATATAACTAGTTGTTTTTTGCTCGAAATAGAGGGCGAGGTACCCCGGCCTCTGCATCGAAGAGATGCATATGGCCGTTATTTAGTACTCCATCTCATGAAACATGTTATAACTATTTCTTACTTTTGATTTACTCCCTCCATCCCACCAAAAGTGTCTTGAATATCTGCCTTCTCCTTTTTTCCCTTAGAAAAGTAACTCAATCAAAATCCAATTATTTACTAAACAAGAATGAAATACTTGTTATGCCTAATTTACTTAGTTTAACCTGTACCTTTTATAATTCTGTTCTTTATCCGGCTAGATTTTTCTTTGCCAAATTGCCCGAAGCTTATGCATATTTCAACCCCATCGTGGATGTTATGCCTATCATACCTCTATTTTTTTTCTATTAGCCTTTGTTTGGCAAGCTGCTTTAAGTTTCCCATGAAATGTTTAGTACTCTATCTACCAAATTGAATGTTGTATTCATTCCAAAAAATCAACAAAATGTGTACAAAGTAGAACTTTTATATTTTTATATTACTAGTATGTATGCACGTCAAACCATTAAAGATTCTGTTTGATAATCAAAAGAATATTTATAGCATGCCTTTCGCAAGTTTTGAAAGAATATATAAAAAATCTAAAAAAAATAGATGTAGAGAATGTATTATTCTACCAGAGTGTAAAATCTGAAATTGAGATACCCTATATTCGGGCCGCACAAAAATGACAGAATCTAATAGATTTTGAAGTTACAAAATGTTGGAAAATATATATCAGATTTTTTTGTTGTTGCAAAACCTTAAATATAAGATATTTTGATTTGGACATTTGAATGTTGGTAGAACACAACATTGTTGACACCCGTATTTAATCTCCGTTTTCTTTGGAACTTCAAAATGCAGCTCTCAAAATTTTCAAAAACCATGCTACATGTAGCTCGAGCTATATTCATGGTTTTCGAAAGAAAATATTGCCAACAATGCATATATAAAATACGAAAACAAGAGTGGTCCTACAAAAAATGATGTTTCTTCCCATCGATCGACAAACAGAAGGGAACAAATAAAAAATTAAAAATATGTGTACATCTAACACTCACTCGTTTCTTATCTACCTTTTCCTTTGATGTTTCCTTGAGAGTTGAGACCGTAAGAACCTTCCATTGATCCATGTAGCAGTCTTTGAATAGCGATTTCTTTGAACGGGGTTATTCCTATGATTCAGGGGTTTCAGATATTTGGTCATTTTTTGGGGTAGACCCAAGGCTCACGTGATGGTTCTAAAATATTGTAGAGTTAGCTATGTGCACTCTTCACAGAGAATCCTGCTGTTGTGCACCGTTAGATTTAGCACTCCAAGGGTCATGATTGAAGCTCTATACTCAGTTTAAAACTGGACCAACTGGTAGATTGTCTGTACTCCTATATTGTATACAAATATCTAATCATATACACCGTTGGATCACTTAAGACAAAGGGAATTAACTACAACACAGGACTTAAACTTAAGATCATATATTTGTCAAAATTTGAATGTATCTATATGCTTTCACTGTCTAGATACATCTGAATTTGGAAAAATCTCAGACACTTTCGGTGGGATAGAGGTAGTATATAACTGTGTATGCCAAAACTAGTGTCTAGTTTTGGCGAAGTTAAGACTAGTTTCGTGGGATGCATGCAGTATAACTGATATATTGGACACTCGATTTGAACACATGAATGACCAATGTCCTTAGCTTACATAGTCGTATTTATACTGTGAGCATGAACGATGAACAGTGCTGATGTTTGAATATGGTTGCCAGTAACACCCTATTCGTCTCCATTTCTAATATTGCAGAAACCCCGATGTCCATGTTCGTAATCCCGCCACCGGTGGTGGATGATCAGCAGTACGCGTGGTTCCTCGCTCCAACTGCTGATGGCAAGCGATTGATGATCATCCTTACAGTAAACAACATTGGGATTGCCAATGCTGAAGTACCTCCTGACATTCCCTATGCTGCTAATGGGCTTCAGCTACGGCAGTATCCTCCTGTTGCCACCTACGTCTTTGAGCAGGATCCCATATCTCTGTTCGTTGCAGCACGTGCAGGGGACTTTCATTGGAGGCAGGTTAACAGCCTCGGCGACCACTCTCTGTTCCTCGGACTCAATTACCCGATCATTGCCAACCTGAAGAAGCGTGAATCCAAATCTCCTGATGGCACATTGATTCCATTCATGAGGAAAAATTGCGTCTACATAGCATACCGGAAGTATCTTCATAATCAATACCCTAAATTTTTGCGCTGCAACCTCCAGCCAGATGAAGGTGAGACTGTGGGAGTTATCAGCCTTCCCAGAGATAGTTGGGGTAGTGTCCGACAAGCGGCTATGTGGTTTAAGCCTGCTTTAAACATTGCCCGTTCGGTGTTACCTTTAAAAAAACACCGACACACTTTTTTATTATGCTTGAAGTGTTGAGAAGTAGTACATTGTTTTTAGTATGTACTAGTTTGAATCGGTTTATTTGAACACTGCCCTGCTTTTGTATTTCATGTTGCCTTCATATTATAACCCATGCATGGCTGTTTTAGGATTGACTTTATTTCAGCACTATAATTACAATGTGTGTACGTCCTTTATAATATAGCCACCTCTTGTTGATCATAGTCATGAGAGGACCATTCCTATTTTTTCGCCGCTAAAGGGTAAAGTACATCCCTGGGGGCAACGATTCTTGCTGCAGGCCACTAAACATGCATCAACTATGAGCAAAGAAGTTGATGTGCGACCTAGGTGACTGTGCGGACCCCACATGTTAACCAAAGAAACAAACATGTCAATACGGAACTAATGTACATACGACAACTCCTATATGATATGTGTACGATTGAGCATCTGGAGGTGTGCTGCCACCTGCTTCCTCACACGTTGGGTTTGATCTTGTGTTGCGTACACGGATCGGACTGAAATTGTCGTGTGCATAGCAAGGTTCATGTCAATAAGGCTGAGTGCCTGAGTTTGGCATCTAAGTCTAGGCAACAAATACTTTTGGGTTCCAACGGCCATCTACATGGTATTTGCTATAGGCCTACTTGCTCAGGCTGTCGAAGCCCAATAACTAGAAATGGGCTTTTCTGCTCATGTAATTTCGGCCCTTTTCTAATGAACCATAGATCCTATGATGCAAAAAACAAAAACACGGAGATTCTGCATAAAAGTTGTTTTTATTTATTTAGAATTATCCGGTTGCAATTTTTGAAACTGCTCATGGCCAGTATGAAAATCCTTGATCGCTCCATACCCACACGGATCACGGTATTTTTAAAAAATTGATAAAGTGGATTTGAAATTTAAAACATATCCTAATAATTCCATGATTTATTCTATTAACTTGCAAGATCTTGGAGCGAAAGAGCTTGTATTAGACTGCAAAAATAATACAGAAAAACCTGTCATTAACAAGAAATGAAGGTTTATCGTCCAAAGAGGATGCCATGTGGGACCCATGAGCCACGGCGTCCTCAACATTTCAAAGGCGGTAGGAGATCCAAAAAAGGCAAGTATCTCGAAAATAGGGGTCAAAAATAAATCATAGAAAGGAATCATTTATAGTTCGAGTGGGTGACATGTGGGACAGATTCACGCAAAGATCCTCATCATTTCAAAGTCGGCAGAGGATCAAAAGAAAAAAAAGGCAAATAGCCAGAAAATAGGGGTCGAAAGTAAATCCAACAAAGGAAACTTTTATTATTCATAGAAGAAGACATGTGGGACCGACCTGCCAGCATCGTCCTCATCGTTTTAAAGGCCCCAGGGGATCAAAAGAAAAAGGCAAATAGCCAGAAATTAGGGGTAAAAAATAAATCCAACAAAGGAAAGGTTTATTGTTCATAGAGGCTGACCTGTGGGACCCATGAGCCAGCAGCCTACTCAATTTCAAAGGCGGCATAGGATCGAAAGAAAAAGGCAAGTGACCAAAAATCAGGGGGGAAAAAATCCAAGAAAAGAAACTTTATTGTACATAGAAGATGACATGCGGGTCCCATGAGCCAGCACCTTACTCCACGTTTCAGAGGCGGCATGAGATCGAAAGAAAAAGGAAAGTGGCCAAATATCAGGAGCAAAAAATAATCCAAGAAAAGAAACTTTTAATGTACATAGAGGATGACATATGGGTCCCATGTTGTAGCAGCGGTCTGAACGTTTCAAAGACGGCATGAGATCGAAAGAAAAAGGCAAGTGACCAAATATCAGGAGCCAAAAATAATCCAAGAAAAGAAACTTTCATTGTACATAGAGGATGACATATGGGTCCCATGTTGTAGCAGCGGTCTGAACATTTCAAAGACGGCATGAGAACGAAAGAAAAATGCAAGTGACCAAATATCAGGAGCCAAAAATAATCCAAGAAAAGAAAATTTATTGTACAAAGTTAATGACATGCGGGTCCCATGAGCCAGCAGCTTACTCAACGTTTGAGAGGCGGCATGAGATTGAAAGAAAAAGGCAAGTCACCAAATATCAGGAGCCAAAAATAATCCAAAAAAAGAAACTTTTATTGTACATAGAGTATGACATGCGGGTCCCATTAGGAAGCAGCATCCTCAACGTTTCCAAGGCGGCATGGGATCAAAAGAAAAAGGAAATAGCCAAAAAGCAGAGGGTGAAAAATATCGAAGAAAAGAAACTTTTATTGTTCATAGTGGATGACATGTGGGACCCATGAGGCAGCAGCATCCTCAACGTTTCTAAGGCAGCAGGGGATCGAAAGAAAAAAGGAAATAGCCAAAAATCAGAGGGTGAAAATAATCCAAGAAAAGAAACTTTTATTTTACATTGAAGATGACATGTGGGTCCTATTTTGCTGCAGCGGTCTCAACGTTTCAAATACGGCTTGAGAGTTGAGATCAAAAGAAAAAGAAAGTAGCCACGAAAAGAAAGTTGATTGTACATAGAGGATGACATGCGGGTCCCATTTTGCAGCAGCTTACTCGACGTTTCCAAGGCGGCAGGGGATCAAAAGAAAAAGGAAATAGCAAAAAATCAGAGGGTGAAAAAAACCCAAGAAAATGAACTTTTATAGTACATAGAGGATGACATGCGGGTCCCATGAGCCTGCAGGTTCCTCAACGTTTCAAACATGGCATGAGATCGAAAGAAAAAGACAAGTGACCAAATATCAGGGGCCAAAAATAATAATCCAAGAAAAGTAATTTTTATTGTACATAGAGGATGACATGCGGGTCCCATTTTGCAGCAGCGGTCTGAACGTTTCAAAGACGGCATGAGATCAAAAGAAAAATGCAAGTGACCAAATATCAGGAGCCAAAAATAATCCAAGAAATTTTTTTATTGTACATAGAGGATGACATGCGGGTCCTATTTTGCAGCAGCGTTCTCAACGTTTCCAAAAAAAAAAGGAAGTAGCCAGAAATCATGGGCTCAAAAAAATCCAAGAAAAGAAAGATTTCAATTGGGCTGCATCACGTCGTCTGGCTTTCGAACTATCCTGCTGGACGCTTTTGGACTCGTACAATTTGAGCCCACTCCAAAACAGGAAAGTCCTATGCTTCGCGAAAACAAAAAACAAGGAGATTCAACATATAAGTTTGTTTATTTAAAAGTAAAGATTTATTTTTTTCCGTTTGCAATAGCTCAGAGCGAAATACACTGTTTATTGTCTGCAAAATAATCAAGATATCACATGTTTCTTGTACGGGGAGGCTGACATCGGGTACCCATGAGCCAGCAGCGTCGTCAACGTTTTTAAAGACGGCAGAGGATCGGAAAAAAAAATCAGTTGGTAAAAAAATCCAAAAAAAAGAAACATTTATCGTTCTGAGAGGATGACATGCGGGACCCATGAGGCGGCAGCATTCTCAACGTTTCCAAGGCGACACAGGATTTTAAAAAAGGCGAAATAGCCGTAAAATTAGAGGTCAAAATAACTCCAAGAAAGGAAAGGTTTATTGTTCATAGAGGTCGACATGTGGGACCCATGAGCCGCAGAATCCTCAACGTTTCAAAGGCGGCAGGGGGATCAAAAGAAAAAGGAAGTAGCCAAAAAATTATGGGTAAAAAATAATTCAAAGAAAGGAAACTTTTATTGTTCTTAGATGATGACATGCGGGACCCATGAGCCAGCAGCTTACTCAACGTTTCAAAGGCGGCATGAGATCGAAAGCAAAAGGCAAGTAACAAAATATCAGGAGCCAAAGATAATCCAAGAAAAGAAACTTTATTGTGCATAGAGGATGACATGCGGGTCCCATTTAGCAGCAGCGGTCTCAACGTTTCAAATGCGGCTTGAGATCAAAAAAAAAAAAGTTGATTGTACATAGAGCATGACATGCGGGTCCCATGAGTCGACAGCTTACTCAACGTTTCCAAGGCGGTAGGGGATCAAAAGAAAAAGGCAAGTGACCAAAAATGAGGGTGAAAAATAATCCAAGAAAAGCAACTTTTATTGTACATGGAGAATTGCATGCAGGTCCCATTTTGCAAAGACGGTCCCAACGTTTCAAATGCGGCCTGAGATCAAAAGAAAAAGAAAGTAGCCAGAAATTAGGGGGTAAAAAAACTCCAAGAAAAGAAAGTTGATGGACATAGAGGATGACATGCGGGTCCCATGAGCCAACAGATTCGTCAACGTTTCCAAGGCGTAGGGGATCAAAAGAAAAAGAAATAGCCAAAAATCAGAGGGTGAAAAAAATCCAAGAAAAGAAATTTTATAGTACATAGAGGATGACATGCGGGACCCATTTTGGCAAGAATTGTCCCAACGTTTCAAATGCGGCTTGAGATCAAAAGAAAAAGAAAGTAGCCGTAAATTAGGGGTAAAAAACTCCAATAAAGGAAAGCTTTATCGTTCATACAAAGCTGACATGTGGGACCTATGAGGTAGCAAGAGTCCTCAACTTTCAAAGGCGGCAGGGGATCAAAAGAAAAAGGAAATACCCAATAAACAGGGGGTGACAAAAACCAAGAAAATGAACTTTTGTAGTACATAGAGGATGACATGCGGGTCCCATGAGCCAGCAGGTTCCTCAACGTTTCAAACGTGGCATGAGATCGAAAGAAATAGGCAAGTGACCAAATATCAGGATCCAAAAATAATTCAAGAAAAGAAACTTGATTGTACATAGAGAATGACATGCGGGTCCCATTTAAGGAGCAGCGGTATCACCGTTTGAGAGGCAGCAGGGGATCGAAAGAAAAAGGCAAGTGACCAAATATGAGGTGCCAAAAAAAATCCAAGAAAAGAAAGTTTTATTGTACATAGAGGATGACATGCGGGTCCCATGAGCTTGCAGGTTCCTCAACGTTTCAAACGTGGCATGAGATCGCAAGAAAAAGGCAAGTGACCAAATATCAGGAGCCATGTGAGAAACTTTTAATGTTCATAGAGGATGACATGTGGGACCGACCTGCCAACAGCGTCCTCATCGTTTCAAAGGGGGCAGGAGATCAAAAGAAAAAGGCAAATAGCCAGAAATTAGGGGTCAAAAATAACTCCAAGAAAGAAAACTTTTATTGTTCGTAGAGGATGACATGCGGGGCCCATGAGCCAGCAGCTTACTCAACGTTTCAAAGGCGGCATGAGATCGAAAGAAAAAGGCAAGTGACAAAATATCAGGAGCCAAAGATAATCCAAGAAAAGAAACTTTATTGTACATAGAGGATGACATGCGGGTCCCATTTAGCAGCAGCGGTCTCAACGTTTCAAATGCGTCTTGAGATCAAAAGAAAAAGAAAGTTGATTGTACATAGAGGATGACATGCGGGTCCCATGAGTCAGCAGCTTACCCAACGTTTCCAAGGCAGCAGGGGATCAAAAGAAAAAGGAAATACCCAAAAATCGAGGGTGAAAAAAATAAAGAAAATAAACTTTTAGAGAACATAGAGGATGTCAGGCGGGTTCCATGTGCCAGAAGTTTCCTCAACGTTTCAAACGTGGCATGAGATCGAAACAAAAAGGCAAGTGACCAAATATCAGGATCCAAAAATAATTCAAGAAAAGAAACTTGATTGTACATAGAGGATGACATGCGGGTCCCATGAGTCAGCAGCTTACTCAACGTTTCCAAGGCGGCAGGGGATCAAAAGAAAAAAGGAAATAGCCAAAAATCAGAGAGTGAAAAAAAATCCAAGAAAATAAACTTTTATAGCACATAGAGGATGACATGCGGGTCCCATGAGCCAGCAGGTTCCTCAACGTTTCAAACGTGGCATGAGATCGAAATAAAAAGGCAAGTGACCAAATATCAGGAGCCAAAAATAATTCAAGAAAAGAAACTTGATTGTACATAGAGGATGACATGCGGGTCCCATTTAGCAGCAGCGGTATCACCGTTTGAGAGGCTGCACGGGATCGAAAGAAAAAGGCAAGTGACCAAATATCAGGAGCCAAAAAAATCCAAGAAAAGAAAGTTTTATAGTACATAGAGGATGACATGTGGGTCCCATTTTGCAGCAGCGGTCTCAACGTTTCCAAGGCGGCACAGGACCAAAAGAAAAATGAAGTAGCCAGAAATCAGGGGTTGAAAAAAAATCCAAGAAGAAAGATTTCAATTGGGCTGCATCTGGACATCTTGGCCTTCGAACTATCCTGCTTGGCCTTTTGACTCGTACAATTTCAGCCCACTCCAAAACAGGAAAGTTCGGAATTTTCTAAAAAAAACAGGAAAGTCCTATGCTTCGCAAAAACAAAAAAAAACAAGGAGATTCAACATATAAGTTTGTTTATGTAAAAATAAAGATTTATTTTATCTCATTTGAAATAGCTCGAGCGCAATACACTGTTTATTGTCTGCAAAATAATCAAGATATCACATGTTTGTTGTACGGGGAGGCTGACATCGGGGACCCATGAGCCAGCAGCGTCGTCAACGTTTTAAAGGCGGCAGGGGATGGAAAGAAAAATAAACCAAAAATCTGTTGGTAAAAAATCCAAGAAAAGAAACATTTTCGTTCTAAGAGGATGACATGCGGGACCCATGAGGCAACAAAGATCCTCAGCGTTTATTGTTCATAGAGGCTGACATATGGGACCCGTGAGCCAGCAGCGTCCTCAACGTTTTAAAGGCTGGAGGAGATCGAAAGAAAAAATAAGCCAAAAATCGTTTGGTCAACAAAATCCAAGAAAAGAAGACATTTACCGTTCTGAGAGGATGACATGCGGGACCCATGAGGCAGCAGCATCCTCAGCGATTTCAAGGCGGCAGGGGATCAAAAGAAAAAAAAGGAAATATCCAGAAATTGATTAGGGGTTCAAAATAAATCCATCAAAGGAAACTTTTATTGTTCATAGAGGATGACATGTGGGACCGACCTGCCAACAGCTTCCTCATCGTTGCAGAGGGGGCAGGAGATCAAAAGAAAAAGGCAAATAGCCAGAAATTAGGGGTCAAAAATAACTCCAAGAAAGAAAACTTTTATTGTCGTAGAGGATGACATGCGGGACCCATGAGCCAGCAGCTTAGTCAACGTTTCAAAGGCGGCATGAGATCGAAAGAAAAAGGCAAGTGACCAAATATCAGGTGCCAAAAAAAAATCCAAGAAAAGAAAGTTTTATAGTACATAGAGGATGACATGTGGGTCCCATTTAGCAGCAGCGGTCTCACCGTTTGAGAGGCGGCAGGGGATCGAAAGAAAAAGGTAAGTGACCAAATATGAGGTGCCAAAAAAATCCAAGAAAAGAAAGTTTTATAGTACATAGAGGATGACATGCGGGTCCCATTTAGCAGCAGCGGTATCACTGTTTGAGAGGCGGTAGGGGATCGAAAGAAAAAGGCAAGTGACCAAATTTGAGGTGCCAAAAAAAACTCCAAGAAAAGAAAGTTGATTGCGCATAGAGGATGACATGCGGGTCCCAATTAGCAGCAGCGGTGTCAACGTTTCCAAGGCGGCAAGGGATCAAAAGAAAAAGGAAGTAGCCAGAAATCAGGGGGTCAAAAAAATCCAAGAATAGAAAGAATTTTGGTTCATAGAGGATGACATGCGGGACCCATGATCCTGCATCGTAAACGGTTCGATCGGAGAGCGTTGAACGAGATGGCGCGATCGAGAAAAAAAACAATGCCAGAGAGGCTGCCATCTGGGCCCTACATCCCTCGGCGGTGCGGATTTGCGTTGATTCGGCCGGCGAACCCGAGAATTCGAGATGCACCACGTCCCGGGCCACCATACGCAACGTTTTGGCCGGTTTCGTTGGGCTAGGTGGCCTCAAAAACGAGAAAAAAAACGTTTTGACATGCACAACGGACAGACCCAAAATCCTCGGCCATGGTACACCAGCAACCACGGCGCGACTTCAACTTCGTCGGCCATGGCAACTTTTCTTGTAGTGAAAGAATCAAGAAATGATTAATTCCTATTGCGAACTTTTAGTAAACCTCACATTGTTGATTCAAAGAGTTGTGTTTTCAATTAGTACCTAAAGTTATCTTGTCTCCATGAAACTTGAAGTTCAAATCTGTTTGAAAAAGTAAGGAGCTGAAAATTTAGTTTTCAGATATAAGCAAGGTATAAGATATATGTGATATCTAAGACCTTATTGCAAGATGATAGAATATAATCTAGTGAGACTACATAAACTCATAATTTTTATGGGAATGTACGAAGGTTGAAGACGCCCGGCGTCCCAATCCTCCAACTAAGTTGGACACTAAAGATATTCGCATATCTATGAAGTGATCGTCCTTAGTATGCACCGTTGCTAAGACTCGTCGTTTCGAAGCATCTCGTGATGATCGGGTGTTATAGATTCTACGAGTGCATGCAACGGGTGCAAGTCAGATTTGCACATGCGAATACTAAGGTTAAACTTTACGAGCCTAGCATGTACAGACATGGTCTCGGAAAGTCATCATGATACAATGGATAAAATTATGAGTGAAATCGTTCATCATATTAAAACGTTACTAATAGTGAAATCCGGAACACTTGTCATATGATGATCAACTTCAAAGTAAGAACCTCAAGGTTATTGGTATTTGACCAACAAACCTAGAAGTTATTGATGTTGAAGTGTTTTTCTGAATAATGAGGAAAGCTAAAAGAGAAACTACAAAAGATTATTGGCAGAAAGAAAGAAAAGACTAGAAAGTCTAGCTCAGGTGTATATAAATGATATACATGTTATGGATGTATTCCTCGTTTGGTCACACAATGAAATTCTTGGGTATTAGTACCATATTGGTTGGTATGAAGTGTCATACAAAACAACGCAATACAAGAATACAATGGCCTAAGTGACTGACAAGGAATATGATAGGAATGCACGTCTGGAACAAAAATAAAGTGTTGTTATGTTCATCATTGGCATTCTAGCCCTTAGAATTTATAATAAAGAACTTAATAATTGTTATTTTGCTCTAGTCAAATGAAAACAATAAGTTGTTCAAATTATGACATTAATCCATGTACGATGGATAAGTTATTATAAATCTTAATGGTGAAACACACATACATAACACTGACGCTAAAATGCCATAAGGCAAATGATTTGAATTCCACTTATTTGTGGAACTGCCATTTAGGTCATGTTAGAAAGGAACGCATGAAGGAACTCCATACAAATGGATTTTTGGAGTCATTTGATTTTTGAACCGTCTGGCGCTTGCAAATCTTTTCTAAATAGAATGACTAAAATACCGTTCATAGGCCAAGAGTGGAATGGGCAACTAACTTAGTGGAAACATATATGATGATTTATGTGGTTCACTAGGCATAGTTGTGTGCGGGAGATTCTTCTACTTCATAAAAACTTCCAACAATGAATTGAGTATATATATGTGGATATATTCGATAAGGAAGAAGTTTGAAACATTTGAATGGATTCAAATAAATTTCAGCATGAAGTGGAAATCATCGTAATAGAAAAGTCAAATATATATGATTGGATCATGGTGGAAATATTTGAATTACGAGTTTTAGCGAACATCTAAGAGAGTCATGAAATTGTTCTACAACTCACATTTCTTGGAGTATCATAATGATGATATAGTATCCGAGAGATGTATCCAAACCTTGTTGGATTAATGATGAGATAAAATATTGTGACGCCATTATATTTTTGTGGATTATGCTTTAGTGACTACCGTTTTTACACTGAATAGAGCATCATCATGAT
Organism: Lolium perenne; assembly: GCF_019359855.2. NCBI lineage: Eukaryota > Viridiplantae > Streptophyta > Magnoliopsida > Poales > Poaceae > Lolium > Lolium perenne. The sequence goes on from NC_067245.2 coordinate 283,512,962, forward strand.
CCGTTGAAATGACACCATACGAGTTATGGCATGGGTATGAACCCTGTTAGTCCTTTCTTAAATTTTGGTATGCATAGCATAAGTAAATAAGTTTACAACCAAAATCGGATGAATGTCTTTGTTGGTTATCCCAGAGATTTGATTGGGAATTCTTCCCACGAGACAAAGACAAAAGTGTTTGTGAATGTTTCTTATTTCCAAGAAATTGTTTCTAGCGAAGTATTTGAGTGGGAGGACAATAGAACTTGATAAGGTTTATGAACCTGAGCATAATGATCAGGGTAGCGCAACATCGGAATTGGTTCCGGAAGCGGCCACGACGATCATGGCTCCCCTGACTACAAAGTGTTATAGCCATGGAGATCGAAGTACATATTGAACCTTGTAGGTATGGTTTACTTTGTGATCAAATAAATGATTTGTGGACAAAGGATTTATTTTGAACAATGATAAACCAACTACAAACAAAGAAGTTATGATGGGCCCTAACTCCGTTAAAATGGCTATATGCCATAAAATCCAAGATAGATGAATACTTTTTGAAAGTAAATGGATCTATAAAATTGATGGACTTGGATGAAATATCCTTGAAGAAGCTCTACTTATCGAAAAGTTGTTTACAACAAAGTTCAAAGAATTGACTACGATAAGATTAGATCTTCCGTAGCAATGCTTATAGTCTATGTGGATTATTCTAGTAATCACTACATATTTCTTTTATGAGATATGCTAGTAGGATGGCAAAATACATTACTCATCAGAAGTGTGTATTAAAGGTGTATACAAGATACAACCAAGAGTTATTCTGGTCCGTGGAATAATAGATAGGTATACAAACTTCAATTGGATGAAGTGAGTATCGCGGAGTTGGAATCTTCACCGGATGAAATAGTCAAAGAGTGTTTTCATCAGAAACGATGAAGATGCTTGCATTTGCAAGAAATTAAGTGGGAGCGCTGAGACATATTTATAATACTTATGTAGATGACATATAGTTGGTTATAAATGATGTAATTATATACTTGATTAAAAGATTTCATTGAGAAATTAACTTCAATGAAAGGATATGGACTGAAACATATTTAGTGTTAAGATCTATGAAGATAGATAGAAACACATAATAAGTTTAAAGTCAAAGTACATAGAATGGATATTGAAGTAGTTCAATATAGAAATATTAAGAAAATGTTCTTGTCATATGAAAGTTTAACAAGACTTGAGTGTATCTGACACTCAATGAGTAAAAACACATGAGTGATTATAGATCACGAATAATATGTACACAATCAGATGTCCTGTGTTCTAAAAGTTAGGAGCATATACCAGAATGATTCATGTGATGATTATTGGACAACAGTAAGAATATCCTTGAGTACTTAAGAAGAACCAAGGATATATATATAATTTTGTATGGAGAAATGACAAACAAATCGTTGTAAGGTGTTGCACCGATATTGGTTTGTCACATATAAAAATGAATTTCAAATCTCAATTAGGATAAGTGTTGATTAAAAGGTAGCACAATGAGCTAGATGAAATCTATGCTAGATTTAGATGAGTTCTAAATATTGTGACGGATTCTACAAACATAGGCAAAGCATGTCATTGTTTTGACAATGACTGAGGATATTGAGTCTAGAAGTTCGTTGAGAACTTGGTGTAGTTCCGATAGTATCAGAACTTTGAAGCTATATTGTGTGTGACAATATTAGTGACTTATTTCAGACTGTGGAATTAAGGTTCCACCAGAAGACCAAACATATTTAAAATGCCAACTCATTTGGAATATGAGTGATGCGTGAAGAAGCAAATGAATTGCAAAATACATACGTTTCTGAGCGTGTCAGGTCCGTTGACTGAAACCTCTCCCGTGAGCAAAACATGATAAGCACCGGAAGGCCAAGGTGTTATATCTGTACATATGTAAACTAGATTATTGACTCTAGTGCAAGTGGGAGACTGTTGGAGATATGCCCAAGAGGCAATAATAAAATGGTTATTATAATATATCTTTGTGTTTATGATAATGTTTACATACCATGCTATAATTGTATTAACCGAAACATTGATACATGTGTGTTATGTGAACAACAAGGAGTCCCTAGTAAGCCTCTTGTATAACTAGCTTGTTGATTAATAGATGATCATGGTTTCGTGATCATGAACATTGGATGTTATTAATAACAAGGTTATGTCATTATATGAATGATGTAATGGACACACCCAATTAAGCGTAGCATAAGATCACGTCATTAAGTTATTTGCTATAAGCTTTCGATACATAGTTACCTAGTCTTTTCGACCATGAGATCATGTAAATCACTTATACCGGAAAGGTACTTTGATTACATCAAACGCCACTGCGTAAATGGGTGGTTATAAAGGTGGGATTAAGTATCCAGAAAGTATGAGTTGAGCCATATGGATCAACAGTGGGATTTGTCCATCCCGACGACGGATAGATATACTCTGGGCCCTCTCGGTGGAATGTCGTCTAAAAGCTTGCAAGCATATGAATGGTTCATAAGAGACCACATACCACGGTATGAGTAAAGAGTACTTGTCATGAGACGAGGTTGAACGAGGTATAGAGATACCGATGATCAAACCTCGGACAAGTAAAATATCGCGTGACAAAGGGAATCGGTATCGTATGTAAATGGTTCAGTCGATCACTAAAGTTATCGTTGAATATGTGGGAGCCATTATGGATCTCCAGATCCCGCTATTGGTTATTGGTCAGAGCGAGGTCTCAACCATGTCTACATAGTTCGCGAACCGTAGGGTGACACACTTAAGGTTTGATGTTGTTTAAGTAGATATGGAATATGGAATGGAGTTCGAAGTTTTGTTCGGAGTCTCGGATGGGATCCAGGACATCACGAGGAGGTCCGGAATGGTCCGGAGAATAAGATTCATATATAGGAAGTCATATTCCAAGTTTGGAAATGATCCGGTGCATTTATGGCAGGTTCTAGAAGGTTCTAGAAAAGTCCGGAAGAAATCACTATGGAAGGTAGAGACCCGGAGGGACTCCACCAAGCTTGGCCAGCCAACCCTAAGGGGGTGGAGTCCCAGGTGGACTCCACCATAGGTGGCCGGCCACCCCACCTAAGGGAAAGGTGGGAGTCCCACCTTGGGTAGGACTCCCTCCTTGAGTAGGTTTCCCACCTATGGGAGGTTTTGTTGTTGGGGTCTTATTTGAAGACTTGGACTACAACTCTTGGGGATTTCCACCTATATAATGAGGAGGAGAGGGAGGGGCAGCCACTCTTGGCCGCACCACCTAGGGCTGCCCATGGCCGGCGCCCTAGCCACCCCCTCTCCCCAAACCCTAGCCTCTCCTCCTCCACATAATACTCCCGCAGCGCATAGGCGAAGCCCTGCCGGAGTTCTCCACCACCACCGCCACCACGCCGTCGTGCTGCCGGGATTCCGAGGAGGATCTACTACTTCCGCTGCCCGCTGGAACGGGGAGAAGGACGTCGTCTTCATCAACACCGAACGTGTGACCGAGTACGGAGGTGCTGCCCGATTGTGGCATCGTCAAGATCTTCTACGCGCTTTTGAAAGCGGCAAGTGATCGTCTACCGCAGCAACGAGAGCCTCCTCTCGTAGGCTTTGGAAATATTCAAGGGTTAGTCTCGTTCATCCCCTCGTTGCTGCCATCTTCTAGATTGCATCTTGGCTTGGATTGCGTTCTCGAGGTAGGATTTTTTTTGTTTTCTATGCTACGAATCCCATCAGTTTTTACTTAGTTATTTTATCTAGTTTAGTTTTTACTTGTTTATTTCTACTTGTGTTATTTACTTACGCAAAACCTTGTGCTTGACAACCACATGGTGGAGTTGGGGACACAAGGCATTGTATTTTACTTGCAGGATTGTTAGAAGAAGAAAGAAGAGTATACTCTTTTGTCCAGTTCCCCGAGAGTTCGATATAAACCTTCGAGTTACCCTTGTGGGGAAAATATTGCGAAACGCAACACTCTGCACTTGGAGTCCCAACGTCATCAGGCGCGTACAAACTTGTGCATACATGATGCTTTCGACAGCTGAAGGATAAGGAACCGACCTCATCTGATCAGTTTCAATTTGGTTCCCCGAACATTGAAATGTCCTAAAGTTATCGCCCTTGACTATTAGAGCAGGCTAGCTAGAGCACTTATGCATATTGAATTTCTTTAGTACTCGCTCAAAGTATGCATTTTGTGATAGTACCAACACAACTTTATACCTATCTCGATGAATCTCAATGCCGAGGACATATGAAGCTTCATCGAGATCTTTCAAATCAAAATTGGAAGACAAAAAATTCTTGGTCTCGTGCAGCATATCCTTATCACTCCAGGCCAATAATATGTCATCCACATACATGACTAATATTGTGAACCTACTGCCCTTAAACTTAACATAAATGCATTTGTCCACAACATTTTCAGTAAAACCAAAAGTTCTAATAATCATATCGAACTTAAGGTACCATTGTCTTGAAGCTTGCTTCAAGCCATAGATGTATTTCTTCATACGATATGCTAAATGTTTCTTTCCTTCCACAACAAAACCTTCCGGCTGAGTCATGTATACATTTCATTAATGTCATTGTCTTATCGTCCATTTGATGCAATTATAGGTAGAAATGAGCTACCAGAGCCATGACTATCCTAAAAGAATCTTTAGATGACACAGGGGAGAAAGTCTCATTATAATCGATTCCTTCTCTCTATGTGAACCCTTTTGCCACAAGTCTAGCTTTGAACCTTTTGATGTTCCCTTTGGCTTCGTACTTGGTTTTGTAGACCCATTTGCAGCCTAATCATTTGGCACCATTAGGAACTTCTACTAAGTCCCAAACATCGTTTGAGCCCATAGATTTCAACTCTTCTTTAATGGAAACTTGCCTCTTGGACAAACTCAAACTTCTAATGGCCTCCTTGTATGAGGTCGGATCCTCCATCTTTCCTATATCATTTATATCATCACTCATGTAAGTGATATAATCATCTGAGATAGTGGAGGGGCATTATTATAAGGATCTTCTCGATGTGATCTTCTCACAGGGGATGGTAGTGGAGGGGCATTATTATAAGGATCTTCTTCATTATCCGACTAGCGAGTTTCTTCACCTTCTGGATTTCCATGGGGGGCCCACACCACCCCTAGGAGCGTCCAGGGGGGCCCGTGCCTAGGCATGGTGTGGCCACCTCCTGGCCCTCCTCCGTCTCTGATTTGGACTCCGTCCTCGTGGCGGGAAAAATAGGAGGTTTGGCTTTTGTTTCGTCTAATTCTGAGAATATTTAATGTTCAACTTTTCTGAAATACAAAAATAGCATAAAACAAGAACTGTCACTATGACATCTTGTTAATAGGTTAGTTCCAGAATTAAAAATGCCACAAAGTGTAAACAAAATATTTAGCAATTGGTGTAAAACAAGCATTGAACATCAAAAATGATAGATACGTTTGCATCGTATCAAGAACCTAAACTGTGATGTTCAGTCACAACATGAGAAGTGATTCTCTTCTGCATCGGTAGAACGACCTCTTGGATAATCGGGGATGGAGCACACACCCCCGCTTTTCCTCAAGATCAATCTTCCTTATTTCAGTAACTTCATTATCCTCGAAAAATACCGTTTCCGGGTCTCCACGTACTTAGTGGTATGACCGGGGCAATAGAAACAATATCCATTTACCCTATGCGGGTATCCAACGAAGAAACAACTAACTGGTTTTGGATCTAACTTCTTAAGTTGTGGATTGAAAATTCTAGCTTCAGTAGGACAGCCCCACACACGTAAATAATTCAAGCTTGGGTTCTTCCCCGTCCACATCTCGTGAGGTGTGTTCGGGGTTGACTTAGTGGGAGAAAGATTTAAAATATGTGCAACCATCTTCAATGCCTCCATCCATAGGCTTACTAGAAAACTCGCATGACTAAGCATGCTACGCACTGATGTCTACTCACACTTCTTTTCCTGTAGACAGTGTTGGGCCTCCAAGAGCAGAGGTTTGTAGAACTGCAGCAAGTTTTCCCTTAAGTGGATCACCCAAGGTTTATCGAACTCAGGGAGGAAGAGGTCAAAGATATCCCTCTCAAGCAACCCTGCGATCACAATGCAAGAAGTCTCTTGTGTCCCCAACACACCTAATACACTTGTCAGATGTATAGGTGCACTAGTTCGGCGAAGAGATAGTAAAATACAGGTGGTATGAATGAATATGAGCAGTAGTAACGGTGCTAGAAAATACTTGATGTCTACAACTGGCGTGCAGTTGATGGCAGTAATATTGCAGGAAGTAATGATGCAGTAAAACAGTAAATAAGCGATGATTGCAGTATTTGGAAACAAGGCCTAGGGATCATACTTTCACTAGTGGACACTGATACGTCTCCGACGTATCGATAATTTCTTATGTTCCATGCCACATTATTGATGATATCTACATGTTTTATGCATACTTTATGTCATATTTATGCATTTTCCGGCACTAACCTATTAACGAGATGCCGAAGAGCCAGTTGCTATTTTCTGCTGTTTTTTGTTTCAGAAATCCTAGTAAGGAAATATTCTCGGAATTGGACGAAATCAACGCCCAGGGGCCTATTTGTCGTGGTATCGTCACGGCATATGCCATAGGGTGGCTAACGAAGGTGGTTCCTAAGAGATCTCACGGCGGTATCCGGATGCGGGTATGGGGACGAGCGACACGGTGACGTACCCAGGTTCGAGGCCCTCCGATGGAGGTAACACCTCTACTCCTGCTAGGGATGTATATGATGATCACACAATACAATGTTGCTCCTAGAGCTGTGTCCGGCTGCTCCTGGGAGACTAAGGAAGAAGAGTCTCTCTCACAGGGCAGCGCTAAGGGTGGAAGCGAGGTGAGAATGATCGATCCCCTGCACGAGAGGGGGTAGTGCGGTTTATATAGGCACCGGCACTTTACATAAAAGACCCTATAGTCTACTGGCCGGCTTGGCCGGCTCCGGCTTCTGCTCCTTCCCGAGGCACTGACGTCAGGAGCCGTTGAGGCCTCATGGCCTGTACCATCCGGCTGCCGAAGTCAGCGGTATGGAGAGGAAGTGTCCCTGTCACCATCAGCCACTGTAGCCAGTACGGATCGACGTGTGCCATGATGGCCTATCCGGCGCGCGGCACTATTGCTCCACAGTGCCCCGCGCTTTACGGAAGATGAAGTCAGCGTGGACTTTACGAACCCGGACCACCAACCCGGTTCCTTCTAGTGCAAGACTCGCCAGCCTCGAGTCGGTCTGAGGTACAAATCCCCAGTCGGATATGGCTTGTAGAAGCTGGCCCAGCTACAGCATTGGCGGCCGTAGCCAGGCCGACTAGGACCTAGAGCCAGCCGGCTTCCGGACCAGCCGGCCACGGCTCCAGCCAGCTGCTCCTCAGCCGGCCTTGCCGCGAGCCGGCCAGTGGTCAGCCGGCTGCTCCGCGTCCATTGCCCTACCCGGGGTCTTCCTCCCGACATTAGCCCCCGAAGCTGGCAAGGTCCTGCGTTAAGAAGGACCTAGGCAGGTTTTCGTGGCTTTTTGATCTCTTGGACATGCTTAACGGCACTCGGAGTGGCCGACTGAGAATTTCCATTCAGCCGGCTGCGCCCTCATCCGGCTCGTTATGGCCGGCTGCTCCTAGCCGGCCGTTGTTTTCGCTTCTTTAGCTTTTGCTTTTTTACAAGTCTTGGCGATGTTTCCGCCTTGCTGGGAAAGTTTTGGGCCGAGTTGAACTTGATGTCCGGCTCTGGCTGGCGGCGCGCCGGAGTCTCCGCCGCCTCGGGTCCCGCACCCGACTTGACCGATCTGACGTTATGGCTCTGCCGCCGGTTCGTCTGGTCACATCACTGTCTCCTCCGGATCCGGTGCGGTCGTGGGGGACGTGGTGTGGCAGTTTCCGGTAACCGCAGCGATCGTGGGGGGAGTTACGGCGCAGAAAATCCGGGCGACGTGGCCACGTCTGCCACTTGGAGGCCAACCGTCCGCCGCGGGCGGCTATAAATGCCGCGCGGGGGGGAATCGAGGCGGCACTCCCCGCACTTCTCTTCTTCTTCGCGCTCTGCTCCGCTCGCTCTTCCTCGCGCTCTTGCTCCTCGCTGCTCCGGCGAACGCTCCTCACTGGCGAACTCCGGCGAGCGCACCTCCGCCGATCCGCCGCCGCTACTCTGACGAGCTGGCGCCACGGGGCCTCGTGTTTCAACAGTGCGCGCTCCGCCGCCATCGTCGCCGCCGCCGTTGCGAGGTTCCTCTTCTCCATTCCGCCTCTCGTGGTCTTCTTCTTCCTCCTCTTCGTCAATGGCCGGCGCGAGCGGGTCTTGGAGGGGATCGTACATGAGGGACGACGACATCGAGCGTCTGGTGCGCCTCCGCCGGATCCCGTCGATGGTGATCACGAGGACGCCCGGCGCGGAGGTGGAGCCCGAGCCGGAGCCCGGTGAGCGCGTCGTCTTCGGCGCGCACCTCGACCGCGGGTTGGGCCTGCCGGCGTCCAACTTCTTCCGCCACTTCCTCGAGTATTTCGGCTTGCAGCCGCACCACCTGCCGGCCAACGCGTGCGTCCTCCTCAGCTGCTATGTGGCTTTCATGGAGGCGTATGCCGGCTTGTGGCCGGACATAGACTTCTGGAGCCGGCTCTTCTTCATCAAGGCGCAGACCACCGACGGCCACCTGCGGACCTGCGGCGCCGCCTCGATCTACTCCCGGCCGGGTACGCCCTTCCCCAAGATCCCAACTGTTGACTCGGTGAAGAACTGGCAGATGTCGTTCTTCTACGTGCGCAACGAGAATCCGGGCTTCGACCGGATCAACTTGCCGGAGTTCAATCCGGCTCCTCCAGTCGGCCGGATCAACTGGGGCTACAATGCCCGCACGATGGACCCGGACGCGGAGGTGAGCCAGCTCTGGGATTTCCTGGGGGCCGCCGTCGGGAACGGGCTGACTGCCGAGGACCTCCTCTGCACCATCGCCGAGCGCCGGGTGCTGCCGCTTCAGATGCGCACCCACAAGATCGGGCACATGTCCGGCCGGTTTGATCCGACCCGGACATCCAAGGCGCCGCTCACCAAGGCCCAGGTGGCTCGCCGGGTGAACAACATCACCAAGGCGAACATGCCTGAGGACTGGAACTACGGGCTGGCGCCCCGCAACCGGGACTCGCCGCCTGATCTGATAAGTTTTACTGTTTGGGCCGACTTCCGGCTTGCGGCTGCGTGGCCGACTTCTCTCTTTGCCGACTTCCGGCTTGTTGCTTACTTGTATCTCCTGTCTTTCTAGCTCTTCGACCGCCAGAACGTCGAGGACGGCGACCTGGCGACAAGGAGGTGGACGCCGGATCACGCTGATCCGGCTGACGAAGCCGGCGACCAGGCCGGCGACGACGACCTGCTGCAGGTGCCTGACCTAGGCGGCCAGGGGGAGCATAATCCGCCTCCTTCGCCGGAACAGCAGGAGGACGACGAGCCGGCGACGTCCACCACGGGGCCGATCCCCGCAGTGCCCCTGCGCGCGAGGCCGCCTAGCACCACGGCGACTTCGGCGCCCAAGGGGAAGAAACGGGTCGGCGACCCCCGCTCCACCGTCGCCTTGGAGGCGAAGGCGAAGAAGCTGCGCCGGCAGCAGCCGAAGAAGGTTCCGGAGCAGGCCGGGTGAGTTCTTTTTTTTCTCTTGTTTGATTCCTTTTCTTTCCTTACTCTTTATACTTATCTTTTTCTTATTTGCTTGGCTAGGGCTCCCATCAAGTTCACCCAAGGCGGCGGCTCCCGGCAGGTTCCGCGTGTTGTGTCGCCGCCTCCGCGACAAAGGAGGGAGCCGACGCCACAGCCTTTGGCGCGCGCGCCTACGCCGCCGCCGCCTGCGGGTACTCCGCCTCCCGCAGGGGCGCCTTCCTTCGCTGTGCCTCTGGCCTCAGCACCTGGCCGCGGCGCACGTGGCAAGCCAACGCGCCAGCCGACGCTGGACGACATGTTCCCGCGCCGCACTCGTCTTCTCGACCCAGCGGCTGGGGCCGGCAGGGGCATGCCGCCTTCGACCGGAGCCGGAACCAGCGGGGCTGCGCCGCCTGCGACCGGAGCCGGAGCCGGGCCGAGCGTGGTGGTGTTGGAGGAGACATGAAAGGTGGTGATGTACAGCACGCGTCCATTGGGAACCCCAAGAGGAAGGTGTGATGCGTACAGCGGCAAGTTTTCCCTCAGTAAGAAACCAAGGTTTATCGAACCACTAGGAGCCAAGAAGCACGTTGAAGGTTGATGGCGGCGAGATGTAGTGCGGCGCAACACCAGGGATTCCGGCGCCAACGTGGAACCTGCACAACACAACCAAAGTACTTTGCCCCAACGAAACAGCGAGGTTGTCAATCTCACCGGCTTGCTGTAACAAAGGATTAGATGTATAGTGTGGATGATGATTGTTTGCAGAAAACAGTAGAACAAGTATTGCAGTAGATTGTATTCGATGTAAAAGAATGGACCGGGGTCCACAGTTCACTAGCGGTGTCTCTCCCATAAGATAAATAGCATGTTGGGTGAACAAATTACAGTTGGGCAATTGACAAATAAAGAGGGCATGACCATGCACATACATGATATGATGAGTATAGTGAGATTTAATTGGGCATTACGATAAAGTACATAGACCGCTATCCAGCATGCATCTATGCCTAAAAAGTCCACCTTCAGGTTATCATCTGAACCCCTTCCAGTATTAAGTTGCAAACAACAGACAATTGCATTAAGTGTGGTGCGTAATGTAATCAACAACTACATCCTCGGACATAGCATCGATGTTTTATCCCTAGTGGCAACAGCACATCCACAACCTTAGAACTTTCTGTCCTTTGTCCTGCATTTAATGGAGGCATGAACCCACTATCGAGCATAAATACTCCCTCTTGGAGTTAAGAGTAAAAACTTGGCCAGAGCCTCTACTAATAACGGAGAGCATGCAAGATCATAAACAACACATAGGTAATAGATTGATAATCAACATAACATAGTATTCTCTATCCATCGGATCCCAACAAACACAACATATAGCATTATAGATAGATGATCTTGATCATGTTAGGCAGCTCACAAGACCCGACAATGAAGCACAATTAGGAGAAGACGGCCATCTAGCTACTGCAATGGACCCATAGTCCAGGGGTGAACTACTCACTCATCACTCCGGAGGCGACCATGGCGGTGAAGAGTCCTCCGGGAGATGATTCCCCTCTCCGGCAGGGTGCCGGAGACGATCTCCTGAATCCCCCGAGATGGGATCGGCGGCGGCGGCGTCTCTGGAAGGTTTTCTGTATCGTGGCTCTCGGTACTGGGGGTTTCGCGACGAAGGCTATAAGTAGGCGGAGGAGATAGGTCAGGGGGCCACACGAGGGCCCCACACGACAGGCCGGCGCGGCCAAGGGCCAGGCCGCGCCGCCCTGCTGTGTTGCCACCTCGTGGTCCCACTTCGTATCATCTTCGGTCTTCTGGAAGCTTCGTGTGAAAATAGGCCCCTGGGCGTTGATTTCGTCCAATTCCGAGAATATTTCCTTACTAGGATTTCTGAAACCAAAAACAGCATAAAACAGCAACTGGCTCTTCGGCATCTCGTTAATAGGTTAGTGCCGGAAAATGCATAAATATGACACATGTAGATATCATCAATAATGTGGCATGGAACATAAGAAATTATCGATACGTCGGAGACGTATCAGCATCCCCAAGCTTAGTTTCTGCTCGTCCCGAGCAGGTAAACGATAACAAAGATAATTTCTGGAGTGACATGCCATCATAACCTTGATCATACTATTGTAACCATATGTAATGAATGCAGCGATCCAAACAATGGTAATGACATGAGTAAACAAATGAATCATATAGCAAAGACTTTTCATGAATAGTACTTCAAGACAAGCATCAATAAGTCTTGCATAAGAGTTAACTCATAAAGCAATAATTCAAAGTACAGGTATTGAAGCAACATAAAGGAAGATTAAGTTTCAGCGGTTGCTTTCAACTTGTAACATATATATCTCATGGATAGTTGTCAGTGTAAAGTAATATAACAAGTGCAATATGCAAGTATGTAGGAATCAATGCACAGTTCACACAAGTGTTTGCTTCTTGAGGTGGAGAGAAATAGGTGAACTGACTCAATATAAAAGTAAAAGAAAGGGCCCTTCGCAGAGGGAAGCATTGATTGCTATATTTGTGCTAGAGCTTTGGTTTTGAAAACATAAAGAGAGCATAAAAGTAAAATTTTGAGAGGTGTTTGTTGTTGTCAACGAATGGTAGTGGGCACTCTAACCCCCTTGCCAGGCAAACCTTCAAAGAGCGGCTCCCATGAATTATTATTATTTTTGGGTGGCACTCCTTCCAACCTTTCTTTCACAAACCATGGCTAACCGAATCCTCGGGTGCCTGCCAACAATCTCATACCATGAAGGAGTGCCTTTTTATTTTAGTTTTATTATGATGACACTCCTCCCCACCTTTGCTTTCTCAAGCCATGGCTAACCGAATCCTTCGGGTTCCGTCCAACAATCACATACCATGGAGGAGTGTCTATTTAGGTTAATTAATTTGGGACTGGGAATCCCATTGCCAGCTCTTTTTGCAAAATTATTGGATAAGCGGATGAAGCCACTAGTCCATTGGTGAAAGTTGCCCAACAAGATTGAAAGATAAACACCACATACTTCCTCATGAGCTATAAAACATTGACACAAATCAGAGGTAATAAATTTTGAATTGTTTAAAGGTAGCACTCAAGCAATTTACTTTGGAATGGCGGAGAAATACCATGTAGTAGGTAGGTATGGTGGACACAAATGGCATAGTGGTTGGCATATGCGCGTGGTTGACGTATTGTCTTTCCGTTCGACACGCGTCCGTTGGGAACCCCAAGAGGAAGGTGTGATGCGTACAGCGGCAAGTTTCCCTCAGTAAGAAACCAAGGTTTATCGAACCAGTAGGAGTCAAGAAGCACGTGAAGGTTGATGGCGACGAGATGTAGTGCGACGCAACACCAGGGATTCCGGCGCCAACGTGGAACCTGCACAACACAAACCAAGTACTTTGCCCAACGAAACAGCGAGGTTGTCAATCTCACCGGCTTGCTGTAACAAAGGATTAGATGTATAGTGTGGAAGATGATTGTTTGCAGAAAACAGTAGAACAAGTATTGTAGATTGTATTTCAGTATAGAGAATTGGACCGGGGTCCACAGTTCACTAGAGGTGTCTCTCCCATAAGATAAATAGCATGTTGGGTAAACAAATTACAGTTGGGCAATTGACAAATAGAGAGGGCATGACCATGCACATACATATTATGATGAGTATAGTGAGATTTAATTGGGCATTACGACAAAGTACATAGACCGCTATCCAGCATGCATCTATGCCTAAAAAGTCCACCTTCAGGTTATCATCCGAACCCCTTCCAGTATTAAGTTGCTAACAACAGACAATTGCATTAAGTATTGCGCGTAATGTAATCAATAACTACATCCTCGGACATAGCATCAATGTTTTATCCCTAGTGGCAACAGCACATCCATAACCTTAGAGGTTTCTGTCACTCCCCCAGATTCACGGAGACATGAACCCACTATCGAGCATAAATACCCCCTCTTGGAGTTACTAGCAAAAACTTGGCCAGAGCCTCTACTAATAACGGAGAGCATGCAAGATCATAAACAACACATAGATATAAATTGATAATCAACATAACATGGTATTCTCTATTCATCGGATCCCAACAAACACAACATATAGCATTACAGATAGATGATCTTGATCATGTTCGGCAGCTCACAAGATCCGACAATTAAGCACAATGAGGAGAAGACAACCATCTAGCTACTGCTATGGACCCATAGTCCAGGGGTAGACTACTCACACATCACTCCGGAGGCGACCATGGCGGCGTAGAGTCCTCCGGGAGATGATTCCCCTCTCCGGTAGGGTGCCGGAGGCGATCTCCTGAATCCCCCGAGATGGGATTGGCGGCGGCGGCGTCTCTGGATGGTTTTCCGTATCATGGCTCTCGGTACTGGGGGTTTCGCGACGAAGACTATTTGTAAGAGGAAGGGCAGGTCAGGGGGCCACACGAGGGGCCCAGGAGACAGGCCGGCGCGGCCAAGACCTGGGCCGCGCCGCCCTACCTCCTGGCCACCTCGTGGCCCCACTTCGTTTACTCTTCGGTCTTCTGGAAGCTTCGTGTGAAAATAGGCCCCTGGGCGTTGATTTCGTCCAATTCCGAGAATATTTCCTTACTAGGATTTCTGAAACCAAAAACAGTAGAAAACAGCAACTGGCTCTTCGGCATCTTGTTAATAGGTTAGTGCCGGAAAATGCATAAATATGATGTAAAGTATGCATAAAACATGTAGATATCATCAATAATGTGGCATGGAACATAAGAAATTATCGATACGTCGGAGACGTATCAGCATCCCCAAGCTTAGTTTCTGCTCGTCCCGAGCAGGTAAACGATAACAAAGATAATTTCAGGAGTGACATGCCATCATAACCTTGATCATACTATTGTAAGCATATGTAATGAATGCAGCGATCCAAACAATGTAAATGACATGAGTAAACAAATGAATCATATATCAAAGACTTTTCATGAATAGTACTTCAAGACAAGCATCAATTAGTCTTGCATAAGAGTTAACTCATAAAGCAATAATTCAAAGTAAAGGTATTGAAGCAACATAAAGGAAGATTAAGTTTCAGCGGTTGCTTTCAACTTGTAACATGTATATCTCATGGATAGTTGTCAACATAGAGTAATATAACAAATGCAATATGCAAGTATGTAGGAATCAATGCACAGTTCACACAAGTGTTTGCTTCTTGAGGTGGAGAGAGATAGGTGAACTGACTCAACATAAAAGTAAAAGAATGGTCCTTCAAAGAGGAAAGCATCGATTGCTATATTTGTGCTAGAGCTTTGATTTTGAAAACATATAGAGAGCAATAAAAGTAAAATTTTGAGAGGTGTTTGTTGTTGTCAACAAATGGTAGTGGGCACTCTAACCCCCTTGCCAGACAAACCTTCAAAGAGCGGCTCCCATTTTATTTTATTTTTGTGTGGCACTCCTTCCAACCTTTCTTTCACAAACCATGGCTAACCGAATCCTTCGGGTGCCTGCCAACAATCTCATACCATGAAGGAGTGCCTTTTTATTTTAGTTTTATTATGATGACACTCCTCCCCACCTTTGCTTTCTCAAGCCATGGCTAACCGAATCCTTCGGGTGCCATCCAACAATCACATACCATGGAGGAGTGTCTATTTTTATTAATTAATTTGGGACTGGGAATCCCATTGCCAGCTCTTTTTGCAAAATTATTGGATAAGCGGATGAAGCCACTAGTCCATTGGTGAAAGTTGCCCAACAAGATTGAAAGATAAACACCACATACTTCCTCATGAGCTATAAAACATTGACACAAATCAGAGGTAATAAATTTTGAATTGTTTAAAGGTAGCACTCAAGCAATTTACTTTGGGATGGCGGAGAAATACCATGTAGTAGGTAGGTATGGTGGACACAAATGGCATAGTGGTTGGCTCAAGTATTTGGATGCATGAGAAGTATTCCCTCTCGATACAAGGTTTAGGCTAGCAAGGTTTATTTGAAACAAACACAAGGATGAACCGGTGCAGCAAAACTCACATAAAAGACATATTGTAAACATTATAAGACTCTACACCGTCTTCCTTGTTGTTCAAACTCAATACTAGAAATTATCTAGACCTTAGAGAGACCAAATATGCAAACCAAATTTTAGCATGCTCTATGTATTTCTTCATTAATAGGTACAAGGTACATGATGCAAGAGCTTAAACATGAGCACAACAATTGCCAAGTATCACATTATCCAAGACATTATAGCAATTACTACATGTATCATTTTCCAATTCCAACCATATAACAATTTAACGAAGAAGAAACTTCGCCATGAATACTATGAGTACAGCCTAAGGACATACTTGTCCATATGCAACAGCGGAGCGTGTCTCTCTCCCACACAAAGAATGCTAGGATCCATTTTATTCAAACAAAACAAAAACAAACCGACGCTCCAAGCAAAGCACATAAGATGTGATGGAATAAAAATATAGTTTTAGGGGAGGAACCTGATAATGTTGTCGATGAAGAAGGGGATGCCTTGGGCATCCCCAAGCTTAGACGCTTGAGTCTTCTTGATATATGCAGGGGTGAACCACCGGGGCATCCCCAAGCTTAGAGCTTTCACTCTCCTTGATCATGTTGTATCATCTCCCTCTCTTGATCCTTGAAAACTTCCTCCACACCAAACTCAAAACAACTCATTAGAGAGTTAGTGCACAATCAAAATATACATGTTCAGAGGTGACATAATCATTCTAAACACTTCTGGACATTGCACAAAGCTACTAAAAGTCAATGGAATCGAAAAATCCATCGAACATATCAAAACAGGCAATGCGAAATAAAAGGCAGAATCTGTCAAAACAGAACAGTTCGTAAAGACGAATTTTATTGAGGCACCAGACTTGCTCAAATGAAAATGCTCAAATTGAATTAAAGTTGCGTACATATCTGAGGATCACTCACGTAAATTGGCATAATTTTCTGAGTTACCTACAGAGAATTTTTCCCAGATTCGTGACAGCAAAGAAATCTGTTTCTGCGCAGTAATCCAAATCTAGTATGAACCTTACTATCAACGACTTTACTTGGCACAACAATGCACAAAACTAAGATAAGGATAGGTTGCTACAGTAGTAAACAACTTCAAAGACACAAAATAAAAACAAAGTACTGTAGTAAAAACATGGGTTGTCTCCCATAAGCGCTTTTCTTTAACGCCTTTCAGCTAGGCGCAGAAAGTGTGTATCAAGTATTATCAAGAGACGAAGTGTCAACATCATAATTTGTTCTAATGATAGAATCATAAGGTAACTTCATTCTCTTTCTAGGGAAGTGTTCCATACCTTTCTTGAGAGGAAATTGATATTTAATATTACCTTCCTTCATATCAATGATAGCACCAACAGTTCGAAGAAAAGGTCTTCCCAAAATAATGGGACAAGATGCATTGCATTCAATATCCAAGACAACAAAATCAACGGGGACAAGGTTATTGTTAACGGTAATGCGAACATTATCAACTCTCCCCAAAGGTTTCTTTGTAGAATGATCAGCAAGATTAACATCCAAATAACAATTTTTCAATGGTGGCAAGTCAAGCATATTATAGATTTTCTTAGGCATAACAGAAATACTTGCACCAAGATCACATAAAGCATTACAATAAAAGTCATTGACCTTCATTTTAATGATGTGCTCCCAACCATCCTCTAGCTTCCTAGGAATAGAAGCTTCGCGTTCTAATTTCTCTTCTCTAGCTTTTATGAGAGCATTTGTAATATGTTTCGTGAAAGCCAAGTTCATAGCACTAGCATTAGGACTCTTAGCAAGTTTTTGTAAGAACTTTATAACTTCAGAGATGTGGCAATCATCAAAATTCAAACCATTATAATCTAAAGCAATGGGATCATCATCCCCAATGTTGGAAATTTTTTTAGCAGTTTTATCACAGGCAGTTTCAGCAGTTTTAGCAGTTTCCGGTAGTTTTTCGCGCTTTGCATTAGAAGTGGAAACATTGCCAACACCAATTATTTTACCATTAATAGTAGGAGGTGCAGCAACATGTGTAGCATTAGCATTACTAGTGGTGGTAATAGTCCAAACTTTAGCTATATTGTCTTCTTTTTCATTTTCTTCTCTTTCCCACCTAGCACGCAATTCGGCCATCAATCTTATATTCTCATTAATTCTAACTTGGATGGCATTTCCTGTAGTAACAATTTTATTATTATGATTCTCATGAGGCATAACTTTTGATTTCAAAAGATCAACATCAGCAGCAAGACTATCGACTTTAGAAGCAAGTATATCAATTTTCCCAAGCTTTTCTTCAACAGATTTGTTAAAAGCAGTTTGTGTACTAATAAATTCTTTAAGCATGGCTTCAAGTCCAGGGGGTGTGTTCCTATTATTGTTATAAGAATTCCCATAAGAATTACCATAGCCGTTGCCATTATTATAAGGATATGGCCTATAGTTGTTACTAGAATTGTTCCGGTAAGCATTGTTGTTGAAATTATTATTTTTAATGAAGTTTACATCAACATGTTCTTCTTGAGCAACCAATGAAGCTAACGGAACATTATTAGGATCAACATTAGTCCTATCATTCACAAGCATAGACATAATAGCATCAATCTTATCACTCAAGGAAGAGGTTTCTTCGACATAATTTACCTTCTTACCTTGTGGAGCTCTTTCCGTGTGCCATTCAGAGTAATTGATCATCATATTATCAAGAAGCTTTGTTGCTTCGCCAAGAGTGATGGACATAAAGGTACCTCCAGCAGCTGAATCCAATAGGTTCCGCGAAGAAAAATTCAGTCCTGCATAAAAGGTTTGGATGATCATCCAAGTAGTCAGTCCATGGGTTGGGCAATTTTTAACCAAAGATTTCATTCTTTCCCATGCTTGTGCAACATGCTCATTATCCAATTGTTTAAAATTCATTATGCTACTCCTCAAAGATATAATTTTAGCAGGGGGATAATATCTACCAATAAAAGCATCCTTGCATTTAGTCCATGAATCAATACTATTCTTAGGCAGAGATAGCAACCAATCTTTAGCTCTTCCTCTTAATGAGAAAGGGAACAATTTTAATTTTATAATGTCACCATCTACATCTTTATACTTTTGCATTTCACATAGTTCAACAAAATTATTGAGATGGGCAGCAGCATCATCAGAACTAACACCAGAAAATTGCTCTCGCATAACAAGATTCAGTAAAGCAGGTTTAATTTCAAAGAATTCTGCTGTAGTAGCAGGTGGAGCAATAGGTGTGCATAAGAAATCATTATTATTTGTGGTTGTGAAGTCACACAACTTAGTATTTTCAGGAGTACCCATTTTAGCAATAGTAAATAAAATAGACTAGATAAAGTAAATGCAAGTAACTAATTTTTTTGTGTTTTTGATATAGCAAACAAGATAGCAAATAAAGTAAAACTAGCAACTAATTTTTTGTGTGTTTTGATTTAGTGCAGCAAACAAAGTAGTAAATAAAATAAAGCAAGACAAAAACAAAGTAAAGAGATTGCGATGTGGAGACTCCCCTTGCAGCGTGTCTTGATCTCCCCGGCAACGGCGCCAGAAATTTGCTTGATGCGCGTGGTTGACGTATTGTCTTTCCGTTCGACACGCGTCCGTTGGGAACCCCAAGAGGAAGGTGTGATGCGTACAGCGGCAAGTTTCCCTCAGTAAGAAACCAAGGTTTATCGAACCAGTAGGAGTCAAGAAGCACGTGAAGGTTGATGGCGACGAGATGTAGTGCGGTGCAACACCAGGGATTCCGGCGCCAACGTGGAACCTGCACAACACAAACCAAGTACTTTGCCCCAACGAAACAGCGAGGTTGTCAATCTCACCGGCTTGCTGTAACAAAGGATTAGATGTATAGTGTGGAAGATGATTGTTTGCAGAAAACAGTAGAACAAGTATTGTAGATTGTATTTCAGTATAGAGAATTGGACCGGGGTCCACAGTTCACTAGAGGTGTCTCTCCCATAAGATAAATAGCATGTTGGGTGAACAAATTACAGTTGGGCAATTGACAAATAGAGAGGGCATGACCATGCACATACATATTATGATGAGTATAGTGAGATTTAATTGGGCATTACGACAAAGTACATAGACCGCTATCCAGCATGCATCTATGCCTAAAAAGTCCACCTTCAGGTTATCATCTGAACCCCTTCCAGTATTAAGTTGCTAACAATAGACAATTGCATTAAGTATTGCGCGTAATGTAATCAATAACTACATCCTCGGACATAGCATCAATGTTTTATCCCTAGTGGCAACAGCACATCCATAACCTTAGAGGTTTCTGTCACTCCCCCAGATTCACGGAGACATGAACCCACTATCGAGCATAAATACCCCCTCTTGGAGTTACTAGCAAAAACTTGGCCAGAGCCTCTACTAATAACGGAGAGCATGCAAGATCATAAACAACACATAGATATAAATTGATAATCAACATAACATGGTATTCTCTATTCATCGGATCCCAACAAACACAACATATAGCATTACAGATAGATGATCTTGATCATGTTCGGCAGCTCACAAGATCCGACAATTAAGCACAATGAGGAGAAGACAACCATCTAGCTACTGCTATGGACCCATAGTCCAGGGGTAGACTACTCACACATCACTCCGGAGGCGACCATGGCGGCGTAGAGTCCTCCGGGAGATGATTCCCCTCTCCGGCAGGGTGCCGGAGGCGATCTCCTGAATCCCCCGAGATGGGATTGGCGGCGGCGGCGTCTCTGGAAGGTTTTCCGTATCGTGGCTCTCGGTACTGGGGGTTTCGCGACGAAGACTATTTGTAGGCGGAAGGGGAGGTCAGGGGGCCACACGAGGGGCCCAGGAGACAGGCCGGCGCGGCCAAGACCTGGGCCGCGCCACCCTACCTCCTGGCCACCTCGTGGCCCCACTTCGTTGACTCTTCGGTCTTCTAGAAGCTTCGTGTGAAAATAGGCCCCTGGGCGTTGATTTCGTCCAATTCCGAGAATATTTCCTTACTAGGATTTCTGAAACCAAAAACAGTAGAAAACAGGAACTGGCTCTTCGGCATCTTGTTAATAGGTTAGTGCCGGAAAATGCATAAATATGATGTAAAGTATGCATAAAACATGTAGATATCATCAATAATGTGGCATGGAACATAAGAAATTATCGATACGTCGGAGACGTATCATTGGCTCAAGGATTTTGGATGCATGAGAAGTATTCCCTCTCGATACAAGGCTTAGGCTAGCAAGGTTGTTTGAAACAAACACAAGGATGAACCGGTGCAGCAAAACTCACATAAAAGACATATTGTAAACTGTAGGATAACGTTGCATAGAAAACAAAAAAATTCCTACCGCGAACACGCAATCCAAGCCAAGATGCAATCTAGAAGACGGTAGCAACGAGGGGGTATCGAGTCTCACCCTTGAAGAGATTCCAAAGCCTACAAGATGAGGCTCTTGTTGCTGCGGTAGACGTTCACTTGCCGCTTGCAAAAGCGCGTAGAAGATCTCGATCACGATCGCTTCCGGCGCCACGAACGGGCAGCACCTCCGTACTCGGTCACACGTTCGGTTGTTGATGAAGACGATGTCCACCTCCCGTTCCAGCGGGCAGCGGAAGTAGTAGCTCCTCTTGAATCCGACAGCACGACGGCGTGGTGTCGGTGGCGGTGGATAACTCCGGCGGAGCTTCGCTAAAGCTACGCGGGAGATATGGAGGAGAGGGGGGCGGCTAGGGTTTGGGAGGGGGTGGCCGGCCACTTCAATGGGGCGGCCAGCTTGTGGTCTTGGGGTGGCCGGCCCCCTCCCTTGGCCCCTCATTATATAGGTGGAACCCCAAGTGTTGGACTCCAAGTCTTCGAATAAGATCCGAAACCAAAACCTTCCATATGAAAAGGAAACCTACCTAGGGTGGGAATCCCACTTGGGTTGGGATTCCCCCCTTCCATATGGGGGGGTGGCCGGCCCCCTAAGGCCTCGTTCAGTTATTCCCTTCCCCGAGTGGATTGACCGGGTTTCCCGGGGGTCAACGCGACGGGGATTAATTCTCGGCCCAACAAATTTTTTGCGTTCGGTTATACCCGGCCGGGTTCAATCCCAGGCCTGAAACCCGTCAAATCAGTCAATTACACGGGGGTTAAAACATTCGTGTCTCCACCCGTGGATGAAATCCCGAGAGGTGACAGACACAGCGCTGGCCCGGGCGGACTGGGCGGCGACCTTGGTCGGCGTTAGCTCCGACGGAGCCTCCGTCGGCGACATCTGCCGCGCACGACGGGGCGCACGCCAGGCCCGAGGGCGACTCGTATCTCAGGTCCAGGAGCAGGTCGGGCAGGTCGAACAGCGCGTCCTCCGGGTCCGGCACCGGCCCCGGCTCCATCTCGGCCTGCAGCGTGGCCGCCGGCGCTGCCGTCCTCGGACAGCCCGCTCTCGGGGCTCTTGGCATTGGCGCCGCCCTCGCCGCCGCCGCATCCGGCGGGGAAGTCGGCGGCCGCGGCGAGCGCGGCGGCCGCTGGACGTCGCTGGGCGCGGCGCTGGCGGCGCGCGGCCGCAGGTCGGCCAGCTCCGGGAAGTTGAGGTGCGCGGCGGCGCGGCCCTTGATGGCTGTCATCCACACCGAGCTTAGCTATGTTGCCCATCACGATTTCCATCATTCACTTGCTCACCCAGCCGAAGCAATCGACCTGCGTCGGCCAGAACCGCTGCCGCCGTCGTCATCTTCTCCGTCTCCGGCCCCAGCCGCCGCCGCATCGGCCACCACTGGCGCTCTCCTGGAAGGGCACGCTGCAGAGGAAGAGGAGGACAAGCGATCAGTGCCCTGGATGCGTTGCGGTCACAGCGACGAGTCGGCGAGAGTCAGCGAGATGTGTTCCCCTTTCCTACCAACCGAACAACAAAAACGGGCACGGGCTACATTGTATGCCAAGTTTTAATACCTGCAGGGATCTGGGTGTGGAGAGGGGGTTCACCCGATTCCTCGGCGGAATAATTTCACTAGTGTATTATTTCCACTCAAACCGAACGAGGCCTAAGGGGGAGTCCACTTGGGACTCCTCCCCCACTAGGGTTGGCCGGCCATGGAGGTGGAGTCCCACCGGGACTCCACCTTCCTTGGTGGTTTCTTCCGGACTTTTCTAGAACCTTCTAGAACCTTCCGCATCATTTTAATTCACATAAAATGACATCCTATATATGAATCTTATTCTCCGGACCATTCCGGAACTCCTCGTGATGTCCGGGATCTCATCCGGGACTCCGAACAAATATTCGAACTCCATTCCATATTCAAGTTCTACCATTTCAACATCCAACTTTAAGTGTGTCACCCTACGGTTCGTGAACTATGCGGACATGGTTGAGTACTCACTCCGACCAATAACCAATAGCGGGATCTGGAGATCCATAATGGCTCCCACATATTCAACGATGACTTTAGTGATCGAATGAACCATTCACATACAATACCAATTCCATTTGTCACGCGATATTTTACTTGTCCGAGGTTTGATCTTCGGTATCACTCTATACCTTGTTCAACCTCATTTCCTGATAAGTACTCTTTACTCGTACCGTGGTATGTGGTCTCTTATGAACTCATTCATATGCTTGCAATACATTAGACGACATTCCATCGAGAGTTTCCAGAGTATATCTATCTGTCATCGGGATGGACAAATCCCACTGTTGATCCATATGCCTCAACTCATACTTTCCGGATACTTAATCCCACCTTTATAACCACCCATTTACGCAGTGGCGTTTGGTGTAATTAAAGTACCTTTCCGGTATAAGTGATTTACATGATCTCATGGTCATAAGGACTAGGTAACTATGTATCGAAAGCTTATAGCAAATAACTTAATGACGAGATCTTATGCTACGCTTAATTGGGTGTGTCCATTACATCATTCATACAATGATATAACCTTGTTATTAATAACATCCAATGTTCATGATTATGAAACTAATCATCCATTAATCAACAAGCTAGTTAAGAGGCATACTAGGGACTTCTTTGTTTGTCTACATATCACACATGTACTAATGTTTCGGTTAATACAATTATAGCATGATATATAAACATTTATCATAAACATAAAGATATAAATAATAACCACTTTATTATTGCCTCTAGGGCATATCTCCTTCAGTCTCCCACTTGCACTAGAGTCAATAATCTAGATTACATTGTAATATACCTAACACCCATGGCATTCTGGTGTTGGTCATGCTTTGCCCTAGGGAGAGCTTTAGTCAACGGATCTGCTACATTCAGATCAGTGTGTACTTTGCAAATCTTTACTTCTCCATCTTCGATGTACTCGCGAATCGAGTGGTAACGCAGCTTGATATGCTTCAGCCTCTTGTGTGACCTTGGCTCTTGTGCATTGGCGATGGCACCCATGTTATCACAGTAAATGATTAATGGGTCCAATGCACTAGGAACCACACCGAGCTCTACAATGAACCTCTTCATCCATACCGCTTCTGATGAAGCCTCTGAAGCCGCTATGTACTCTGATTCTGTTGAAGACTTCACCACCGTGCACTGCTTCGAGCTTGCCCAGCTTACTGCAGCACCATTCAATATAAACACGTACCCAGACTGTGACTTAGAGTCATCAGGATCAGTGTTCCAACTTGCATCGGTGTAACCACTTACAATGAGCTCTTGGTCACCTCCATAACAAAGAAACATATCCTTAGTTCTTTTCAAGTACTTCAGGATATTCTTGACCGCTGTCCAGTGTTCCATTCCTGGATCACTTTGGTATCTGCTAGTCAAACTAACAGCATGTGCTATATCCGGTCTAGTACATAGCATGGCATACATGATAGATCCTACTGCCGAGGCATAGGGGATATTACTCATCCTTTCTCTTTCTTCTGCCGTAGCCGGTCCTTGAGTCTTACTCAAGACCTTGCCTGGTAACATAGGTAAGAACCCTTTCTTACTTTCGTCCATTATAAATTTCTTTAGAATCTTGTCCAGATATGTACTCTGTGATAGCCCTATTAGGCGTCTTGATCTATCTCCATAAATCTTGATGCCTAATATATACGATGCTTCACCAAGGTCTTTCATTGAAAAACTATTATTCAAATAACCTTTAACACTGCTTAATAGTTCTATATCATTCCCGATCAATAATATGTCATCTACATATAATATCAGGAATGCTACAGAGCTCCCACTCACTTTCTTGTAAATACAGGCCTCTCCATGACACTGTATAAACCCGAAGTCTTTGATCACCTTATCAAAGCGTCGGTTCCAACTTCTCGATGCTTGCTTCAGTCCATAGATTGAACGCTGAAGTTTGCATACTTTGTCAGCATTTTTAGGATCGACAAAACCTTTGGGTTGTACCATATACAACTCTTCCTCAATGCCTCCATTAAGGAACGCCGTTTTGACATCCATCTACCAAATCTCATAATCGAAAAATGGAGCTATTGCTAACAAAATCCTCACAGATTTTAGCTTCGCTACAGGTGAGAAAGTCTCATCGTAGTCAATTCCTTGAATTTGTCGGAAACCCTTTGCGACAAGTCGAGCTTTATAGACAGTAATATTACCATCAGCATCTGTTTTTCTCTTGAAGATCCATTTATTCTCGACAGCCTTTCGGCTATCAGGTAAGTCTACCAAAGTCCATACTTTGTTATCATACATGGATCCCATTTCTGATTTCATGGCTTCTTGCCATTTGTTGGAATCTGGGCTCATCATCGCTTCTTCATACGTCGCAGGGTCCTCATCATTGTTATCCACAATCATGACATTTAGACAAGGATCATACCAATCAGGAGTGGTACGTTCCCTTGTTGATCTGCGAGGTTCAGTAGTTTCCTCGTTCGAAGTTTCATGATCATTATCATTAGCTTCCTCTGTTGCCGGTGTAGGCGGTACAGGTACAACTTCGATCTGCGCTACTCGATCAACGAGTATAGATTCATCAATCTCATCGAGTTCTACTTTTCTTCCAGTCACTTCTTTAGTGAGAAATTCTTTCTCAAGAAAGGTTCCGTTCTTAGCAACAAAGATTTTGCCTTCGGATTTGTGATAGAAAGTATTCCCTATAGTTTCCTTAGGGTATCCTATGAAGATGCATTTCTCCGCTTTGGGTTCTAGCTTGTCCGGTTGTAACTTCTTTACATAGGCTTCGCAACCCCAAACTTTCAGGAACGACAGCTTAGGTTTCTTATTAAACCATAATTCATACGGTGTCGTTTCTACGGATTTTGATGGTGCTCTATTTAAAGTGAATGCTGCTGTCTCTAATGCATAACTCCAAAATGATAACGGCAAATCAGTAAGAGACATCATAGAACGAACCATATCTAAGAGAGTTCGATTACGACGTTCGGACACACCGTTACGTTGAGGTGTTCCCGGCGGTGTCAATTGTGAAAGTATTCCGCATTTCTTTAAATGCATGCCAAACTCATAACTCAGATATTCACCTCCACGATCAGATCGTAGAAATTTAATCTTCTTGTTACGTTGATTTTCTACTTCACTTTGGAATTCCTTAAACTTCTCGAAAGTTTCGGATTTATGTTTCATGAAATAGATATACCCATATCTACTCAGATCATCTGTGAAGGTTAGAACATAACGATAACCACCGCGCGATGCTACGCTCATTGGTCCGCACACATCGGTATGTATGATTTCCAATAAGTCAGTAGCTCGCTCCATCATACCAGAAAATGGAGTCTTTGTCATTTTTTCCCATTAGACATGCTTCGCATCTATCAAGTGACTCAAAGTCAAGTGATTCAAGTAATCCATCAGTATGGAGTTTCTTCATGTGTTTCACTCCAATATGACCAAGACTACAGTGCCACATATAAGTAGAATTATCATTCAATTTAATTCGCTTAGCATCAATGTTATGTATATGCGTATCACTACTATCGAGATCTATCAGAAATAAGCCATTCTTTTGTGGTGCTCGACCATAAAAGATATTATTCATAAAAATAGAACAACCATTATTCTCAGACTTGAATGAATAACCGTCTTGCATTAAACAAGATCCAGATATAATGTTCATGCTCAACGCGGGTACAAAATAACAATTATTTAGGCTTAAAACTAATCCCGAAGGTAGATGTAGAGGAAGTGTGCCGACAGCGATCACATCGACTTTGGATCCATTTCCAACGCGCATCGTCACTTCATCTTTCAGTAGTCTTCGTTTATTCTTTAGTTCTGTTTCGATTCTGAGATATGAGCAACCGAACCAGTATCAAATACCCAGGTACTAGAACGAGAACCAGTGAGATAAACATATATAACATGTATATAAGATATACCTTCTTTCTTCTTTTTGACAAGGCCGCTCTTCAGATCAGCCAGATACTTGGAGCAATTACGCTTCCAGTGTCCCTTCTCCTTGCAGTAATAGCACTCAGCATCAGGCTTAGCGACGTTCTTAGGTTTCATAGGAAGCGAGGCAGATTTCTTGCCACCCTTCTTGAATTTTCCCTTAGACTTGCCCTGTTTCTTGAAACTGGTGGTCTTGTTGACCATCAACACTTGGTGCTCTTTCTTGATCTCAATCTCAGCAGCTTTTAGCATGCCAAAGAGTTCAGGTAACTCCTTGTTCACGTTCTGCATATTGTAGTTCATCACAAAGTTCTTGTAACTTGGTGGCAGTGATTGAAGGACACGATTAATCCCCAGTCTGTTAGGAATCACTATTCCCAAGTCACTGAGTTTCTTCGCATGCCCGGTCATGGCGAGCATGTGCTCACTAACGGAGCTGCCTTCTTCCATCATGCAACTGAAGAATTGTTTCGATGCTTCATAGCATTCCACGGCCGCATGAGTCTCAAAAATAGCTTTCAGCTCTTTCATCAACTCATGAGGATCGTGGTGCTCAAAACGTTTTTGAAGATCGGATTCCAGACTGCATAGGATGGCACACTGAACTTGAGAGTACCGTATTTTCCGAGTCTCGTAAACAGCTTTTACTTCATCGGTTTCAGTTTCTGCAGGAGGGTCACCTAGCGGTGCATCAAGCACATATTGCAGATTTCCGCCAGAGAGGAAGATCCTCACATGACGGAACCAGTCGGTGAAGTTGCTACCGTTGCTCTTAAGTTTTTGTTTCTCTAGGAACTGGTTAAAATTGATTGGGGACGCCATCTCTACAACATATATTTGCAAAAGTTTAGACTAAGTTTATGACAAATTGAGTTCAAATTTTAATTCAACATAATTAAAAATCTAGGTGAACTCCCACTCAAAACAATATCCCTCGCATTGTCTTAGTGATCACACGAACCAAATCCACCGCACCTATGTCCGATCATCACGAGACAAGGTGTGATTTCAATGGCGAACACTCAAAGTGTTCATCATATCAACCATATGATTCATGATCTACCTTTCGGTATCACGTGTTCCGAGACCATGTCTGTACATGCTAGGCTCGTCAAGGCCACCTTAGTATCCGCATGTGCAAAACTGTCTTGCACCCGTTGTATGCACTTGTTGATTCTATCACACCCGATCATCACGAGATGCTTCAAAACGACAAGTCTTGGCAACGGTGCTACTAAGGATGAACACTTCATTATCTTGAGATTTTAGTGAGGGATCATCTTATAATGCTACCGTCGCGATCTAAGCAAAATAAGATGCATAAAAGGATTAACATCACATGCAGTTCATATGTGATATGATATGGCCCTTTTGTCTTTGCGCCTTTGATCTTCATCTCCAAAGCACGGACATGATCTCCATCATCTTCGGGCATGATCTCCATCATCGTCGGCGTAGCATCAAGGTCAATGGCGCCGTCTTCATGATTGTCCTCCATGTAGCAACTATTACAACTACTTTGAAATACTACTCAACATGAAATTTAAAGACAACCATAAGGCTCCTGCCGGTTGCCACAATACAATAATGATCATCTCATACATATTCATCATCACATTATGGCCATATCACATCACCAAACCCTGCAAAAACAAGTTAGACGTCTCTAATTTGGTTTGCATATTTTACGTGGTTTAGGGTTTTCGAGAGAGATCTAATCTACCTACGAACATGAACCACAACGTTGATACTAATGTTTTCAATAGAAGAGTAAATTGAATCTTCACTATAGTAGGAGAGACAGACACCCGCAAAGCCTCTTATGCAATACAAGTTGCATGTCGAACAAGGAACAAGTCTCATGAACGCGGTCATGTAAAGTTAGTCCGAGCCGCTTCATCCCACTATGCCACGAAGATGCAAAGTACTCAAACTAAAGATAACAAGAGCATCAACGCCCACAAACCATTGTGTTCTACTCGTGCAACCATCTATGCATAGACACGGCTCTGATACCACTGTAGGATAACGTTGCATAGAAAACAAAAAATTTCCTACCGCGAACACGCAATCCAAGCCAAGATGCAATCTAGAAGACGGTAGCAACGAGGGGGTATCGAGTCTCACCCTTGAAGAGATTCCAAAGCCTACAAGATGAGGCTCTTGTTGCTGTGGTAGACGTTCACTTGCCGCTTGCAAAAGCGCGTAGAAGATCTCGATCACGATCGCTTCCGGCGCCACGAACGGGCAGCACCTCCGTACTCGGTCACACGTTCGGTTGTTGATGAAGACGACGTCCACCTCCCGTTCCAGCGGGCAGCGGAAGTAGTAGCTCCTCTTGAATCCGACAGCACGACGGCGTGGTGTCGGTGGCGGTGGATAACTCCGGCGGAGCTTCGCTAAAGCTACGCGGGAGATATGGAGGAGAGGGGGGCGGCTAGGGTTTGGGAGGGGGTGGCCGGCCACTTCAATGGGGCGGCCAGCTTGTGGTCTTGGGGTGGCCGGCCCCCTCCCTTGGCCCCTCATTATATAGGTGGAACCCCAAGTGTTGGACTCCAAGTCTTCGAATAAGACCCGAAACCAAAACCTTCCATATGAAAAGGAAACCTACCTAGGGTGGGAATCCCACTTGGGGTGGGATTCCCCCCTTCCATATGGGGGGGTGGCCGGCCCCCTAAGGGGGAGTCCACTTGGGACTCCTCCCCCACTAGGGTTGGCCGGCCATGGAGGTGGAGTCCCACCGGGACTCCACCTTCCTTGGTGGTTTCTTCCGGACTTTTCTAGAACCTTCTAGAACCTTCCATAGAACCTTCCGCATCATTTTAATTCACATAAAATGACATCCTATATATGAATCTTATTCTCCGGACCATTCCGGAACTCCTCGTGATGTCCGGGATCTCATCCGGGACTCCGAACAAATATTCGAACTCCATTCCATATTCAAGTTCTACCATTTCAACATCCAACTTTAAGTGTGTCACCCTACGGTTCGTGAACTATGCGGACATGGTTGAGTACTCACTCCGACCAATAACCAATAGCGGGATCTGGAGATCCATAATGGCTCCCACATATTCAACGATGACTTTAGTGATCGAATGAACCATTCACATACAATACCAATTCCCTTTGTCACGCGATATTTTACTTGTCCGAGGTTTGATCTTCGGTATCACTCTATACCTTGTTCAACCTCGTTTCCTGACAAGTACTCTTTACTCGTACCGTGGTATGTGGTCTCTTATGAACTCATTCATATGCTTGCAAGACATTAGACGACATTCCACCGAGAGGGCCCAGAGTATATCTATCCGTCATCGGGATGGACAAATCCCACTGTTGATCCATATGCCTCAACTCATACTTTCCGGATACTTAATCCCACCTTTATAACCAACCATTTACGCAGTGGCGTTTGGTGTAATCAAAGTACCTTTCCGGTATAAGTGATTTACATGATCTCATGGTCATAAGGACTAGGTAACTATGTATCGAAAGCTTATAGCAAATAACTTAATGACGAGATCTTATGCTACGCTTAATTGGGTGTGTCCATTACATCATTCATACAATGATATAACCTTGTTATTAATAACATCCAATGTTCATGATTATGAAACTAATCATCCATTAATCAACAAGCTAGTTAAGAGGCATACTAGGGACTTCTTTGTTTGTCTACATATCACACATGTACTAATGTTTCGGTTAATACAATTATAGCATGATATATAAACATTTATCATAAACATAAAGATATAAATAATAACCACTTTATTATTGCCTCTAGGGCATATCTCCTTCATAAACATTATAAGACTCTACACCGTCTTCCTTGTTGTTCAAACTCAATACTAGAAATTATCTAGACCTTAGAGAGACCAATTATGCAAACCAAATTTTAGCAAGCTCTATGTATTTCTTCATTAATGGGTGCAAAGTATATGATGCAAGAGCTTAAACATGAGCACAACAATTGCCAAGTATCACATTATCCAAGACATTTTAGCAATTACTACATGTATCATTTTCCGTTTCCAGCCATATAATAATTTAACGAAGAAGATTCAACCTTCGCCATGAATATTATGAGTAAAGCCTAAGGACATATTTGTCCATATGCAACAGCGGAGCGTGTCTCTCTCCCACACAATGAATGCTAGGATCTATTTTATTCAAACAAAACAAAAACAAAAACAAACCGACGCTCCAAGCAAAGTGCATAAGATGTGATGGAATAAAAATATAGTTTCACTAGAGGAACCTGATAATGTTGTCGATGAAGAAGATGCCTTGGGCATCCCCAAGCTTAGACGCTTGAGTCTTCTTGAAATATGCAGGGGTGAACCACCGGGGCATCCCCAAGCTTAGAGCTTTCACTCTCCTTGATCATATTGTATCATCTCCCTCTCTTGATCCTTGAAAACTTCCTCCACACCAAACTCAAAACAACTCATTAGAGGGTTAGTGCACAATCAAAATTTACATGTTCATAGGTGACATAATCATTCTTAACACTTCTGGACATTGCACAAAGCTACTGAAAGTTAATGGAATAGAAGAATCCATCAAGCATAGCAAAACAGGCAATGCGAAATAAAAGGCAGAATCTGTCAAAACAGAACAGTTCGTAAAGACGAATTTTATTGAGGCACCAGACTTGCTCAAATGAAAATGCTCAAATTTAATGAAAGTTGCGTACATATCTGTTGATCACTCACGAAAATTGGCATAATTTTCCGAGTTACCTACAGAGAATTAGGCCCAGATTCATGACAGCAAAGAAATCTGTTTCTGCGCAGTAATCCAAATCTAGTATGAACCTTACTATCAATGACTTTACTTGGCACAACAATGCAACAAAATAAGATAAAGAGAGGTTGCTACAGTAGTAACAACTTCCAAGACTCAAATATAAAATAAAAGTACAGTAGTAAAATCATGGGTTGTCTCCCATAAGCGCTTTTCTGTAACGCCTTTCAGCTAGGCGCAGAAAGTGTATATCAAGTATTATCAAGAGGTGGTGCACCAACATTACCTTGGGCTTTGCACCTACCTTTCTTGTTCTTTTTCTTACTCTTTGATTTAGGGAATACATGTCTACCCCCTGGTGTAGAGGTGAATTTTAGGGTGCCTTCTCCCACATCTATGACTGCTCCCAATAGTTTCAGCAGGGATCTTCCGAGTGTGACTTGTCCTGTTCCTGCACATTCAATAACAAGATAATCAATGGATATTGTCCTTCCAAGAATGGTTGTATGCACACCCGCAGCTATTCCCTTAGGAATTATAACAGAGTTATCAATAAGAGTTATTCCTTCTCCCCTTCAACGAATACCCAAAGTGCCAAAGATTCATGAATACTCTTAGGTATAAGGCAAAATTCAGACATAATATCACAATTGGCATGAAGAGTTTGATCACCGATAACAATTTTAATAGTAGGATCCCATAATGAAGGTTCAGAGTTCACTAAAACTTGATCAAGACGGTTACGAACATAGCGATAATTGTCGTTCAAGCGAGATGCACTTGTCTCAAGAGTGTTTAATCTATTATAAATGCTAATAAGGGCTGAATCAAAGTTATTAGCTAAATCATGTGATGCAACCAACTTCTTTATGGCATTAAAAGCTTGATCCCCATTGCAATGAAGGAAATCTCCTCCCACTAAAGCATCCAAGGCATATCTATAGCGAATCATAAGACCAAAATAAAAGTTACTAAGAAGCAAACTTAGAGTCATTTGAGGTTCAGCTTTACGATAAGAATCAAAAATTCTGGACCAAGCATGTTTAAAACTCTCCTCATCCCCTTGTTTAAAAGTGAAGACTAATTCCTCAGGTGAAGAAGTAACAGGTGCAGAGCTAGACATGGTAACAAAAATAAAATGCAAGTAACTAAGTAAAATGCAAGTAACTAATTTTTTTGTATTTTTAATATAGAGTATGCAAACAAGACAGTAAATAAAGTAAAGCTAGCAACTAATTTTTTTGTGTTTTGATTTAGTGCAGCAAACAAAATAGTAAATAAAATAAAGCAAGACAAAAACAAAGTAAAGAGATTGGATTGTGGAGACTCCCCTTGCTGCGTGTCTTGATCTCCCCGGCAACAGCGCCAGAAAATCTGCTTGATACGCGTACAGCACGCGTCCGTTGGGACCCCAAGAGGAAGGTGTGATGCGTACAGCGGCAAGTTTTCCCTCAGTAAGAAACCAAGGTTTATCGAACCAGTAGGAGCCAAGAAGCACGTTGAAGGTTGATGGCGGCGAGATGTAGTGCGGCACAACACCAGGAATTCCGGCGCCAACGTGGAACCTGCACAACACAACCAAAGTACTTTGCCCCAATGAAACATCGAGGTTGTCAATCTCACCGGCTTGCTGTAACAAAGGATTAGATGTATAGTGTGGATGATGATTGTTTGCAGAAAACAGTAGAACAAGTATTGCAGTAGATTGTATTCGATGTAAAAGAATGGACCAGGGTCCACAGTTCACTAGCGGTGTCTCTCCCATAAGATAAATAGCATGTTGGGTGAACAAATTACAGTTGGGCAATTGACAAATAAAGAGGGCATGACCATGCACATACATGATATGATGAGTATAGTGAGATTTAATTGGGCATTACGACAAAGTACATAGACCGTTATCCAAGATGCATCTATGCCTAAAAAGTCCACCTTCAGGTTATCATCCGAACCCCTTCCAGTATTAAGTTGCAAACAACAGACAATTGCATTAAGTATGGTGCGTAATGTAATCAACAACTACATCCTCGGACATAGCATCGATGTTTTATCCCTAGTGGCAACAGCACATCCACAACCTTAGAACTTTACATCCTTTGTCCCAGATTTAATGGAGGCATGAACCCACTATCGAGCATAAATACTCCCTCTTGGAGTTAAGAGTAAAAACTTGGCCAGAGCCTCTACTAATAACGGAGAGCATGCAAGATCATAAACAACACATAGGTAATAGATTGATAATCAACATAACATAGTATTCTCTATCCATCGGATACCAACAAACACAACATATAGCATTACAGATAGATGATCTTGATCATGTTAGGCAGCTCACAAGACCCGACAATGAAGCACAATTAGGAGAAGACGGCCATCTAGCTACTGCTATGGACCCATAGTCCAGGGGTGAACTACTCACTCATCACTCCGGAGGCGACCATGGCGGTGAAGAGTCCTCCGGGAGATTATTCCCCTCTCCGGCAGGGTGCCGGAGGCGATCTCCTGAATCCCCCGAGATGGGATCGGCGGTGGCGGCGTCTCTGGAAGGTTTTCCGTATCGTGGCTCTCGGTACTGGGGGTTTCGCGACGAAGGCTATAAGTAGGCGGAGGAGATAGGTCAGGGGGCCACACGAGGGCCCCACACGACAGGCCGGCGCGGCCCAGGGCCAGGCCGCGCCGCCCTGCTGTGGGGCCACCTCGTGGCCCCACTTCGTATCATCTTCGGTCTTCTGGAAGCTTCGTGTGAAAATAGGCCCCTGGGCGTTGATTTCGTCCAATTCCGAGAATATTTCCTTACTAGGATTTCTGAAACCAAAACAGCAGAAAATAGCAACTGGCTCTTCGGCATCTCGTTAATAGGTTAGTGCCGGAAAATGCATAAATATGACATAAAGTATGCATAAAACATGTAGATATCATCAATAATGTGGCATGGAACATAAGAAATTATCGATACATCGGAGACGTATCAGGGCTACAAGAGCACCTCAATGCCAAAGTTAACAAGCTCCACAACATTCGATATTCATATTTAAATAACCTTAGAGTGCATGATAGATCAACACAATTATACCAAGTACTAACATAGCATGCACACTGTCACCATCAAGCTATGAAAGGAGGAATAGATCACATCAATACCATCATAGTAATAGTTAACTTCATAATCTACAAGAGATCACAATCATAAACTACGCCAAGTACTACATGATGCACACACTGTCACCATTACATCATGGAGGAGGAATATAGTACTTTAATAACATCACTAGAGTAGCACATAGATTAATAGTGAAACAAAGCTCATTTGCAATCATAAAGGAATATAATAAGCACTTCACTATGCTATTCTGAATTACTCTCTGGCAAGATAACATCCAACTCAAATCATAACTCAGTGAATAAGTATTCTGTGAAATATAGCCTAAGAGACCCACACGGTGCACACACTGTCACCTTTACACACGTGGGACAAGGAGTCTCCGGAGATCACATAAGTAAAATCCACTTGAATAGCATAACGACATCTAGATTACAAAGCTCATCATATGGATCTCAATCATGTAAGGAAGCTCATGAGATCATTGTATTGAAGTACATGGAGAGAGAGATTAACCACATAGCTACCGGTACAGCCCTTAGCCTCGATGGAGAACTACTCCCTCCACATGGGAGACAGCAGCGGTGATGAAGATGGCGGTGGTGTCGATGGAGATGCCTTCCGGGGGCACTTCCCCGTCCCGGCGGCGTGCCGGAACAGAGACTCCTGTCCCCCAGATCTTGGCTTCGCGATGGCGGCGGCTCTGGAAGGTTTCTCGTACCATGGCTTATTCGTCTCGAAGATTTAGGTCAGGGGGCTTCTTATAGGCGAAGAGGCGGAGTTGGAAGGCTGACAGGGGCGCCACACAATAGGGGGCGCCCCCCCTTGGGCCGCGCCGCCACCCTATGTGGTGGGCCTGTGGCTCTCCTCGGGTGCCTCTCCGGTGTTCTGGAAGCTTCGTGGAATTATAAGATGCTAGGCGTTGATTTCGTCCGAGAATATTTCCTTACTAGGATTTCTGAAACCAAAAACAGCAGAAAACAGGAACTGGCACTTCGGCATCTCGTCAATAGGTTAGTTTCGGAAAACGCATAAAATCATCATAAAGTGTGAACAAAACATGTAGGTATTGTCATAAAACAAGCATGGAACATCAGAAATTATAGATATGTTGGAGACGTATCAGCATCCCCAAGCTTAGTTCCTACTCGTCCTCGAGTAGGTAAACAATAAAAAGATAATTTCTGAGGTGACATGCTACTTACATAATCTTGATCATACTATTGTAAAGCATATGAGATGAATGAAGTGATTCAAAGCAATGGTAAAGACAATGATTAAACAACTGAATCATATAGCAAAGACTTTTCATAAATAGTACTTTCAAGACAAGCATCAATAAGTCTTGCATAAGAGTTAACTCATAAAGCAATAGATTCAAAGTAAAGGCATTGGAGCAACACAAAGGAAGATTAAGTTTCAGCGGTTGCTTTCAACTTGTAACATACATATCTCATGGATATTTGTCAACATAAAGTAAAATAATAAGTGCAATAAGCAAGCATGTAAGAATCAATGCACAGTTGACACAAGTGTTTGCTTCTAAGATGGAAGGAAGTAGGTAAACTGACTCAACATAAAGTAGAAGAATGACCCTTCGCAGAGGGAAGCATTGATTGCTATATTTGTGCTAGAGCTTTTATTTTGAAAACATAAAGAGAGCATAAAAGTAACATTTTGAGAGGTGTTTGTTGTTGTCAACGAATGGTAGTGGGCACTCTAACCCCCTTGCCAGACAGACTTTCAAAGAGCGGCTCCCATGAAAGATTTTTATTTTTGGGTGGCACTCCTTCCAACCTTGCTTTCACAAACCATGGCTAACCGAATCCTCGGGTGCCTGCCAACAATCTCATACCATGAAGGAGTGCCTTTTATTTTAGTTTTTATTTAGATGACACTCCTCCCCACCTTTGCTTTCTCAAGCCATGGCTAACCGAATCCTCGGGTGCCGTCCAACAATCACATACCATGGAGGAGTGTCTATTTGTAAAATTATGAAAGTTAATTAACTTGGGACTGGGAACCCCATTGCCAGCTCTTTTTGCAAAGTTATTGGATAAGTGGATGAAGCCACTAGTCCATTGGTGAAAGTTGCCCAACAAGATTGAAAGATAAAACACCACATACTTCCTCATGAGCTATAAAACATTGACACAAATAAGGGATGATAAATTTTGAATTGTTTAAAGGTAGCACACGAAGTATTTACTTGGAATGGCAGGAAATACCATGTAGTAGGTAGTTATGGTGGACAAAAATGGCATAGGTTTGGGTTAAAGTATGGATTCACGAGAAGCATTCCCTCTCAGTAAAGGTATTTGGCTAGCAAGGTTAATTAGCAAGCATAATAGTTGAGGGAAACAAACAAATATACATGTGATAGAAACAATCATGCATCTTCCTTGTAAGCACAAACAATTTTAACTTCAGAATAATAAGCTATGAGCTAACAAGAAAGGAAGACAGTGAAACAACTACATGTATTTCTCTTTTCTAATTAAACCTCAAAGTGTTGTTGCTATTGACCAATGCTAAGTTTGCCAAAACCAAATAGATTTACTCAATGCTCCCAAAGTGATAACAATACTAATAACAAGATCAATCATATAACAGAGATTGCAAACTAAAATAAGATGTGCAATATGTAAATGATAAGACTTCTCATTAATATTCCATAACGATAACTCACACCAAGGGATACATAGACAACCAACTAAAGGAGAGATACTTCCACACTGCAACCCATCTTATATGATAACTTCCCTACTCATGATATGACACTACTTGATAGTAAAAAGTAAAAGATAGTGATAATGTGATACCGCGGCACTCCCCCAAGCTTGGAACAAACCAAGGGGATGCCAATACCGATGATGAATTACTCCCTCGGCGGTGGTGGTGATGAATTCCCATCATCAGACTTCCAAGGAAGAGGCTCTTCATCAACAAACGACATCTTGGTCTCGGGAATCCTGAAACTAGCAGCATAACTTATGTGTTTAAACCTGTTTTCATACTCACAGTTCTGATTCTGAACGTCATAGAGTTGAGCTTGGAGTTCATTGGTGGTGTCGTGAAGCGAGAGGATGTCGTCCCACAGCCTTGCAGTCTCCTTCTTGTGTGCATCAACAAGTTCAGACACAATCTTGTGGAAGATGTCCACTTCACGCTCAGCCATCTTCTTGTAGTTGAAGACCTCTTATTCCAGCTTCTCCATCCTATCTTCCAAGCTCCCTTCTCCTTTAGGACCCTGGACATATTTGATCTGCAACTCTCCATCAACGAGCAGCAACTCCTTGGGGTGCGTCTTCAGCTCGTTCATGTACAGGTTGACGACGTCCTCGCAGAAGCTGTCCTTCGGAGTTCCCGACGAAGACATGATAGCTCTAGTTCCGAAGCAGATCCTGGCAGAAAACAGCTCGAAACAAAACACGTCGAGAAAACGATATACGGACCTCCAGGGGTCCGGGGGATTATATAGCAGGAATTTTTACGACAAAAGGAAAGTACCAGGTCAAACCAGAGTCGGAGAGGGGCAACGAGGGAGCCACCTCATAGGGCGGCGCGGCCAGGCTGGGGCCCGTGCCGGCCTATGGGGGCACGCCCTCGTGCGTCTCCTCCACTCCGTTTCGATCTCGTATTTTTTCATATTTCCCAAAAACAGCAAAAACATTGTTCAGAAAGTAAAATGCGAACTTTTTATTACCAGTACTGTTACCTATTCAAAGTCGAACTCTGCCGGACTATCAATTTGACCTTTGATAAAAGCTTCCGGAGTTTCCACTCGAATAACATCAACATCTTCATTATAAGAATCACCTGAGATATAATGCTTGAGTCTTTGTCCATTCACCACTTCTGTGGCATTGCCTTGGAGAGAGCTAATTTTAATTGCTCCTGAACGATACACCTCCTCAATGACATATGGTCCTTCCTATTTCGAGAGTAATTTCCCTGCAAAGAATCTTCTGAAGAGGGGAAAGGTCCCATGAAGTCAAATCCCCAACAATCGAATGGTTCAATAACAAGAGTATAATTCATAGGCATTTCATTGCGTCTGGAGATATTACCAACCCTTTGTCATTCATCACAAGATAAGATAAACTTCCTTGCATCTTTGAAGAGAGTTGGCCAATAAAAAACTGATTGTAGAACCTTTTGCGCGGTTCTGTCTCTGGCGTGATGTCCTCCATAAGCACTACCATGACATTTACTCAATATCTCTTATTGTTCATATTCAGGAACACATCTTCGCAGAATACCATCCACTCCTTCTTTATATAAGTGTGGTTCATCCCAAAAATAATGCCTCAAGTCATAAAAGAATTTCCTCCTTTGCTGGGCTGAAAAGGTTGGAGGCAAGTACTTGGAAACAATAAAGTTAGCATAATCAGCATACCAAGGGCTATCTCGCGAACTCACCTTTATTACAGCCAGTTGTTCATTTGGAAAACTATCATTAACAGGATCAGGATCATAAGCAATATTTTCCAATCTAGACAAATTATCAGCAACAGGATTATCAGCACCTTTCCTATCTATAATATGCAAATCAAATTCTTGCAACAGAAGCACCCATCTAATAAGCCTTGGCTTAGCATCTTTCTTTTGCACTAGGTATCTAATTGCAGCATGATCAGTATGGATTGTAACTTTAGAATCAACAATATAAGATCTAAACTTATCACAAGCAAAGACTACAGCCAACAATTCTTTCTCAGTAGTAGCATAATTTCTTTGAGCAGCATCAAGAGTTTTACTAGCATAATGAATAACATTCAATTTCTTATCTACTCGCTGTCCAAGAACAACACCTACAGCAAAATCACTAGCATCACACATAATTTCAGAAGGTAAGTTCCAATCAGGAGGTTCAACTATAGGAGCAGTTGTTAAGGCTTTCTTTAGAGTTTCAAAAGCTTCCTTACAATCATCATCAAAAACTAAAGGTACATCTTTTTGAAGAAGATTAGTAAGAGGCTTTGAAATCTCCTATAAAACCCAGCGTGACCAAGAACACTACGAATACCTTTAACATCCCTGGGATAGGGCATCTTCTCAATTGCTTCAACTTTAGCTCTATCAACTTCAATACCTCTCTCAGAAATTTTATGTCCCAATACAATTCCTTCATTAACCATAAAGTGGCATTTCTCCCAATTAAGAACAAGGTTAGTTTCTTCACATCTCTGCAAAACTTTATCAAGGTTCCGCAAACAATTATCAAAAGAATTCCCATAGACGGAAAAATCGTCCATGAATACCTCTACAATACTCTTGCAAAAGCCATGAAAAATAGCAGACATGCATCTTTGAAAAGTAGCAGGACCATTACATAAACCAAAAGGCATACGTCTATAAGCATAAGTTCCATAGGGACAAGTGAAAGTGGTTTTCTCTTGATCTTTAGTTTTAACAGCAATTTGTGAAAACCCAGAATAACCATCAAGAAAGCAAAAATGAGTATTTTTAGACAACCTTTCTAACATTTGATCAATAAAAGGTAAAGGGTAATGATCTTTCTTAGTAACCTTATTAACTTTTCGATAATCAATGCACATTCTATACCCTACAACTACTCTTTGAGGGATGAGCTCATCATTATCATTAGGTACAACAGTCATTCCTCCTTTCTTAGGAACACAATGCACATGACTAACCCATCTACTATCAGCAATAGGATATATAATACCAGCTTCAAGAAGTTTTAATACCTCATTCCTTACCACATCCTTCATTTTAGGAATTAAACGACGCTGATGTTCAACAACAGGTTTTGCATCATCTTCCATATTAATGGCATGTTGGCAAATAGAGGGAGAAATCCCCTTCAAGTCATCAAGAGTGTAGCCAATAGCTCCTCGGTGTTTCTTCAATATTTCCAATAACCTTTCTTCCTCAATCTCTGAAAGCTTAGAACTAATAATAATAGGATATATTTTCTTATCATCAATATGAGCATATTTAAGATTATCAGGCAATGGTTTTAAATAAAAAACAGGATCTTCTTTTGGTGGCAATGTTGTACCTAGATCTTCTACCGGTAAATCATGTTTAAGAATAGGTTGACGAAGGAAAATTTCATCAAGCTCATTTCTTTCTTCCCTAAAAACTTCACTCTCACTATTCTCCAAATGTTGCTGCAAAGGATTATTAGGAGCAAGAGCAATAGATGCACACTGTTCAACTCTAAAATCATTATTAGGTGAATCAGCTTTATAAGGAGTTTTGGCAAATTTAGAGAAATTAAATTCATAAGATTCACCAGCGAATTTAGTCAAAATTTTCTCTTTCTTGCAATCTATAACAGCTCCACAAGTATTTAGAAAAGGTCTACCAAAAATGATAGGACAATACTTACTAGCAGCAGAACCAAGTACTAAAAAGTCAGCAGGATATTTAATCTTACCACATAGAACTTCCACATCTCGAACAATACCAATTGGAGAGATAGTTTCTCTATTAGCTAGCCGAATAACCACATCAATATCTTCAAGTTCACAAGAACCAATTTCGTGCATAATCTCCGTGTAAAGCTCATAAGGAATAGCACTAATACTTGCACCAATATCACATAAACCATAATAACAGTGATCACCAATTCTAACAGATAGCATAGGAACACTAGCTTTCCTAGACTTATTAGGATGTGAAACAATATTAGAAGCATCTTCACAGAAAATAATATGCCCATCTTCCACACTTTCAGTCACATGATCTTTAACTATTGCAATAGCAGGTTCTACTTTTATTTGCTCTTCAGGTTCTATAGGTTTCTTTTCACTTTTATTAACCGCACTATTTATAACAGAGTACTCCTTCATTTTAGCAGGGAAAGGAGTTTTTTCAATATAAGCTTCAGGAATAACATGATCAACAGTTTCAACTACAACACATTTATTTATAGATGAATCAATTTTATCTTTATACGGTTCATGATACTTATCAAAATTCTTCTTAGGCAATTCATAATGAGAGGCAAAAGCTTTATAAAGATTTGCAGCAACTTGAGAATCAAGACCATAAGTAGCACTCATATTACGGAATTTATCAGTATCCATAAAAGCTTCAATGCATTTATAATCATAATTTATACCCGATTCTCTATCCTTGTCGTTCTCCCATCCTTCAGTATTCTCCTGGATCCGATTAAGAAGGTCCCTTTTAAACTCTTCTTTGTTGCGTGTAAATGATCCAGAACAAGAAGTATCCAGCAAGGTCTTGTCTTGAAAAGAAAGTCTTGCATAGAAATTATCAATAATAACATTACCAGGAAGCTCATGAATGGGGCATTTGAGCATTAAAGACTTCAATCTCCCCCACGCTTGGGCAATACTCTCTCCATCATGAGGCCAAAAATTATATATGCGGTTCCGGTCTTTGTGAATTTCACTTGGAGGATAGAACTTAGAATAAAACCGGGGCACAATATCATTCCATTCAAGAGAATCCACATCATCCAGTAATTTATAACAATGCGCCGCTTTACCAGACAGCGATATAGAGAATAGTTTCTTCCTCACTTCATCCATAGCAATACCTGCACACTTGAATAAACCGCATAATTCATGTAAGAACAGTAAATGATCTCCAGGATGGACAGTTCCATCCCCTGTATAACGGTTATCCACAACACGTTCAATAATTTTCATAGGTATTTTGTATGGAACCTCTTCCTCGCCTGGCGCCTCATCCACTACCTTTGCAGTAGTAGTAGATTTTCCAAATAAAAATTCAAGAGAAGATCTCTCCATAATGAATTATGGCAGCAGGAAGAAATAAAAACAGCACGAACAGTAAAAGTTTCCCTTACCAATTCCACTTACCAATAGCGCTTCACTCCCCGGCAACGGCACCAGAAAATAGTCTTGATGACCCACAAGTATAGGGGGTGTATCGTAGTATTTTCGATAAGTAAGAATGTCGATCCCAACGAGGAGCAGAAGGTGTTGACAAGCAGTTTTGATGAAGGATTCACTGTAAATGCTCACAGACAAGTATTCAGGGGGTTTTGATGTAGCAGTTGAATAAAATACGAGTAAGTAAAGTGCGAGAGTAACAATTGCAGCGAGTGGCCCAATCCTTTTTAGCACAAAGGACAAGCCGGTTTGATTACTTATAATGACCAAACGTTCTTGAGGACACACGGGAATTTAGTCTAGTGCTTTTGCTTCATATAGCCGATTAATCTTCATTGTTTTGATAAGTGCTGTGTGGGTGAACCCATGCTAATGCACTGCCCTTCCTAGTACTAATACATACTTGTGATTATACCCCTTGCAAGCATCCGCAACTACAAAAAAGTAATTAAGATAAATCTAACCACAACCTTAAACTCTGAGATCCTGCTATCCCTCCTGCATCGATATACCAACGGGGGCTCAGGTTTCTGTCACCCCGGCAACGGCGCCAGAAAATAGCTTGATGTCTACTCACACTTCTTTTCCTGTAGACAGTGTTGGGCCTCCAAGAGCAGAGGTTTGTAGAACAGTAGCAAGTTTTCCCTTAAGTGGATCACCCAAGGTTTATCGAACTCAGGGAGGAAGAGGTCAAAGATATCCCTCTCAAGCAACCCCGCGATCACAATGCAAGAAGTGTCTTGTGTCCCCAACACACCTAATACACTTGTCAGATGTATAGGTGCACTAGTTCGGCGAAGAGATAGTAAAATACAGGTGGTATGAATGAATATGAGCAGTAGTAACGATGCTAGAAAATACTTGATGTCTACAACTGGCGTGCAGTTGATGGCAGTAATATTGCAGGAAGTAATGATGCAGTAAAATAGTAAATAAGCGACGATTGCAGTATTTGGATACAAGGCCTAGGGATCATACTTTCACTAGTGGACACTCTCAACATTGATCACATAATAAAACCACTCTACACTCTCTTGTTGGATGATGAACACCATTAATTGTGTAGGGCTACAAGAGCACCTCAATGCCAGAGTTAACAAGCTCCACAACATTCGATAATCATATTTAAATAACCTTAGAGTGCATGATAGATCAACACAATTATACCAAGTACTAACATAGCATGCACACTGTCACCAT
Source organism: Lolium perenne (assembly GCF_019359855.2). Taxonomy (NCBI): domain Eukaryota; kingdom Viridiplantae; phylum Streptophyta; class Magnoliopsida; order Poales; family Poaceae; genus Lolium; species Lolium perenne. The sequence goes on from NC_067245.2 coordinate 283,556,891, forward strand.
CAAGCTATGAAAGGAGGAATAGATCACATCAATACCATCATAGTAATAGTTAACTTCATAATCTACAAGAGATCACAATCATAAACTACGCCAAGTACTACATGATGCACACACTGTCACCATTACATCATGGAGGAGGAATAGAGTACTTTAATAACATCACTAGAGTACCACATAGATTAATAGTGATACAAAGCTCATTGCAATCATAAAGGAATATAAATAAGCACTTCACTATGCTATTCTGAATTACTCTCTGGCAAGATAACATCCAACTCAAATCATAACTCAGTGAATAAGTATTCTGTGAAATATAGCCTAAGAGACCCACACGGTGCACACACTGTCACCTTTACACACGTGGGACAAGGAGTCTCCGGAGATCACATAAGTAAAATCCACTTGAATAGCATAACGACATCTAGATTACAAAGCTCATCATATGGATCTCAATCATGTAAGGAAGCTCATGAGATCATTGTATTGAAGTACATGGAGAGAGAGATTAACCACATAGCTACCGGTACAGCCCTTAGCCTCGATGGAGAACTACTCCCTCCTCATGGGAGACAGTAGCGGTGATGAAGATGGCGGTGGTGTCGATGGAGATGCCTTCCGGGGGCACTTCCCCGTCCCGGCGGCGTGCCGGAACAGAGACTCCTGTCCCCCAGATCTTGGCTTCGCGATGGCGGCGGCTCTGGAAGGTTTCTCGTACTGTGGCTTATTCGTCTCGAAGATTTAGGTCAGGGGGCTTCTTATAGGTGAAGAGGCGGAGTTGGAAGGCTGACGGGGGCGCCACACAATAGGGAGGCGCGCCCCCCCTTGGGCCGCGCCGCCACCCTGTGTGGTGGGCCTGTGGCTCTCCTCTGGTGCCTCTCCGGTGTTCTGGAAGCTTCGTGGAATTATAAGATGCTGGGCGTTGATTTCGTCCAATTCCGAGAATATTTCCTTACTAGGATTTCTGAAACCAAAAACAGCAAAAAACAGGAACTGGCACTTCGGCATCTCGTCAATCGGTTAGTTTCGGAAAATGCATAAAATCATCATAAAGTGTGAACAAAACATGTAGGTATTGTCATAAAACAAGCATGGAACATCAAAAATTATAGATATGTTGGAGACTTATCACGCACCATATCGGTAAGTGTGCGATTGTGGTGCTCAGCCATACTATTTTGTTGAGGTTCAGTGGGCATTGAATAATGGGCAACAATTTCATTCTCATCTAGGAACTTAGCAAAGGGTCCTGGAATTTGCCCATAAGGAGCATGCCTACCGTAATACTCTCCCCGTGATCAGATCGTACAACTTTAATTTTTGCATTCAGTTGGTTCTCAACTTCGACTTTGAACACTTTGAATTTTTCCAAAACTTTCGATCGATCATGTATAGGGTAATTCTACCCATAGAGGGAAAAGGCGTATGTGAAGGTGATGAATGAATCAAAACTATCTATAGGCACTCGTGGCTCTTGCTGCTCCTTTCTTAATTGTTTTTGCATATTTACCTTTCATGCAATCAACACATTTATCCGCATCAGAGAAGTCTAATGGGAGGATTACATCATTTTTAATAAGTCTTTCCATTCTCCCCCTCGAAATGTGGCCCAAACGATAGTGTCACAATTTCAAAGAAGTACTAGTACCCTTCCATTTCTTCTCAACATTTGAAACATCACTCACAAGCAAAACATAATCATTCATAGATAACATATATAGGTTGCCTCGTCTGACATCGATGCTAACATCATTATTACAACAGCTTAAAACAAATTGTTTGTTGCCAAACTTGCACTGATACATGTTATCATCAAGACAAGAGACTAAAATTAAATTCATGCTTAAGGTAGGTACATAAAGAACATTATTTAAGTGAAGAAGAAAGCCGGTGTGGAGCTCAAATGTGAGTGACCCAACAGCTTCTGCATCAAATTCAACTCCATTTGCAACTTTTAGTCGTCTTGCCCCACTTGAAAAGGTTTGGATCATATTGAATCCCTGCATAGAATTCACAACATGAGCAGTTACACCTGAATCAATCTACCATGATGTACAAGAGAAATCAGTATATAATATTTCATCAACAAAAGTGATTTCATCTGTACTTTTCTTCATCACCCACTTAAGGTATTATGGACCGTCCTTCCTGTAATGTCCATCCTTCTTGTAGTGGAAACAAGCATTATCAGGAGGTGCTTAAGACTGTCCATTATCTTTTTTCCTTTCCTTTAAACTTTGGCATATCTTTCTTGAAGTTCCTCTTTGGCGACTTAGAAGGGCTTGACCCGTTATGCTTTGTCTTGGAGGAACTAACATGAAAAACATGATCCATGTTTTTCCTTATCATTCTTTCTTACTCCTGGACAATCTGTGGGGATATCTCAGCGAGTGTCCACTTTTCCTTCATAGAATTATAGTTGATCTTGAACTTATCGAACTCTTCAAGGAGGGACTCCAAGATCATGATGAGGAGGAGGTTCTGAGCTCACACTTTAAGTGCTTCAACTTATTTGAAGCATTTATCATTCTTAGTATGTGCCCCCTAACATCACCATCATTTTTATACTTGCCAAGTAGCTTGTGAAAAATTTCATGTGCATAAACCTTTTCATAGCATTTGAATTGCTCCTCCAAGGCTACCATAAATTCCTTGGCAGTATCTTTGTTGGAAGAATTCATCATGAGCATTGCAACGGATTGAATTTGTCCCACTTATCCATCTTGGAATCATAAGTTTTCTTTAGTTCATCATACCCTGCAGCACCAACAACTGGCTCCACAGGCTTATCCTCCCTTAAGGAAAAATCAAACTCATTGAAAGCCAAACATAGCTCAAGAATTCTTCCAATGAGGAAAGTTACTACCGGTCAGCTGCTCAACAGTATCATAGCGCATCGTAGCGGTAGCTGAAATTTGACATGGACATTCATAAGTAAAATTGCATGTATATAATATAGGGATTTATATTTTCGTGCCCTCGGTTCCTTAGTTGTACTCAGTTTTCCCCAGCTCCTTAGTTTTTCCTCAGTTTTCCCCAACCCCTTATCTGAAACCCGCAGAAGGAGGTCGGACGGTAGGATTCCCGTTTGGTTGACTGTTCCGTGCTGACGTGTGGGGTTGCGTCGTGTGGGGCCGCGTCGCGTGGGGCTGGTAAAAAAGGACCGCGTGGTATAGGACGAGACCGCGTTTGGTTGTACGTGAGCAGGAGCTAGGTTCTGTCTCTCTCGGCCCAAATTGGCATATCCCTTTTTAAGAGCACCTTTTTCCCCTCTTTCTCTATAACAGTTCTCTCTCTTTTCACCAAATTAGTATCAAATCTATAGAAGCTTCTATTTCTGTCTTTGTCTTCAATGATTGTTGCCCTTTGGCCCTCGTTTTTTGCCCAATATGGTAACAAATCTAGAAGGTATGATAAATTCACAGCAGCATAATAAATCACGAAAACTAAGTATAATACATAAACTGCATACAACAGCCAAAAGCAGCCAATAACGATGTTTATGTTCACGACAAGCTAAGCTGAAAATAATACAAGACGTAATGTATGGCCAACATGAAGACTAGGCCCAGGATGAATGAATCAGTTCTTCATTCATCTTATATTTCTTCATCGCTCCATTCCTGTATCAGAAGGAAATATTCATTGAACTCCTTCCGTCTGCAGTGTGCAGCCAATACATCCTCCAAACGGTATGGCCTTTGTTCATCTCTCATACCGTAGTTTCCTAATCTATCCACACGCCGTGGCCAATCATCCCAGACCTTTATATAATCAAAGTACTCTCTAATATAACCCAAATTCGTGTAGTAGATGCAGCCAGGTCGAAGTGTCGGGTGCACTCTGGTGTCGACGGAGATACACCAGATATGATTGACGAAGAAGGCACGACTCCCAATGTTACCGACGACATGGAGAGAGCGGCTCGCAATGTCCACACGGTACACCAATGGTGCTTGACCTTCCTCCAAATGCATGTTGTCCAACAACACAAACAGCAGATCACCATCCGAGTTCGCAAGGTAGAACTTATCATTTCCATGTTCTGGAAATGAAAATAGTGTCTTCATGTTGACATTGCTCGCGCGTTGCTCCAACTGGACACTGTTGGTGCACACTAATTTTCCGAACTCAAAATTGTCCACAGCTATTGCATATAATTCACCATTGAACGGGGTAATGCAACGCAGACTATGGTGCTCGATCGAAAATCTTACTTCTCCCCAATCTTCATCTATATCCTTAGTTGGAGTTCTCTCATCGACCCAAGCAATTTCCTCCAGGTAATGTGTGGAAACGAAGATCATAGTCGGGGACTTCATTACAGCGACTGAGTATAGAAAAACAGTTGGAATCTGCGCCTCAAACATAGTGTTCAATGTCTTCGTGAGTGGGTTCAGAAGTCGTATCTTGTGCGGCTGGTTCTTATGGGCAAGCACGATTATGCCACAGTAAAAGCTGACGAAGTAGTATCTAAAAGATAATGATGAAGATAACATTCAGCACTAAGATGTTTACGATTGAAAATAAAAATAGCTAGATTAACTCTATAGATCTGGAGGAATTTGAACCTTGCATGAACTACCGTTAGATCGATGGTGATGTAGCGGGATTTGCGGAGGTGGAGGAAAGTGAACTCAGTGGCGCGTGGAAGGGCGTGTTCTACCATGATCCATTCGTGGAGGTGCACGTCGGGCTCAGGTAAACCTGAACGCCAATTTGCACAAACTTGCCTCAAAACAGAGTAGGTGTCCACGTACTCCTCTTTCGCTAGTAAGCAGTCGCCGATCTTGTGAAGTGGTCCGTCAGCCGAGAGAGAGGCCCAGTTCACGGAGGCGCCACGCTTGGATGCGCCGCCCTCGGAGGCGATGGGCTCGGAGGTGACGGGCTCGGAGGCGATGGGCGCGGAGGCGACGGACTCGGGGGTGACAGCCGCCAGCGCATTCTTCTTCTCCATCGCCGACAGGGGAGTGCGCGTAGGGCGGTTGGGGTTTTTTCGATTTGGAGAAGTTGATGGGACATGAGAGGCGTGGTTGCGTGCGTCAGGGAGAGAGGGGTTCTGTACAGGCAAGGTGACGGTTGGTCTCGGCAGTTCCAAAAAACTATACGTTTGGTCTCAACACGCGCACCGCCTAACCGCTGCACACCGCGACACGCGTCCGTGGTTACGTGTACTCAGTTCTACCCTCGAGTCTTACACTGGAAAAATATTTGTACTCAGTTTTACCCTCGAGTACTAATATTGGCTAGTGCAATATACTCAGTTTTACCCTCAAGTGGTTGGTCCACAGAGAGTCAACAAATGAGATTAAGCTATCTAATTGAGTCATTTCATGCGCAAAATTTTCCAAAAAAGATAAAACCATAGTGGCACTTACTCATGGAGTCTTCTTACTCGACCTGCCACATTGGGAACCATAACAATCATAGATAAATCAAGTTTTACCACAAATTTCCACTTCTCAAATCACCTAGTAGCTATGAAGGTGCATGGCTTTCCACAATAAGCCCTTCCCAAAACAGCTTTCCCCAAAACATACTTTATCTGAATGAGGCCACAATTTTCACACTCATGTATATTTGTACTGCAAATAGTTTGAGGTGGGCCAAGATGGGTTTCATTGTACAAAACACGCATTTTCCATTTTTAAATCTCATATTTGAATCCCGTAGTCTGTTTACTACTCACGTGCCCTTGGTTTCTTGATACTACTCAGTTTTGCCCTCTCCCTTCACAAATTCTCACAGACGCCCAACCTTGCCCTGATTGGTCTAGCCCTTGTCACGCGGATCGTGCTCGCCGACCGTTGATCATATGATCTAATGGGCAGGATAACCCCTCTCTCTCTGATCGGGGCCCACCACCCTCTCTTTCTCTGTCGGCATTTAGGCATTATAAACTCTTGGGATCCCTAAACTCCTTTGGTCAAACCAACCCTAAAAAATTATACCATTGGATTCATATGCAAAAGAAGTTTCCAACGATATAATGTTTGTGATATATATTTCATATTTTGTTGACCAAATTAATGGTCAAAATTCTTCTCAAATCACGAAATGTGCTTATAAACCGGTATGGAGGGAGTAGCCATTACTTTTCACGCAAAAAATAATAAACCATCACCGATTTCTTGTAGCCTTTACTTTTCACGCCAAAAATGATAAACCATCACCGAGTTGTTGTAGACATTACTTTTCACGCAAAAAATGATAAACCATCACCGATTTCTTGTAGCCATTACTTTTCACGCTAAAAATGATAAACCATCACCGATTTCTTGTAGCCATTACTTTTTCACGCTAAAAATGATAAACCATCACCGATTTCTTGTAGCCATTACTTTTCTCGCTAAAAATGATAAACGAAACAATCTATCTATCTCTGTATTTGAAGTTTGGGAGGGTTCACCATGTACTTATGTTAACTTTCAAGGTTTTGACCTGAAAATCAACTAGGTATTATAAAGGGAAATAAAAGTTCAAAAAATTGTAAAAACGAAAGAATCTACCTATCTTCGTATAGAAGATCATCTGTATGAAATTTGACGTCATTTAGAGAAGGTCGAAAAAACCTAACTTCTTACAAAAGCTGGTTTCAGTGAGACCAAACGGCATGCGCTTAAGCAAAGTGATTTCTTCGAACATCTCCAAATGACCCCAAATTTACCACACATGATGCCATACGTGTAACAACAAGGAATATCTAAAAGGTGTCAAAAACTTTTGCCGAACCGTATAGCTCTATAAAAAAACCTCACCATGGTGCCAGTAAATTTTTTAGTTACAAACATTCGTATTTTACCTAACCTTCAAAAGGAAACTTGTTTCAAATTCATTTTGGCGTACAAGAACCAAATCCCACCTTGATTCGAGCACCACAACCTCCAAACGATGGCGTGCCGATATCGGCATGGTCAGAACGGCTATGCTCGTCGCCACTGCTAGGTCACCATCGGGATGCACCCTCAATCCCGTCCCCTCATTCGATCATTGACACACCAGACATACCACCGAGGCCACTGCCGAACGTACATGCTCATGCCAATACCGAACATGCACGCCGATGTGGGCACGGCCACGCCGCCCCGCTATGTTGGACGCCACAGACCACCGCGAGGTATTTTCCTTCGCCACCACACTCCCCTAGAACCCATCTATACACGCCAGAAAGGAGAGACACTAGTTATCTCTACATTGCTCGCGTTCGTGTCCGACACCATCAGTCAAATTGTTGAGGTAGTCATCGATGTCCTCGACCATTTCTTCTGTTCTTTGCTTGGTTAAACACGTCTAGTTCATATCTATCTAATGCGTCTGGTATCGCCTCATGTAGTTATTTGTGGACGTCAATCTCATCTCAGCACCCCGCATGCCACCTCCTCCGTGCCATCGTTGTAGAGCTGCGTTTAAAAATATAATCCTACCCGTGTATTGCCCCTTGTGTCAACGTCATGGCCCCACTTGTCAATCGATATACCGAAGCACCACTCATCCGCGTTTTGGTCAGGGATACGGCGATGCTTACGGTCAAACAAAGATGGATGGTCTGACGTGTCTTTGCAGGCTCTACGTGGCCCCACTAGTCAGTAGATAACGGTCAAAGTTGTTGACCCGTCGAGCAAACGGATGTTCCAGCACTTGTGAGGGCTTCAGACAAGGGCTTGGGCAAAACTGAGGAAAAATTAAGTGGCTGGGGAAAATTGAGCACAACTATGGACACGAGGGCACGGAAATAGAAAACCCTATAATATAAACATGCCATAAATATTTCTTATTCTATGTCAAACACCGTTGGGCAGAAATGACACGAATTAGAACAACATTAGGGGTTTGACATGCAGAAATAATACAACGTTGGTCAGAATTATTTTTGTAGTCATGACATTATCAAAATTAAACATCAACATTAATCATTCAAGGAAACTCATCATATTTGATGTTTAATTTTATTATACAACATTAAAATATACTAAATACTCTAAACCAAAAAATCTTGTTGGTTCATTTTTTCTAGAACAAATAGCATGTTTTTTGATCATATTTAGAGGAAATCATTTTCTGTTTATTACAATGCATAAAACTTTAGTTAATTTACATAAAAGTGCACAGAAAATAGAAAATATAAAAGAAAACAAAAAACGGTAGCCCAGAACTGACTGGACCATCGACAACCTGGGCCGAAGCCCATTTTCAGATTGATCCCAAAAAGATCCCCGGCCCAGCTTCTGTCCCTGCCTCGATCTGGACCGTCCAGGGGATCATACGGCCCAGATTGACCGCAGCCAGAACAAAACCGCCACTGGTCATAGGAAACCCTAACCCTAAATAATTTTCTCCTCCTCCCCAGATTTTCTCGCACCCGACAGAGAGAGGCGACCACGCCCGTCGGCTAACCAAACCATGGTAGCACGCGAGGCGGACGCTCCCTCCCTGCCTCATCCTGACGTGGTGGCGTGCGACGGACCATATCCCGCGCGCTCCTCCGTCGAGCGTGGCTATTGGTGTCGTCTTCTTGTGGGGCGGCGAGGACGTGGAGCACACCGGCGAGGCCGGTGGCCGTTAGGCGACGACAGAGGCAGGCGGCGCGACGACCACCTCGCGTGTTGTCTGCTCCGCGTGTTACACCGCGTCAACCCGCACGCTCCTCCATCGGAAGACAGTGCGGTGCGGGATCTCTACCCTTGCCGGAGCAGCGGCTGCTTCGACAGGGCCTGAAGAGGAAAGGCAAATACCCGATCGGCATCAGGTGTGTCCCCAATTGCATGCTCAACCGCAGTCCAAAATTGGGGATTTTTGTAGGATTAGGGTTCATCAACATTGCATGAAGCAAGGACAATTAGACCCGTCATAACTTTTAAACATGCATAACAAGGGCTAATCTAAGGCTTAAGCATCAATATAATTGCCTAAAAACATGATCTTAAACATAAATTAGGGTTCTACTCTTAGCAAAAGTAGGCCTCTGATACCACTGTTAGGTCTAAATCCTCATGTGTGGCAGAAGATCATGAAAAGTAGCACGTAGAACACCTAATGAACATTAACAGAGAGGGTAGAGATCTTCATTACGAATTCCTGGATATGCCATCATCGCCTGCTCGTTGCAGGCGTGAAGCAGAGAGGTTGTGGACGCAGTAGATGATCTGGAGATCCTCCTTATCCCCTCCGGTCTCCAGCGGCACTGCCCTAGCACTGGTGGAGTGTAGTTTGATCTTCCCATCGCTGTTGTGCCTCCCTATATCGGTAGGGCTTATGGAAATATGGGGAAGAAGGTGGGCTGATCGTGAACGAGGTCAATCCAATCGCTGTTAGGCTTCCCCCTATTATATGGCGCAGGCGTTAGGGGACCAAGCCATTGAGTTGGTTTTGATGCCCCGATCAGGGCGCATCAGATGCGTACGAGGTGGTCACGAACTGTTGGTTCGTGGGCCTCCTCCTTATCGTTAGTTTTACTGACTCGTTCTGTCTTTTGTTCTCTATTAAACCTGATAGGTCAACCAACTTTAATTTGTTGAGATTGGGATAATCCCTTTTGATTAAAAAATATACTAAACTTCCATCATGTATCGCTTTGCGGGATTCATGGACATCTTTACAACATGTGAAGGACCGCAATAAGTTTATAGAGGTGACTACATGGACGGAGGATACGGTAAGAGAACTTTTTTTCAACATGGATGACAGCGTAATCTTACGATTAGACCTCCACCACCTTAGACACCAATACAGTTCCCAATTGATTACTTGTGTTAAACATTTTTTTCCCTTTTTTCTTTATTCATATATAAAATTTTGAATGTATATGCACATCTTAGTTATGCATAGGACGATGCTGATCCTTTTAAGTAATATAAAACCGAAAATGATGTATCAAGACATACGTACACTTAGAAAAGATTCTCACGCGTAGGCATTTTGTTCTTATGCTCTTGAGCCAAATAAAGACAATATAACTCAGACTGATGGGTCTGATGGTGACATGGCAACCTACGGTTGGTTATCATTTTAACAACGGAGTTTTCTTCAACGTGTATTGTCTATTCACGCTTGTCATGTTCCAGTGGTGATATGGTCTATCAGCCAGTCACCTATTAGCAGAATGCAATGACCACACAAACAAAATCTATGTACCGAAATTCCACACACACAAAATATGTGTACCAATAAGCGAGAGCTCACTGTGCAGACATTTGCTATGAGATATAAATGGCTGATTCCACCTTTGTGTATTTTCCTTGTGCAGACATTGTGTATACCAGCGAATTTGAAAGCCAGTTCAGACTAATTAATCATGAATCACATTGGGACCATGTAAATATCACCCCATAGTGATACCTGGGTATTTTGAGGTCCAAGTATATTCCTTGACTTCCTTTCGTTAATGAAGCTGGGATACACTTTTGGTTAAAAAGCGTACTTTAATTTTCATGATGTTTCATATCACATACTTTTTTTTAGATAAAAGACTTAAGAGTCCGACTTTAAATTAACAAAGCCCTCAACCGGCCAGGAGTTACAAACACACACGATACTGGGGATGCCAGTTTACAATACAAGCATAAAGAGAAAAACGACACCCAAAATCAAAGAGAAGCGACTACAGCAAGCATCCACCATGGTGTCTTCGTCTCGGGCAAATAAAGAACATTGAGTATCGCCGGCAGAAAGCACCGGAATCCCCACCAACCAACTACACGAGTGCAGACGCCAGCCACGGATGACCACACAGCGAGGATGCAAGCGAACGACGAGATCTCAGAAGCAACGCCTTCAAGAAGGGGAGCGACACCGAAGCGACGCCGTTGCTCGACCCAACAAGGGTCAAGGTTTTCACCTTGAGACATCCGACCATGATGGGGGCAAAGCCAAGGCTCTACGAAGAAGCCTCCAAGGAGGGGAATGGCGCCCAAGAGCGTCACTGTCAACGGCTCCGGATAGACCGGCCAAGGCTTTCACCCAAGCCATCGGCTTTAACCCCACATCAACCACACCGGGAAAACCGAGTGGGGACTACATCTCCCTTCGAGAGCGCCCACTGTGATACCACCACATCATCGGAGAAGCACCGAGAGACCAGAAAGCTGGGACCTTTTCCTCGTTCGACCAGAGGAGGCCGAGGGCCGAGAGGAGGATTGGGTCGAGACGTCACGCAGGCGGCGCTGGTGAGAGCAACATGGGAGAGAGGGGTGGGAACCAAGGGAGCCGAGCAAGGCTAAGAGAGATGGTGAGTGAAGTAACCATATACTTTCGAGGATGAAAAGGGTGACATAAATCATCAATTCATGAGGTTAAGGTGATGATGGAAAAGAATTGAGGAGTGAGATGGGTATGATGAAATATAAGTTGCTCTTCCAATAAGAGGTCAATTGGGAGTGGTTTGAAATAATCCCTGAGTCTAGGGTTTAGTTGAAGGGAGTCCATTTGAAAGTATCAAATGATCATCATCTTGATCATGTATTGGAGGATGAGGGGATACAATGGGGCAGATCAGAGATGTGCATAAGATGTGCAAGAGTTGCTATTTTAAAATGAATTCATTTGAAAGGGATCTCAAACACCTCAATTGTCTAGGAACAATTGGGAATGAACTCAAGTGGAATGAAATTTGAAAATGTTGAGAGAAAACTAGTTGGAACATAGGAGTTCAAAATATTCTACATACTTTCTCAAGTAAAGCAGAGTTTTTCTCAAATGTAAAATAAGCAAGAGGAAAACAAGAAATGGTATAGGTACCATAAACAAGCTTTTTGTTAAAAATAAAGCAAAATATAAAGTAATGTTTTAGAAATCAGTACTTGGTAGAAATGGGATGAAAAACAACACCCATTTCAGTTCCTTGTTTTCTTTGAAGAAATATCTTGAAAAGATTTAATAAAACTAGAAGTAGTTTTGTGATCAAAACTAGAGAAGGAAAAGAAATAGGGTTTTTGAGAGAGAAAACTAATTTAGGGAGGAGTGTTCTCAAGGGTAGATGGTGGCTACAAAATGTACCCATCATTCCCACTCTTGGTTTTGTGAAGATTAAACTTGAATAAAAACAAGAGGTAAAAGTGAAGGAAGTGATCTAGTGTTGAATCATTGGATAGGGTATAAGATCAGGTTGAATATATGTGCTGCAAGGATAGACTGAGACATGCAGGACGTGGAAATGTTAGAGGGTGTTATATAGAGGATATTCATGCATTGAGGTCACCAAAAACATATGAGGGTGCTTAGAGATCAACTGCCAAAGTTTTAACATTTTAAGCCTGCCAAACATCTTATTGACTTGGCTTCAAAACAGACAAAACAGACAAGGATAAATGGTATATGAGAGATATGGTTCAAGGCAAGGACATGGTTGGAAAATGCTCATGACAAGGTAGGTCTAGGATCAAGTGCATTGCTTTAGATGGAAGGGAAAGATATGATAAGGAGCAGATGATTCCAAGCTTTGATTCAAGGATGATTTGAGCTAGATTTAGAACACCAAGAGGAACTTCAAGATGGCACACTCATGTTGCCATAAGTAGAGAGGTTTGGTGTAGTAAAAAGGGATTTTTTCCTTAGTCACACATGTGTTTTATTAGGTGAGTTGTTCGTTTTGCCACAAGAGGTGTTGTTCTTTGGGGTAGCTCAAGACAACACTCAACAAGCAAATCAAGAAAATACATCTACCAATAGATCAAAGCAATTCATCATAACAAACAGATCAAGGCAATTCATCTAATTAGTCTTAATAAAAAGTTTTTGTCCTCCCTGATTTTTGCAATATGGACAACTAATCAAGGTTGCAAAAGTTGGGGTGTGACACCCCTCCCCTGTTTTTGGCGGGCAATGTGAGCTACGATTCGAGGCAGTAAGAAAATAGAATTGAAATTAAGCTTCAAAATGGGATGAATTACCGATTGCTTGTCCCCTCTCGCGCCTCCCCCATCTCGTTCCCCTCGCTCAGCAATGCCGCCAACCACAATCTAAGCTCCAACCCAACCCAGCCCTCAGATCTAATGGGTGAGAATGATGGAAGAGGGTTTCGAATGACACTCACCATGTCCGCCGTAGAACGAAAGCGTCGCCGTCCTCGGAGCAAGCTCCACCGCCGCCGCCAGAAAATGTCCGCGCGCGCTCGGTTGGAAGGGTGCGGTTGGGTCAGTTGGTTTGACTCAGGGCCATCACTAACTTAACCAAACCCTTAACTAACCTAACGGTCTCCTTAACGGCCGTTTTATGGCACGGGTGGCCCTGAGCTATTTCCTACCTAAACAACGTCGCATGCTAGCTATTTTCACGAACAACGTCGCTTCTCATCCAATTCCATGGAAAAACGTCGCATATGAGCTATTGACCTGCCATCCTGGGTGTTGCAGCACACCCAGGACATGTCGCTGCTCGTGTCCATGATCACCGTCTATCCAAAGGCGGTGGATCCGATGCTGATGGACATAATGTACTCAAATGTACGCAGAGCGGATCCGAGGACGGTCGGCAGTGAGCAGACGTCCGAGGGCTCCAACCCGCCGGCGCCCCGCTGCACATAATCCGCTCGGAGCTCGTCGAGGCGAAGGAGCTCCTCCAGGCCGCGCTTCTTGGAGGCCACCCGCGAGCAGGGCCCGTGCCGGTGGTTCAACGACATGATGACTCGACCACTGGTGCTTAAAGGAGCAGTTTCTGTAGCAGGAATCAGGGATGTGTCAAGACCGCGCAGAATAAGAATAAGGAATTTGATGAGCAGTGCAGGTTGCAGAATAATGGACGGGTACCTCTGGCCGCAGTACTGCAGGTGCCTTCGGGGTTGACGGTGCTGTATTGCAGGTGTAGCTGGCCTTGTGAGATGGCCGCCATAGCTGCCAAGCAGCAGCAAAGGAGAAGCAGCGGCTGAAGCGCCATGGCTCGGGAGACGTACGGTGGCGCCTTTGTCTTGCTGGTTCCGGTTGACAGATGTGTCTTGCTCTGAACGCTCGATGGCCTCCTAGCTAGATGGATTTAGGGCTAGATCTGTTCTGATCTCGATGGCTCAGCAACTATGAGAAGGAGGAAACGGTGTGGGGAGTGGGAAACGGTGTGGGGAGTGGGACTGCGGGAGAAGAAGCAAAGAGACCACAGGCAGTGGCGGAGCTTCACCAAAAATCGGGGGGGGGGGGGGAAAGATAAAAATGTCAATGTTTGGGGGTATAAAATGCGGATTTTTCTGCATCTAAATACTCCCTAAAAAAATCTTCACAACTTTGCAAAAATGCTGGGGGGCAGTGGCCCCCCTGACCTACACTAAGCTCCGCCAGTTCAGTAACTAGTTACTTTTTTTTGTATAAATCAGAATGTGCGGCAAGTTGCATTGTTCAGTTTTGGATTACATAGTTTTCTCATGGCAATCTGCAACCATCCTTCAACTACTAGTGAGTATCCCACAAGCTGAAAGCCCTTTCATGGTTGTGAAACATGCTTACCACAACCACATTTCTCTCTCTGGATATTCTATATTGTAGATGTATACGTGGCATAGAATTGTTTACCCTCCGCTTCAGATACTTTTAGGCCTCAAGAAATGATGTTGTTGGTCATCAAAGTGTTCCTAGACCTTACGATTTGTTTTACATATACAACAGGTTTGGCTCCCGAACCATTCTCTACCCTCCCGAGTAGCACGCGCGGGGGGGGGCTCGTTTGGTACAAGCGTATTTGCACGGATGAGAGAGTATTATCCCGGCCCATTTTCGAAACCCCGTTAATCTTCCGAAGCCCATTTGGTAGAGGAGTTTTGGGCCAAAAAATCCCGGACCATCCCCGATTAACCCCATCCCCAACCCATTTTTTTTGACTTGGGGCTAATCCCGAACCTAGACCTCGCGTATTATCCCCGTCCCCGACTCCCAGTCTTCGCGTCGAAACCCTATCGAGCACTACAGCAAGCGACCGGAGGCGAGCAGAGCCGCTGCGGGACAGGCGAAGCAATTTACCGACGGGAGGGGCGGAGCATCTTAGCGACGGGAGGGGATGGATTCCGCCTAGCCGCTCCCACATCAGGTCACCGACATTCTTGCAGTTTGACCGGTGCCGCCACCTACTGCCGTTTGGATCTCTGGTAAGCCCCCTTCTCCCTGGCCCTTTTTTTCCTCCGTGGCTCCCGATCTGAGTCCCTGTAGTCGTCCGCCATGGTAGAGGCCTGGTGTGCGTTACGGCATGGTCTATGCGCGGCACAACGAGGCCGGCTCCCAGCCACCAGCCACCAGCCGTCCGCTCCTTCCGTCTCGTCGTGTTTGCCATACTCGCTGTAGAATTGGAGACTTGCTGCTAGATTGGGACGGTAGCCCTATTACTTCCGTTCGTTATGGTACGGTGTACGTGTGGACAGATCATTCTGGCAGCTGCTATATTGGGACGAGCAAAGGGTGTTTTGCAGCAAGTTAGTTTATAAAATATGTTTTGCATTACCTCCAACAAGTAGTTCACGGTTTGGTTTAGCAGCACATGTATCCACTATTTTATCTTTGCATGGACAAACAGTATTGGGGAACATAACTGCCGAACTTTGGCTTCTAGGTGCTCTAATGGCTTTCTCTACTTTGTAAGCGTTGTGCTTTTGCACTCACTTAATTCTAAATACTGGTTATTGTAACTGTTCGGCAAGTAAATGTTTGTGACTCCAACAAGAGCATTTATGCTCGATAGTAGGTTCATGCCTCTAGTTTTCTGAAAGAGTGACAATAACTTCTAAGATTGTAGATGTGTTGTTGCTACTAGGGAGGAAACAACAATGTTTTATCCGAGGGTTATTCTATTGTTTACATTACACACAATGCTTAATGCAATTATCTATTGCTTGCAACTTAATATTGGAAGGGGTTCAGACGATAACCGAAAGGTGGATTATTAGTCATAGACGCACCTGGATTAAGGTCTATGTATTATGCTGTAATGCCCAAATGAATCTCATAGTAACCAATACCTGACCATGGGCAGCCTGGCCCGGTCGGCCCGGCCTGGCCCGAAATTCCCAGGCCAAGCCCGACCCGACCATGCCTCTAGGCCGGGCCTGGGCCTGATTTTTTGGCCCAATGGTTAGGATGGGCCGGGCCTGGGCCATCAATTTGTGCGATTTAGTGAAGCGGCACGACCCGAGGCCCGACGGGCTGTTAGTGTGATGGGCCGGGCCTAGCCCTATTTTTCCGGCTCGACGGCCGGGCCGGGCTGGGCCTAGGCCGAGATTTTCTGCATCGGGCCTTGGTCGGCCCGGCCCGAGGCCCGGTCCGACCCGAGAAATGCTCAGCTATAGTAACCATCTTATCATGTATGGTCGATATTCTGTCAGTTGCCCAGCTGTAATTTGTTCACCCGGCATGTTATTTATCTTTATAGAGAGACACCTCTAGTGAACTGTGGACCCCGGTCCTTTCCTTTACACTAATAAATTCATCCACTGCAATCCTACTATGTTTACTT
This sequence comes from Lolium perenne, assembly GCF_019359855.2. Lineage (NCBI taxonomy): Eukaryota > Viridiplantae > Streptophyta > Magnoliopsida > Poales > Poaceae > Lolium > Lolium perenne. The sequence continues at coordinate 283,573,304 of NC_067245.2, forward strand.
ACTGCAAGCTCTGTTCTCTTTAATTACTGCAAACATTTCATTCCACTTGATACATTTAATCATTTGTGTTCAGCAAAATCGGTGAGATTGACAACCTCACTGTAAGTTGGGGCAAATTATTTTGGTTGTGTTGTGTGCAGGTTTCACGTTGTTGCTGACGCCGGTAGTGCGCCTTGCCACTAGTCAGCTAGCAACACCTTCAGAAGTCACGCCTTTCTTCTACTGGTCGATTAAACCTGGTTTCTTACTGAGGTAAAACTTGTTGCTGTGTTTGTCATACCTTCTCTTGGGGATTCCCCAACGGTGTGCAATCTGCGCTCATCATTCAGCAGTAACTTCGTTCGAAGTTTCATGATCACTATCATTAGCTTCCTCTCTTATTGGTGCAGACGGCACAAGAACATCTTCCGACGCCGCTCTACTCTCAAGTCCAAGAGAAGGTTCAATAACCTCGTCGAGTTCTACTTTTCTTCCAGTCACATCTTTCAAGAGAAACTCTTTTTCAAGAAAGGATCCGTTCTTGGCAACGTAAATTTTACCTTCAGATTTATGATAGAAAGTATACCCAATAGTTTCTTTAGCATATCCTATGAAGACGCACTTTTCCGCTTGGGTTCGAGCTTGTCAGGTTGTAACTTCTTTACATAAGCTTCGCAACCCCAAACTTTAAGGAACGCCAACTTAGGTTTTTTATTAAACCACAATCCATACGTCCACGGATTTAGATGGTGCCCTATTTAAAGTGAATGCGGCTGTCTCTAATGCATAACTCCAAAATGATAACGGTAAATCTGTAAGAGATATCATAGACCGAACCATATATAAGAGAGTTCGATTACGACATTCGGACACACCATTGCGTTGTGGTGTTCCTTGCAGTGTCAAATGTGAAAGTATTCCGCATTTCTTCAAATGCATGCCAAACTCGTAACTTAGATATTCACCTCCGCGATCAGAACGCAAAAACATAATATTCTTGTTACATTGATTTTATACTTCACTTTGAAATTCCCTAAACTTCTCGAAAATTTTGGATTTATATTTCATAAAGTAGATATACCCATATCTACTAAAATCATTAGTGAAAGTAAGAACATAACGATAACCACCACGCGATTCTACACTCATTGGTCCGTATACATCGGTATGTATAATTTCCAATAAGTCTGTAGCTCGCTCCATTATACCAGAGAATAGAGTCTTAGTCATTTTTCACATTAGACATGCTCCACATTTATCAAGTGATTCAAAATCAAGTGATTCTAGAAGTCCATTGGAATGGAGTTTCTCCATGCGCTTCACTCCAATATGACCAAGACGATAGTTCCACATGTATGTAGAATTATCATATGTTTTTAATCGTTTAACATTAATGTTATGAACATGTGTATCACTACTATTGAGATTTAACAAGAATAAACTATTCTTCTCAGGCGCATGACCATAAAAGATATTATTCATAAAAATTGAACAACATTTGTTCTCAGATTTGAATGAATAACCGTCTTGCAATCGATCTTTACATGATTGATATATGCATATTTATATTTCAGTTGAAACCTTGAATCTCAAGATAAAGATAAATAATATATTTTGAACACTTAATTTTATGCCAATAAATTGAGGATAATGCCGGTTCTAGATCTCTGTTTTTTCAGATACATTTGCTACTATAGATATATTAGATAATAATTCTCTTAATAAGCTTGATAAAGCTTTATATCATTTAACTTTTGAAAAAAAAAAATACACCACATTGTGGGGAGGGAGTATCCTATATCATCTTACTACACCAAATAACCTGCATAGAAGTATACCATGATCCGCATTTCGTTAGCAAAGGACAAGAATCGTACTCTTGTTATTGAATAATTAAAATTCTACTTTAAACCCATAATACTTATCGTTGGAACGAGTGAATAGACACACTAGAATGTATTTAGATATATGCATTTCAGCAACATGTATTATGGATTGGAGGGCAACAAATTTTAGATTCCTTTAAAGAAAAGGTACTTTCTCCGATTTAAAATAATTAATTTAAAATGGGTCCATCTACACACTAAAATATATCTAGATATATCCATTTTAATAGTAATTATTTTGAACCGGAGGGGAGTATATATATCTAAATTTGGACAAATCTAAGATAAGTTTGATAGGGAGGGAGCACTTCTTCTGCTTAGAATAGTCATTTCAGTTCGTGGTTGGTTGACTACTTGTCCGCTACGTCATCGCAGACGTGGATTACTTCTCACCGTTGACCCATAACCATGATTGCGTAGAACAGTCAAACCGTCAAAACAGTAAAAACGAAAAGTGAAAATACGCCTTCCACACATAAACCCCCGGTGGCGCGTTCCCCTTTCTTTCTCCAGCCGCGCGACGAGAACCCCGAGATTCGTGCCGCCCGCGTCGACGCCCACCGCCTCGCCGCCGCGCCGCCACGAGACACCAACTCTCGATTCTACCCGCCGCCGACGAGCTCGGAGGCGATGCCTCGGAAGTCGTCCAAGGCCAAGGCCAAGGGCGGCCGCGGGCCCGCGCCCAAGCCCCACGGGAAATCCCCCGCCGCCGCCGCCGCCGCACCCGTCCCATACCCTAACCCGGCCCACCAGTACCCCTACGACGCCGACCTCGCCGCCGGCGCACTCGGGCGCCTCGACCTCGACGCCTCCGCCGCCACCGCCGCCGCCACCGCCGCCGAGGATGCTCCAGTGGAGACGCCGCCTCCCCAGCCCGAGGCCCCCGCGCCGCGGCCGCCGCCTCAGCCGGCGATGGAGGCCTCGTCGTCCGGGAGCGGTGCGGCGGGTGGGGGCCGGGAGGAAGAGGCCCTGAGGAGGCTGCAGGAGCTGGTGGGGTTTGGCCGGGAGGAGGTGGAGTTGACCGAGGAGGAGGTGCGCGCCAACTATCAGAGGCAGGAGGACGAGGTAATGCGTTGGTATCCCTCTTCCCCTTCTCGGCTACTCGTGAATTGTCCAGTTAGAATTGCGAAGCATGAGCGAGTAGGTTTTGTCATGGATATGAGACCGTACTGAACTTCGTGATTCTGCTTTACTTGCTGATTCTTCGAGGGCCAACTGAGGTCTGGAATCATTTTTCTTGTCTCAGAGGATGATCACTGTGAGTCCTGTAGTTGATTCATCCCTGCATTTGGGGTCAATGTCGTTGTTAAATTCCTAAGGTTGGGTGAGGATCATGGATTCATGGAAATGAACCAGAGAAATTCAGACGGTGTCATGCACATTAACTGGCCTAGTTATACTAAGTGTCAAGTAGGGTGTCTTCAGACGTGCTTAATTCTTAGTGTGTTCCTATCTAGTTACTTTGCTTTAGTCTGATATATAATCCCAATCAATGCCCAGATATGTGCCTTGGAAGCAATTTTCGGCGACAATGTAGTCATGTTCAATAGAAAGGAGGGCCAGCGGTCTTTCCAGGTATATCCCTCACGGTCAATTTCAAGGTCACATTCTTCTCTGCAAGGGCAAGGGTTTCATCTTTTGTTCTAATTACAGGTTCATGTGCATATTGAGATCCCAGATGGTACAGATGTATCGGCGAGGCTCAGTTTTGGTGCTGGAACACTAAATTATAAGGAAGGGCAGGATGGCGATGCCACCGATGATCTTGTTTACAAGTTCAGAGTTGAGCACTTACCTCCGATCCTGCTAACATGTCTCCTGCCTCCGTCGTACCCGAGCCATCAGCCACCCATTTTCACTATGTCCGCCGAATGGCTGGACAAGGTGATGATTTCGTCGTTATGCCACATGCTGGATATGACTTGGGAAGAGCAGCAGGGCATAGAAGTAATATATCAGTGGGTGCAATGGCTCCAGAGCTCTTCCCTTTCTTACTTGGGGTTTGACAACGAGATTGTTTTAAGCCAGGGTGGTCTAACGTGTACTGAAGATGATGGGGATAAGCGTGCGTGTCCAGGCAATGCTCCACCTGATGTTACAATTCCAAGGATTATTAGATACAATGATGATAAGCGACATGAAGCCTTTTTGCATGCTATCCATGACTGCATGATTTGTTTCAGCGAGTCTCCTGGTAACTCTTTCTTCCATTTCCACATAACTGTTTGCACAAGTGTTATAGTAGAAGTATTCTGTTGTGTTGTACTTACCACATCTGATGTGTATTGTCCTGTGGTTTGTCCTAGCGGTGGAACTATCTTAGTTAAGTGCAGTTCAGCTCACATAGTATTCCATTTTTTTGAACAGAAAAAAAAAGACTAGATATGATAACCGCAACATAGCTATACAGATGCCATATTAGCGGTTCTCATTTTGAGATAGCAATTCATCAGACCTTGTTCTGAGTGAAACTGTCTCCTTTGTAAATAATTTGAACTTCAGAATCGTGGTACTGTGGTCTTTGTGATACATGTCCAACCTTTATGTTTTCCATTTGCATCTGTTAATCCTTGTTATTTGAATTTTGCCTCTATTTCTGAGTCTAAATTATTGCTTTATCAGGCGTCGATTTCATCAAACTTCCATGCCACCATTTCTTTTGCCAGAAATGCATGCAAACATATTGCAAAATGCATGTCAAGGATGGAACTGTAGTGAAGTTACTGTGTCCTGATACAAAATGTGAAGCCGTTGTTCCTCCAAATATATTGAAAAGGCTGCTGGGGGAGGATGAGTTTGAACGTTGGGAATCATTGCTTCTTCAGAGAACTCTTGATGCGATGTCTGACGTAGTTTATTGTCCGAGATGTCAAACTGCTTGCTTGGAAGATGCAGGTGATGAAGCTGTGTGTTCAAGTTGTTTATTCAGCTTCTGCACACTTTGTAGAGAGCGACGTCATGTTGGTGTGGAATGTTTATCTCCAGGAGAAAAACTTCTTGTTTTGGAGGTAGGACTGAATCTCACATACATATATTTAGCAGTAATACAGTGGCAGAACTCCAGTTACTTGCAATATATTAATTATATTCAAACGTTACTAGAAAATGTATTGCTATTGGGTCATTTACCTCATGACCTCTCTGGGCCAAGGTTGGCAAATCATGTCCTGCAGTGCCTGAGCGTGAACTAATAGAGAATGTTTGCTATAGCAGGAAGGTTCTCAATTATTGTAACTGTGCAGTAATCCACCAAGTAGATGCTGACATGTAATTTACTAAAAGGGTTAGAATCAATATCTCTTGTATCCGTAGATCATTTGTTTCCATTCCAGGGCAGTAAAAATACCTTAAATAGATTAGTAAAACCATTCCAACAAATGGTGAGAGTGAGATACAAGTTAATGCCAAGTGATTGCTGATTTACTAGATCATGCCCAATGGTCAGACCTGGTAGCATGGTAATTGGATCAATGGTTCCCATTACGGCAGTAAAGAGTGCCTGAAAAGGATTAGTATAACAATTCCAAAAATGGTGAGGTGCAATGTGCCAAGAAATTGTTGATTTACTAGATCCTGGCTAATGGCGAGACCTGGTAGGATGGTGATTAGAGGTTGTGGTAAGGGATGGTGGCTGTATGAAGATGATAAGACACAGATGCAATGAGAGGATCTGAGGGCGTAGTATCTAGTATCTACTGGTGGCTCGCATGGAATGTTTTGATTTGTTTTCCGATAGGATCTGAATATCAGTCTTTTGAATCTATGATTTATCTGATGTTCTTCACGTAGGCTTTAACCTTGATGAATAAGTATTGCTATCTAAGTTATTGACATATTTTACTGTGATAACACTGAGTGCCCTTCGACCATAGAAGTTTTCTTATGTAAATAGTTATTGCACTTCATGGCTAGGTGTTTGCAAGCATTGATATGCATGTGTTCTTTTATCTATCTGCTGGATGGTTGAACTAACATTTTGATCCAACTTTGGTAACAATGACACGAGATTATCTGTTTCTTCCTTAGTTCATTGTTTTCTTAGATGATTGTTAGGAATGCTAACTTTCTTTTGTTTGACACAGAAACGTCAAAAGTCGGGGAATGCAAAGGGAGATATTCAGAAGCTTATGGATGAAGTACGCAGCATCAAGGAAATTTTGAAGGATGCAAAACAGTGCCCACGATGCAAGATGGCAATATCTAAGATAGAAGGATGCAATAAGATGACCTGTTGGAATTGTGGCCGGTTCTTCTGCTACCAATGCAACGCTTTAATTAGCGGATATGATCATTTCCAGTAAGTTCCTCTTTCAGTAGTATCTACTTTTGTTCATTGACATAGCTGTGACTTGACAAATATCATGTTGTTGTCTCCAGGGGTGATTGCGTGGTCTTTGATCAGGCTGAAATCGATAGATGGGAGATGCAAATGAATCAAAGGCAACAACGCCAAGTTGTTGCACAAGCGCAGGCTGACTTGTTCGCAGGAGACTATGGTTACCCGTGTCCCACTTGCCGCCAAGCAGTTCCAAAGGTAAATATCAAAATACCTTGCTTTTTCCCTCCGAAAATTACTCATGTGATTATTTAACTGTTTATTACAACTTACAAGCTCAGTAACTTCCATGAGTCATGACTAGCCAGGTGTATTTTTAGTTACTATATGTAAATCAGCAAGTGATCAATAGGTCAGTATAAGTTTTTTTTTTTGCTTGAGCCAAGCGAAGTCAGGCTAACCACTCCCCACGTTCTCCTAGTGAACACATATATCTTAACCATTACTTCATTTTTCTTTTCCATGTTGCACCCTCCCCCTCCCTCATGATTCTGCATTTGCTTTGGTAACTCGGGCAGATTGGAAACAACAACCATCTCTACTGTTGGTCATGCAACCAACACTTCTGTGCATTGTGCCGGAAGTCCGTCCAGAAGATGTCACAGCATTTTGGTCCGAAGGGATGCAAGCAACATACTGCAGATCTGTGATGCAGGTTGTCCTATATGGGCAGCCTCAAGTCATGTGCAATTTCCATAGGTTCTATGTGTGTGCATATACACTCAGTCACAGGGAGCATTTGCCCTGGCGTTTGGAAGCGAACTTGGTTTCAACTCTCCGACTTCCTTGTACTCGTAACAGCAGCTCAGCTATTTATATTCATGACAAGGAATCTGTGTATTTACCCCCGTTCATTTATGTGTATGTTTGTTGAGAAGAATCTGCATATTCAGGATGCCAGTGCAGCCCCCTTGTATCATGAACAAACTCGTTGCTGTGATACATATGCGAAGAAATTTACATTGTGTTTGTTTCTCAATATCTTCAGTTATGTATGATGTCCTTTTGAACCTTTGAAGTTTGCACGATAAATTAAGTTTACTGTGGCCAGAAACCTGGCTATATTTCATATAGCAATATACCTCATTGTTTGGGTGGAAAATTCTAGGATTTCTTTATGTTCATTTTATTTATGAGAACTGCACATAAAAGTGCAAAGTTTAGCAACGGTGAACCTTTAGTTTGATCAGAGAGTCTATGCAAAAGCGGGCCCCATCAGCCAGAAGTGATGTACTCCATATTGGTTTGTAGGTTTTATGCAAACCTAGATTGCCAATTTAACCTATATAGTATAAACTATATAACACAAAATTGTACCATTAGAAAATATAAGATTTAAAGTTCATAGTACTGTAATATAATTTTTTAATATATATCTAATATTACTTTTGTCATATTATTAGTCTAGGGTTACCTGTAAGACTAATAAACCAGGTATATAGCCAACCAAAGCAAACAAAAGTGGAGATACGATCATGTTCCCCGAACTCCGAAATGCCTGGACTCTTGCACGAAATCTGGCAACATGTAACATGCAATTCACCGAAATACTTTTCTTTTCGAGAGTACGTGAAAGGCATACCATAGTTTTATAGAAGGCAGAGGTTTAAGTACAAGAACATCACCACTCGCTGCGAGCAACAAGCCACATCAGCCAGTCCGACAAAAGCTACCACGGGCAAAGCAACAACAACACAAAAGAACCTATCCTCAACTAAGCAACAAAGCCGCGTCTCAACTAGTGCTAGACACCTCCGAAGAACAACAACTCCAAAAGAACCCTCCTTGTCGACGCACCATCATAAGAAGACCAATGGGGAAAGTTGGACGGTCCCGAGAAGGCGTCGTCTTGGACTTGCCAGCCATGACGTGCGTAGCGCCACTGCAAATCACCCTTTGACAACGACGAGCGTCGGAGGAGTGCAACATAGGACCTCTTAGCTGTGTCTTCGGCACAATGCTCCTAACAAGGAAACGACGTTGAAGATGCCGCCATCGTGCTGATCATGCTCTAGACCGAGGCTTTCGCCGAAGGCAACAACCAACTTCGGACGAGCATGAGAGATGTCAACACACGTCGGCGACGCCTCCAAGGAGGGGAACGACACCCGCGTGCGCTGTCGCCACCGGCCCGGCAAGAGCCGGACATTACTTTCGTCCGTATCAACGCACATCTCCCACGCTCGCTCCCGGAAGTGGGGCAGAACCGTCCATGAAGCCTCGCACCACCGCACCTTATCGTTGTAGTCGCAAGCCGCAGTACTCCGACACACCCCGCACGGGTAAGGGCCCGGTCATCTTCCGCCTCCCTCCCGGCAAGGAACTTATTTCAAAGCTTGAGTCGGTGAAGAGGCATAATCAGGACAGCCCTAATAGGGGTTTAATTTATTTTATAAGATCCTTGTTCTTGATGTGGTACTAGTATATTCCATGATGGTCGGCGAGGATGTATGTATCGGTTTTAAGTTTTCTAATCTAAATAATAAAACACCCGTTTTGTTAATAAACTCATTTTCAAAATGGCAAAATGAGGTTAGATTTGGGAGCAAGCAAGCCGGTGGCTGGTCTTGCTGGTGTTGTGTGGCCCCGGCAACGGCACGAGCCGCCCATCCCAGGAGAGAATAGCCAAAAATCACGCGGCGGAACTCGCCTCACCCACCTATCCGAGCTCCCGTCGCCTCCCAAGTGCGGCAAGCCAACATGGGAAGCGCGGGGGCGCTGCTCTCCCACCCGCCGCCGCAGCTCGGCGGCGCCATCCTCCCACGTCGCCACCGCGTCTCCCTCCCCCGTCTCGTCCCCTGCGCGCCCCACCGCCGCCGGCACCTTCGCTGCTCCGCCGTTGAAGGGGAGAACGATTCGCCGGTGCCTCAGAGGGAGGAGTCTCCGTCCACCAGCCTCCAGCTCCAGGATCCGCTTCCGAGCCCTGGTACCGCCCCCTCCTCTACCCTCTTCTCATCATACCACTATATTTTTCTGAAATGGAAATTCGCTGATTCTGGGGCACCCCCGGCCAGAACACATACTTATATTCTAGCTCAATTTTAGACCATGATTTGATTTGCAAGGGCATGAGCAGGTTTTTTACAGAATCGAGGGCAGCAGGACATGCATCTTTTTTTACATTGCTGAAATTGAGCCTAGCTACTGCTTTCATTTCTCTGAACATTGAGCCGTTGGCCGCCGGGTCCTCGTTGCCCACCTTCAGCGCATGGACCAACGACTGCGAGTCTGTCTCGATTTGAATATTGGAGACGCCCCCACGCTGCTGCAGCTTTGACTCCTCAGAGGGGGCCAGCTTCTGTCACGGTGTGTGATGGCATGCTCCATTCTTCCTGCTCCCACTGCTTTCTCCTCTGTTATTCCTGAGGATAAATCCCCATCCACAGCCATTACGAAGTTCACATCAGTGTTCACTGTTCAGTTCCACACTCTCGCCTTCAGGCGGTCTCCATTTCTTAGCTCGGATCTCTTTGCTCTTCTCTTGCTTGCAAAAGCGGCGCGCTCCTTGTATTCCTGTAATCCTGTGCGCATTTTCTTATTCTGAGTATTGCCAACTCCCTCTTGTTTATTGGCTCTCCTGCATTTCCCTTGCTCCTCACACCCCGAGTTCCCGACAGACTGACACGGATGCGATACACACAAGCTTGATCTGAATGTTTGCCTTCATGGCAATTTTGAGCATTTCCTTCACACTAAGAAACATCATTAATACAATCCTCACATCTTCTAACTCCAGGTCTCTTCAGACTTCTCTAACTAACATGTACTTCAGAAATATGTGGCCCCCATCTTCATCATGCATGTAAGGGCATCCCCCACGCGGGCTCTTAGACACGGGCGCCAGGATCGTAATCCCAGTCGATCGGCAGTTACGGCTGATAATCCTACCGTCTATGTCGCGTCGACGCAAGAAAAAGCGGCGGTGCTTAGGAATAAATCTGATGGCAGCATGCGTATCAGCCTGGCAGTTCTACGTCCGTGAGAAGCGCTTAGAGATAAATCTGATTTCTTGCACCTCAAGCGCTCATGTTAGCGCCGAGCATTGTACATGCCCCAACACAGTGGGCATTCTGTGTCTGTATTTCAGTTCCCTGCATTTTAATTTGATAACTTGTTCTTACTGGCAGACTGTTGTGAGCCAGTCTCAAGGATTGGCTCGTAACAGTCTACTTGTAAGAACAAATATCAAATTCAAACGCAGGGGACTCATGGTGGGCATGGGCTGTTCCAACGAACTTTCTGTGTGATTACCCAGCTTACGACATACTTTGTAGGCTGATTTGATAGTTAAGAGGCCCTTTGGATCATAGTGCCACTCCCATAGGTCCTCCATATCTTCATGAACAGTGATTGCCAATATGGTTTCTGCATCTTCTTCCACAATAAAATCCCTCCTAGCTGGTCATCCCATGAACATGTATATGGGTCTAGGAGCTCATCCACTTTGTGTATCAGATTTGACCCCTGTATTGTGTAAGGCTTTCTCTTCCACTCTCTTGGCAGCCATGAGACTATATCCAGTGTGGCAGGCTAGACCTTTGATTTCTCAGCTCCCGTATGCGATATCGGCAAAACCACTGCCAGAAACCACTTAACAGAAGGTTAGGAGATGATTCAAATCGTGTGGGACTAAGTAACCAGTGTATCTGATCCTTGAAACCTACTTGAATAAAAAGCTATACATGAAATAGAATAGACAAAATTGTGTGCAATAAAGTTGTACACTAGAAGAAGTGTTGTTTGTTTGACTTCAGGGCACTGTCTAGATCATCAGTGTAAGTGTTAGCGGTTTCAGTTGGTTGATTTACCTTGTATTTTGATGTTCATAATACACCTTAATCTTGCTAATTGTTATTGCATTGGTGGAGTTTCTTTTTGGGAAGATTTGACCGCTCAAATTTGCCTTGTGCAGTCGAAAATGGTTCCTTTGGTGGTGTCACGCAGGAAGAAGATCCGAGTTCTCTGTATAATTTTCTTTATCCGAGCAAAGAGCTACTTCCAGATGATAAGGAAATGAGTATATTTGATCATCTAGAGGAACTTCGTGAGAGGATATTCATATCAGTATTGGCTGTTGGAGCTTCAATACTTGGTTGTTTTTTCTTCTCCAAAGATATAATCAAGATTCTAGAAGCGCCTGTTAGTGTCCAGGGTGTCCGGTTTTTGCAGCTCTCTCCTGGAGAATTTTTCTTTACAACATTGAAGGTAATCCTTCACAGATCTAAGCATTATTCAATTATAGTTTTGTTGGTGCTATTCTTATTTTGTGAGACCATTAGTAATATTATTATTGGCTGTGATGGTAACCTCTAAGGCTAAGTCACCTTTCCTATTCGATTGTTATAATAATATTGCACTGTGAAGTGTGAAGTTATTCATGGTCCTAGCCAGGGGAGTCTCTCAGGTACTAAGACACCTGCGCAGCCATATCTACTGACTACTGAGGAACCCAAACGGGTCTCATTTATTGGCTCAATCTGCATACTGGCACACTATAACCAGCAGCCTCTTAACGACTGAACATACTAAAATCTTTACTCACACAGTTAGGAAGCTACAACCTAAAACACAAGTTCATTTTGTCGCTTCTGGGGGCTCATTTTTACATATCCTACAATCAGAATGCAAAGTTATTAGTAGTCAGATTGGCATATATGCCTGCCGAACAGCACTTGATAAAACCCAGATTGGCTGAGCTAGCGCACATAATTTCTTGATGCTGAATGGGGTGGGCATTGGGCAGCAAGGTTGGAGAGAATGGAAAGATGGTAGAGGTACATCTTAATGTTTGCGTACTTTCCTCACATCACTGCCTAATCTCAGTACTCCGATATACCTTTTTCAAATCATTTAGTTCACTCTGACGGTTCAGTAGGAAGTTACAAATTTAATTCGAGAAACTACTGCACTATTTTTGTTGCTAAAAACATGTGAATAACTCAAACAATTTATTTCTAGACACTACCTCTCCATTTTTTTTGCTAAAAACATAAGTACAATGGGGGTTGTACATGTGACAGCTTCTTAGAAAATAAATACTATGCAGTTTTCAGGTTCATTGATCTATGTTTCTATCGGTGAAAAAGGTGGCTAATTATGCAGAAAGGCAGAAACAACTGCACATAGTGATCGATAAACTGCTCCGAAGACCATTGGAGTTTGTGTGGGTTATTAGTCTATATATGGAAAAAATGTTTACTTTGTTATATTATTGTCCTTTCTGTGTATTACATTTTAATCAGCATGCAGCCTTCTTCAATTTTGTACATAACAGTTATGTGTTACAGCAAATTAACTGATGTTTTTCATTATTTTCAACATTATTCAGGTCTCTGGTTATTGTGGTCTTCTAATCGGAAGCCCTATCATTTTGTACGAGATCATAGCATTTGTTCTCCCAGGTTTAACCAAGGATGAGCGGAAATTCCTAGGGCCCATTGTTTTGGGTTCTTCAGTTCTGTTCTACCTCGGCATTTTATTCTCCTACACTGTCCTTGCTCCAGCAGCGCTGAACTTCTTTGTGAACTATGCCGAAGGGGCGGTGGAGTCGATATGGTCCATAGACCAGTACTTTGAGTTCGTACTTGTGCTTCTTTTCAGCACAGGGTTATCTTTTCAGGTAAACAAATGGCCCTATATGGCTATATGTTTAGATCAAGGTTGAGTGTTCCTCTGCTTACAGTTAACCAAACTTAAGCATTGCATCACAGTTAATGATCTGTCAAGTTTACGTAGATAAAATGGTCATGTGGCACACATTTTCCTCAGAACCCACTTTGTTGTAGGCCTACTTGATTGATGTCAGGGTGGTAAAATGGTGTGTTACATTTATGCACTGCAGATTTCCTAACCACAAATAGGTTGAATTGATATATTTTTGCAGACAAGTTATACCTGCCAAGAAATTTTTGCATGGATCTGTTTTGCTATTTATGTTTTGGATCTTTGTCATGAGTGTCATGCAGACCACTGCATAAACAACTAAGATAGTAAATATGAATGACAAAGCTACCTACCTCTTCTAAACATGTGCACTCAGCCAGTAGATGATTCATGATAAAAACTGGAGTTTACGCTCGTGTATGTATGAATATATATTGTTATCTGGATGAGTTATTCATTGTGTCTCTTCCTTCTGGTGTAATCTAATAATAATCCAATAGTATTATCATAGAACTGCACGACAAGTCTTCTTTTACTAACTAAACATACAGAAAGAAAACTCATCTACATGCTACTCTTTTCCAGGTCCCTGTGATCCAGCTTCTGCTGGGGCAAGTCGGATTGGTTTCGAGCGAACAAATGCTATCAATCTGGAGGTACGTTGTTGTTGGCGCGGTGGTCGCCGCTGCTGTGCTTACGCCCTCGACCGATCCCTTGACGCAAATGCTCTTGGCGGGTCCGCTGCTTGGTCTGTACCTGGGCGGAGCATGGATGGTCAGGCTAATTGGGCGCTAACTGCGACATGGCCTTAGCGGTCTTTTGAGTGTTGTGTGAGCAGTGTAGTAAAAAATCGTAGACATGGTGATTGTTTCACGCGTGGTCACTGTTTGTAACATAGTTTGTATAAAATTAACTCGGCTCCTTTTGAGTGGAAAGTTATACGGAGTACTAGGATTTACTTGTGTTCCGGTCTTTTATTTCTTTTTTTTTTGAAGTGGAAAATAGATTCCATTAACCAGATTGCACAGCTAAATCGCTGGCAACTAAAGAAGATACAAAATTAGGTGCATCACCCTCCCAGCCAACGCAAGTAGTATCAGCACGCAGGCCGAATTGGGACAGGGAATGAGCCACCCTATTACACTCACGAGGAACAAAATGAAACGTAAAAGACTCAAACGAGCCTATACAGATACTACGGATTTTCTTCTCCGATAACAGAAAGATCATAGTTCTTTTCCAACAACGCAGAAACTAAAATCTGTGAATCAGACTCAAAAACCACCCGATTTAAACCAAGCGCGGCTGCTCCTTCCGAAGCCGCCACACAAGCTTCAGCTTCAGCCTGTAAAGCATCCCTCAGATTCTTCAACCTTCCAGCTGCCGCAGCGATGAACACACCCTTATCAGAGCGTGCGACAAAACCCCAAGCTCCCTCTCCCGTTTCTTGGACAAACGCCGCATCAAAATTGACTTTAACTTGGTTATTGCTTGGTCTCTGCCATCTCAACATTCGGCCATTGCACACCGTCTCAATATTCTGTATAGGTTTTACCATCTGAAACTCTAAAACATGTCGCTGAATCAAATGGCAGACCTCATTTGCCGACAACTCTTTACCTTCTGCATTCTTTTTGTTTCTAGTCGTCCACCAGTCCCATAAAAGGATCAACACCAAATATTGTTGATCCATGGATAAGGCCGAAATCATCTCGAACATTGCTAACGCACTATCTGCAGACTGAAGTTTGAGTCGAATATCCTCTAACAGAAAATTACGCCAAATAGGTTTAACCTTTTTGCATTTGAGGAACAAATGGCCGCAATCTTCATCCAGCCGATTACACATCTAACATCTGGTATCCAACTCCACCCGTCTCCTGTAGATATTCATACGTGTAGGAAGACTATTATGACACAATCTCCAACTAAAAATTTTAATCTTCCCCGGCAGCTTTAAATTCCACAACTTATTCCACACTGGATTTTTTTATTGTCGAGGCTGCTGAACTACTTGAATCCTGATTTTGTCTTGCATCTCTCAAGCTAACTCCCAAACGATATGCTGATTTTACTGAAAAAACACCCTTACTATCATAGTGCCAAGCCACCCAATCATCCATATCATGTTTAATTGGAATGGATAGAATTTCCTTAGCATCATCCTGATCAAAAACAAAACGTACCAGATCCTCGTCCCAGCTAGTATTCTCTTGATTCATCAAATCACACACCCTCAAGGATTCATCTAGCATATTATATGTCCTTGGCCTTCTAGTAGTACCCCGTGGCACCCATGGATCCTTAAACACATCTACAGACTCTCCTGAACCAATACGCCAAATTATACCATGTTTTAGAAGCTCCATACCCCTCAATATACTTCTCCATGTATATGACATTCCTTTGTTTGTTGTTGCCTCCAGAATAGATGTGTCCGGGAAATACAGTGCTTTCAACACAGTACAACATAACGAGTCGGGATTTTGTAACATACGCCAACTCTGACGGGCTAGCATAGCCATGTTAAAAATGTGTAAATCACCGAACCCTAAACCTCCCTCTTCTTTAGATCGAGATAAATTCTCCCAACTAATCCAATGGCACTTATTTTTTTCGTCTTGACTATTCCACCAGTAGCGACATATCATTGCACTTATATCTTCACATAGCGACTTTGTAAGATCAAAACAAGACATTGCATAAGTGGGAATAGCTTGTGCAATTGCTTTAATCAAAATTTCCTTTCCTGCCTTTGACAACAATCTTTCCTTCCATCCCTGTATCCGCAACCAGATTTTTTCTTTTAAATACTGAAATTCTCTACTCTTTGAAGTACCAAGATGTACTGGCAAGCCAAGATAGCGTTCATTACGTGACTCCCTTGGTATACCAAGAACACTTAGGACCGCTTGCTTCACTCCATTCTTAGTACCTTTACTAAACATAGCTGTTGATTTCTCTTTATTTATCATTTGACCTGATTGTCCTTCATACAATGCAAGAATATGCTGCAGTTTCCGCGCATTCATCACATTCGACTTCATAACAATCAAAGAGTCATCAGCGAAAAAAAGATGATTAATCTTTGGTGCACCCTGACATAGCTCTATCCCTTGTAAAGAGCCCTCCACTTCTGCTTGCCTAAGTAAAGCAGAGAAACCTTCAGCACACAAAATAAAAAGGTAAGGCGACAACGGATCTCCTTGACGCAATCCTCGCTCCGGAATAAAACCATCATGTAAACTTCTATTCACCTTTACTCTATAAGAAACAGAACTCACACAGTTCATAACCACCTTAATCCAATCAACTGGAAAACCCATCTTATCCATAATTCTCTCAAGGAAAGACCATTCGACACGGTCATAAGCTTTGCTCATATCAAGCTTTACGGCTACCAGCCCATCACGCCCCCCTTTCTTCCTATGCATCATGTGAGTAATCTCATATGCAAGCAGGACATTATCCGTAATCATCCTTCCCGGAACAAAAGCAGGACATTATCTCATATGCATCATCCGGTGTTTTATTTCAGTTCGCCTCAAAAGCTTGAGCCGGTCAAGAGGCATATTTGAGTCCAGATAGACGTCGTTTACAGCCGTAACACCGGTCCACAGCTTATTCAAGCCGTGTACGACCCAAATTTCTCCGTACGCGCAAAGTAGCAATTCCGACCTGGCAAGGCAGGCGGCAGCCCGCAGTGATGGAGAGCCCCACGGAGAGGACGACGACCTCTCGCCGTCGCCGGAGGCGATGAGGATGCTGCGTGAGATGGCGCTGCGGGAGGGAGAGGAGCCCGATCTGCCGGACGAGCAGCTGCGCTCCAACGACCAGCTCCAGCAAGACGAGGTACTACCTGCTGAATCGACCCTTCGCCCTATACTTCATTACCGATAAAACCATTGGGCCAAATTCTGGAAACTGCATTGCAAACCCCTGTCGTGATTGCGGCGTCCGTGGAAAAGGTCCAGGCTAGTGCAATTTCGCTTGTAGCAGAAAAACGGGAACATCCATTGGAGATCATGGTTAATGTTGAAGGCACAATGCAGTACTCTCTGTGTTGTGCAGAGGTTGTGATTTGGGAATAACAGAGGCTTGATTCTTAGACCCAAATATTTGCTGCTCTGCCATTAAGCTAAGCTAAGCAAGCTCTGAAACTGAAACTAGAGAAGCTGGTTGTAGAATCAGATTGGCACTTTCAGGTTTGTGACATGCATAATATTAGAACAAAACTTGTTGTGTCATTGGTTAAAAAAAAATTGCAAATAGTTTGATAAGGTCATAGTACTGCATACGAGAACTTCTTTCTTCAAAACAAATACTTACCTAACTTTTCTTATCAAATTTGGATGTAAAATAAACAATGTTTTCTGATCTATTATTTCTTAGATGTTAGCGCTGGAGGCTATATATGGAGACAAGATACACATTTTTGATGAAAAGGCTGGACTCCGGTCTTTCCAGGTACAACTGTTTTTGTTTTGTATTCAATTGGTCCCACGCTCCCAGGAACCAAACTATCATCGAAACGCAAAAATCATGACACCGTTATCTTGATTTTCAATTCTCTGCAGATCCAGGTGCATTGTGAAATTCCAGATGGTATCAGTGTATGCGCAGAATCATCCCAGGGTGTTGATGATGATGACCCAAGCAGCAAGTTCCTTGACAACTTCAGTGTCGAGCACTTGGCTCCACTGTCATTAACATGCCTCATGCCTCCATCTTACCCAAGCCATTACCCACCATACTTTACTCTTGGTGTACAATGGTTGGATAATGTTAAGGTTTCTGCCCTTTGTCAGATGCTCGACTCGATCTGGGCACAACAACTTGGACAGGAAGTTGTTTATGAGTGGGTGCAATGGCTGCAGACCTCTACGCTTTCTCATCTTGGTTTTGATGACAGAATAGTCATACGACAGCTTGATGATAGTATGGTGGGTCATGTGGATGTACGGGTTATTGAAGAGATTCTCTCTGTAGAGGATATCGTTCAACATTTGATCAGCTACAATGAGGAGCAGTGTCACGAATCATTTCTTCGTAGCCTTCATGCCTGCATGATTTGCTACAGTGAGTACACAGGTAACTCAAATGCTCCAGTTGATGCTCACCCTTCGTGGCGCTCAACTCTTGCACGGTGCTCTGCATTATATTATTATTTTTTCTTCAGGATTTACCATTCATCATTTAACAATACATATATTTGATGCCGAACTGGGGTTCCGTGATCAGATTTTCATGAATTCAAGCCAACAATGGTTGTATTTTTTGAACATTTTATATTTGGTGTATGTACCCAGACCCAGTTATAATAACTCAAATCACTATTTTTTTTTTGTTCAAACTCTTTTCAATTATTTAAGACAAAAGAAATCATTTTTTGTGGGTAAAATTGATCCCCCCAAAAAATATTCTTTAACAAATAAAGTAGCTTATACAAAAATTTGTGAGGTTCAAGATAGAACCTAAACCGTAGCACAATTAATCATGTCCATGTCTTTGATTACCCTCAGGTGTTGATTTTGTAAAACTTCCATGCCAGCATTACTTTTGCCAGAGGTGCATGGAGACATACTCAAGGATGCATGTCAATGAAGGAACAGTACTACAATTGGTGTGCCCTAGTGACAAGTGTGGATGCATTATTCCACCTAATCTACTGAAGAGGTTGTTAGGAGTTGCAGATTTTGAACGGTGTGAAAGGTTGATGCTTCAGAAGGCTCTAGATTCAATGGCCGATTTAGTATACTGTCCAAGATGTGGAACAGCTTGCCTGGAAGATGAGAAAAAAGCCCAGTGCTCTAATTGCCTCTTCTACTTCTGCACCCATTGCAGAGATCCTTGCCACATAGGGAGGGACTGCATTATTCTTACTCCAGAAGAAAAACTTCTCACCTTACAGGTAGCAGATGGATCTACCTTGACATGCTGTATTCAGAATCCAGCTAAACAATACAGATTATCATTTGCCATAAATATTACATGTGAAGTTTAATTATCAGATCCAAGTTCATCTTAGGACATATGAAGATAGAGGCTTGCGGATGTAAAAATTGTTATTGGATATTTCATAAAAGAGAATACTTGTTCAGTTCTTCAGTATTTAGAAAAATAAGTTTAAAATAAAATAGAAAACCTTAAGTGTGGAGAATTGAATCATTTGCCCTACTGAAGTGCTGCACGAGGAAATTGTGGGGTGAGTGTAGCCATGATAGCATTGTGGCTCGACATGCCTTCGTACCAAATTTATCACCGTAAAACTTATTTACTTTGATTTATATAGAAGGCATTACCATTTACAAGTATTTTGGACACATGTAAAAATAAATAATTTCGGACACAAGACTTACTAATTTGTTGTTTGTGGGTAATGCATTTTTGTTCTTAAGGTTATTATAGAATTATGATGCATTCCTAGCAATATTATGTGTAAGAATACTATTGAGATCACAATTATCAATGTGCTGTTTGTTTTATGCAGGAACGTGAAAAGGTGCATCGCTTGAGTAAAGGAGAAGTTAGTATGATAACTACCTTGGCGAATGAAATATTTAGTATCAGGGAAGTGCTTAGTTCCTCTGTTCCATGTCCGCGTTGTGGTATCGACATTTCTCGTGTGTCTGGTTGCGACCACATGCGTTGCAAGAACTGCGGTAAACATTTTGACTATTCCCTTGCTAGAAGAAATAATGTAACGGCTCTGGATTTCATTGAGGGGGCACAGAAAGAACCAAGTGTGGGACTGTCTGTCAGCATCAGACAATACCCTTGCCCGCAATGCCGCAAGCCACATCACAAGGTTTAGTTATTGCAGCTTTAAGAATCCAGATGCCATTTTTCAATCATCTTTTCACCTGGTGTTGGGAAATGATTTCACTCTCTTATGTGAGCAGATTGGAAACAACAACCACCTTGTCTGCGCGGCATGTCAGACTCGTTACTGTGCTCTGTGTCGGAAGGTGGTGCGGAAGAGCTCAGAGCACTATGGCCCCAGAGGGTGCAAACAGCACACTCTCGACCCCGAGGTTGCTGAAGCTGGAACAGATAACAAGGATGACTCTGGATCAGAACTTTCTGAAATGATTTAAAGTTGGAGCATCAGTTTCAACTACAATCGGCTTGGAGCATCAGTTTCGACTAGAATCAGCATCGGTCATGAAAATATACAGTTTGGAATAGCAATAGTTACACCTACAACCTTTTTGTATGGAACATGTTGAAGATCAGTAGACCTCTGAATTTTTTGTGACATTAGTTTTTTCTGGTTGGGAGCAATTATTATATTGTTGCAAAGCTTGCTAGGCTCAGTACAACATAAATTTCAAAGAATTAAGCTTGCCATACCGTCTCTTAAAAGAAGAAGAAATCAGTACAAATCCCTTGTATTTGTTTATCTGCGTGAGTACTCTTGCTATTGAAATCGTTGGACAGCACAAATCCCATATATCCGTTTGCGTAGTTGTGGTTGGAATGGCTGGGCAGTACAAATCCTCTTGGCATTGCTGATAGTCTGATACACCCCTAGGGATAGGGTCATCACTTTGTCTCTGTCAGCAGCCATGGGACTTCTGATCACTAAACGAAATGTACGTGTTATAACATGGTTTTGTCATTTAGGGTGAAATTTTTGCCAAATTCCTAACAGTGGACCCTGTTAGAAGCCGATGTCTATCCTCTCGTACCACCTTATGGTGCTAAAAGTCGTGTGGCAGTCCACCTGAAAGCTTACTTCCTTTTCCTTGCTCATTCTAATATTTTTTTTCTAAATGTTGCTGCAACATTTTTTTCTGGTACGGATATGATTTGCTGGGTATGTTTGGTCATTGTGTTGCATTGTTTTTGATTCTTATTGCAATGGTATATCCCTTTTCCCTTGCGATCCAGGAAACCGTGGTTGCAAATTTATGGTTTTGTTGCATAGGTTTTTCATATTTAAGGTATTAAAAATCGTACTTGTGGTGATTGTTTCAGGCGTGGTCACTGTCCGTAAACATAGTTTGTACAAAACTAACTCGGCTCTTTTTGGATGGAAAATTATAGGTAAACACTTACTATCGTGGTTCCTCCCTTTTCCTTTTTCGCAGACTTACTTTGTATTGGCTAAAGATTGTTGAAATGTATAAGTAGATTGCCTAGCCATTTCCATCTGTTTGGACTTTTGGTTCAATTGGCTAGTGCATGAACCTTTACATGGTATCAGAGCCCCGGGTCTCGAGTTTAAATCCTGGCTTTCATAGTTTATTCTAAAAAATTATCTCTTCTCCCCCCTCTTCTCGCAGCCTCCTGCCGCGCTCGGCCTCCCGCTGCCTCTTTGCCTCTCTACACGTGTTGATCCCAGGTCTCGAGTTCAAATCCTAGCTTTCACAATTTATTCTAAAAATAATCTCTTCTCCCCCCTCTTCTCGCAGCGTCCTGTCACACGTGAGAGGGGGTGTTGAAGTGTATAAGTAGATTGCCTAGCCCTTTCCATCAGTTCGGACTTTTGGTTCAATTGGCTAGTGCATGAACCTTTACAAGGATGAGTCAACGGCCGTGTAGAATAAAAGATTCTTACAAATCATCGAACCGGTGCGATTCCCTCCATTCCTCATTTCATCGTACAGCTCACATCCGGTCCAAATTCCTTTTAAGTGCTCATAGGGGCAGGGTGTGCGTGCGTGCGTTCATAGGGATGAGTGTATGTACGTATATGTGAACGTCTACAGTGTTTCACAAAAAAATCTCCAGTTACCTCTCACCGTTTCTTCCCCAAATTGCCTCCCCGTGTCGCACCATTCCACTCGGCGATTCTCCTTGCTCTGGCGCCTGCGCCATCCCACTTCTTCCCATCCCATGCCCTAGATACGGACGGCGTGGGAACGCCATGCCGTCCCAGCGCACGGAAGCATCGTTGGCTCCTTGATAAGGCCATCTATACTCGCGTCTCCTAAATTGGTTCTTAAAGTGCGGAAGATTTAGCGTTTGGGGACGCTATTGCTTCGTGCCGTGTTTGGGACGCGTCGCTTCCTAGTAACAGAAATTTAGCTTTTTAAAATTTAATAAAAAAACATTTGAATTCATTCAAATTTGTTACATATTACATGGATTTGAACGAAATTCGATGAAATTTAAACCTAAAACTAAACTGGTAGTACTTGCGGCGTCCAGAGGGATCATAGTACTGGTGAAAGTTGTACAAGCTGTCGTCGACGACGTACTGCTTGCCGTGCTCGTCGATGGGCTCGACCTTCACCGTGCCGCTGGCGTCATCGTCGACGGACTCGTCCTTCACCGCTTCACCGCGCCGCTGGGTCCAGCTTCGCCATCGTGGGTGAGATCGACGAGCGGCATTCTGGCGTCGCAGATGGACATGGCGATCGCCTCGTCTATGTCGCCCCTTCAGGCGTCCGTGTCGTTCAGCGATGCCATGAACGCCACGTTCAACCCCGGGCTGTCCTCAGGGTCGTCGCTGCTGGCGATAAGGCGCTGCCGATGCAGGTACTTTGCCATCTTTGTGGCCTTCGCGGCCTCCTCGTCGTCCTCCTCCTCTTTCACCTCCCGCTTCGGGGCTCTTGCTGTCGGAACCGGCGCGCTTCTGTTGCTGCCGCGCCGGTTCGCGGATTGTAATGTCGCGGTCGCTGCCATGCCTCCGATTCGTGGACGGCGGCGCGTAATCCTCCTTCATCTCGCGCTTCGGCACGGTGTAGGGGGAAGCACGGTGGGAGGACGGCGCCGACCGCGCCTGTCCCAATGAAGACAAATGGGAGGAGGACGAGCTCGTCCTCCTCGGCTGCTAGCGCGAGGGAGCCCTAGGCGATGGCGGCGGCAACATTTGAACGGATCGTAGCGAACAAGAGGGGGGGGGGGTGAATGGCGCTACGGCAAGTTTTAAGCTTTTTCAAGTTTTAGCGCAACAGAAGGTAAAGGTGATAACTTTTGCTATAGCAGTGTTCCTACAATGAAGCTAGAGCATGTGCAACAAGTAAAGGAATCAACAAGATAGTAAGAAAGAGGAGCGAGACAACCGGGGGGGGGGGGGGCGTGAGGCGAGTCGAGGTTTGTTTCCCGCAGTTCCCTCCACTAAAGGAGGTACGTCTGCGTTGAGGAGGTGCTAGTCTCACACAAGAGACTAGGCGGCCACACCACGAAGGAAGGCCTCACCCTCTTCCTCGAGAGAGCTCCACGGAGGTGCTCTCCCTCTTCCACTAAGGCACCGGTCGAGGCGGTGATTCCTTCACAAGGTTGGGGCGAGCTCCACACACACAACGATGCTCCCAACACCCTATGGAGCTAGTACATCACCAAGCTAGACTCCATAGCTGCTCATCTCCAATGCTCCACCATAGGAATCCATCTCCAATGCTCCACCAAAGGAACCCCTCCAATACTCCACCAAGAAGCTCCTCCAATGCTCCACCAAGAAGCTCTTCCAGTGCTCCACCAAGAAGCTCTTCCAGTGCTCCACCAAGAAGCTCTCCCACCAAGGAACCCTAACAACAAGATCCACTAAGGACTACCACGAATTGGTGAACTTTCTCTCGGTGGAATGATAGATCGGGGTCTCCTCCACCACCACACAAAATATGAACAAGATTGGTTGGGTGGATGAGGAGATCCCCTCAATTTTGAGCTCAGCAACAATGGAGGAGAGAGAGAGAGAAGAGCTGAGCTGGGTGGAGAAGAAGGGGCCTTTATATAGGTCCCTCCAAATCCAACCGTTGCCCTCTGTTTTTGCCTAAGCGGTACTACCGCTCCTAGAAGCGGTACTACCGCTCTGAGTTCGAATTCCCCACTGAACTTGTCCACGTGGACACATTGCGGTACTACCGCTCGCGGTACCGCTTGCGGTACCGCAATGGGGTCCAAACCTTACTGGATCCCAAGCGGTACCCGAGCGGTACCAGAGCGGTACTACCATAACGCGTTACGGTACTTAGAGCGGTACCGTGGGCGGTACTACCGCCCTCAAGCGGTACTACCGCTCCAGGTACCGCGAAGGTACCGCAACGGACTCTGTGGGGCTAATCCTTGTGCAATGCTCAGAGCGGTACCACGGGCGGTACCAATAGAGGTAGTGGTACTACCGCTTCTGGTACCGGTAGTACCGCTATGGCTAAAACAGATTTCCTCTCTTCCTCTCCTACCATGTCACCTCACGACACACACACACAAAACCAGAAACCCTAAGAGCTACGCTTCGGTCTTCTGATCATAATGTGCTCAGCGAGGGTACCGTGCATCTTGCAATCCTATCAATGACAAACTTTGTGCACGGTTAGAATTGTTCGAGTGTTGTTATCAAACACACAAAACACGGGATATGAATCTTGCTCTTACAATCTCCCCCTTTTTGGTGTTTGATGACAACACACGAATTTGCAATAAATCATAGGATATTATGATAAGGAACTTCGGTTTGCAAGTATAGGTGAAACTCCCCCTAGATGTGTGCATATTTAGAATATGCATTTGTATACAAATGCACACATCCTAGAGAGAACTCCCCCTAAGTTTCACAAACCAAGCACAAGTGCTAAGATGATTATATGACAAGAATAATGTAGCACAAGAACCCTATAGAGGCAAGAATATATATATATATATATATATATATATATATATATATATATATATATATATATATATATATATATATATATATATATATGGGGGGGAGTTTGGGTGAACCTTTTCATACCTTTGCCTTGAGAAAACCCAAACTCACCACAGGAATAAGTACCACCACCATAATACTAGGTGCCTCCATAGGAATGATATGGCCAATCAAAGAATAAACAATGGAACCAAATGACCATAAAGCTACGCACGATTAAGTCTTAATACACACGAGGGGTCGGGAGACCCACGAAAAGAGTAGCAAACACATACGAATAAGTTCTGAATAACTAATGGAAAGTTTTGATGCCAAGGCCGAAAGAACCAAACGAAGTCACCAAGCCCTTGGCATCCCCATGCAAATTCCCGTCCTAATAGATAAACTTCTCCCCCTTTGGCATCGAGACACCAAAAAGGGAGAAGGAGCATACTAGCGTCCCAAGGGAATCACTCGTCGACGTCATCCTCCTCGTCATCCTCCTCCTCATCATCATCACCCTCATTGTCATCACCATCATCCTCGACGTCCTCCTCCTCTTCATCCTCATACTCTTCATCTTGGGCAACTCCTTTGCCATGAGGTGGCTCCTCGGACTCCTCGGAGCTAGACCAAACAAGCTTTGACTTCCACTCACCGGGAGGAGTGATGTTGTCCTCGGAGCCCTCGGAGACCGGGAGTTGTATGTGCCTCATCATCGCCTTTTGGCGTTGGCGGATCTTCTTGTTGTCATGATGGGCTTGGTACATCCTATCCTCGAGGTCCCTCTTGAAGCAAAAGGACTTCTTGAGGCGAGCGGTGAGCTTGGCGAAGAGGCCCTTTTGCTTGATGGAGTTGGGCACATAGTCGGAGTCGTCGCTATCGGCATCATCTTCGTCCTTGTCCCTTGCGGCTCCTTTGCCAAATCTTGGGAGGTCGTGGTCCTTGACAAGAGGACTCTTCTCCTTGTGAATGGTGACGTTGGGGCGGCATTGCGCTAGAAGATCTCCACGGCCTTCTTGATCTCACTTGAGACAAATGAGCCTCATGAGATAGGGAGCATATTGGGGAAGCTTGCGGAGGAAGGCACAGTCACGCATCTCATGCCACATGTAGTCCATGATGTCCAGTTGCTTGCCGCGGCCCCTTAGCTGATGGGTGCGCACAAGGAGATTCACAAGGAATCCGTGCACCTCGTCGTGGTTGGTATGCTTGGGGTTGATGGTGCTGCGGTAGATGCGGTTCATGATGTGATAGACCGGCAGGAGTCCCTTGGTGCTGCCACACAACATCCTCCCTCGAATGTAGAGGTTGGCCATCTTCTCCTTGGCCATGGGCTTGGCTTGGAGATGAATGCGGAAGAAGTTGGAGTCGTTGTCGTGGAGCTCATAACCAAGGCATCGAGCAAAATCTTGCCATGAGGCCTCCATCACATGCTCCTTGGTCATCCATTTCAAAGAGCGATAGCCTCCTTCATCCTCAAGAAAGACCACGGTGGCATAGAATTGGCAAATCACCTCCCGGGAGAAATCATGAGAGAATGCCATGATGGGGATGAGACCTTGTTCTTCACATATCTCCAAAGCCTCTCCAAAGTAGTCGAGGTCCGAGCGGAGCTTGTCCATGCTTATGGAGTATTGGGGGCAGTGATACGTCTCCAACGTATCCATAATTTCTGATGTTCCATGCTTGTTTTATGACAATACTTACATGTTTTGCTTGCACTTTATGATGTTTTTATGCGTTTTCCGGAACTAACCTATTAACAAGATTCCACAGTGCCAGTTCCTGTTTTCTGCTGTTTTTGGTTCCAGAAAGGCTGTTCGGGCAATATTCTCGGAATTGGACGAAATCAACGCCAAAGATCTTATTTTTCCCGGAAGGCTCCAGAACACCGAAGGAGAGTCGGAGGAGAGCCAGGGGGCCACCACACAGGTGGGCCGCGCGGGCTACACCCTGGCCGCGCCGGCCTGGTGTGGGGCCACCCTGTCGCCCCTCCTGCGCCGCCTCTTCGCCTATATAAGCCCTTTCGACCTAAAAACTCGATACCAATTGACGAAACTCCAGAAAGACTCCAGGGGCGCCGCCGCCATCGCGAAACTCCAATTCGGGACGAAGTCTCTGTTCCGGCACTCGCCGGACGGGAAGTGCCCCCGGAAGCCATCTCCATCGACGCCACCGCCTCCATCATGCTCCGTGAGTAGTTCCCCCATGGACTACGGGTTCTAGCAGTAGCTAGTTGGTACTCTCTCTCCCATGTACTTCAATACAATGATCTCATGAGCTGTCTTACATGATTGAGATCCATCTGATGTAATCGGTGTTGTGTTTGTTGGGATCCGATGGATGATACATTATGATTAGTCTATCTATAAAGTTTGTGAAGTTATTGTTGCTGCAATCTTGTTATGCTTAATGCTTGTCACTAGGGCCCGAGTGGCATGATCTTAGATTTAAGCTCTATAATTATTGCTTAGATTGTATCTACAAGTTGTATGCACATGTCACTGTCCGGAACCAAAGGCCCCGAACTGACAGAAATCGGGACAACCGGAGGGGATGGCGGTGATGTGAGGATCACATGTTTTCACCAAGTGTTAATGCTTTGCTCCGGTGCTCTATTAAAAGGAGTACCTTAATATCCAGTAGATTCCCTTGAGGCCCGGCTGCCACCGGCTGGTAGGACAAAAGATGTTGTGCAAGTTTCTCATTGCGAGCACGTACGACTATATACGGAAAACATGCCTACATGATTAATGAATTGATGTTCTTTCTTAATGCTTTATCAATCCTATCAATTGCCCAACTGTAATTTGTTCACCCAACACCTGTCACTTGTTATTGGAGAGTTACCACTAGTGTAGATCGCTGGGAACCCCGGTCCATCTCTCATCATCATATACTCGTTCTACATGTCATTGGAAGTAGTATCAACTATTTTCTGGTGCCATTGCTTTCATATTGCTATTCTTGCCGGTCTTATCACATTACTGCTCTCATATTACTGCTACTTTCACATCACCCCTGTTACTAGTGCTTTTCCAGGTGCAGCTGAATTGACAACTCAGTTGTTAAGGCTTATAAGTATTCTTTACCTCCCCTTGTGTAGAATCAATAAATTTGGGTTTTACTTCCCTCGAAGACTGCCGCGATCCCCAATACTTGTGGGTTATCAAGACTGTTTTCTGGCGCCGTTGCCGGGGAGGCATAGCTCTACTCATAAGTTCACCTGGGGAGTACACTCTACCCCTCTCTGTTTTTATTTTGTTTTATTTTGTTTTGCTTAGTTTACTTTTGTTTAGTTTATTTGTGCTTAGTTTATTTCTGTCTAGTTTTATTTTGCTTAGTTTACTTTTGCCTAGTTTCTTTTTGTTTTGTTTTATTTTTCTTATATACCCAAAAATCCATAAAAATTTGAAAAACCTAAAAATTAAAAACTGCTGTTATGGGAGAACCTACAACCTACTTGGAGCTTATAGAATATTATAATAATTATAGAGAATCAAGAACTGGTAAAGTTATGAGTGCTGTGATAGAAAAATTGAATACAATTACTAGAATCTTGCTTAAACGCCATGATATAAACTGTTGCTCTCAACAGGACACTAAACATCTTAAATTTCAATGTGGCTTTAGTGAGGAATTTTTAATTAAGAACTATAATTGGAATAACTATATTCATCTTGGGTTCGAAGAAGTAGACCAATTTGTCATATTTATGGGAGCTTCTGAGATCGAATCCTTCATGGTTAAGAATTATGAAACTTGTGTTGTTTGTAAGGACCTTAAATATTATGTCTCTTCTATCATTAATTTTTGCAATGAAAGTTACAGTGATAATCCTTATATCATTGATTATAAAGAGAGACTCATTAATGCACAAGAATGCACTCACAATTTGCAGGAACTTGTGGAAGAAGAAATTGATGAACCTGAAAGCTCATTGGATGAAAAAGAGGAGGAAATTGATGAACCTGAAAGCTCATTGGATGAAAAAGAAGAGGAGAGTGATGAACAAAAGGAGGAAGAATGGATTAGCTACCCATGCCAACCTTCTAATGAGAGTAACTCTTTATCTCTTACACTATTTGATTGTCCTCCATGCTTACCGAAAGAGGTTGAATGTTATGTTCCTGTGGATTATCTTGAAATATTCCCTATGAGTAAAACTTGTGAGAATAATTATGCTACTGTTATTTATGATAATCCATGCTACTTTGATAAATCTTATGATAATGCTTTGTTTGTGCCTGATGTCGAAATGCATGGTACTAAAGAGTTTTGCGTAGCAAATGTTTATGATAAAGCTCTAGATGATGGTCCTATGTTACTTGATAATATTAATTGTACTACTAATGAAAATGGGATTGGAGAGTTCTTGACTTTATCTATGAGTCCCATATCTCTTGAGATTGATCAATCATCATGTTATATTATTGATAAAAGTGTGTTCGAAAGTTTTAATCCCACTATTTTTGAGTTTGATAAAAATTATATGTTTGTGGATCATGAAAATTATGCTGCATGTGATAGTTATATTGTTGAGTTTGTTCATGAAGCTACTGAAAATTATTATGAGAGAGGAAAATATGGTTGTAGAAATTTGCATAGTACTAATACACCTCTCTATATGCTGAA
Organism: Lolium perenne; assembly: GCF_019359855.2. Classification (NCBI taxonomy): domain Eukaryota; kingdom Viridiplantae; phylum Streptophyta; class Magnoliopsida; order Poales; family Poaceae; genus Lolium; species Lolium perenne. The sequence continues at coordinate 283,602,387 of NC_067245.2, forward strand.
AATTTTGAAGTTACTCTTGTTTTATCTTCTTATGCTTGTCACTTTGTTCTTCATGAATCTATTTGTGTACAAGACTCCTATGCATAGGAAGTGGGTTAGACTTAAATGTGTTTTGAATTTGCTTTTTGATGCTCTGTTTTGCTTCAACTCTTATTTCTTGCGAGTGCATCATTAAAACTGCTGAGCCCATCTTAATGGCTATAAAGAAAGCACTTCTTGGGAGATAACCCATGTCTTTATTTTGCTACTGTTTTGTTGTGTCTTGGAAGTTGTTACTACTGTAGCAACCTCTCCTTATCTTAGTTTTGTTGCAATGTTGTGCCAAGTGAAGCCTCTAATAGAAGGTTGATACTAGATTTGGATTTCTGCACAGAAACAGATTTCTATCTGTCACGAATCTGGGTAGGATTCTCTGTAGGTAACTCAGAAAAATCTGCCAATTTACGTGCGTGTTCCTCAGATATGTACGCAACTTTCATTAGTTTTGAGTTTTCTGATTTGAGCAACGGAAGTACCTCTTTAAAATTCGTCTTTACTGGCTGTTCTGTTTTGGTAGATTCTGTCTCTGTTTTTTGCATTGTCTCTTGTGGACTTTAAGCAAGGCTTTCTAGACGTGGAGAGCTGTAGCTAATGTTTTATTGAGTTCTTGCAATGTGTCACTACAGGACTAAAAGTGGATTCAAGTTTTTTGAGTACTAACCCCTCTAATGAAGTTTATGAGAAGTTTGGTGTGAAGGAAGTTTTCAAGGGTCAAGAGAGGAGGATGATATATGATCAAGAAGAGTGAAAAGTCTAAGCTTGGGGATGCCCCCGTGGTTCATCCCTGCATATTTCAAGAAGACTCAAGCGTCTAAGCTTGGGGATGCCTTGGGCATCCCCTTCTTCATCAACTTATCAGGTTTCTTCTATTGAAACTATATTTTTATTCGGTCACATCTTATGTGCTTTACTTGGAGCGTCTGTGTGTTTATTTTCGTTTTGTTTGTGTTTGAATAAATTCGGATCCTAGCAATCCTTGTGTGGGAGAGATACACGCTCCACTTTTTCATATGAACACTTGTTCTTCGTTTTACTTTTAATGTTCAATGATAAAAGTTGGAAGCTACAATACTTATTGTTATTTGGTTGGAAACAGAAAATGCCTCATAATGTCTTGAATAATTTGACACTTGGCAATTGTTTTGAGCTCTCAAGTAGATCATGATTAAGTTTTTTTTCATGTAGTTTAAACCTATTAGTGGAGAACTACTGTAGAGCTTGTTGAAATTGGTTTGCATGATTGGTCTCTCTTAAGGTCTAGATATTTTCTGGTAAAAGTGTTTGAGCAGCAAGGAAGACAGTGTAGAGTATTATAATGCTTGCAATATGTTCTTATGTAAGTTTTGCTGTACCGGTTCATACTTGTGTTTGTTTCAAATAGCCTTGCTAGCCTAAGCCTTGTATCGAGAGGGAATACTTCTCATGCATCCAAAATCCTTGAGCCAACCACTATGCCATTTGTGTCCACCATACCTACCTACTATGTGGTATTTCCTGCCATTCCAAGTAAATTGCTTGAGTGCTACCTTTAAACAATTCAAAATGCTTCTCAATTTGTGTCAATGTTTTATAGCTCATGAGGAAGTATGTGGTGTTTATCTTTCAATCTTGTTGGGCAACTTTCACCAATGGACTAGTGGCTTCATCCGCTTATCCAATAATTTTGCAAAAAGAGCTTGCAATGGGATTCCCAGTCCCAAATTAATTAACCTAAATAGACACTCCTCCATGGTATGTGATTGTTGGACGGCACCCGAAGGATTCGGTTAGCCATGGCTTGAGAAAGCAAAGGTGGGGAGGAGTGTCATCATAATAAAACTAAAATAAAAAGGCACTCCTTCACGGTATGAGATTGTTGGCAGGCACCCGAGGATTCGGTTAGCCATGGTTTGTGAAAGAAAGGTTGGAAGGAGTGGCACCCAAAAATAAAAATAATTCATGGGAGCCGCTCTTCGAAGGTTTGTCTGGCAAGGGGGTTAGAGTGCCCACTACCATTCGTTGACAACAACAAGCACCTCTCAAAATTTTACTTTTTATGCTCTCTTTATGTTTTCAAAACCAAAGCTCTAGCACAAATATAGCAATCAATGCTTCCCTCTGCGAAGGGCCTTTCTTTTACTTTATGTTGAGTCAGTTTACCTACTTCCTTCCACCTTAGAAGTAAACACTTGTGTCAACTATGCATTGATTCTTACATACTTGCATATTTGCATTCATCATATTACTTTGCGTTGACAATTATCCATGAGATATGCATGTTGAAAGTTGAAAGCAACTGCTGAAACTTATATCTTCCTTTGTGTTGCTTCGACGCCTTTACTTTGAATTTATTTCTTTATGAGTTAACTCTTGTGCAAGACTTTTGATACTTGTCTTGAAAGTACTATTCATGAAAAGTTTTGCTATATGTTATCTATTTGTTAGCAACTATAAATCATTGCCTTGAGTCACTTCATTCATTTCATATGCTTTGTAATAGTATGATCAAGGTTATGTAAGTAGCATGTCACTACAGAAATTATTCTTTTTATCGTTTACCTACTCGAGGACGAGTAGGAACTAAGCTTGGGGATGCTGATACGTCTCCAACGTATCCATAATTTCTGATGTTCCATGCTTGTTTTATGACAATACTTACATGTTTTGCTTGCACTTTATGATGTTTTTATGCGTTTTCCGGAACTAACCTATTAACAAGATGCCACAGTGCCAGTTCATGTTTTCTGCTGTTTTTGGTTCCAGAAAGGCTGTTAGGGCAATATTCTCGGAATTGGACGAAATCAACGCCAAAGATCTTATTTTTCCAGGAAGGCTCCAGAACACCGAAGGAGAGTCGGAGGAGAGCCAGGGGGCCACCACACAGGTGGGCCGCGCGGGCTACACCCTGGCCGCGCCGGCCTGGTGTGGGGCCACCCTGTCGCCCCTCCTGCGCCGCCTCTTCGCCTATATAAGCCCTTTCGACCTAAAAACTCGATACCAATTGACGAAACTCCAGAAAGACTCCAGGGGCGCCGCCGCCATCGCGAAACTCCAATTCGGGGGACAGAAGTCTCTGTTCCGGCACCCTGCCGGGACGGGGAAGTGCCCCCGGAAGCCATCTCCATCGACGCCACCGCCTCCTTCATGCTCCGTGAGTAGTTCCCCCATGGACTACGGGTTCTAGCAGTAGCTAGTTGGTACTCTCTCTCCCATGTACTTCAATACAATGATCTCACGAGCTGTCTTACATGATTGAGATCCATCTGATGTAATCGGTGTTGTGTTTGTTGGGATCCGATGGATGATACATTATGATTAGTCTATCTATAAAGTTTGTGAAGTTATTGTTGTTGCAATCTTGTTATGATTAATGCTTGTCACTAGGGCCCGAGTGGCATGATCTTAGATTTAAGCTCTATAATTATTGCTTAGATTGTATCTACAAGTTGTATGCACATGTCACTGTCTGGAACCAAAGGCCCCGAAGTGACAGAAATCGGGACAACCGGAGGGGATGGCGGTGATGTGAGGATCACATGTTTTCACCAAGTATTAATGCTTTGCTCCGGTGCTCTATTAAAAGGAGTACCTTAATATCCAGTAGATTCCCTTGAGGCCCGGCTGCCACCGGCTGGTAGGACAAAAGATGTTGTGCAAGTTTCTCATTGCGAGCACGTACGACTATATACGGAAAACATGCCTACATGATTAATGAATTGATGTTCTTTCTTAATGCTTTATCAATCCTATCAATTGCCCAATTGTAATTTGTTCACCCAACACCTATCACTTGTTATTGGAGAGTTACCACTAGTGTAGATCGCTGGGAACCCCGGTCCATCTCTCATCATCATATACTCGTTCTACATGTCATTGGAAGTAGTATCAACTATTTTCTGGTGCCATTTCTTTCATATTGCTATTACTGCTGCTGTGTTACTGTTACTACTGCTCTCATATTACTGCTACTTTCACATCACCCCTGTTACTAGTGCTTTTCCAGGTGCAGCTGAATTGACAACTCTGTTGTTAAGGCTTATAAGTATTCTTTACCTCCCCTTGTGTCGAATCAATAAATTTGGGTTTTACTTCCCTCGAAAACTGCCGCGATCCCCTATACTTGTGGGTTATCAGGCAGCACTTGAACTCTTTGGCCCCATAGACCTCGTAGTAGATCTTCTCTTGACTTATATGATGAAAGTAGGCATTGGTGCATTGGCGAGCATTTCTTGGGAGCAAATAAGGATTGGCTCCCCGCACCTCCATGAATTGGCACTTCTTCACATCAAGCATGGACTGTTGAGGTCCCCTTGCCCCTGCAGCTGCCTCTCTTTGTCTCTTGGTGGTTCTTGCCGGCATGATCTCTTCTTGCTCATCTTCGCGATGACGACGAGGGGATGGCTTGACTTTGCCACCACGGGTCTTTGGTGCACCTGTGAACAGCAGAGGTTTGGGAGGGAATAGGGGATAAGTGCACAAACCGAGAAATTAGAGATCAAAAAGGACACTAACAAGCAACATTGGTGACTCTATGCAGACCGGTAGTATCGGATTTTTGAACCGGTAGTGCCGCTCAGACCGGTAGTACCGTCCAAGAATGGGCGGTACTACCGCTCAAGCTCGCACAACCAGATCGAGTTTGATCCATGGCAAAATCAACACTAGAGTCACACATTGTTGCTAGCTAGTATTCTTACACATGAATAGCTTCCAAGAGAGCTCCTCCACCACAAATCTCCAACAAACCCTAGCATATGCATCTAGGGAGATCAACTCACCCTAGAGAGAGAAGTTAGGGTTCATACCGGAGGACATGGCGGAGAAGGGGTTGGGGAAGTTTCTCCACGGAGGAGATTGGGCCGATGGCGGCTGGAAAAGGAGATCGGGGCCGATCTCCTCGAGCTCTTGAACCTGGGGCGCCCTTTGACTCGAGTTGGAGGAGGAAGAAGTGGTGGGTTGGGATGACCCGACCCCCAACTGGTACTCTTGTCAAAAGGGGCAAGCGGTAGTACCGCTCCTAGAAGCGGTAGTACCGCTTACCCGGTACTAGCCCGGTACTTAGAGCGGTAGTACCGTTCTGGGGATAACTGTCAGTTTTGTCAGAGAACTGCCCCAGAGCGGTAGTACCGCCCCAAGAAGCGGTAGTACCGTCCACAAATTCAAAAAGAGCTCAGATTTTGGTGTAGACTTGTGCTTTTAGACAGAATTGGCTCAAGAGGTAGATGATGGCTTGGGATTAGATTACAGAACTGTTAAGGTACTACCCAACCAAGCTTGCAAGAATCAAAGCTAAAAAGCCAAGCTTGGGTGAATCTCCCGAGAAGAAACAAAGATGAAAGAAGAACGACAATCAACAAAACACGAAGAGAAAAAGAAAGAAAAATAAATCAAAAAGAACACCACCTCCTCGGAGAGAAGATTTGGTGGCCGAGGCCACCGTGTAAGAGTTTGGTAGTGTGAGGTCGCGTAGAGACCTAGGACTCACGACTACTACTCAACATGAAGCTCATAGTCACTTGATTGACGAATAGTGCATGCTTTGGGTTTCTTTGTGCATCATGGGGGGAGGGATAGCTCAATAATTTAAACCGCACTCCCCCTATGTCCATGCGTGCTTTACATCTAGACATATGGCACAAGAGTGGTATAGGTATCCACTAATGACACAATGTCCAAATGAGAAGCACAAGGGTTGAGAGGAAAACCTTGACGATAACCGATAGAGAGTAGTCTATTGTCTTGTTGGGCACATTTGGGAAGAATAGATCCTTGGGATTGCTATACCGTTGAATCCCATCACATCTTGCTCTTGAGAATATCTTGTGCTTTGCTTGGATTATGATGGAGTCTTAACGCATTAGCATCCCGGCGAGATAAGATCAAAAGGATAGGTTCGTGTGAGGTTCCTTGATCATCATCGAGATTTGAGTCCCCGCCTTGACGTCATGATGTTGGTGCCGAACTTGAGGTTGTGGAAGATGTGACTTATCACTTGGTTGTGCAAAGGAGGTGACTTGGCCTTGTGGTGTAGATGGCTCCATATAGATGGAACTTCGTCCTTCCCCGGTACTCATAGAAGGTAGCGTTTGAGATTGGTGAGTGCCAACACTCATCCTTCCTATGGTAATCGGGGGAATTACATCTCCTTTCTCACAAGAAGCACTTCGCCTTCTCCAAAGAACTATCATATCTATCAAGAAGTCTCATCACTCAATACCACAACCCTCTCAATGGACTCATACTCCATCATTATGCTTGAGTGTCTTCTTAGATTTGTCTCTCACTTCCGGCACCCCTATGAGGTTAGGGTAAGAATATGGCTAGGAGCAAAAGGTGGATTCCTTCTTTGCCAATGAAGAAAACCATGACCTTGAGAACAAACTCTGTTCCATTGTTGCCTCTTCTTGCAAGGATTATGTCATAGAACTTGTATCGAAATTGTTTGGGAAGCTTCATCATGATGCATTTCCTTTCAACACAATTCCTACAAAACACAATCTCTACACAAAGAAGCAAATTCCATTAGTCCTAGACCGTGGCCTCTTGAGGAGACTAGCTCCACAAGAGGGCCACAACATGTTCATAATAGTAGGTACAAAGACCCAAGAGTGTAGTGCAATGAACAAAGAGTACATATGTAGGAGTCCTGACAAGATAGGACTTTGATCACCACTTTGTCAAGGCTCCATTACCTTTAAGCTTGATTGTGTCGTCGTCATGAGAAAGATGGATATAAGGACTTGATGACGACACCAAATTCCTTGCTTCCGGACATAAGACTTGTGGCTTCAAGATAACCACCCAATAAGCACCTCCGAAAGCAAGGCCCTTCATGGATCAAGAGTTGGAAATAGGAGCCCACTTTTCAATGGGCTCTACCTCCATATCCTTTGCTTCATTGATCCTCCCTTCTCTCTCAATCTGCTTTGGCAAAATTGCCACTTCTCCTTCATGGCATACGTCCTCGTGGGCTTCAATGACTCCTTCCAAGAATTGGACTTGAATTTGGAGACTCTCAATCTCGGACCTCAAGTCATTAGCTTCATCTTCTCGGTCCACTAGAGCTTCCTCAAGAAGAGAATTCCTTCTCTCGAGTGAATGCTTGTGTCTCCCCAAGGTGGCAATGTCGTCCTCATGATTGCGACAAATGTAGTCCTTGCTTGAGCGCTTGTATTCTTCTATGGCTTCATCTTGCATAAGCTTGATCACCATGAGTTTGTCCTTGCTCCTCTTAAGATAAGCAATTTCATCCTCATGGTTACAACAAGTAACCTTTTCTTTGCTTGAACGGATCCACTCCAACAAGGACTCATTTTGCCTCTCATTGACTTCAACTAGCTTGGCCTTGTGTTTCTTTAGAGTTGCAATCTCTTCTTCATGATCACAACATTGCACCTTCTCTTTACTCAAGCGATAGTATTCATCTAAGGCCTCCTCTTGAGTTGAGATGACATCCAAGAACTTTGCATTGTGTTTTCTCAAGAAGCATACTTCGTCAAGGAGCTTGTCACAACATGAGTTAGGACCTTCATCTTCATCCTTCTTGGCAAAGGTTGCAACATCCTCAATTGACCATTCATGATCTTCTTCAAGATAATTCTTCTTTGTCTTGAGTTGGTCCAACCCACCAAGAGCACAATCTCGATCCTTGAGTTGGGAGATGAGAGAGTTGTTGTAGTCTTCAAGAATAAGAGCACTAGTTTCAAGAGTCATGCGCAAGCACACTTCTTCCTCATAAGCTTGGGTGAGAGAGATGAGCTCTGATGTCTACGCCCCCCTCCTTTTCCTGTAGACAGTGTTGGGCCTCCAAGAGCAGAGGTTTGTAGAACAGCAGCAAGTTTTCCCTTAAGTGGATCACCCAAGGTTTATCGAACTCAGGGAGGAAGAGGTCAAAGATATCCCTCTCATGCAACCCTGCAACCACAAAGCAAGAAGTCTCTTGTGTCCCCAACACACCTAATAGGTGCACTAGTTCGGCGAAGAGATAGTGAAATACAGGTGGTATGAATAAGTAGTAGCAACGGCACCAGAAAAGTGCTTTGCCCAGGACAGTAAACAAGCAGTAGTAACGCAGCAGTAGTAACGCAGTAAAACAGTAAACAAGCAGCGATAGCAGTATTTAGGAACAAGGCCTAGGGATTAGACTTTCACTAGTGGACACTCTCAACATTGATCACATAACAGAATAGATAAATGCATACTCTACACTCTTTTGTTGGATGATGAACACCATTGCGTAGGATTACACGAATCCTCAATGCCGGAGTTAACAAGCTCCACAATTCAATGTTCATATTTAAATAACCTTAGAGTGCATGAAAGATCAATAAGACTAAACCAAGTACTAACATAGCATGGACACTGTCACCTTCATGCTAAGAAAGGAGGCATAGATCATATCAATACTATCATAGCAATAGTTAACTTCATAATCTACAAGAGATCATAATCATAGCCTACGCCAAGTACTAACACGAATGCACACACTGTCACCATTACACCGTGCAGGAGGAATAAAACTACTTTAATAACATCACTAGAGTAGCACATAGATAAATTGTGATACAAAACACATTGCAATCATAAAGAGATATAAATAAGCACTTCACTATGCCATTCATAACAGTGAATAAGTATTCTGTGAAATATAGCCTAAGAGACCCACACGGTGCACACACTGTCACCTTTACACACGTGGGACAAGGAGTCTCCGGAGATCACATAAGTAAAATTCACTTGACTAGCATAACGACATCTAGATTACAAGCATCATCATATGAATCTCAATCATGTAAGGTAGCTCATGAGATTATTGTATTGAAGCACATAGGAGAGAGATGAACCACATAGCTACCGGTACAGCCCCGAGCCTCGATGGAGAACTACTCCCTCCTCATGGGAGACAGCAGCGTTGATGGAGATGGCGGTGGTGTCGATGGAGGAGCCTTCCGGGGGCACTTCCCCGTCCCGGCGGCGTGCCGGAACAGAGACTCCTGTCCCCCAGATCTTGGCTTCGCGATGGCGGCGGCTCTGGAAGGCTTTCTCTGGTTTCGTCGAACGTATCAGGGTTTTCGCGACGGAGGCTTTAAATAGGCGGAAGGGCAAGGTCGGTGGACTTCTGGGGGGCCCACACTATAGGGGGGCGCGGGCCCCCCATTGGCCGCGCTGGCCTAGGGTTTGGTGGCCCTGTGCCCCCTCTCTGGCGGTTCTCGTGTGTTCTGGATGCTTCCGGGCAAAATAGGAACCTGGGCGTTGATTTCGTCCAATTCCGAGAATATTTCTTTACTAGGATTTCTGAAACCAAAAACAGTGACAAGAATCGGCACTTCGGCATCTTGTTAATAGGTTAGTTCCAGAAAATGCACGAATATGACATAAAGTGTGCATAAAACATGTAGATATCATCAATAATGTGGCATGGAACATAAGAAATTATCGATACGTCGGAGACGTATCAGCATCCCCAAGCTTAGTTTCTGCTCGTCCCGAGCAGGTAAACGATAAACAAAGATAATTTCTGGAGTGACATGCCATCATAAACTTGATCATATTGTAAACATATGTAATGAATGCAGCAATCCAAGACAATGGTAATGACATGAGTAAACAACTGAATCATAAAGCAAAGACTTTTCATGAATAGTACTTCGAGACAAGAATCAATAAGTCTTGCATAAAAGTTAACTCATAAAGCAATAATTCAAAGTAAAGGCATTGAAGCAACACAATGGAAGATTAAGTTTCAGCGGTTGCTTTCAACTTGTAACATGTATATCTCATGGATAATTGTCAATGCAAAGCAATATAACAAATGCAATATGCAAATATGTAGGAATCAATGCACAATTCACACAAGTGTTTGCTTCTTGAGATGGAGAGAAATAGGTGAACTGACTCATAAAAGTAAAAGAATGGTCCTTCAAAGAGGAAAGCATCGATTGCTATATTTGTGCTAGAGCTTTGATTTTGAAAACAAGAAACAATTTTGTCAACGGTAGTAATAAAGCATATGTATCATGTAAATTATATCTTACAAGTTGCAAGCCTCATGCATAGTATACTAATAGTGCCCGCACCTTGTCCTAATTAGCTTGGACTACTGGGATCATCGCAATGCACATGTTTTAACCAAGTGTCACAAAGGGGTACCTCTATGCCGCCTGTACAAAGGTCTAAGGAGAAAGCTCGCATCGGATTTCTCGCTATTGATTATTCTCAACTTAGACATCCATACCGGGACAACATAGACAACAGATAATGGACTCCTCTTTTATGCATAAGCATGTAACAACAATTAATTTTCTCATATGAGATTGAGGATATTGTCCGAAACTGAAACTTCCACCATGGATCATGGCTTTAGTTAGCGGCCCAATGTTCTTCTCTAACAATATGCATGCTCTAACCATAAGGTGGTAGATCGCTCTTACTTCAGACAAGACGAACATGCATAGCAACTCACATGAAATTCAACAAAGAGTAGTTGATGGCGTCCCCAGTGAACATGGTTATCGCACAACGAGCAACTTAATAAGAGATAAAGTGCATAAGTACATATTCAATACCACAATAGTTTTTAGGCTATTTGTCCCATGAGCTATATATTGTAAAGGTGAAGAATGGAAATTTAAAGGTAGCACTCAAGCAATTTACTTTGGAATGGTGGAGAAATACCATGTAGTAGGTAGGTATGGTGGACACAAATGGCATAGTGGTTGGCTCAAGTATTTGGATGCATGAGAAGTATTCCCTCTCGATACAAGTTTTAGGCTAGCAAGGTTATTTGAAACAAACACAAGGATGAACCGGTGCAGCAAAGCTCACATAAAAGACATATTGAAAACATTATAAGACTCTACACCGTCTTCCTTGTTGTTCAAACTCAATACTAGAAATTATCAGACCTTAGAGAGACCAAATATGCAAACCAAATTTTAGCATGCTCTATGTATTTCTTCATTAATAGGTGCAAAGTATATGATGCAAGAGCTTAAACATGAGCACAACAATTGCCAAGTATCACATTACCCAAGACATTATAGCAATTACTACATGTATCATTTTCCAATTCCAACCATATAACAATTTAACGAAGAAGAAACTTCGCCATGAATACTAAAAGCTAAGAACACATGTGTTCATACGAACCAGCGGAGCGTGTCTCTCTCCCACACAAGCATTTATTCAACAAAAACAAAAACAAGAAACATACAGACGCTCCAAGTAAAGTACATAAGATGTGACCGAATAAAAATATAGTTTCAAGAGAAGGAACCTGATAATTTGTCGATGAAGAAGGGGATGCCTTGGGCATCCCCAAGCTTAGATGCTTGAGTCTTCTTGAAATATGCAGGGATGAACCACCGGGGCATCCCCAAGCTTAGACTTTTCACTCTCCTTGATCATAGTATATCATCCTCCTCTCTTGACCCATGAAAACTTCCTCCACACCAAACTCGAAACAAACTCATTAGAGGGTTAGTGCATAATCAAAAACTCACATGTTCAGAGGTGACACAATCATTCTTAACACTTCTGGACATTGCACAAAGCTACTGGAAGTCAATGGAACAAAGAAATCCATCCCACATAGCAAAAGAAGCAATGCGAAATAAAAGGCAGAATCTGTCAAAACAGAACAGTCCGTAAAGACGAATTTTAAAGGGGCACCAGACTTGCTCAAATGAAAATGCTCAAATTGAATGAAAGTTGCGTACATATCTGAGGATCACTCACGTAAATTAGCATAATTTTATGAGTTACCTACAGAGAAAACAGCCCAGATTCGTGACAGCAAAGAAATCTGTTTCTGCGCAGTAATCCAAATCTAGTATGAACTTTACTATCAATGACTTTACTTGGCACAACAAAACACAAAACTAAGATAAGGAGAGGTTGCTACAGTAGTAAACAACTTCCAAGACACAAAATAAAAACAAAGTACTGAAGCAAAATAACACATGGGTTATCTCCCAAGAAGTTCTTTCTTTATAGCCATTAAGATGGGCTCAGCAGTTTTAATGATGCACTCGCAAGAAATAATATTTGAAGCAAAAGAGAGCATCAAGAGGCAAGTTCAAAACAAATTTAAGTCTAACATGCTTCCTATGAAAAGTAATCTTGTAAATAAACAAGTTCAAGAAGCATAATGCAACAAGCATAGAAAGATAAAACAAGTGTAGCTTCAAAAATTTCAGAACATAGAGAGGTGTTTTGGTAACATGATAATTTCTACAACCATATTTTCCTCTCTCATAATAACTTTCAGTAGTATCATGAGCAAACTCAACAATATAACTATCACATAAAGCATTCTTATCATGAGTCTCATGCATAAAATTATTACTCTCCACACAAGCATAGTCAATTTTATTAGTTGTAGTGGGAGCAAATTCAACAAAGTAGCTATCATTATTATTCTCATCATCAAATATAGGAGGCATATTGTAATCATAATCAAATTCGTCCTCCATAATAGGTGGTAACAAAAGACTACTATCATTATAATCATCATAAATAGGAGGCAAAGTATCATCAAAATAAATTTTCTCCTCAATTCTTGGGGGACTAAAAAGATCAAGCTCATCAAAACCAGCTTCCCCAAGCTTAGAATTTTCCATAGCATTAGCAACAATAGTGTTCAAAGCATTCATATTAATAACATTCCCATTAGTATGCATATAAAGTTCCATGGGTTTTTTAATTCTCTCTTCAAACACATCATGTCCTAATTCAAGATAAAGTTCATAAAGATCTCTCATATTTTTGTTGTTTTCCATTATGCCTAACTAGTGTAAACAAGAAACAAAAAGTTGCAATTGCAGGATCTAAAGGAAATAGCTTTGAGTACTTACAACGGCGGAAAATAGCTTAGTTGCCGAGATCCGGAGTGTGAGTACCTTTTACCTTTCCTCCCCGGCAACGGCGCCAGAAAATAGCTTGATGTCTACGCCCCCCTCCTTTTCCTGTAGACAGTGTTGGGCCTCCAAGAGCAGAGGTTTGTAGAACAGCAGCAAGTTTTCCCTTAAGTGGATCACCCAAGGTTTATCGAACTCAGGGAGGAAGAGGTCAAAGATATCCCTCTCATGCAACCCTGCAACCACAAAGCAAGAAGTCTCTTGTGTCCCCAACACACCTAATAGGTGCACTAGTTCGGCGAAGAGATAGTGAAATACAGGTGGTATGAATAAGTAGTAGCAACGGCACCAGAAAAGTGCTTTGCCCAGGACAGTAAACAAGCAGTAGTAACGCATGTAGTAACGCGGTAAAACAGTAAACAAGCAGCGATAGCAGTATTTAGGAACAAGGCCTAGGGATTAGACTTTCACTAGTGGACACTCTCAACATTGATCACATAACAGAATAGATAAATGCATACTCTACACTCTTTTGTTGGATGATGAACACCATTGCGTAGGATTACACGAATCCTCAATGCCGGAGTTAACAAGCTCCACAATTCAATGTTCATATTTAAATAACCTTAGAGTGCATGAAATATCAATAAGACTAAACCAAGTACTAACATAGCATGCACACTGTCACCTTCATGCTAAGAAAGGAGGCATAGATCATATCAATACTATCATAGCAATAGTTAACTTCATAATCTACAAGAGATCATAATCATAGCCTACGCCAAGTACTAACACGGATGCACACACTGTCACCATTACACCGTGCAGGAGGAATAAAACTACTTTAATAACATCACTAGAGTAGCACATAGATAAATTGTGATACAAAACACATTGCAATCATAAAGAGATATAAATAAGCACTTCACTATGCCATTCATAACAGTGAATAAGTATTCTGTGAAATATAGCCTAAGAGACCCACACGGTGCACACACTGTCACCTTTACACACGTGGGACAAGGAGTCTCCGGAGATCACATAAGTAAAATTCACTTGACTAGCATAACGACATCTAGATTACAAGTATCATCATATGAATCTCAATCATGTAAGGCAGCTCATGAGATTATTGTATTGAAGCACATAGGAGAGAGATGAACCACATAGCTACCGGTACAGCCCCGAGCCTCGATGGAGAACTACTCCCTCCTCATGGGAGACAGCAGCGTTGATGGAGATGGCGGTGGTGTCGATGGAGGAGCCTTCCGGGGGCACTTCCCCGTCCCGGCGGCGTGCCGGAACAGAGACTCCTGTCCCCCAGATCTTGGCTTCGCGATGGCGGCGGCTCTGGAAGGCTTTCTCTGGTTTCGTCGAACGTATCAGGGTTTTCGCGACGGAGGCTTTAAATAGGCGGAAGGGCAAGATCGGTGGACTTCTGGGGGGGCCCACACTATAGGGGGGCGCGGGCCCCCCCTTGGCCGCGCCGGCCTAGGGTTTGGTGGCCCTGTGCCCCCTCTCTGGCGGTTCTCGTGTGTTCTGGATGCTTCCGGGCAAAATAGGAACCTGGGCGTTGATTTCGTCCAATTCCGAGAATATTTCTTTACTAGGATTTCTGAAACCAAAAACAGCAGAAAACAGCAACTGGCACTTCGGCATCTTGTTAATAGGTTAGTTCCAGAAAATGCACGAATATGACATAAAGTGTGCATAAAACATGTAGATATCATCAATAATGTGGCATGGAACATAAGAAATTATCGATACGTCGGAGACGTATCAAGCTCCAATTCCTTTTTCTTTTCGAGCCCTTCATTTTCTACCATGTGATCTTCATCTTCAAGCATATTAGTTCTAGGCTTCTCAGTGGAGGGAATCTTGGAGACCTCGTTGTCGGGGAATAACTTGGGGAGCCCTTTGAGAAGAGGTCTACACCCGCTCTTGCGAACGAGCTTTCCATCATGTTCATCTCTTCTCTCAAAGATACATTCCGCAACAAGATGTCTTTTGTCACCACAATTGTAGCACGATACTCTTGAGCTTTGTCTCTTGATTTCCTTCAAGTGTTCATGAAACAACGCAAACTTAAACTCAAGCTTGCGCTTAGAGTTGTTCACATGTTTGAGGAAGAGCATGTCAAGTTTGTCCCAAGCTTCCTTGGCGGTCTTGAGCGAATGGATATGAGCGCGATCCTTGGGAGTAATGGCCAAGTGAATCATGTTGATGGCGATGGCGTTAAGTTGGTTGTCCACCACTTCTCTTCTTGTCAAGTTCATATGGTCTTGTGGTGAATATCCTTCCTCATTAATACGCCACAACTCGATGGAAGCACTGCGCATCTAGGAACGCATTAAGAATTTCCAATCACCAAATCGATTATAATCAAGTAGTAGAGGTGGAGGACCATGAGGTAAAATGCATGGCATGGGTATTTGAGCATTTGAGACATAATCACTTGATGGAGATGCATCCTTCCCCTTTGATGAGGTGTCAATATCCTCAAGATCCTTTTCCCGATGTGAATTTGTTGATTGCTCAACAATCTCAACACAAGGAAAAGAGTCAACTTGTGATGGGGAGACATTGACACCTCTATGAGTATCTATGATGGGGTTAGGCTTTGGAGTAATCAACTCCATCATCATGGCCTTCAATTGAGATACAATGGATGACTCCAATTTCTTGAGGTCATACAAAGTAGCCGGAGTATTATCGACACTTGGTGATGGAGATGATTGCTCACGGGAAAGGGCTCCATTCACAACCACCTCTTGTTCGGCCATTTCTTAGGCGGTAAAGCCCGAGCAAGAAAACCTTGCCCTGATACCATTTGAACGGATCGTAGCGAACAAGAGGGGGGGGGGGGGTGAATGGCGCTACGGCAAGTTTTAAGCTTTTTCAAGTTTTAGCGCAACGGAAGGTAAAGGTGATAACTTTTGCTATAGCAGTGTTCCTACAATGAAGCTAGAGCATGTGCAACAAGTAAAGGAATCAACAAGATAGTAAGAAAGAGGAGCGAGACAACCGGGGGGGCGCGAGGCGAGTCGAGGTTTGTTTCCCGCAGTTCCCTCCACTAAAGGAGGTACGTCTGCGTTGAGGAGGTGCTAGTCTCACACAAGAGACTAGGCGGCCACACCACGAAGGAAGGCCTCACCCTCTTCCTCGAGAGAGCTCCACGGAGGTGCTCTCCCTCTTCCACTAAGGCACCGGTCGAGGCGGTGATTCCTTCAAAAGGTTGGGGCGAGCTCCACACACACAAGGATGCTCCCAACACCCTATGGAGCTAGTACATCACCAAGCTAGACTCCATAGCTGCTCATCTCCAATGCTCCACCATAGGAACCCATCTCCAATGCTCCACCAAAGGAACCCCTCCAATACTCCACCAAGAAGCTCCTCCAATGCTCCACCAAGAAGCTCTTCCAGTGCTCCACCAAGAAGCTCTTCCAGTGCTCCACCAAGAAGCTCTTCCAGTGCTCCACCAAGAAGCTCTCCCACCAAGGAACCCTAACAACAAGATCCACTAAGGACTACCACGAATTGGTGAACTTTCTCTCGGTGGAATGATAGATCGGGGTCTCCTCCACCACCACACAAAATATGAACAAGATTGGTTGGGTGGATGAGGAGATCCCCTCAATTTTGAGCTCAGCAACAATGGATGAGAGAGAGAGAAGAGCTGAGCTGGGTGGAGAAGAAGGGGCCTTTATATAGGTCCCTCCAAATCCAACCGTTGCCCTCTGTTTTTGCCTAAGCGGTACTACCGCTCCTAGAAGCGGTACTACCGCTCTGAGTTCGAATTCCCCACTGAACTTGTCCACGTGGACACATTGCGGTACTACCGCTCGCGGTACCGCTTGCGGTACCGCAATGGGGTCCAAACCTTACTGGATCCCAAGCGGTACCCGAGCGGTACCAGAGCGGTACTACCGTAACGCGTTACGGTACTTAGAGCGGTACCGTGGGCGGTACTACCGCCCTCAAGCGGTACTACCGCTCCAGGTACCGCGAAGGTACCGCAACGGGCTCTGTGGGGCTAATCCTTGTGCAATGCTCAGAGCGGTACCACGGGCGGTACCAGTAGAGGTAGCGGTACTACCGCTTCTGGTACCGGTAGTACCGCTATGGCTAAAACAGATTTCCTCTCTTCCTCTCCTACCATGTCACCTCACGACACACACACAAAACCAGAAACCCTAAGAGCTACGCTTCGGTCTTCTGATCATAATGTGCTCAGCGAGGGTACCGTGCATCTTGCAATCCTATCAATGACAAACTTTGTGCACGGTTAGAATTGTTCGAGTGTTGTTATCAAACACACAAAACACGGGATATGAATCTTGCTCTTACAACATTGCTACCCTTGGCCCGCCGTTGTGAATGTCGTCGATGACGACGGGGAGGGTGCGCCCGGGAACTCCCCAGAAGTGGATGCGCCCCTCCCTATTCCATGTGGTCGACCTCGCAATGAGGTCGTTGGTACTGCGCATGTCAGCGTCGTAGCGCGCCTAGAAGAAGTCCCACCACCATGAGTCGTAGCCGGTGGCAGCCCAGGTGGGATCGGAGGTAGGCGACGGGTTTAAGCCCCGCATCTCAATGACATGTCAGCCCACCAGTCGCGACGATTTTCCACGCTTTGTGCGGCGCGTCCAAAGCCAGGGCCGTTCCTGACTGTTCAGGGGCCCTAGGGCGAGAGAAGAATAGGCCCCCTCTGTTTGAACTTATGAAATCAACAAATAAATAAAATTGTTTTTATTTCACTTGAAATCCAACCGTTACAGATGTTTCATTAGAACAATATGATACCAGTTGGCTGACCCATGATGAAAAATTCGGTTAGATGTATAGTCTTAGGTTCTTAGCAAAGCTATAACCGGAAATTCCTCTTGGCTCCCGGGATTTTTTGGGAGCAAATTTTGTTTTTCAAAACTTTTCAAAAAATTCCGAAAAAAAATCATGCACGTACCTGACCATAGCACACACCACCTTGTGAAATGTCGTTGCGAAATGTCATCGTATGCGTCCTGGGCAAAAATGACAAATTTCCAGATCTGAGATTCAAATTTTTGGATCTCATTTCATGTCAGAAATTTGTCATTTTTGTTCAGGGCGCATACGATGACATTTTGCAACGACATTTTACACGGTGGTGCGTGCCATGATCAGGTACGTACATGATTTTTTTTCGATTTTTTTTGATAAGTTTTCGATTTATTCTGATTTTTCGAAAAAACCGGGAGCATATGCTCCCGGGAGCCAAATCGCCGCTCCCATCTATAACAAGCAAAACCAACAAAATAGTCCAAAGAGCGAGCCAGCATCTAGCACCATAACTGCCATAGCCTGATTGGACCGCTAAATGGATTGAGCACCATCTGCCACCCGCAAATAAAAATGAAAAGAGCTATGATCTATTATCAAAGGAAGCAGCTTCTTATGACATTTCTAGATGCAAAATCATCAATAATAATAGTGTCAACATCAATCTGATCCAGCATATCCTTCTCAATACATAAAGTAGCCAAAAGATTTAATCTTTCTTGAGATATTGATGATCTCAAGTAGTTCTTCAGTAGTTTTAACTTTGAAAAACTTCTCTCAGCTGATGCTACAGTCACGAGTATAGTAAATAAGGTTCGGTAAGCAACTAAAACATTTGGATAGCAGTCTACATTTCTAACAAACTCAAATATCTCCATAGCACACATTGTCGCATTTGGTAAAGTCATTTGTAACACCCTTAACTCAGAGAAAAACTCATCTACCTCCACATCTGATGAATCTTTTTGGGTAAAAGTTTCAGCAAACTTGGCACATCATTTCATCAGTTCAATATCATTCAGTGATTTCATGGTCTTTGAGCTAAGCAAAAAACCAAATATACTTTTAAACACATTAAGTTCCTCAAATCTATTTTTCAATGAAGCATTTGCTATATCAACCACAACTAAAAAATAATTAACTTCAAAAGCTTTTTTGGCTTCTAAAATTTCTTCAATGCAATCACTATCATTTTCATCAAATTGTTTTTTCCTAGAAGCACGACATTTAATAGGAAAGGATGGTTTTATTTTCATGTCCAATGCAATACGTCTAGCTATGTCCAAACTAGATGCAAATCCATTATTTCTATACTTAGCAAAAAATTCAATTACACCTTCAATTTGCTGCAATGTAGAGTCAATGCACATGGTTGTAGATTGCAGCTTCTTACTTACGATGATGTTCACAGAAAACAAAATATCATGCCATATGACCATACCAAGTAAAAACTCAAAAGAACCTAGCATATCAAACAGATTTTTAGCGTCACTCTTAGTCTTGGCATCGTGAACATCAGATTTATGCAAGTCTACCAAAGCGCTGACCTGAGTTGAGGAGCTTGGAACCTAATGGCTTTAACACTTTTAATTCGACTCTCCCAACGAGTATTACACAAAGATTTAACAGTTAAACTAGGAACATGTTCAAGCAATACTTTCCAACGTTTGGGAGAGCTCGCAAATAGTACATATATCCGTTGAACAATTCCAAAAAATGAAATAGCTTTAGCACAAGAATTCGCCATGTCACAAAGTGTAAGGTTCAAACTGTGACATGCACATGGCATATACAAAGCTTTTGAATTCATAATAAGAAAACGGCTTTGTACTCCCTCGTGTTTCCCTTTCATATTGGACCCATTATCATAACCTTGACCCCTTATGTTTTGATTATCAAGATCAAAAGACTTCATTGCGTTGATCAACTCATTAAAAAGTCCCAAACTAGATGTATCATCCACCTTTAAGAACTGTAGGAAGAAATCTTCTATTTTTATTTTATGATTGGACATATTAACACAACGAATAATTAGAGTCATTTGTTCTTGATGACTAACATCTGGGGTGCAATCAAGGATTATGGAGAAATACTTAGAATCTTTAATAATCTTTATGATAGAAGCAGTAACAGAAGATGCCACAAGATAAATCAACTCGTTCTGAATTTTGGGACTAAGGTAGTGATATTGTATGTCATTATTTTGTATATGCCTAAGATGGTCTTGCATTACAACATCAAATTCTGCTATCATTTCAACGCAAGCTAAAAAGTTACCATTGCAATCATTGTACTTCTCGCTAGATCCTCGAAAAGCCAAATTTCGTTTACCTAGATATTTAATTATGGCTATAATTCTTACTAAAACTTATCGCAAACGTTCTTTCTCCTTTGCAATGTTTTTCTGCAACTCTTTATCAATGGTTTAATTTTTGTTCAATCTCATTCTTAACTCATTCCATTTGTTCTTATTAGTAATGTGCTCAGCACTATTCTCATGCTCCTTGAGCCGTTCACTAAGGTGCTTCCAATCTCTCATTCCATCGGTTGCTAACGAACTTTTGTTGTTAATAGATCTAAAGAGCTTACAGCAGAAGCAATACACTTTGTTGACATGTTTTAAATAAACCAACCATTTTCTATCATGAGCCTCACCATTTATTAATTTTCTAGAATAATGAGCATATGAAAAATTTCTAGATATTTTATCTAGAGGGAATTCAATTTTTTTCTCTTATAGGGCCCTTTTCCACTAGAATATCCCTTGATTTATTATCAAGACCATCCCAGTATCTCGGGTCATAAATATCAATGCCAAAATTTGGTTTCTCATCAACATTCAAGGTTTCTGTATCAGGTGAACTATCTAAGTTTTCATGCCCACTCAAATTATTACCATCAGTATTAGTATAATTGTCCTCCTCTACAAATTCGTTGGGTTGCTCCTGAACACAAACTAAGGCCCATTCCTCAGAATTCCTTGAAGAAGATGCATTAGATTTGAAAATTTTGTCGATTGATCCTTTTTGAGATTGAATCAACGCATCTACCCTTTTTTTTTTTTTTTCTTTATCGCAACCAGATAAATACTTTCTAGATGACATAGTACCACACAAATTTTAAAAATAGTACTAGAATTAGTTTAGCTGGGGAATGACGGGGAATGCCAGCACCTCGATTTTACATGAAGAGATGGAGATAGCAACAAGAATCCATCTAGGAAACCTTCATGTCTGACCGTCCGAGTCAACACTCAACAAAAGAGATGTCCAAAACTCCTATAAAAAACACGTCAAGGTTAGAAATTTAGTACCAAATAGGCCTGAGTAACAAAGTAAAATCAAGCAGAAATTGAGGAATTCTTACAGAAAAGGATGAATCGGTTGGCGATTGGCTAGGTGACTAGATCGGAAATGAACTCCGAAATCCTTTCCCCAATCTTGCAATGAACTGTTTGATAATGAGATTTTGCGTGAATGAATTAGTACATTGTCTGGAGTAGGTGCTATTTATAATGCGTGTGACTACCAACGGCTATACGGAAGAATTTCCAGGAGAACTGTTGTAAAATTGATGAATTTGAGGGAGGTCTGATCCTGATTTCTTGACATTTGGGGGCGGCCTCCTCCACCATTGACGCCACAAAGAGAAGGCAATCAGGAAGGGGATTGAGGGAGGCGAGGAGCTGCAGCGGCGATGTTGATTTGGGGAGAGAAATAAGAGCGGGGGACTGATATGTGCGGGGAGTAATGGAGTTGACAAAACAACGATGGAATCTCTTGCGTGATTGCCTCCACATACATACATACATGGAGCAGCCCCCCTACGTCTTGGGGGCCTTGGGCGGTCGCCCTGGCTGACCAGGCCCAGGAAGGACCCTGCCCAAAGTGTCCCTTGTGGAGCGGGGACAGCCTCAGGACGTAAGATACCGTATTGGACCGCGTCGGACGAAAAGAGCCTTTGGAGCTCGCGCTTAGGACCGGTTAAATATTCAACGCGTCCTACAAAATTTGGGGGGGGGGGGGGGGGGGGCACACGACCGAAGATGCTCTTAAATACTTTATGCGACCTTTTTTACTTTCCAAAATACAAATCCTACTTGGATATTAGTTCTCGTGGTCATTAAAAAGAGGGTGTAAGGGGACATACTCCATAATGCATGTGGTCCAAACCACCATTTATGTTACCTTAGCCAACAACAAGAACAATGACATCCAATCGTGGCATGATAGGAGGTGACATGATGTAACGGTGAAACAGGAAACCACTACAGGAACACAGAATCTTGCCTAGTACCAAAAAATACACGTAGTTAGAGAACCAGTCCATATTGGAAGAGCCCGTCCATGCATGCTGCAGATGTGACGGCCCTGAAGTTGAGTGGACTCTCATCTGATTGAGAGTTATCAACACCGATAATTGCATGTATAAAGTATTTGTTTCATAATTGAGTGGACTAATTTAGGGTAGTAAACGAAATGAAAAATTATCGAAAAGGAAATAAATAGCAAACAAGGAAGCAATATTGACGGAAAAGAAATGAAAACAGAATATTCTAAAAAATAGCAAAAGAGGGGGCAGAAAATTTCAGGGAAACGAAACCAACATGGAAATTCCCAAATAACCAATACAATTTTTTTTTTTAAATTCAACCTAACCACATTACTCCGAGTCTGTGATTTTCTTTGATGTTAGCTTTTGGTACACACCATACAGAGCGGGATTCTCTAACATTGAGAAGCAACGCCAGGGAAAAGAAGGGAAAGAAGTTAGGGTAGTGTGGCCTAATCACCTGTTATGTACCTTAATTATTTCATTAGGTAATTACTGTAGATATAAAAACATTATAAATTTAATTACACCATATTTTTCCTATATGCAATTACTCTAAAATGCATAACACCAATTTGTAGTATACAAATCAATTTAAATCATTTGAAACTTGATCATAGGGTTTGAAAGAAGCAAAATTAGGCTACTGTAGCTTACCTAACTTAGAGGATCCAGTTCGGCGATATGTTGAGCACTTGAGCTGTCGCCTGTTAAAGTTGTGAGCTACTCTTTGTTGTCTGCTTCTTTATGTGCGTCGCTAATGTGTCCGTTTCCACTAGTAGAAAAAGGGGCTTCCGTCTAGACCTTTAGTACCGGTTTCCTTACGAACCGGTACTAAAGGGTGCATTAGTACCGGTTGCACTGCTCAGGCCTTTAGTACCGGTTTGTAAGGACCTTTAGTACCGGTTCGTGTCACGAACCGGTACTAAAGGTTTTTCTGCTCCCCACGCCTTTTTTGCTTTGTAAAATACAAATGAAAATGAAAGAAAATTCAAAAAATAAAATGTTTTCAAATTCTTGTAGTTATGCAACCTACTATTCGGTGAAATTAAGAAATTCGAATTTTGACTTTTTTTTGCAAAAAAGTTTGAAAAATGGTAAAATCGCATTAATTTTTGCATACGACGTCGGAAAAATGCGTATAATATATCAAAATCATCGTGAGAAAAAGTTACATCCGAATTCACCAGGGTTTACCCGGTTAGCCAATTTTTAGATTCTCAAAATTCCAAAATGAAAATATGAAAGCAAGAAGATTTTAGTTTTTTTCCAGAAATTTAGAATTTTATATATTTTTTATTTTAAAAAAAATTAAAATTAATAATTATAAGATTTTTTGAGTCCTAAAATATTACTATTACTTTTAGCAAATTATAAGATTTTCAAATTTTTAGGTTTTAGGTTTGGCAAAAAAATATTAATTTTTTTAAAAATAATTAAAAATAAGACAAATTAGAAAATTTAATTTAAATTATTTATTTAATATTATTATTACATCATTACTTTTGTTTATTAAAAGAATTATTTGGATTTTAAACAATAAAGAAGTGTGACATCGATCAACATGTTAATATGATTGATATGATAGTACTATCACATACATGCGCGCGAAGCACTTGGAAGTGGAACTCGAAAGTTAAGCGTGCTAGTGCGGGAGTAGTGTGAGGATGGGTGACCGACCAGGAAGTTTGATCACGGGTAAGTAATTTGACTAGAGATAAAGTGTAGTTAGAGACTAACGAAAATAATAGAAATTCTGAAAAAAATAAAAAAAAGGGAGTGAAAAAAATAAAATAAAAGAGGGAGTGCAAAATAATTAGAAAAAATGGATTAAAAAAATTAAACGAAATAGCCTTTATTACCGGTTCGTAAGGAACCGGTACTACCTTTAGTACTGGTTCCAAAACCGGTACTAAAGACCCTTTAAAACCGGTACTAAAGGGGGTTCTCTACTAGTTCCGTTCCCCGTTCCGTTTTCGACCATCGCCAAACCCGGCAAATAAGTTCGTGCAACTCCGTTACGATTACCTCGGCCCTACCAGGATCAAACCCGTGTGTACCCAACCCAAACTCGTGCGCAAGAAGCACCAGAAAGCCCGCTCCGGCCGCCACCCGCAGTCCACTCATGGAGAGCGCTCCAGGCGGCTCCCACGGCCAGGGCGGCGTCTCGCCGTCACCGGAGGCGGTGCGGAGGCTGCGCGAGATGGCGCTACGGGATCGTCAGGAGGGAGACGAGCTCGATCAGCCGGACGACCAGCTGCGCTCCAACGACCAACTCCAGGAAGACGAGGTACCGCCACCATCCTACAATATCGCTCAAGTCTCAGGCTAGGTGGATAATACATTTGTAGCAGAAAAACCGGAATCGTCATTGCAAACCACGATTGATTGTTGCTATGTTCCCCCCATGTGTTGTCCATGACCAATCTGCACACCGTGCTCTTTGTGTTATGTAGTGATTTGGAATCACTCCAACTTAATTTGTAATAAGATGATGCAGAATTAATTAGAGTGACACTTGAGGATTTGTAAAAAAAAAAGGTAAATACAGATAACTTAATACTACATAGTATTTGTTCTCTGAGACTTAGACTTAATAATTTTTGAATGCCAAAATCATGTGTTACAAAAACAGATGGTGAATCTGTGTTACAAAAACAGACGGTGATTTTTTTTATTTTTCTCAAATTTAGACGAATGTGCAATATAGTAAATTTCAAAACTCGCCGATGTAATTTTTCTCTGACGTATGGTTCCCAGATGCTCGCACTGGAGGCAATTTATGGAGACAAGCTAGATATTTTTGATGAAAAATCTGTGCCACGGTCGTTCCAGGTAATTCGGTTTTCTATATTTATTATTTTCTTGAGGAAAGTATTGTTGTTTTTATTGGTTCCAGACTTACAGGACACAACAATCACAAAAAAAGGGGATACTCATTTTTTCCGTCTTCAATTCTTTGCAGATCCATGTGCATTGTGAAATTCCAGATGGTATCTCTGTGTCCGCAGAACTTCTGCAGGGTGTTGATGATTACCCAAACAACCGGTTCTTTCACACATTCAGTGTCGAGCACTTGGCTCCAATATCACTGACATGCCTTATGCCTCCATCGTACCCGAGCCATCATTCTCCCTACTTCATTCTCGGTGTACAGTGGTTGGATAGTGTGAAGATTTCCTCCCTTTGTCACATGCTCGACTCGATCTGGGCGCAACAACCTGGGCAGGAAGTTGTTTTTGAGTGGGTGCAATGGCTGCAGAGCTCTACACTTTCTCATCTTGGCTTCGACGACGGAATAGTCATACGACAACCTGATGATAGTATGACAGATCCTGTGGATGTTGGTCTTGACAGAGAGATTCTCTCTGTAGACAATGTCGTTCAACGGTTGATCAACTACAATGACGAGCAATGCCAAGAAGCATTTCTGAATGGCCTTCATGTCTGCATGATTTGCTTCAGTGAGTACAAAGGTAATTCGTATGCCCCATTGATGCTCAGATACTCTCCCCGGTGCTCGTTTTCGTACTAAGTTATGTTTTGGCTAATAGGTGTAAATACACCTATTATGAAAAATGTATAAAAAACATATTCTAAATTGTAAAAAAAAATCGATATGAAATCTCGCGTGTACATCCGGGCATACTATGTTCCACACAAAGTTTCGCGAAAAAATAATATTTTTTGTGGCCTGTTTAAATAGACAAAAAATGTCTCGTGAAGAGTAATATCGGAGAATCTAAAATTGTTTTTTTTTCACAGGTCACATAAAATGTTCTTTTTTCCCAAAACTTTGTGTGCAAACATAAGGGATCTCCAAACATAAAATGTCTGGACATAGGCGCAACTTATTTTCCAGCTTTTTTTGTCATTTTGAAATGTGATTTTCATGCAATGGGTGCATATACACCTAGGAGGCAAAGTGGATTTTTGTCAGATCAGGTCTATTCTTGCAGGACTTGCTATTCGTTATTTCACAACAGGGTGGCTCCATGGAGCCAGGGGACCATGGTTTTAACTTTCAACCCATATGCAATCCAAATTCCGATAAAGTTTTCTGGAATTTTAGTCCCCTGGTATATACCCATTAGAAGAACTCACCTACTTTGCAATGAGCACAAATTTCAAAGAAAATACTCGTACTCTGATATTGCAGGGCATATCTAGTCTCATGATATACTGTTTTTATGTAAAATCAGCACATGCCATCATTAGAAATAAGTACAATTCTAATTTTAGTTCAGACTTATTTCACCTAGTTAGTATACAAGTTAAACCGGACAAAGGAAATACCTTTTTTTTTTTTGGAGCAACTGGCATGAGCTCTGCCTTTTCATTAAGAAAAGGGAAAATGACCAGTTTATAAGGTTGGTCATAGTGGGGAGTAACTTAGACTAGTAACATATGTCATGTTACTAGTCTAGGTTATTATCTTCATAGTGGGTAATAACTTATATGTGGTGTCATGCATTGTATCATTTATTATATTGTAGACTCATCTTGCCTTGAGATGTGTGATGTTATGGTAACATAGCTAGTTACCACCTCACTCTCTTTCTTCATTTATTAGCATGCCATATCACCAAAATGCTTTGAGATGTGTGATGTTACTAGCTACGTTATTCCCACTATGAGCAGTCTAAGGTAAACTGACCGAAATACCTAATTTTTGTGTGCCTCATATCTAAACGATACTAACAAATTTGGTGCACGGTGCTCCTGCTAACTGTATATACTGTGAGTAAATAAAAGTAATTTACAAGGTTCCGCTGAAAC
Source organism: Lolium perenne (assembly GCF_019359855.2). Lineage (NCBI taxonomy): Eukaryota > Viridiplantae > Streptophyta > Magnoliopsida > Poales > Poaceae > Lolium > Lolium perenne. The sequence continues at coordinate 283,629,194 of NC_067245.2, forward strand.
CAATGTACAGCACAAACAACTAAAGAACCTGACTTATTCGACGACAAGCTTATATTCACTGCAATAATATAAAATTGTAAGCATCTTTACAAAGTTTCTATAATTTCCAAGATTAGCACAATTAACCGTGGGCATGTTTCTATAATCATGGACAATCCTAGTTCCATCATGTCTGGAATCTGGAATTCCAAAAGTTAAATTTGTATCTTTTGTTTATTATCAGGCATCGACTTCATAAAACTTCCATGCGGTCATTACTTTTGCCGGAATTGCATGGAAACATACTCAAGAATGCATGTGAAGGAAGGATCAGTCATGAAATTGGTGTGCCCTGATAACAAATGCGGAGGCTTCGTTCCTCCTAATCTACTGAAGAGCTTGCTAGGAGAGGTAGATTTTGAACGGTGGGAAAGGTTGATACTCCAAAGGACTCTGGACTCAATGGCTGATGTAGCTTACCGTCCAAGATGTCAAACAGCTTGCCTGGAAGATGAGGACAACGCCCAGTGCTCCAAGTGCCTCTTCAGCTTCTGTACCCGCTGCAGAGATCGTCGTCATGTGGGGGAGAGATGCCTTACTCCGGAAGAAAAGCTTCTCTCTTTGGAGGTTCAAAATTTCTCTGAACACTACATATTCTCTTTTTTGTAGGAAGTTCTGAACTATCATCTCATCCTCAATTCAATCCATCTAAACTCTACATATTCTGTTTTTCCTGTCACAAGTATTAGCTGCGATATTCACTATAAGAGCTAAATTTCAAAATTAAGAACTAGGGACTTGGGGATGAAAAAAATTTATTAGATATTTCATGATATATAAAACATATGTAGTTCAGAACTTGTAAATATAATTTTCTTTAACACTTTAGGCTTGAGATCACAGTGTTCAGTGTACTATTTGTTTTACACAGGAACGCGAAAAGGTACGCAATTTATGCAAAGGCTATGCTGGATCAAGTAACTTGGCAGATGAAATACGCAGTATCAAGGAAATACTTCGTTCTTCTGTTCCATGTCCGCATTGTGGCACTGCAATCTCACGCGTGTCAGGCTGCGACCACATGCGTTGTAGGAACTGTAATAAGTCGTTCTGCTATGGTTGTCGCAAGCCACTAAATCCTACTCATACAAGGTAGGTTCTTCTGTTCAAGTGAGCACCTGTCAAACATCATGTCCCATTGATATTCTCTGAATTCCAAATCTGAACCTGTGCTCCCCTTTGAAAGTGAACAATGTAGAAGGGATTATGAGAAGCTGACAGAGAAGCTGGATACGGCTGGTTCTATCAAAGAGCTAGTGAGAAAACTGAAACTGGGAGTATGCAAACCGCATCCGTGCCCGAGTTGCCACCAGATAACTTACAAGGTAATTTTTTTGTTGGCTGTAGATAGCTGTTGATTAGTTTTATTGGGATATGAAGTTAGTTGTAGTTTATTGACTTTCCCACTTGATTCTGGTAAACGAAAACATCATCTCTGATGTGAGCAGCTGGGAAACAACAACCACGTCTTCTGTGAGGCCTGCCGGGTTCATCATTGTGCTCAGTGCCGGAAGGTGGTGCGGAAGAGCTCAGAGCACTATGGCCCTCGAGGGTGCAAGCAGCACACTGTCAACCCCGACATTGCCAAGACTAGACCAAAGAAGAAGGATGACTCTCAATTAGCATCCTTGTGAGGATATCTAAGGGTGAGGAATTTGTTTCAGCTACGGTGAAGCTGTTCCTCGTTGAGAAGAACAGTTATATTCCCGTGCCTGTACATTTATATATACAGTTTCAATTTTCAAATAGCAATAGTTGCACCTACAATTTCATTTTTACCGTGAATGTTATCGATGATTAGTGAAATCTCTCAACCCAGAAAATCATTTTGTTTTTACGTTGAGGAACATCAGTTATGCACAAGATCTTTATAACTGCAAAGTTTTCTGGATTCAGGGTAACAAAACGTTGGCAATAAGCCCGTACAATTTTTTCTTCGAAACAAAAAAGGCATGCGTTGCTTCCTTTGCTGCTCTCACATACCTTTTAAGTACTTGATCGCTGGACATTAAAGTTCTTCTTGGTGTCGTGCTATCACAATATCACTGCCCATCTGTAGCGAAATGTGTTCATCCCTTTGCCTGACCCCTAGCACCCCTGCAACTCCTTCTGAATGAGAATGTATTTACACACCTAAACTGGAAAGTGCTGTCCCGTTTTAGGATGACACTGGGGTCTAGGTCCACATGTCCAAGAAACATCGTATGATATTTTCCAAATCGGTGACATCTGCAACGGTTCTAAGCAATATGCCATCAGTATACAAAGAATGTATTTCTACTGTGTTTCACCATGTTTCATTGCAGGTCAATTCGTGTAATTCTCGTGCTTGCATCTGGAATGTGACGAACTTGATGAAACATTTCAACACGTAATGCAAAGCACCAAATAGACGGATAAAACACGCATGGTAGAAACGCCACTTTCATCACTAGACTGATTGCTAGATGTCGTAGGAATTTAACTCAGTTGATAAACTGCGCGCCTGGTTTTTGCCGACGAATGGACTGAACGTTCCAGGTTCAGTCTCAGACGTGGTGCTCCGTGCAGCTTCTACTCCTCTGGGAGGAGAACAAAGATACATGTGTGAGAAAAATGAAGCAGGAATGATCGATCTCGGGCGGTAGAGATTCAGAATTATTGGAAACTACGCTACCAGCCTGCCGAGCACTTTGGCGTGCAACTCGTGGTTTTTGGCCACCAACTGTCTTGTGACCAGTGAGGGTGGTGACGGCGAGCATCAGGATAGCGAGCGGTGCATTTTTTGTGTAGCATATTGTTTGTATTTTCAATCCAAAGAACAGATATGTAACATTGTAGCAAAAGCTCTAAACAGATACCGAAAATCTTCGAAGCAAAATAATCTTATATTTGTAGCATAATTTTTTATTTTATTAATAAGTCTGTATGTAACATTGCAGCGAAATCTCAACACAAAAGAGAAAGTTGTTGAAGAAAAATATTTGTATGTTTGCAGCATAATTTGTTTACTTTCACAGTAGAATAAAAGCACTAATGTAGCACTATAGCAACTCATAAGAAAATCGAAAATGATTAAATCAAAATTGGTGTATGTTTGTAGCATAATCTGTGTACATTCACAACAAAAAAGCATGTATGTAGCATTGTAGCAAAATATCACAACATACTCGAAAATGATTGAATCAAAATTTGTGTGTGTCTGTAGCACAATTTGTGTACTTTCACAACAAAAGAAAATCACGTATGTATCATTGCATCAAAAGGTCATAACAAAATATAGAAAATGATCAACCAAATTGTTGTGTATATGCAGCATAATTTATGTACCTTTACAACAACCAAAAAGTACGCATGTACCGTTACACAAAAAATGTCACAACAAAATACTTAAATCAATTGAGCGTCGGCTACAACCCTTCGCAGCAAAGGCTGGCCTTTAGACAACAAGCGTAAAATAAAATTTAAATACCTAATAACAATAAAATCCAAATAACCTTGTGTGGACATAACAGATCAACACATGCATGCATATTAGTACATTGGTCCTTGACTGGTGGTCTAGTGGTGCATGCCTAGGAGTAGGAAAAAGAGCCAAGTTGTATGGGTTGTCTAGAGCATGTGAAGGCATAGTGTTGCACTGCTCCGTGTGTACGAGTAGGAAAAAATCAACCGTAAACAGCTATAGGGTCCACCATGTGTGAACGGTAGAAGCAATAGTCAACGGACCGAAAATCATCGACGAGACAAAAAAACTACGTGCATTCAATATGAACCGGCTGATGCATTAGCTGATTGAAAAATGACATTTTTCTAATATACAAAGCCTGCCAAGGCCCCCCATGTCAAAGTGGCAAAAATATTGTATTTGTTTAAAGAAACGAGTTGTCATCCATATCGGGAGTTTAAATTCTGTAGGCTGATTGTGTTCGATGCCTCTTACCGCAACACTAAAACATGAAAACATTTTGATGTGTGTAGTAGTAACAACTTATTAGGAGTCAGTTGTAACATGCTTTGAGCGGACTGTACCGAGTAAGTAGCAACTATTTTCGGCTTTGCTGAAGCCGAGGCGACTGTAATTTCATCAAGGGTTGTTGATTTACCGGCCATACAATTTCTCCATGATTCGAGCACAGTGATCCAGAGACGGGGGTGGCGTTAGAGGCAAACCTAGACCATGATGGAGATGACGAAAACATGACAATGTGGTGTGGATGCGACGATTGAGACAAGAAGAAATTCGAGCTTACCAGTTTGTGTGGGGGTAACAACAAAGCCCGGAATTAGAGGTATAGGAGCTATATGGATGGACTACCGATAAGAACGACTGTACCATATATTAGTAGATTTTTCCTATGAAATTTGAAGGATAATTATGTACACATAAATGCACTTGGGAGACCCATGGACCCTGCTAGTTCATGTCTCCGCCACTCCGCTCATTAAACTTGACAGTGTCGCAGTCGAGTGGTCATACTTTCTCACCAAAATTTATGGACACAAAATACTCAATATCCACGTACATGTTATTTCTCCATTCCCTTAAATTACATATGAGCCTTTTACTAAGTTCCAAAAGACAACTTTTTATGCACTTGGATATTGGCTCTCGTGATCATTGAAGGGATAGTGTAACAGGAGAGTGTTATCACCAGAATTTGACCGAGTCAGAGGTGGGCCGCGATCAATATGGGCTTGAAGATATGTGCATGGAAGAAATGCGTGAATCGGCCTTGTGTACCAAGTTTGGGCTAGTTTGCCCTTGTATCTGTAATTTATTAGATCGTATCTTAAGTTAGAAGTTAGAGTTTTACCCGTGCACGGTTAGGTGCACGCCTGAATTAGAAAGTCCCTTGGACTATAAATATGTACCTAGGGTTTATGGAAAAAAAACAACAACTCACGTTCAACCAAACAAACCAATCTCGGCGCATCGCCAACTCCTTCGTCTCGAGGGTTTCTATCCGGTAAGCGACATGCTGCCTAGATCGCATCTTGCGATCTAGGCAGCACAAGCTCCACGTTGTTCATGCGTTGCTCGTACTGAAGCCTTGTTGATGGCGAGCAACGTAGTTATCATAAATGTGTTAGGGTTAGCATAGTTCTTCGCGTAACATGCTAGCGTAGTGCAACCCTTGCATGTCTAGCCGCCCTCACACCTATCTCAGGTGTGGGGGCGGCACCCCGCTTGATCATTATTTAGTAGATCTGATCCGTTACGATTGCTCCTTGCTCTGCAAGGATTAGTTTAATATCTACAATAGTTAGGCCTTACGAAGGGGTGGAGGATCCAGCGGCACGTAGGGTGTCGTTCGCAAGTCCTAAACAGGATGTTCCGGGGATCAACTTCATGTTGGTTTTTAGGCCTTGTTTAGGATCGGCTTACGATCACCGTTCGTGGCCGCGAGGCCCAACCTGGAGTAGGATGATCCGATTATGCGGTGAAAACCCTAAATCGTCGTAGATCTCATTAGCTTTATCTTGATCAAGCAGGACCACCATACATTCGTGCACCCCGTACGAATCATGGGTGGATCGGCTCCTTGAGCCGATTCACAGGATTACCTGAGAGCCGATCGAGGCTCGTATTTAATGTTTACGTGTATGCCATGCAGGAAATTAAGCGAGGCATCTCCATCACCTTCCTGACCAGGTATAGGTCAGGTGGCACGCCCTTGCACTTCGCATCGGACGTGTGACCAGAAGAGCTTTGCGGGCCGTCGCTCGGAGGGGTCTCAGCCAGCCGCAGCTCTAGGCTCTTCCCGGCTCTACCGTGTTGACAGTCGCTGCCCGCCGGTGGGTTTTGGCAGTCAACACATTCTGGCACGCCCGGTGGGACAATCGTCTACATCAACCACATCGCCATCTACATCTGAGATGGCGGACGGCACGCCAGTCACCTACGAGGAGCTGCCCGACGAGCTCAAGAAGAGGTATGACGAGATCAAAGTCACCCTCGAAGCCGACCTCATTGGCTCTTTTCAGAGAACCCGTTCCCATGGCATCAGATGGAAGGGGTTCTCACCGGAAGGTGCACTCGATGGGATAGACCTCTCTGCCCCGTCGGAGGAACGCACCAGGGGCCTACGGCAGGAGATCAACTACTTGGTGGCTCATTCGCTACACCGCCACTCTGAGAACCTGGTCAACACGTTGGAGCGTGTCGCTCTTCGCGTGATCCAGGAGATCATGAGGCACCAGTACTCGCCGTCAGGACCAGCTCTCGGGACGCATCAAGGAGAGTTGCCACTCCAGTCCCGTCCACCGCTGCCATATGCGTTGGCAGCACCAGAAGTGCCGGCTACACCGGCATTCGTCGTCTACAAGATTGGTGGTGACCCTAGTGACTACCAGTTCTTGCCTGAGGCGCCTAAGGAGATCCCTCACGGATACGCGTGCACGTATGTGCCAGATTGTGGCAAGCGGGCACTCACGAACCAGGCCACAACATCAGGGACTCCGGCGAAAACAGGAGGAACGTCAGCGACAGAGCTTGAGAAGCAGACGTGGCTAGCTAAGTACGCCACCCCGACGAACCTCCAGAGCTCAGCTCCTGCAGTTGGCTCAGAGCTGGAAAAGCAAACATGGCTGGCTAAGTACGCCACCCCGGCGAATCTTCAGAGTTCAACTCCTGCAGCCAGCACAGCGGATCAGATCAGTACCATACTGAGAGACCAGTTCGGCATGGTGCCGAAAAGAAGGGCAATCGGCTATTCCAAGCCGTACCCCGACGAGTACGAGATGATCCCGCTGCCACCTAAATATCGGCTCCCTGATTTCTCCAAATTCAGTGGATCAGATGGCTCCAGCTCCATCGAGCACGTCGGCCGATATTTGGCACAACTAGGACCGGCTTCAGTGTCGGATCAGCTACGCGTGAGGCTCTTCTCACAGTCCCTCACGGGATCGGCTTTCGGATGGTATACCTCATTGCCACCAGACTCTATCCGGACTTGGAAGTAGTTGGAAGAGCAGTTCCATATGTAATACCATTCAGAAGCTTCCGAGTCTGGCATTGCCGATCTAGCACAACTACGTCAGAAGCGCGGAGAAGCGTGACGAGAATACATCCGGCGCTTCGGGCATCTTAGGAACCGATGCTATTCGGTTCGAATAATCGAAAAGGAAACGATCGAGTTGGCAGTAGCAGGCCTTGCAACACAGCTCAAGGACATGGCCTCCCAAGCAGATTATCCCTCGGCGGCGCACATGGTTCAGAAGCTGTCAGCATATGAACAGCGCCACCGGACTGTACCAAGACAAGTTCAAACGTGCGGTAGTCCTGGTCGATGCGGAGGAAGACGAAGTTCCTGCGGGAGACCATGAGGTCGCAGGGGCTAAATGGACTAGGGGAGCAACCCCCGTGTCCTGCCAATGGGTACAGCCACCAGGCCCACCCAGGGGATTTGATTTTGACGTGACCAAGACTGAGCAAATCTTCGACCTCCTGCTCAAGGAGAAGCAGTTGACGATTCCTGAAGGTCTCAAATTCCCCACGGCGCAAGAGCTGAACGGAAAGCCATACTGCAAATGGCACAACTCGCTCTTCCATGCCACCAACGACTGCAGGGTGTGGCGTCAGCACATCCAAGCGGCGATAGAGAAGGGGCGTCTAATTTTCAACCAGTACGCCATGAAGGTCGATACCCAGCCCTTCCCCGCCGTTAACATGGTAGATTTCACCTACCCTGAAGGTTGCCAGCCAGGATCCTCGTTCAGCATCAACATGGTAGGACCTGGGAATCACTCTGGCAAAGATGGAGATGAGGGCAGCTGCTCTCATAGCAAGGACACAGAGGAGGCCGCTCCACGCGATCGGCTCCATCATGATGGCGAGCGCTACGTCACGAGAGGGAGAGGTGAAGAACATTAGATATCGGCGACCTCTCTCTGATCACCTCCTCAACAAGTATGTAAGGCAGTATGACCAACGCCGACAGTCCAGCTATGATGATGAGAGGGATCGTCTGGCTAGAGAAGCCAGAAGACATCGTCGGCAGGATCGCGATGAGGAGGAGCACGAGCGCCGTGCCACGGAAAAATCAAGGGAGCAAGATGACAACGCCGGGCATTGGGACTGCCTTCTTCGGACATCGCTGGGATTCAGGAATGAGCCGATTGCCCACAATCGGCAATTGCCCAGAATGCAACCAGAAGAAGAAGGAGGCAGCCAACGTGTCTGTGTTCAAGCGCCTAGGGCCTCTCCCGCCACAAAGTAAACGCGCTGAGTCACCTCGTTGGGCGGATCTCGAGGATTCAGAAGATGAGGGAGAAGAAGAAGAAGACAGGTGCCACCGGCCAAGGTGGTGCCCTGACGGACTCAGCCGTTCCCAAAAGCGCAGGGTTCAGCGGTTGCGCGGCCTGGAGGAAGCCGAAAGGTTGTACTTGCATACGCTAAGGAAGGCACGACCTGATCTGGCTGCGAAAGTTCAGCGGACCCTGGGTGAAGAGGGTCGTCCACGGAAAATGGAGTGGCGCCCCAAGCAAAGGAAAGCCGATGATGAAACATCGGCTGGTACAAACATGGTGTTCATCCTTCCTTCGGAGTTCAGTGCTCCAGGATTAGACGAGGTACCCGTGGCACAACTTGACTGCGGCCCACGGCCGGTTATCTTTGAGAAGCCACGAGAAAAGAGCTACAGACATCTGAAGGCCCTGTACTTGCGAGGATATATCGATGGGAGGCCTGTAAATAAGATGCTGGTGGACACCGGAGCGACAGTTAACATCATGCCGTACTCTATGCTACGTCGGCTGGGACGTTCTAGCTCAGATCTAATCAAGACCGACGTGACATTGAGCGATTTCAACGGCCAAGCGTCTGAGGCACAAGGTGTTCTGAACGTGGACCTGACCGTAGGAAGGAAAACTATCCCTACAACGTTCTTCATCGTCGATAGCACGAGCACTTATGCTGTTCTGCTAGGAAGAGATTGGATCCACGCCAACTGCTGCATTCCCTCCACGATGCACCAATGCATAATACAGTGGGATGGAGATGAGGTAGAGGTCGTCCAGGCCGATGACTCAGCCGAAATTTCAACGGCTGGCATGAACGCATGGGAAGCAGCAGGCCAAGAACCCCTCTCAGGTATCAATTTGGACGACTGCGAGCGCATCGACGTGACGAAGGGAAGGGTTAAGCTGGTTTTATCCACTGGCCTGACCATGTAGCTTAAACGAAGCGGTGATCAAACATGGCAAGGCTGATCCCTGTGATCGGCCCCAAAAATATTATGAAGGAACATTACAGAACCTTCAGTCAGCGCTCCAATAGATATGGAGGCCGATTCCAGCAATCGGCCAAAATTATCCTCACCACATGTTCTGCTTGTGTCCGTCCTTGTTCCTACCGGAGCCGACGTATGAATTACAGAGCCGATATCTGCCATGCCCTGACAGATTCGGCTCGGGGGGCACCTAAACACGATGAACTTGGGAACAGATGTAGGAGGACATGTGTGCAATGAAATATTGGGGGCCGATAGGCCAGTAAAAAAAATTTTTTTTGGACAGCCGATGCAAGGGCATCGACTTTAGAATTGAGAAGCAGCCGATGCGCAGCCATCGACTCTAGTGGAATTATGCGAGGTTTACTGAATCTCCACCAGATCCCGGCCAACTGTGGTGCCTTCTGCTTTGTCGCAGGAGTAAAACAATGGAAGTTGCTTCAAGCTGATCCGGGTACCTGAGACTTCTTGTTGATATTAGTTCAGCCGTGTTGACAGAAGGGGTATATCGGCTGTCTAAGGAAGAAAGGGGATCGGCTTTGGCGCATTCTCTCTAACATTCTCGCCTCGAGTAAGGCTCGGGGGGCAGCAGGCCTGGTGGATACTCTGTCTTGTTCTGTTCAAAGAGCCGATTGGGATACCATCGGCTGATCTTTCATTGCAACCTTCTTCACAAATGATGAGTATTGAAGAGGACCATTGGGTTTGGTTGGAAGGATTCAAAGGTTTTCCTGAAGAATTTTACATTATCCACCAGATTTAGAAAATCATCAGCTGAAGAAGGGAAGGGTGAATTTCAAAGGACTGATGCGTTGCTATCGGCTCATTACGCATTGGCAAAGGGGGCGAATCGGCAAGGTCAGTATGAGAAGGAATCGGCTAAATTAAGCTCAAAGGAAATCGGCAAAATCAAATTGGGGAAAAGTTCTTCATTGATAGGCGAGATTTCTTACATAAAGAGCTGATTGCTCTCAAAAGGAAATACTAGGGGATACATTGCCCCATCTACTACTACTGGCCCTATTCTAGAGGTCCTATCTACGGGCCGTCACTGCCCTCGTCGTCGCCGTCGTCGCCGCTATCGGCGCTGCTTCCGGCGGGCTCGTCGTCGCTCCAGTGGCCGCCGACCGGGCCCTCATTGTCCTCATCTTCTTCGTCAGCGTCATCGTCGCTGTCGAAATCGCTGAGGTTGCCCGGCCAAGGGCAGAACCGCTTGGCCGGCGGCTCGTCGGAGGAGGTGTCATCCTCCTCCTCTTCTTGCTCCTCCTCTTCCTCTTCGGAAGAGGTGAAGTCGCAGGAGAAGCTGTCGTCGTCGCTCTCCTCCTCCGTTTCCCCAACGGCGAGGAAGCGGAGGTCGCTCTCCCCGTCGGTCAGGGACTTGTCGTCCTCTGACCAGATGGAGAAGTCGTGGCTAGACTCCTCCCCGGCCGCAATGGCGCGGCGGGTGTTGGCCGCGTGGACCTCCGCCGGGTTGTACTCCGGCGTCGGCTCACGGGACGTGGAGGACTGGCTGGCAAGATCCGATGGGGCAGAGGAGGAAGAAGACATGGTGGCGCAGGAGGGCTTTTGGAGTGCTAATGCAAAGGAGATGCAGAGGATAACTGTTCGTAGCGGTTAAATAAAAGGGGATATAGTGGAAATTCAATGCCACAGCAGTTTCCGAGGAAGTGGTGCCTAAAGAAAAAAAAAACTGCCAAGTCACGCGGAGAAGTTGAGAAGGCAAGGCATCATGATGAAGGATACTGCAACGGTTCTGCCACGACATGACCCGACGAAAGAAAGCAGAGTGATTTTGGAATTACCAATTCCAAAACCAGGGGGGCATGTGTTATCACCAGAATTTGACCGAGTCAGAGGTGGGCCGCGATCAATATGGGCTTGAAGATATGTGCATGGAAGAAATGCGTGAATCGGCCTTGTGTACCAAGTTTGGGCTAGTTTGCCCTTGTATCTGTAATTTATTAGATCGTATCTTAAGTTAGAAGTTAGAGTTTTACCCGTGCACGGTTAGGTGCACGCCTGAATTAGAAAGTCCCTTGGACTATAAATATGTACCTAGGGTTTATGGAAAAAAAACAACAACTCACGTTCAACCAAACAAACCAATCTCGGCGCATCGCCAACTCCTTCGTCTCGAGGGTTTCTATCCGGTAAGCGACATGCTGCCTAGATCGCATCTTGCGATCTAGGCAGCACAAGCTCCACGTTGTTCATGCGTTGCTCGTACTGAAGCCTTGTTGATGGCGAGCAACGTAGTTATCAGAGATGTGTTAGGTTTACCATAGGTCTTAGCTTAACATGATAGCGTAGGGCCACCCTTGCTTGTGTAGCGGCACTAACACCTAGCTAGGTTGTGGGGGGGGCACCCCGCTTGATCATTATTTAGTAGATCTGATCCGTTACGATTGCTCCTTGCTCTGCAAGGATTAGTTTAATATCTACAATAGTTAGGCCTTACGAAGGGGTGGAGGATCCAGCGGCACGTAGGGTGTCGTTCGCAAGTCCTAAACAGGATGTTCCGGGGATCAACTTCATGTTGGTTTTTAGGCCTTGTTTAGGATCGGCTTACGATCACCGTTCGTGGCCGCGAGGCCCAACCTGGAGTAGGATGATCCGATTATGCGGTGAAAACCCTAAATCGTCGTAGATCTCATTAGCTTTATCTTGATCAAGCAGGACCACCATACATTCGTGCACCCCGTACGAATCATGGGTGGATCGGCTCCTTGAGCCGATTCACAGGATTACCTGAGAGCCGATCGAGGCTCGTATTTAATGTTTACGTGTATGCCATGCAGGAAATTAAGCGAGGCATCTCCATCACCTTCCTGACCAGGTATAGGTCAGGTGGCACGCCCTTGCACTTCGCATCGGACGTGTGACCAGAAGAGCTTTGCGGGCCGTCGCTCGGAGGGGTCTCAGCCAGCCGCAGCTCTAGGCTCTTCCCGGCTCTACCGTGTTGACAGTCGCTGCCCGCCGGTGGGTTTTGGCAGTCAACAGAGAGTTGGCCTTGTCTATGCTATCCAAACCGTCGTCATGGTGGCCTTCACTAGAGAAACAATGATATAAGGTGTGATACAACACAACATTTTTCCGAGAAGGGGGCTTGGCCCCTGCCTCTACATCAGTTGATCACACTACCATGATATGAGATGTCGTGAAGTAGCTTGTAGTGGTGAAAGAGGGGACGACGAGTAGTTAGGGATCCATGTTCTTCCACATACGCTTTCATCAATTTGATCCAAGGGCAAGGAGATGGTTAACCCAAAGGTTGTTGAGTATAATGCTCAACAACTTAGATTGATCTGTCATTGTCTGGCTATTGTCAGATATAGAAGATGAACGCAAAATACTAAAGCATAAGGTAATGTTTTTCATAGAATCTAACCTTCTAAGAAACTAGAGTGCCAAAATCCATCCATACAAAGTTTTGTTGGCTCATTCATTTATTCTACATGCTACATAGAAAAGAAACACGGGAAAGTATGATCCACCCTATGAGGTTTGAAATTTAGGGGCTTTCAAGACCGACTTATGCATTTTTGAAACACTTCGAGGTTCTTCGTGATTTTTTCATTCCTAGGATATATAATGCTAGTGTCGGTGTACTAATTTATATGACCAATTCATAATTTAGAGCATCTCCAACACCCCTTGGCATCCCTATCTACTTGCCAGCAAGTAGGAGGCTCCCTACTTTAGAGAGGTTCTTGTTTTGGCGGGTATACTCCAACTGTCCCGTAAAGTCTCACCTATTCTTTATTTCCCTCCCTTTTTCATATCTAGCTTACACAAGCTATATGCATGAGAAATATATTGAGTTCTTGACAACCATAATTCAAACATGTTTCTACTACAAAAAATGATAATATTTCAAATTCAAACTTTTGAAAACCACAATTAAAATCTGAATCAAAGTTTTGCACACATAGTATGCACCAAAAAAGTAAAAAAATGTTCATCAACCAACATATAAAGTTTCATGATTAAAACACATAAACTCTGAAGCTAAGTTCATGACACAAATATAAAGCAAGATAAATCAAACACCCATAATGGTATTGCAAGCCATGATTCTCGCATTCATGCCATCAAAATACTTCTTTGGTTCTCATCCATAGAACTTGTATCACATAATTTTTAACTCTTTAGCAAATCTATTAATGCCATGTTTCTTTGACTGTATGTTCACCGTATGCTACTCAAGTGTCAGCTTCTCCGCCTCTATGCTCAGTTTATGTTTCTCGGTTAGTATTATTCTTCCTTCTTCTGTTCCTTCGCTGCATTTTGAATATTATTCTTTCACCATATTTATCCAAAATCACTATTGAATATGGTAGTACGACTCCTTATTCACTTTATCTTTATTTGTACCCACTAGTCGTTTGGCACATTTGGAGGAGCCCAATTTTTCCACATCTTGTGATTCTTAAGAAGTGTCGACAATGGATAAGCACAAATAACATTTAATGCATGGTTTCACTTTTCTTGTATAAGGACATGAAATCTTTGATCCAGCATAGCCTCATGGGCGAAGGTAAACATGAATAAGCTACATACATTGCAAGTATGATACATCAAAAACATATGCTAGATACTTTAGTTAACTTACATTCTCCTGGAATGTTTTTGCCACTTTCGGGACGTATCTCAATATGTTCACACACAACACAAAAATTAGCTCACGCTCTCTTGGATGGTGGCCCACCTATGTGGAAGAGGATTCTTACTAAGATCACATTTAAATATCCTTTCCTCATGAAACCAACCCTGAGATCTCTTCCAATAGGTAGTGGAATTTCGACCATTTTCTTGGACACCATCTTTTGCTTTCACCAACATTCATCCTCCTATGTACTATAGTTCTCCTCTCTTTTAGCAAGTGATTACTTGAACTTGTTATTATCAATTATAGACTGCTGCCCTTAAAAACAAAGGGCCTATATTGAACCCATAATTAAGCGTAGTGATAGATCGGAGTTAAGCTCAATACCGTAAATACTAAGGTATTTTTGTTCACACAGTGGCGGAGCATGACAATAATAAGGATAGGTCGGTCAACCCATAGTGGGCCATTTGTAGGCTATTTAGTGTTAATGGATTACATTCTAATAAAGTATAGCAGAATGCTTGCAGAAAAGAGTGGGCCACGACCTAGTATGGCCCAACTGTATCATCGCTACTGTGTTACATACGATGATTATTGATAATTTCCATTCATATTAATATGCAACAAAGCACAATCATACAATCACAACCAGTCTCACAAAACACTGAATCGACAAAGAAAGGTCACCTTAGTTGGTTTGGTGAATTTACCAAAAACATCCATGCACTTCGACACTTCATGGCTAGGATAGATAATGGTGACCTAATGGAGGTTGCAGATGACGCGTTAGTTCCATGAAGAGAATTGTATCGTATTGTATGATAGATGACCCACCATTAATAAGATGCGGTATTACTCCTACAGTTTTCCATCGGACCTTGCTCGTTCAATCATGATAGCAAGCATATTCGCCATAATATTAAAAAAACATGGGCGACAAGGTATCCCCTTGTCTTAATTTCCAATGTCATCATTGACCTTAATTAATAGCAACACAACCTCCTGACACAAAGCTACGAATCAAAGAATGTCACTCACATGCAAAGCCTTTCATTCTGGGAGTCTGCTGAAGGAAATACCACTTTACTTTGTCATAAGCTTTCTCAAAATCAATTTTTAAAAGTACCATATTTAACTTTTTCCTATGTAGTACATGCACTGTTTCATGAAGGATAACCACTCCATCGAGGATGTTACCACCTTCCATAAAGGAAGTTTGAGATGGATGAACCACATGATCTGCCACTATGTTTAGCCTCATTGTAGTGACTTTAGTGAAAAAATTAAAAATAACATTAAGGACACATATAGGTCGGTATTTTGAATCTTTTCTGCTCAATTAACCTTATGTAATAAAATTATCTCGCCAAAATTCAGGTGGAACAATTCTAGTTGTCCACTGAGAAGAAAATTGAACAATTCTAGAAGGTCCGACTTGATGACATCCCAGAAGTTCTAGAAAAACACTATTGGAAATCCATCTGGATCAAAGGACTTGTTATGTTCCATGAGGAAAAAAAAACGTTCCCACTTCCTCTCGGAATAAGGTGTAGTAATGTCATTCTTTTCCTCAGAAATCTGCAGAATATCGTTTGTTCTGGTCTCATCCAAAGAGAAGTTACCTTCTTCGGGTGCGCTGAACAGACCCTTATAATAATTTGAAATATATGCCTTGAGTTGATCATGACCTTCATGTTGGAAATATGCCCTAGAGACAATCATGGATGATGTATTTCCTAACATATTCATAAACAAAGGCTGTCCTTGTATGAACTATTGCATATATCATCGAATAAGTGATTCTGTTGTGGAACTATATGCTTATGTTGCTCATGCTATTTTATCCTTAGTCATCGAGGTTGCGTTGGACACAAGATTTAGACTAATATGCAATTCGGCTGGTGAATGTGTTCCACTTTTGTCATGGGCATGGTGATGCTAATTCGACTTAGACTCGGCTAAAGTGTTTAGCGAGTCAGACTGGCCCACAGTGAGATGCAACGAGCAAAGCAGCGTTTACATGTATCAATCAATGTAACCCTTAGGCCTGAGGTTATTGCATGATCCGAGTTGTGGATCGGCCGACTTAGATTCTGGCAAACGCTATTCTAAGAAGGCAGTCTACATTTAGACAAACAAAAATAAAAAAATCAGCTCAAAACTCAGTCTACATTTAGACAAACAAAAAGAACAAATTTTACTATGAACGGGGAATAGTATCTCACGCTATTCATTTCCAAATTTATCTTTTTTAACTCTCTAATTGTAGGTCGATTTTGAAGCAGCAGTTTTTTGGTGTTGTATATATAACACATATGTATGTTGTCAATTCTTTCGAAAATATTTAAACATATATTTATCTTAAAAATTTGATTTCATAGATCCTATCTAAAACAAGATTATCCCCCCGATTTCTGCAATTTGTACTAAACACTTGATGGTTTATTCTGCAATGTGGCGATGTTGTGTGGGCGGGATTAGCATTTAGCACCAGCCGAGTAGATCTAACCCGAGTAATAAATTATTAAACTAATAATTCATTTATTTTGTAATTTAATAGACAAAAATAAACCCGCCAAGCAAGTTCCAGAAAGTTCGTGCGGCACCTCGGGCGGTCGGGCCGCCACCAGGATCAAACCCGTCTACACTACACAGTACACACGCAGGCGCACACACCAATTTCCTCCCTACGCGGCAGCGGCACCGGCACCGCAGCAAACCGCCGCCGCCGCCACCCGCAGTCCGCGTATGGAGAGCCCTCGCGCCGGCGTCCACGGAGAGGGCGGCCACTCGCCGTCGCCGTCGCCGTCGCCGGGGGCGGCGAGGATGCTGCACGAGATGGCGCTCCGGGAGGGAGGGAACCTCGATCTGACGGACGAGCAGCTGCGCTCCAACGACCAGCTCCAGCAAGACGAGGTACCACACCACCACCCGCTCCCTCGCTACGGATTTCAGCCCTTGGGCCAGTTTCGCGGAACGGCATTGCGAATCCCTCTCGATCGTCCCTTGCAAAAAAAAAAAAAAAAAAAGAATCCCTCTCGATCGTCACCTCGCCGGCGGTTCTAGTCTCCAAAGTCCCCACCTTTTCTTTCTGAGATGAAATTCCTCACATTTCGCAAACCGGAACGGGCGAGCACCACCCGTTGCGTATCATGTTCGATGTCTGTGGTGGTACTTTACCGTGTATCCGTGAATCTGCAGGAGGGTTTTCAGTCCGCCCGCGCGCCCTCTGTGTAGATTGTGATTTCGAATAACTGCAACTCGATTGTAAGATCGATTTAGTTGGTACGCCGTGAATAGGCTAAATGGGCTTTGGAACACATGAACACATCTCTATTACCAATGGTCTAGCGGAGATATTTGCATAACTAAATGGACACTTCGGTTCCCTTTAGAATGACTGAACTCACAAAAACATTGATCCGTGAATTTAGATAAGTGTATATTACATATTTTATTCTTCGAGCCTAATAAAGCTGAGAAATTGTTATGTCAAAAGCATGCGTCCAAAGGGAGATGGTGAATATAGTTTTCTCAAGTTAGATAAATGGACATACTACAGTAAATTTACAAATTTTCTGCTAACGTAATTTGTTTCTCTGGTATATGATTGCATAGATGCTGGCACTGGAGGCAATTTATGGTGAGAATGTAGAAGTTTTTGGTGAAACGTCTGCACCTCGGTCTTTCCAGGTATATCTCTTTTCCTATATTTATTTATTTCCTTGTGGAAACTATTGTTGTTTTAATTTATTCCAGACTTCCCAGACTTGAAATTTATCCAAGAAATCAACAAAAGTGTGATGCTTCTTTCTTTCCATTTCGAATTCTTTGCAGATCCATGTGCATTGTGAAATTCCAGATGGTATCAGTGTGTCTGCAGAACTTCTCCAGGGTGTTGATGATTACCCAAACAACTGGCTCACATTCAGTGTCGAACACTTGGCTCCAATGTCACTGACATGCCTTATGCCTCCATCATACCCGAGCCATCAACCTCCATACTTTAATCTCGGTATACAATGGTTGGATCGTGCGAAGGTTTCCTCCCTCTGTCACATGCTCGACACCATTTGGGCGCAGCAACCTGGACAGGAAGTTGTTTTTGAGTGGGTGCAATGGCTGCAGAGCTCTATGCTTTCTCATCTTGGTTTTGATGGAAGAATAATCATACGACAGTCTGATAGGATGATGGGTCATGTGGATGTTCGGGCTGTTGGAGATATTCTTTCTGTGGAGGAGATTGTTGAACATTTGATCAGCTACAATGAAGAGCAATGCCATGAAACATTTCTTCGTGGCATCCATGTCTGCACGATTTGTTTGCATGAGTACACAGGTAACTTGGATGTTCCATTTGATGCAGCGGTACTCTCCTTGGTGCTCATTTTTGCACCGTGTTATGCATTAGATTATCTTTAACTATTTTGAGGTACTTACCGTACATAATCCACAACTCCATCTCCATTGTAACTAAAATCAATTGTTTTCAAAGGGCGAGCGCTACATATATAGTACTGTAGTATATATTGGACACGAATTTAATCCAAATTTTGGTATAGTTTTCCGAAATTTACTTCTGCGATATAATACTGATTAGAGGAATACACAAATTCTTGTGGATGCTTCTTGTGTCTGTTCATTGTGGGTATATAATCTATTTTCACACCATACTGTTTTTACAGAAAATCAATACATAGCTGCAGTCAAACAATCATTTGAAAATGTTCAAACTTGTTTCAACTAGTTAGTACACATGTAAACCAGACACAAGAAGCATCAAATTATTTTGTGCCCCATACCTAGGCAAAATACACACAATTTACAGGTTTTACAGAAACCAAGGTACAACCCATATGGCTAAAGAATCCAATCCCTTATTCATTGATAAGCTTATTTCGAATAAATATAATCTTTACAAAGTTTTTATAATTTTCAACACTAGCACAAGTAATCATGTCCATGTGTAATTCCGCTGAGCTATACTCATGAAAAAGCCAAGTTCCATCATGTCTGTAGTCTGGAATATTTATAAGTTAAACATGAATCTGTTATTCTTTTGATTACCCTCAGGCATTGACTTCATAAAACTTCCATGCCGTCATTACTTCTGCCGGAGGTGCATGGAGACATACTCAAAGATGCATGTCAAGGAAGGATCAGTCCTGAAATTGGTGTGTCCTGATGACAAATGCGGAGGCATTGTTCCTCCTAATCTTTTGAAGAGGTTGCTAGGAGATGCATATTTTGAACGGTGGGAAAGATTGATACTTCAGAAGACTCTAGACTCAATGACTGATCTTTCTTACTGTCCAAGATGTGAAACACCTTGCCTGGAAGATGACGACACTGCCCAGTGTTCGAACTGCCACTTCAGCTTCTGCACCCACTGCAGAGATCGCCGTCACATAGGGACAAGGTGCTTTACTCAAGAAGAAAAACTTCTTTCCTTACAGGTTGAAAATCCATCGAAACACTACACATTCACTTTTTTCTTTGTAATAATTGTTATTACCCCTACTTCGAACATATTAAGAACATGATCATTGGGATGCCAAAGTTGACTAAATTGTTTGTTTTTTTTACCTAAACCAGCCAAACCTGGTCCAAAGTGCAAAATTAGTGCGGCTCCACTGCTGCGTTATGTAGTATCTACAACAGTTGAATATACCTGCTCCAAAATGCAACTAGCGACACAATACCTGGTCAGAGTGCAATTTTCTCATGGAGAATACAGTACAATATAACTTTAATTGCCACATCGTGGCATTCTTAATACAAAGACGTGCAACCCTTCTGTGTATTCTAGAGAAAGATATAGCTCTACTTGCATATACCGTGTATATATTCTAGATACAGTAACTATTCATAACCTAATTCTGTTTTCTGAACACATTCTTTTACTTTAAGGTTATTGTAAAACATGGTGCCATTTCCAGTAAGATGGGCATTCCAATACCATCATTTGTTTAAGGCTATTCATCATTTGTCGTAAGACTCTTAGTGAAGTTCCATGCAATGAGAGCATTACTGAGATCAAAATGTTCAATGTGCTATTTGTTTTATATAGGGGCGTGGAAATGTACCCAACTTAAGCAAAGGCAATGCTGGGCGCAAAATTAGCGCAGATGAGATATTTAGCATCAAGGAAATACTTCGTTCTTGTGTTGCATGTCCGCATTGTGGCTTTGCCATCTCACGCGCGTCAGGCTGCAACCACATTCTTTGCAGGAACTGCGATAAGTCATTCTGTTATAGCTGTGGCAAGGCGCTAAATGAAGATCATACGAGGTATTCTTCTGATGTCCCCTTGTTAAGTTTGGTCTGTCAAATGTCAAGTATTCTGTTCTCTGGATACCGATTCTGAACGAATGCTGCCTTTTTTTTGAAAGTGAACAATGTAAGATTGATAGAGAGAAGCTGAGAGTGAATGTGGAGGTGAATGATGTTGTCAAAAAGATGCAGAAAGACCTGAGGTTGACACTGTCCAGAGCACATCCATGCTCGAACTGCCACCAGCCAAATTTCAAGGTAATGTTTTGGTGGCATTCATGCACCTTATGGATCTATACTCTGTAGTTTATTTATTTTTACTCGGTTCTGGTAAATGAAGACAGTCTCTGATTTGAACAGGTTGGTAACAACAACCATATCTTCTGTGGAACATGCCAAGTTCACTACTGTGCTCTGTGCCAGAAGAGGGTGTATAAGAGCACGGAGCACTATGGCCCCCGAGGGTGCAAGCAGCACACCTCTGATCTTGATTTTGTTTAAACTGGACTAAGAAGAGTGATGCTTGTGAATCAGAATCCTTTTGAGATAGATGATCCAAGGGCGAGCACTGGTTTCGGCTGCGGTGAACAGGATTAGTCCTGCACAGTTACAGCTATATACGCAGTTTCAAATAGCATTAACAGTCACATCTAGCACTCCTTTTGTTTTGCCGAGCATGTTTTTTTCGGATATTGCTGAACAACTGACCCTGGAGATCATTCTAGTTTTAAGGGGTGGAGCATCAGTTATGTGGAAGACCTTTATAACTGCAAAGCTTGCTGGATTAAGTACAACATGGTGTTTCTAAGCATTATGCCCGCGGCACTTTTTTTTTATCATGAACAATGAAAAACTAGGCGCTGCTTCCTTTGATGCTGTTAATCACTTGTTATTGGAATCGCTGAACTGTAAGCATACTTTCTCTTGGTGTTGCTGATATCAATGGCCCTCCGTAGGCACGGGATCATCCCTTTCCCGAACTCCCAGCACCCCCGGGACTTCTGCTCAACAAAAACGTATTTACACATCATTATCTTCTGGGTATGCGCTATACGAACGTATATCTACATATCGTATTCCTATGATGAAATAAGCACAGTACTATCGCAAAGAGGGGTAAAACATGCAGTGTAATGAGAGGATGACATGTGGGATCTGGGGGCAGACTTTGCTGACACGTTGTATTTGATACCGATCAATGTGGTAGGATTTTTGTACTCACTTGATAATTTACGGGCCTGGTTGTTTGTGAGGAACGCACTGAACGTCCCAGGTTCAGTCTCGAACGTGGCGCTCCGTGCAGCATCGACGCTTCAGGTTCGAGAGAAAGCAAGATAGAAGCATCAGAAAACGACTGGGCGGCAGAGATTCAGAAGGGTCAGCGAATGAACCAAGAGACCGACCTGCCGAGCACGGTTGCGAGCAGCTGGTAGTTGTAGTCATCGTCCATGTCATCCAGCATGCGAACTGTGACCTCGAAGAGATGGATCTCCTGGCCTCTCCGTTTCGCCGAGGTGTCGGCGCCCGCAACGGTGACCGTGATGGTGGCGACGGCGAGGGCCATCAGGACAACAAGCGGTGCCACCAGCTGCATTGTGGTTTTCGCCATGGTTTGCGCTGCGGCAGCTGAAGAGGTTTGTGTCTGTGTCTGTTCAGGGAGTGAACGTGGACTACCGTTTTATAGCATGCGCTTCCTCAGCTGAAGAGGTCTGAACTGTTACTATATGTGAAAATCTCATTTAAGATGGTTTATTACAACTGACGTTTCCGCTGCCTGCTAATGCAACATCAAAACGTGCAAAAATTCAATGTGCGCAGCAGTAACTGCTCTTTTTTTTCCCGATAAAGGGAATATATTAATATCAAGAAGATACCAATTACACCCGGCCTCTGCAACAACGCACCACCCTAATGGCACTACGGATGCACACAGCCAAAAAAAAGAAAAAAAACTAAGAAATAAAAGTCCCGCTACAGTATCTCGGGCCTAACAACAGCAATACATCCACCGCCAAGACAACACCTGAATTACAGATTCTCCAAAAACGACGCCTCCAAGAAGGAAATAGTGCTCAAACACCATCGTCGTCCGATCAAAGATTTTAGGTTTTCACCCTGAAGATAGTCACCGCTCTCAAAACAATGCCTCCACTAAGGTCATTGCCAGGCACAACCAATTAAGGCCAGATCTTGAGTTTCACCCTGAAAGGTAGGACTCTGCACTTCACCTGTGTTGTCGCCCCCACTTTCATACCGCTGCTGTGAAGCCCAGAACACCAAGCAAGTCCCTCAAC
This sequence comes from Lolium perenne, assembly GCF_019359855.2. Taxonomy (NCBI): domain Eukaryota; kingdom Viridiplantae; phylum Streptophyta; class Magnoliopsida; order Poales; family Poaceae; genus Lolium; species Lolium perenne. Next base: position 283,651,621 of record NC_067245.2, read on the forward strand.
AGCGCAGAGACATGAACCTCCCTTAGCTAGTCCTCCCCTCCGGCCTTCATGAAATTCTCTTCTTCCGACTTTCATCATGGATCCATAGTCACTTGATGTCAACACAGAAAAAGAGCTTCGCGCCGCTCCCTTCAGAACCAATCGGTCGGAATAAAAACATGGGTGCGCACGACCGAATACCTCCGATCCAGCAAACTCCAGGCAAAAGCACTGTTACATTCGCCGGCGGAGCCTTCCGGAACAACACTCCGGCCAGATCACGAGTCCAGGCCTCCGGTAGGTCCTCCTCTTCACGCAAGAGAGACCCTAGGACCGCCACCTTTATTCAGGTCGGACCCCCATGTCGGCGACCATCCTGGGTTGGCCACTCCAACCCTCCACCGGCGACACCATCGCCGGCTTCCAAGCTCCTCCATCTCGCCGCCGGAACGCGGTGATAGATCAAAAGATCCACCACCACCAACCGCATGCCGATCCTCTCCGGCGAAGAAGAGGGTCACCTCCACCTTCGAACCCAAGGCTGCTGCCCCGGGCGTCCTCGTACCGTGGGAGAAGCTCAAGATCATCGCCCCTCACCGGCGAGAGGCGGAGGAAAAGGCGATGTTCGCCTCCACCAGCCACCACCGCCGGCATGCCGCCGATGGGATGCGGGGAGGCCGCAGCCCGCAGCTGGATCGTCCCCGGGAGGACCGCCGCCGCCCCTCCATCCTCGTCCGACCGCCGCCGCCCCGGGAGGCAGAAGGGCCGCCGCCGCGTGAGAGACTCCTTAGCCGCCGTTCCCGACGCGTCACGAGGGAAGGCCCCCGCCGCCGCCACGCCCCGAGATCTTTGCCCCGGCGGCGCTGCTGGTGGTGGGAGGGTTGGGAGGCTAGGTGCGGGAGGCTATGGTTGGGAGGCTGGGTGGTGCTTATAAGATAGCTGACTGCTTATAAATACTACTTATAAGCAGTCAGCTATCTTATTAAAAAAAACAAGCAGTCAGTTTTTTTTAGATTCACTTGGCGGACTAGGAAGTAGCAAGTAGTTTTGTGGTTCTGGACTCTTTTGAACAGAACACAATGCACTTTGTACAGACGAGCGGGAATTTGGCGTCTGGGGAGCTGGATCCACAATCTGATAAAATCATAATACCAAATGAACATGCCAAATTTCAGTATCAAATTTGCCCTGACAAAGAAAACGAATAATATGCTTAGACGCAGATGCATAAACTCTGATAATGAATACTTCTCCAATAGATGAAGGACAATACTATGAAGTTTTTTTTACCATATTATCATAAATTAGTTGACACTCCCATATGCTTATATGCATATCTCAAATGTACCAACATAGTCACTTCTAACTAACCTTGCTTATAATTTTTTTTTGAAACGGAGCCAAAAGCTTTGCCTCATCCATTAATTAAGAAGAAAGTGCATAGTTTTTAGGAGAAAACCATGCGAAAACCATACAAAGACACCACGGGGCCAAGGCCACACTAGCCACGCCACAAGAACAAACCCACTCGGACACACTGCTGATACAAGCGGACGTCGACACACTCGCCAAGACTAGCTTGCCATCCAACCAAACCGGAGCGAAGACGCCGTGCCTACTATGGGAGGAGCAGACACGGGACACTCCAACATAGCTGAAGAAGACGAACCTCTCGGAGAACTGCGCCAAAACGACCTTGTCGCCCTCGCGACACAAAGTCGATGTCCTCAACACCGTCAAGATGACGAACATTCGGAGCCGCTGCTCCGTCGCGCCCTGCACGTCCACCAAGGCCACCACCTTCCGGGGCCGCCGCCCCGACGTACCACCGCTCGCTCTCGAGCTGCAACGCCGCACGATTCGTCCACCCACAACCCAAGCTGCACAGGGCAAACGGCCGCAGACCACGGGCATCACACCAACTCATCCGGGGCCGCCGCCCCGACATAACGTCCGACCGTCCCCACCAGGACGCATCCAACCGAGTCGACTGCCCTGCCGCCCACACGGCCAGGGTCGCCACCCAAGCTGTGGCAAGCCACATCCCCGCACCATAGAGATGCTGCCGCACCGCCTTCCGGGACCGCCGCCCCGGCTCACAGCCACCTACCCGAGGCCGCCGCCTCGGCATCCTCCAACGTAGACGGCAAGGCAACGCAGCCCGACAAATAGGCCACCCTCGCCGAGCGAAGGTCATGCGCTCCAAAGACGACGCCTCCAAGAAGGGAAGCGACGAGATCGCCGCCATCGCCCGCTCCGGCCGGGGCAAGAGCTTGGGTTTTCACCCGGAGAGCACGAAGCCTTGAAGCTAGGAGAGGTAGGAGCTCCGCGACGATGCCTTCAAGAAAGGGAACGGCGCCCTAGGGCGTCGCCATCGCCGGCACCGACCAAGTCGGGCTGAGCTTTCACCCGGAGCAAGCCCCCTCCCATCGAGGCCTCCTACACCGGCAGGGCAGCCATAGGCCTGCCCGCATACCATCGCCGTCGACCACCAACACTCCGCCTCCTCCGCATGCTGTGGAAGCCGCAGCACCTCAAGCCACGACTAGCATGCCGCCGCCCAAGGGCAGCCAACCGATCCGGGGCCGCCGCCCCGGCTTCCTCGCTGCAAGTCGCACGCAGCCAGACAGCAACACCTCCTGCCGCACCCGGCACGTCCACCGCTCGACGCTGCAGACCGCCGCGCCGCCTGCCCCGGCCAGACGCGCCGCCACAGGGACCTCCACCAGCAGCCGCGCCGCCCTGGAGCGCCAAGCCCCGTGCACGAGCCTCGCGCGCCATCCGCGGCCCTCCAGCCCAGATGGGCCCCGAACAGGGCCGCCCGCCGCAGCCCCAACGAGCCCCGTCCACCTCCAGCAGCCTCCGCCGACCTCCCTCCGCGCCGCACACCCAGCAGCCCCCAGCGCCGCCAGCTCGACCCGCGGAACCACCGCCACCTCGCCGCCTGCAGACCTTCGCGCGAGAACCTCGGGGGGAGCAAAAAACGCGCCGCCGCCACCATCCTTGGAGCGCGCGCGGCTTCGCCGGCGCCCTCTCCAGCGGCGGCGAGGCAGGGGAGAGGAGGGTGAGGGCCAGAGCGACTGCGGCGGCGAGGTTCCCCGTGTCGCCCGAGCTCGGGCGACGCGGGGTTGGTGAGTATTTCGTTTTCACCCAACCTTGCTTATAATCAACTCATCAGAAACTCAAGACACAACAATTATTTTGCCTCCGTTTCATTTTTTAAACAAAAATAGAAGTCCTAATCTACAAACTGTAACTTATTCTGCAAAATTGTAAGAACGGACATTTTGCGCTAGAACTTTATCCCCACGCACTGCGGTGAACCCCAGTGCTCGCTCCGAAACCCACTAAACTGGACCTCCTTTCTGCACAACGTGCAATAGCTGGCTTGACACGACCAGCAGAAAATATATTTTTCATTAGCCTGGATGCATGTGGCCATTGGTTAGATGCAGTAGAGACAAAAAAAAAAAATTGCAGATTGAAAAGATAGGGTTCATTACCTTGTGAATCTTTAGACGGCATTTCGGACATTTTACAGTACTGCCTACCGGTTGACTTTGAGCTCGTCGCCGGTTTCTAGCTTCTAGCTGATCCAATTTCTTCCGCCAATCTGTTGTGTCCTTTTCTTTCTCCTCGTAGAGGTCGCAGTTCCGTCTGTAGTTTGTCAAAACATATATGCATAAATGTAAGTAAGCCTAGATTCCCGACCATTGTTTTCTTTTTATTAAAAAAAAGACCCTAGATAGATAAGACTGACATACTCGAAATGGGAATAGCCAGCGATGATAGCCTTGCCACAGATGAAGCAGAATGCCTGACCACAGCTGATACACACCACTTTATTGCATCCTTCAGTTTTGCTGATGGTCATTCTACATTTGGGACATGATCTAGCATCACTGTAAAGCATTTGTAAGCTCAGCATTTCCTCCACCATCCCCCTTGCGGCCATCTTGCCTGATGCCTGCAGACATAAATTGAAAGGCAACAGACAGGAATTATTCTCCAGCAGTAAATATGGTACGTAAACGCAAAAAAGAGGTGCCAAAAGCGTATGACACTCTCCAAAGATCTATGACAGGTTGCAGATCAAATGCATATTGTATGTTTGAAGGATTTACCAACATACGAAACACAAGACGTTTTGTGGAGGGTACTCCGGCCCTGACTACAAAATGACTGTAAATACAAGTTTGCAAAATAAATAATCTACAGTCTCAGTCTCCACCGGTCCAAGAACATCAGGGATCTTAGATGCATTTCTACCTGATGTCGCTGGAACTTCTCTTCCAGAGTTAGACACGGCTTCCCTGGATGGCGTGGGTCCTTGCACAGCGAGCAGAATACCAAGAAACATTTTTGGCATTGCGCATTGCTATATTCATCTGCCACACAACTGATTGCACACCTTGGACAGTGGACCACGTCTGACATCGAGTTCAATGCTTTCTCAAGCGTAAGCTTATCCCAGCGTTCAAATTCTTCCTCGCCGAGAAGCCTCTTCAACAAATACGGTGGAATTGAAGCACTGCACTTAGTGTCAGGGCATACCAACTGGAACAAAGTACCTTCCTTCACATGCATCCTGCATAAGGTCTCCATGCACTTGAAACAAAACATATGCTCACACGGAAGCTTGATGAAGTTTGAACCTAATTGTTTCAAAATTAAAGTTAGTCCACGGGAAGGATGAACTGCTACGAGACTAATTCAACTTACAAAAGCCTTACCTTTACTCTGGTTGAGGCAAATCATGCACATGTGGAGATCCTCAAGAAAAATTTGATTGCACTTGTTACTACTGTAGCTGAGAATTGAAGGGATTACAGACACCAATGAGAGGCTTCTCGAGATCGCACGTTTATCTCCCTTCTGTGTAGAAATATCTGGACCCAACGTTATTTTGTTATCGAACCCGAGGTGTGGCAACGAAGAACTGCGTATCCACTCAATCCATTGATACACCACTTCTTGCCCCGGCAGCTCTGCCCAGATGGTGTCAAGTATTTCACAGAGCTTAGAAACATTAGGCCCATCCATCCATTTAGCGGTGACGGTGAAATACGGGGGGTCTTTGCTAGGATAGGACTGCGGAAGCAAGCATGTCAATATCAAAGGGGGCAGGCGCTCAAGGTTGCATGAGTAGAAGTCATCTTGTTTATCCTCATGTTGCTCTGCGCAATCATAAGGACATTCTCCGTCTCCATTGGCTGAAGAAAACTTAGCGCACACTTTAGCGCCGTCAGGCAAATCATAACGTATGTAAATCTGTAATCCAGGAAACAGAAAATGGAGAAACCATTAAACCCGGATCATCACCATCCAATAAGACATGAAGTAGAAATGATGGGCTGAGCTAGAAACCTGAAAATAGCGGAGCCCTGTTTTGCTCTGAAATTCAACAAGGTCGTCTCCATATATTGCTTCCAATGCCAGTAGCTGCAGTGAACGACGAGATCATGTGAGTAAACAATTACATCTAAATTTTGACAAACTTTCATCATGAGAGGGAGGGAGTACATGTAATCGTCCTAGCCACTGTCTAAAACATGAAACAGAAAATTACTTGTAAACTTACTGAATAAGAGCCCAATTTCTTATCTACATAGCAAGAGTACAACTGATGAAGTGAATAGAAACATGTTCCCTGTATAGATGCAGAACATAGTACTCCTCGCAAATCCAGCCACACTCGTACTGCACAGTTATGGAGGCAATCAATAGTCATTAGGAGTACCACGCACACGCAGTGACGAGACTACTACCATCTCGAGGCTGGAGGGGAACACGCTCCCGTTCCAAGTCCAAGTTCATAGGCCTGGTCAGTGGACACCCGCTGGAACCAAGTTAGCTACACTGCCGCAGACAGTGTGCAGGAGGGAGAGGTCAGCGAGGGGTGGGATTGGGCTGCGCGCCTCCAGCCCCTCCGGCGCACAGTAAGAACTAAGAAAGGCGGCCGGCGGCGCCCCCATCCGCCTCCAGTACCAGTTCCACCCGCCGTGACCTGGGTCTGCCTCGGTCCAAACAGAGCAGGGTTTTTTTCTCGGCCGGAATTTCCGAGATTTCGGCGAAAACCAGTTTACCGGCTACCACCGTGAAAAATAAATACCGAACGAAATTCTCCGGTATTTAAATAATTTGGTCAAATTTAAATTTTTTATATAAATTTTGAACAAAATAGTGAGTTAGTTTGACAAATCTCGGCCGGTATTTCCGAAATTTCCGAAATACCGTAATACCGGTGGCCACCGATATTTTTTGCCTACCGAGAAAAAAAACCTTGCCAGAGTGGGCGAATTGAAGTGGAGTTTTGGCGAGGAGAGGGTAATTTCGGTATTCAAAAAAGTAAATTTATGTGCCACTGCCACTCGTGGCAAATGCATAAAACACAAGTTTTTTTTAGAATGCATAAAACGCAAGTTAGAAGAAACAGTACTTGTTTGTCCCTAAGATTTAATCATCTTTCATGATTTTCTAGCCCACTACAGATAAGAACAGTGCACTTTCCTAGTTACTTGTTTGTAATCCTTTAGTTGTATACAAGTTTTAGATTGGTTGGTATTTTTAATACCCTTTGAAAAAATCCACGAACAAATAATTACCTTTAATTCTGTTTTATATGCACGCGATTTTTTGTTATAGGCCTCTTGTGTGCATGATCTGAAGTGTTATGTTTTGTTGCTCGGAACTTTTCCCTGCTTGATTTGTAATAAGAAGAAGCATCTGGTACTTGTTATATAGTTTTCTAGTGATATTAGGTTTTTTGTCCCGTAGTGGATGCTCGAGATAAGCATCACACAGTGAGTTTCTTTTTATTGCTCCAATTGGCTTCTTACTCTCTTCTTCTTTTCTTTCTAGTGTAAATCTGTTTTGCTTAAATGAAAAGGGATGCGAAGCCCGGTTGGAAAAAAAGATCTTATGGAATTTTTTCACAAATTTATATGCTCCCTCTGATCCATATTATTTGTGGCAGATTTATGAAAAGTGAAAAGTAATATAGATTGGAGCCTTGGAGAGAATGCCAATTTTTTTTTACCAAATATACATGTTAAATGCACATATTTTTAGAACAAAAGGAGAGTAATGAATTTCTTGGTATTATAGTATACGAGAGTATATTGGACAAGACTTGCATGTACATGCATATTGGACGGGATTTTTCATGAACCATGACCTACTCAGCATCAATTTTCTAGGAGGAGCGTCTTCTATTTTTGAGAATTATTTTGGCAATCATCATGAGCATAACACAAACTCACATCCAACTCGGCATCGCAATCCTAAGAACAGCAGGCAGACAACATTGCGACTAGGATCACATCATGGATCCGATCAAGATCATAAAATCAGTACAATTTTCCAATTTAGTCAGTTAGATTGGTGTGCACCATACCTCGTCCTCCTGTCGCTTCAGGTTGTCTTGTATATCATCCACCCCAGCTTCATCCTCAGCGCAACAGCGAGCTTCCGCCGCCGAGGCGGCCTCCTCCAGCCTTGACTCCGCCTCAGCCACCGCCGCCCACGGGGAGTCCAGGTCGACCACGTCCTCCTCGCCATCCAGATCACGCCACACCGGCCTCGAGTCCATGGCGCTCGACGAGGATGCCTCGGCTGTGAATCTTGTGCTGGGTTCACGGTTTGGTTCCAGTGTCCGCGGCGACGAGGTGCCGAGGGACGTCGAAGCTGCTGCCATGGCGAGTGCACTCGCGATCGAGAACTCGTTTGTGTCGGCTAGACAGTGCGTATTCTCGCCGGAAAAACTCACGCTGACATATTCGGGTACTGAACGATCACGGTATGGTACTCACGTGGACCTATTTGGGTACTGAACGATCACGCTGACATTAGAGATTTCAATGTGCACGACTATCTTCAAAAAGGGCTCGTTCAGAAGTGTGTGTATGTGTGTTGATTTGTGTGTGTGCTAGCGTACTCACACGCACACAAGCACAAATAGTTTATTAGTTGATATTACTTGTTTCGTTCATTCAAGATTAAGTGATATTAAGTGATATTATGTTTTATTTTGTTTACATTCATTCAAGATTAGTTGATATTACTTGTTTCATATATGTTTTCAATTTTGGAGAAAAGACACAAGTTTGAGACCCTATTTTACTGTCATCTGAAATTTTATTGCCGCTCTATTTTCATCATATCATAGTATGGGTGCCCTAACGTGTCGTGAATCTCAAAAACTGGTGACTAAAACAGTTTCTAGATACCCTATTTTACACCCTTTGTTGGATATGCTCTAAGCCCTTACAATTGTGTTAACGGAGAACTTTACTATCTTGTCTTTCTAAACTGGGTACTTCATTATTCTTGGTTAACGCACCAAGTAAGAATACATATAATTTTGGAAATTCAATTTGGCTTCCGGTGCATATGGTCCATCCACACCCAAAAAACATATTTCTAATTATCAAAAATATTGAAAAAACAATTTGTGTACACCTTGACAATTTATGTGCCGTTCACACAGTTTCGTGAACAAAATGATATTTTTTGGTGGTCGATGTAAAAATTACAAAACATGTCTCACAAAAAGCTTTGTTTTTAGCATCAAAATTTGTCTCTTTTTACATATCCTAAATGACAAGTTGACAATCGATTTTTCATAAAAAAAACTTTGTGCCCACGTAGCATGTGAAGACGTACACATGCAATTTTCGTTTGGAATTTTTTTATATCTTAAAATATATCGAAGATGTATTTTAAAACAAAGGAAGCATATACACCTAACACTAGTAGAAAAAGGGGCAATAGGCCCGGTCCATTTGGGCCTTCAGTCCCGGTTCCCGAACCGGGACCAATTAGGCGGGACTAAAGGGGGTTCAAAGATTAACCGGGCCTAAAGGCCTCGACACGTGGTGCGGCCAGGGAGCTCGCGGTGGAAGGCCTTTGGTCCCGGTTCGTGGTACGAACCGGGCCTAGGTTTCTCTGCTGCGGCAGAGAATTGCTATTTCTCTGCCGCGGCACAGATTTAGGCTGTACCAGCGTTTCTTTGCCGCGGCAGGGCAGAGTTTCAGCAATGCATATATATCATTCAAGAAACCACAAAAAATCGTCATGAATATATATAGACATCGTCAACAGTACACGACATAGTCAACACAGTACACGTAATGCATGCAATTTACAATACAACATCTCCTCGACGAATATCCTCCCCCGTCACGATCTGCCGATAGTGCTCTCCACCTGGGGTAAGGGCCTCGGTAATAAAGAATCCCGCGATTTCCTCTTGAATTGCTTTTATTTGATCCGCTGTTATGAGAGTGTCCCGCAGGCGTGTCATCTATATTTAAAAAAGGAGATCAATATATGAATGGAACTCAATACAATAGATGGTACTAATTAAGATTAATTGTGAAATTTTGTTATCGTACACGAGTGTGGTGTATACGGGCATCCCCACCCTTGGGACAGGCCATGTCACGCATGTATCCACATAAGTTATTCCCTTGTTCCTGCCTCATACACTTTACGAAAAAATAGTTCGATCAAACTAATAATCAAGCATCGTATTGAAAGTAAATATCATATATAAAGTTTCACGGACATAGCTATATATATAGTACTACTTACAGGGTAATCTTCAAATGTAAGCTCCGGTTTCCATTTACCCGGAACAGTATTGATGAACCGTTTCCAAGCCCTGCCCGGCAAAAAATAATGAGTAAATGAGTAATTGATTAGTTGATGATATCTTCGAATTAGAGCAGATGAAGATGCCAATACGAAATTGATTGAAACTACCTCTGGAGGATGGCAGCCATGTCCGCCCATTCCGCATATTCTTTACGTTTCGAGTCCATGACTTTTACGACTCCAAGGTGAAGATCAATGATTAGGAGAATAAAGTGGAAACTGCACAAGCATAGCTCAATGATTACGAGAATAAAGTGGAAGGTGCACAAGCATAATGTATGTTATATATAACACTCACTTGAAGTTGTAGGGAAAGAATATATCCTCTTTGTCTGCTTGCTTCTCTAAAAACATTACGATGTTGTCCTCTGTGTCCTTGGCGAAGTCTCGAACCGTAACTTCATGAACTGTGTTTGGGTCTATGAACCCCAGCGATAGGAGCTTGCCTCTTTTGTATTCCAGCTTCTTCATTCTGCATAATTAAATGTATAGCGTACACAAAGAATATAATGAGGATAATTGTTAGTGCAAATGAATGAGCTACAAACTTAATTACACAAATAAATCACTTACAGCGGTAGCAATCGATGACAGCTTTGTCGAGGGCGTCTTGATTGAATAACTGAAACAGCTTCTTCTAACTCAAGGTTTATCTCGTCTTTCCGGAAGTAATGCTCATCTCTAAGATACACCGTGAGGTAGGCATCACCTCTTCGACAGGCTTTCAGGTACCATTCATGCAACCTTCGCATCCGAGTCCCTAGACGCGCGAGCTCGCTGTGTTTGACGAGATCAGATCCGTATCTATACTTGTTTACCACTTGAGCCGTTGGATAGTAATCTTCGTACTCAACCGATGCTCCACGAGCTCTAGCCGCCCGTTCGATCATCGATGCCGTCTCCGGATCATGATAGGGCTCCACGATGAAGTGGGGTACGGCCTGAATGTCTGCTTGTCCAAGCTGGGCGACTTTTTGCTTCTTTGCTCGCTCTAGAGGACTGTCCAAGAGAGCGGTCATAATCAGTTCTCAGCTCAGGTCTCTTCATTCTCGTCTCGGCAAAGTGCTTCACCGTCATGCGGTGGAATAAACATCTTCCTCGGCGCAAGAAACGCCTTTTGCTCTTCGATCTGCTCATGTGGTAACAACTCACGGAGTCTGTGCCCTCATTGGAGTTGATGATCTCTTCGGAGCTGTAGGAGGTGCCGCGGACCGCTTCCTCTTTTGCTTAGGTGGAGGCGGCGGAGTCTCTGACGAGGAGGAGGAGGCGGCGGAGTATTTTCACGCGGAGGAGACTGGTCATGGATAGGGGAATCATCATCGCGCAGAGGAGAATCATCACGCGGAGGAGACCGCACAGGTGGCGGAGGAGGCGGAGGTGGCACGCTTGTTGCCTTCTCACTGGAAACACAATGTTCTCCTTCCGCCATTGCACGGTGGTTCTACGGGCTTCTCCCGGTTCTTTGATTTCCCCATCTTCACTGCAGGGTGCTCAAGCACCAACCCCTCATAATCTCTCAACACTTCATCCACCATCACAACAACAAAGTCGTCTTGGACCGGACGGCAATGGTAAGACCTTGTAGGTAAGAGGATGCCGACCGCCGCCTTGAAGGATAGGTTGAAAACTTTAACATGCAGCTCACAAGGACGGCTTTCAGTGAGATCATCCACGGGGGTAGCGAGGAGGCTCGACCACCTGGTCATCATCATCATCATTATCCACTCGCTGAGAGGAAGCCACGCTGCTTTTCCGGTGTGGTTGAGATTGCAGCGGGGCGAGGGCATTGAGCAATGCAGGATCTACAGCCTGCCCCTGAGCCATCTGAGATGTAAGTACTTGGGTTACCATGGTTAATTGGGCTTTCATGGTGCTCATACCCTCCTCTAAGTTAGCCAGGCGGTCTGTTTCCCTTGCCTTCCTCCTCTCATGGCTTTTATCAGGAAATCTCTTCCTTTCCGCAGGAAAGCCATACTTCCACGGAACGGAGCCTTCTGTGCCTCGTGTTCGTCCGGCGTGTTCTTTGTTCCCAAGGGCGCGTGTCAGCTCATCGTTCTCTCTTTCGGGCTAGAACAACCCCGCCTCCACGTCCCTATGTGCTCTTTCCAGGGCATCAATGGGAACCTTCAGATGAGCTTTCTTATAGATGCACTTCCCTGTTTCTGGATCCAACGTTCCCCCAATCCCGTAGAACCACTCCTTGCACCGTTCGATCCAACCGTGTGTCCCTAATCTGATCCCTTTTTGGTCGGTTCCGCCTCGCCTGCCTGCCACTTAGGACGGTTAGCCCTGTATCCACCGGACCAGAATTTGGTGATATAGCTTCAACGAATCATTTGACTTATTTATTTACTACCTTCTGTTAAATTCTTCTGACTCCGTGCTGTACTTCACGAATTCGTCCCAGTGATTTTTTACCTTCTCACTGTCCGGAGTCTTCTTTACCTTGATAAGGCGGCGCAATCTTTTCCTGTGGTGCTTGAATAGTTCAGCTATCTTCTTCTTGCCAAACTCGCGGAGGGCCTGCTCCATCTTGGCCTTTTCAGCGTCACCCCCCTCTTCGGGTACTATGTTGAAATGTGACATGAGCTTGTTCATAATGCTGTTTTTGGCTACATCATCGATATAAAGAACTTGAGCTTCTTCCTCTGCAGACAGCACTAGTCCCTTCGGCTTGTGCCATTCTCGAACGGTGATCGGGACGTGGTCCCTAACAAGCACTCCGCATTGAGCTATAAATGCCTTTGCACCTTTCTCTGGAGCAATCGGTTTACCATCCTTTTCGATGTGGGTGATGTCGTGCCTAACACCGTCATCCAACTTTTTGGCCGGGCCTCGCTTCCTCGACTTTACAGAAGAAGTGCTCGATCCGGAGGGCTAAAAAAGAAATAATTCATAGTCAGTACAATTTAATTAGTTAATGCATCTAGTCGATCAACATCGGCTTAATTAATTTATATACCTCGGTGATAACTACAGTTCGGGAGCCATTATGATGATCTTGTTCCTCACCGGCGCCACTAGGATCTTCTTCCTCAATATTCTCCGCTCCCTCACCGGAGTCATTCAAATAAGTTGCGGTGACATCGTCACCGCCATCATCTGGAATAACGTCGTCGTCGCGATCATCCAGAGTACCGTTTGCTATGAGTTCCTCCATGAAATTTTCTTGAATTTCATCTCTGTCCATGCTTTCTACAACGACCTGCAAGCTATACATAGGAACCATCATATGATCAAATTAAGGATAATGCAGAAAACTGAAAATGGAGTTACATATGTAGTTCTTAACTAAGGATCGATAATATAGTGCTGAAAGCGAATCTGCGATTACATGCATACATAGATCGGGTTCATGTTTATTTAACCCTAATACATATCAATCACTACTACAACCACTCAACCGCGCAGACCGGGTCCTAGAGGGCGCCGACCGGGTCCTGAGCCGCGCTGGGTGTACCCCCAAAGCCACGGAACAACAACGGGAGCATAGCTAACATGAGATCCCCGCATAACGCTCCATCCGGTCCTATACATGTTGTCTAACGCGTACATGTAACGGCGAACGTGCTGGTCCTCCGCTTCAATGCGCTGAGCTACCTCCTCCGGCGGGGCCGGCTCCCTCTGAAACGACCGTGGCCCATAAGACCTCCACCAAAGAATATCCAGGTCGACAACGGGACCCGGATTCCGCACCAAGGTGCGCGACCCGGAAGCTAAGACCTCCCAGTGCCACCCCGGCGGAGCCCAGTCCCGGACCTCCCCCATCTGCTCCATCTCCTCTAGAAGAGTCAGACCATGGCGCGGCGGCTGTCGCGGCATCGTAGCTACGAAAACAAATCATATATGTACTAATATAAATAAAAAACATGATATTGTGCTAAATAAAAAACTTCACTACTTTTGTACTAACGCCGCGTTCCACGACCCCGGATCGATCGATCCGGATCGGGGGTCGGGAACGACAGCGGGAGCGGTAGCGGGAATTGAATGACCATGTTTTGGGGGCGTCGGCAGGGGCGCCGGCAGTACCGGCACCGCCACGGACTCGGCGCTCCTCCTCGCTCGCTCTTTCTCTATTTCGCGACCCTAAGTCTATGTCGCGGCGGCACCGCTACGGACTCGACACCGCCACGGTCTAAGTCGTCGGCGCGCGCGGGGGGCGGCGCCGACATAAATGAATCTATTTTGTTAATTTTTTTGTAACTAATTTACTAACTATTTTTGTAACTAATTTAAATCAAATTATGTACTAATTTACAATCATCTATTTTGTAACTAAACTAATTAACTATTTTACTAACTAATTTTCTAACTATTGTTTTAACTAATTTTTCTAACTTAACTATTGTTTCTAATTTTACTAACTAATTTTTCTAACTATATTGTTTCTAACTAATTAACCTAACAAACTAATCTAAAAAAATGACTAAAAAAGAAAAAAAAAAAAAAAAAAAAAGAAAAGGGCGGGTGGGGCGGCGGCTCTTACGGCGGAGATGGCAGCGCGAGAGAGGAGGCGCTTGATGGCGGCGCAGCCGGTGGCGCAAGCGGCGGCGGAGGCGACGTGCGCGGCGGCGGGACACGCGAGCGTGCGCGCGGTGGAGGCCGGAAGAGGCGCGCGGGCGCGCGAGAGGCGCGCGGGCGCGTGGGGGAGGAGGCGGAGGGCGGCAGCGCACGGCGCGGCGGAGACGGCGGGCGCGGGCGCGCGGTGGCGGCAGCGACAGCGGCGGCGGCGATTTCGCGTGGGTGTGGCGGTTGGGCAGCCTGGCGGCGCTCAGCGCTTCGTCTCCGCGGGATTGATCGCCGCGGAGACGAAGTCCTGTCTTTTATACTCCTCCCCCTTTGGTCCCGGTTTGTAATACAAACCGGGACCAAAACCTTGGTCCCGGTTTGTAATACAAACCGGGACTAAAGGCCATTTTTGCTGCGTTTTCGCTGCGCGCGCAAAAAAGGCCTTTAGTCCCGGTTTGTAATACAAACCGGGTCCAAAGGCCACTTTTTAAAAAAAGTTTCATTCCCGCCTTATTTCAAATGAAAAAAAAGCCACCGCACTGCCACACGTGTCCACCGCCGCCACCGCCATGCATGTACAGGCCACCGTCGCCACCGCCGTGTACTGGCCACCGTCGCCACCGCCGTGTACTGGCCACCGTCGCCACCGCCACCGCCTGGCCACCACCGTCACCGCCATGTTCGGGCCACCGCCGTGTACTGCCCACCACCGCCACCGCCATGTACAGGCCACCGTCGCCACCGCCACCGCCTGGCCACCACCGTCACCGCCATGTACGGGCCACCGCCGTGTACTGCCCACCACCGCCATCGCCATGTACAGGCCACCGTCACCACCGCCACCGCCATGTCCGAACGGTAGGTTCTACGCCGAGATGCGCGCCGGTGGCTTCCGGCTCACCCTCGGTGGGACGACATTTGGACCGAGACAACCTCCGACGACGAGTAGATCGACTAGACTAGTTGTTTATCTATTTTAATTGTATTTTCAATAAAGTCGTTGTGGCAGACGCTGATGATGCGAAAAGTTTCCCGCCAGATTACATGTGGAATGTACAGAACTCAACTGAAAATTAATTAAGATACATGGCCAGATAGTACTCGTGCCTAGCCCTATAGTACTCGTGCCTAGCTCAACTGAAAATTAATTAAGATACATGGCCAGATTCGACTATTCGAGTCATTCAGTCATACTCGTGCCTAGCCCTATAGTACTCGCCACTGTAGTCGTCGTAGTCGCCGTCATCATCGTCGCTGGCATCGGGGTCGCGGTAGTCAAACCTCGGCGGGAGAGCACGCGTGGGCTGGGACTGAGGGTAGCGCAGGCGGGGGCCACGGTGGGCCATGACGCCCTGGAGAGTCCGGTCGCGCCACCACAGCCGACGGCCGGCCTCGTTGAAGTTCGAAGGAGGCGGGCCGCCCTCCTCGTGCCTGGCGAGCGCCCTCTCACGCCGATTGATGAAGAAGCTTTCCCAAGTCGGGTTGTAGTCGGGATGCCACTGGGGATTCCTCCGCTGCTCTGGCGTGAGCTCGAAGTAGTAGTGGTTCGTGATGGCCATCTCGCGCGCCACACCTAGAGGGACAGGAGGGACCGGTACTCCTCCGACGCTCAGCAACCAGCCGGTAGGGACGCGGTAGCCCGGCGGGCAGGGGTAGTTCGACGCGCAAAGCGCCTCCGCCTCCCGGAGGGTTAGAGATACGATGGAAGCCATGTGACCTGGTGATGAGGTTTGCAGATATGAGTCTAGATGTGATATGTAAATGGAGGCCAAGCCAACATATATATAGTGAAAAAATGGCGGGAGGACGGAGGCGGGAAGCAGTGGAAAGCGCGGGAAGAAAAATAGGCGGGAACGCAGTGGCGCCAAAAACTATCGGTGGGATAAGGACGTGTGGGTAACCTTTAGTCCCGGCTGGTGGGTACAACCGGGACTAAAGATCCTTTTTTGTGTCATCTAACAAAACTGTCGGTGGGATAAGGACGTGTGGGTAACCTTTAGTCCCGGCTAGTGGGTACAACCGGCTTAAGGTCAGGAATAAAGTCAACACAGAATTCAATGACCTCCTCTGTTCCATAGCCCTTGGAGATGCTTCCTTCTGGCCTAGCACGGTTATGAACATATTTCTTTAAGACTCCCATGAACCTCTCGAAGGGGAACATATTGTGTAGAAACACAGGACCGAGAATGCAAATCTCATCGACCAGGTGAACGAGGAGATGTGTCATAATATTGAAGAAGGATGGTGGGAACACCAGCTCAAAACTAACGAGACATTGGACCACATCATTCTGCAACCTCGGTAGAATTTCTGGATTTATTACCTTCTGAGAAATTGCATTGAGGAATGCACATAGCTTCACAATGGGCAGTCGAACATTTTCCGGTAGAAGCCCTCTCAATGCAATCGGAAGCAACTGTGTCATTATCACGTGACAGTCATGAGACTTCAGGTTCTGGAATGTTTTCTTCTCCATATTTATTATTCCCTTTATATTGGAGGAGAAGCCAGACGGGACCTTGATACTGCTCAGACATTCAAAAAATATTTCCTTCTCTGCTTTTGTAAGAGCGTAGCTGGAGTAATGACGTCCTTTAACTCTCTCATGCAGTTTTTTGGGGTCTTTCCTACGTTGCTGGTCCTCCTGTGCTTCTGGTGTATCTTTTGTCTTCCCGTACACGCCCAGAAAGCCTAGCAGGTTCACGCAAAGATTCTTCGTCACGTGCATCACATCGATTGAAGAGCGGACCTCTAAGACTTCCCAATAGGGTAGATCCCAAAATATAGATTTCTTCTTCCACATGGGCGCGTGTCCGGCATCGTCATTCGGAACAGACCGTCCGCCAGGACCCTTTCCAAATATTACATCTAGATCCTTGACCATACCAAATATATCAACACCATCACGATGAAGAGGCTTCCTCCGGTGATCAGCCTCACCGTTGTAATGCTTGCCTTTCTTTCTTACGGGATGGGTAAGCCTAAGAAATCGACGATGCCCCAGGTACACGACCTTCTTACATTTTTCCAAATAATCACCTTCGAGCTCATGTAAACAGTGCGTGCATGCATTGTATCCCTTGTTTGACTGTCCTGAAATGTTACCAAGAGCAGGCTAGTCATTGATGGTTACGAAAAGCAGCGCTCTTAGGTTAAATTCCTCCTGCTTGTGCTCGTCCCACACACGTACACCTGCTAGAGACCACAGCTGTAGAAGTTCTTCAACTAATGGCTTCAGGTACACATCAATGTCGTTCCCGGGTTGCTTCAGGCCTTGTATGAGCACTGGCATCATAATGAACTTCCGCTTCATGCACAACCAAGGAGGAAGGTTATATATACAAAGAGTCACAGGCCAGGTGCTATGGCTGCAGCTCTGCTCTCCAAAAGGATTCATGCCATCTGTACTTAGACCAAACCATAAGTTCCTTGCATCCTGTGCAAAGTTTGGGAACTCTCTATCGATTTTTCTCCATTGGGAGCCATCAGCAGGGTGCCTCAACATCACGTCTTTCTTACGGTCTTCTTTGTGCCATCGCAACAACCTAGCATGCTCTTTATTTACGAACAAGCGTTTCACCCGTGGTATTATAGGAGCATACCCCATAACCTTGGCAGAACCCTCTTCTGGGCGCTCGCCCTCAACATCACCAGAGGTCATCTCGTACGATCTTATACCGCAATGCGGTGCACACCGGACATGCATCCAAATTCTCGTACTCATCGCGGTAGAGGATGCAGTCATTAATGCATGCATGTATCTTTTGCACATCTAATCCTAGAGGGCGGACAATCTTCTTCGCTTCGTACGCATCGGCGGGCAATTCGTTACCCCTTGGAAGCTTCCTCTTAATTATTGTCGGCAACTTTCCAAATCCTGAGTCGGTGACACCGTTCTTCGCCTTCCATTCTAACAATTCCGGTGTCTTTGCCTAGCTTTTTATGGCCATCTTCGCAAGTTGGGTATAACAATTTGTTGTGATCTTCTATCATCTTGTCGAAGGCCAACCTTTCCTTTTCAGTTTCACATTCTCTCCTTGCATCAGCAATGGCCCGGCCAAGATCATCATCAAGAGCTCATCCGGTGCCTCTTGATCTTCTACTTCATTGTCTTCATTGCCTTCTGCAGTATCATCGTATTCAGGGAAATTGGGATAACCGTCATCATCCTCTTCCTCTTCGTCATTGTCTTCCATCATAACCCCTCTTTCTCCGTGCTTGGTCCAACAATAGTAACTGGGCATGAAACCGGATCGCAGAAGGTGGCTGTGAATGAGACTCGAGTGAGCGTAATTTACGGTATTCTTGCAGTCCACACATGGACAATACATGAAGCCACCATGTTTGTTTGCCTCCGCCATGGCCATAAAATTATCCAGGCCCGCAGTGAACTCGTCAAACCGCCGGTCAATGTACATCCATTGCCGATTCATCTGCATGATATAATTAAGCTGATCAAAACCATTACAGAACATCACGATGTATATATACACATGCATTTTATCAATTGCAGATGAAAAGGATAAAGTTGTTAACCTCGATGAAGAAGAAAAAAGCAAGTTAAGTGTGGCTTGATTTGTGTAAACTCAAGTGGCAAATCCACTTAAGCATTTCATCGAACACCTCTTGTGCATGTGAAGAAGAGAGGAAAGCAATACACCCCTCTTGTGAAGATAGTGAAAAAATGGCCAAGTGTGGCTCACACTGAAGGAGATATGCCCTAGAGGCAATAATAAAGTGGTTATTATTTATATCTTTATGTTTATGATAAATGTTTATATATCATGCTATAATTGTATTAACCGAAACATTAATACATGTGTGATATGTAGACAACAAGAAGTCCCTAGTATGCCTCTTAAACTAGCTTGTTGATTAATGGATGATTAGTTTCATAATCATGAACATTGGATGTTATTAATAACAAGGTTATATCATTATATGAATGATGTAATGGACACACCCAATTAAGCGTAGCATAAGATCTCGTCATTAAGTTATTTGCTATAAAGCTTTCGATACATAGTTACCTAGTCATTATGACCATGAGATCATGTAAATCACTTATACCGGAAAGGTACTTTGATTACACCAAACACCACTGCGTAAATGGGTGGCTATAAAGGTGGGATTAAGTATCCGGAAAGTATGAGTTGAGGCATATGGATCAACAGTGGGATTTGTCCATCCCGATGACGGATAGATATACTCTGGGCCCTCTCGGTGGAATGTCGTCTAATGTCTTGCAAGCATATGAATGAGTTCATAAGAGACCACATACCACGGTACGAGTAAACAGTACTTGTCAGGAGACGAGGTTGAACAAGGTATAGAGTGATACCGAAGATCAAACCTCGGACAAGTAAAATATCACGTGACAAAGGGAATTGGTATTGTATGTGAATGGTTCATTCGATCACTAAAGTCATCGTTGAATATGTGGGAGCCATTATGGATCTCCAGATCCCGCTATTGGTTATTGGTCGGAGTGAGTACTCAACCATGTCCGCATAGTTCACGAACCGTAGGGTGACACACTTAAAGTTGGATGTTGAAATGGTAGTACTTGAATATGGAATGGAGATTCGAATATTTGTTCGGAGTCCCGGATGAGATCACGGACATCACGAGGAGTTCCGGAATGGTCCGGAGAATAAGATTCATATATAGGATGTCATTTTATGTGAATTAAATTGACGCGGAAGGTTCTATGGAAGGTTCTAGAAGGTTCTAGAAAAGTCCGGAAGAAACCACCAAGGAAGGTGGAGTCCACATGGGACTTCACCTCCATGGCCGGCCAACTCTAGTGGGGGAGGAGTCCCAAGTGGACTCCCCCTTAGGGGGCCGGCCACCCCCCCATATGGGAGGTGGAACTCCCACCTCTAGTGGGAGTCCTAGCTTGGCTAGGTTTCCCCTCCATATGGAAGGTTTTTGGTTCGGGTCTTATTCGAAGACTTGGAGACCAAGTCTTGGGGTTCCACCTATATAATGAGGGGCATAGGGGAGGGAGCCGGCCACCACAAAGCCACAAGTTGGCCGCACCCCTTGAGGCCGGCCACCCCCTCCCAAACCCTAGCCGCCCTCTCCTCCATATCTCCCGCGTAGCTTTAGCGAAGCTCCGCCGGAGTTCTCCACCACCACCGACACCACGCCGTCGTGCTGTCGGATTCAAGAGGAGCTACTACTTCCGCTGCCCGCTGGAACGGGGAGGTGGACGTCGTCTTCATCAACAACCGAACGTGTGACCGAGTACGGAGGTGCTGCCCGTTCGTGGCGCCGGAAGCGATCGTGATCAAGATCTTCTACGCGCTTTTGCAAGTGGCAAGTGAACGTCTACCGCAGCAACAAGAGCCTCATCTTGTAGGCTTTGGAATCTCTTCAAGGGTGAGACTCGATATCCCCTCGTTGCTACCGTCTTCTAGATTGCATCTTGGCTTGGATTGCGTGTTCGCGGTAGGAAATTTTTTTGTTTTCTATGCAACGTTATCCAACAGTGGTATCAGAGCCGTGTCTATGCATAGATGGTTGCACGAGTAGAACACAATGGTTTTGTGGGCGTTGATGCTCTTGTTGTCTTTAGTTTGAGTACTTTGCATCTTTGTGGCATAGTGGGATGAAGCGGCTCGGACTAACTTTACATGACCGCGTTCATGAGACTTGTTCCTCGTTCGACATGCAACTTGTATTGCATAAGAGGCTTTGCGGGTGTCTGTCTCTCCTACTATAGTGAAGATTCAACTTACTCTTCTATTGACAACACTAGTATCACCGTTGTGGTTCATGTTCGTAGGTAGATTAGATCTTACTCGAAAACCCTAAACCACGTAAAATATGCAAACCAAATTAGAGACGTCTAACTTGTTTTTGCAGGGTTTGGTGATCTGATATGGCCATGATATGATGATGAATATGTATGAGATGATCATTATTGTATTGTGGCAACCGGCAGGAGCCTTATGGTTGTCTTTAATTTTCATGTTGAGTAGTATTTCAAAGTAGTTGTAATAGTTGCTACATGAGGTGAACAACCATGAAGACGGCGCCATGAACCTTGACGCTACGCCGATGATGATGGAGATCATGCCCGAAGATGATGGAGATCATGTCCGTGCTTTGGAGATGAAGATCAAAGGCACAAAGACAAAAGGGCCATATCATATCACATATGAACTGCATGTGATGTTAATCCTTTATGCATCTTATTTTGCTTAGATCGCGACGGTAGCATTATAAGATGATCCCTCACATTAATATCAAGATAATAAAGTGTTCTCCCCTCGTATGCACCGTTGTACAGTTCGTCGTTTCGAAGCATCTCGTGATGATCGGATGTGATAGACTCAACGTTCACATACAACGGGTGTAAGCCATGTTGCACACGCGTAATACTTGGGTTTGCTTGACGAGCCTAGCATGTACAGACATGGCCTCGGGACAACGGAAACCGAAAGGTTGAACACGAGTCATATGGATGATATGATCAACATGTTGATGTTCACCATTGAAGCTACATCATCTCACGTGATGATCGGTTTTGGTGTAGTGGATGTGGATCGTGTACCACTTAACAACTATGAGGGATGTTGTATTAAGTGGGAGTTCATTAGTAATTAGATTAAAACATGAACTATTTATCATGAACTTAGTCTGAGTAGTATTTTGAATTAATTTTGTAGTATTGGCATCTGTTTACTACTATGCGCTAGTCTTGTAATTGAGATAGAAATACTGTTAAAATCTGATAAGAAACTTTACGGATTTGTACCGTATTGTTAAAGAATCAAGAATTGATTAAGTCCTATTGCAAACTTTTAGTAAACCTCATATTGTTGATTCAATAAGCTATGGTTTCAATTAGTACCTAAAGTTATCTTGTCTCCGTGAAACTTGAAGTTCAAATCTGTTTGAAAAGTAAGGAGCTGAAAATTTAGTTTTCAGAAATAATCAAGGTATGAGATATATGTGATATCTAAGACCTTATTGCAAGATGATAGAATATAAATTTGGTGAGACTACATAAACTCATAAGTTTTATGGGAATGTATGAAGGTTGAAGACGCCAGGCGTCACAATCCTCCAACTTTTGGGGCACTAATAATATTCGCATATCCATGAAGTTATCATCCTTAGTATGCACCGTTGCTAAGACTCGTCGTTTCGAAGCATCACGTGATGATCGGGTGTGATAGATTCTACGTGTGCATACAATGGGTGCAAGCCAGATTTGCACATGCGAATACCAAGGTTAAAACTTTACGAGCCTAGCATGTACAGACATGGTCTCAGAAAGTCATCATGATACAATGGATAAAATTATGAGTGAAATTGTTCATCATATTACAAAGTTACTAATAGTGAAATCTGAAACACTTGTCATATGATGATCAACTTCAAAGTAAGAACCTCAAGGTTATTGGTATTAGACCAACAAACCTAGAAGTTATTGATGTTGAAGTGTTTTTCTGAATAATGAGGAAAGCTAAAAGAGAAACTGCAAAAGATATTTTGGCAAAAGAAAGAAAAGACTAGAAAGTCTAGCTCAGGTGTATATAAATGATATACATGTTATGGTTGTATTCCTAGTTAAAGTCACACTATGAAATTCTTGGGTATTAGTACTATATTGGTTGGTATGAAGTGTCATACAAAACAACGCAATACAAGAATACAATGGCCTAAGTGACTGACAAGGAATATGATAAGAATGCACGTCTGGAACAAAATAAAGTGTTATTATGTTCGTCGTTAGCATTCTATCTAGCCCTTAGAATTTATAATAAAGAAATTAATAATTGTTATTTTGCTCTGGTCAAATGAAAACAATGAGTTGTTCAAATTATGACATTACTCCATGTATGATGGATAAGTTATTATAAATCTTAATGGTGAAACACACATACATAACACTGACGCTAAAATGCCATAAGGCAAATGATTTGAATTCCACTTATTTGTGGAACCGCCATTTATGTCATGTTAGAAAGGAACGCATGAAGGAACTCCATGCAAATGGATTTTTGGAGTCATTTGATTTTTGAATCATTTGGCGCTTGCAAATCTTTTCTAAAGAGAATGATTAAAATGCCATTCATAGGCCAAAAGTTGAACGGGCAACTAACTTAGTGAAAAATACATGATGATGTATGTGGTTCACTGGGCATAGTTGTGTGCGGGAGATTCTTCTACTTCATGAAAACTTTCAACAATGAATTGAGTATATATATGTGGATATATTCAATAAGGAAGAAGTTTGAAACATTTGAATGGATTCAAATAAATTTCAGCATGAAGTGGAAATCATCGTAATAGAAAAGTCAAATATCTATGATTGGATCATAGTGGAAATATTTGAATTACTAGTTTTAGCGAACATCTAAGAGAGTTATGAAATTGTTCTACAACTCACGTTTCTTGGAGTATCATAGTGATGATGAAGTATCCGAGAGATGTATCCAAACCTTGTTGGGTCAATGATGAGATAAAATATTAATGCCATTATATTTTTTATGGATTATGCTTTAGAGACTACCGCTTTTACACTAAATAGAGCATCATCATGATCCGTTGAAATGACACCATACAGGTTATGGCATGGGTATAAACCCTAATAGTCCTTTCTTTAAATTTTGGTCTAAACCAAAATCGGATGAATGTCTTTTTTGGTTATCCCAAAGAATTGATTGGGAATTCTTCCCACTATATAGACAAAGACAAAAGTGTTTTGTCAATGTTTCTTATTTCCAAGAAATTGTTTCTAGCGAAGTTTTTGAGTGGGAGGACAATAGAACTTGATAAGGTTTATGAACCTGAGCATAATGATCAGGGTAGCGCAGCATTGGAAATGGTTCCAGAAGCGGCCACGACGATCATGGCTCCCATGACTACAAAGTGTTTTAGCCATGGAGATCGAAGTACATATTGAACCTTGTAGATATGGTTTACTTTGTGATCAAATAAATGATTTGTGGACAAAGGATTGATTTTTAACAATGATAAACCAACTACAAACAAAAAAAAAAGTTATGATGGGCCCTGACTCCGTTAAAATGGCCATACGCCATGAAATCCATAATAGATGAATACTTTTTGAAAGTAAATGGATCTATAGACTTGGATGAAATATCATTAAAGAAGCTCGACTTGTCGAAAAAATTTTACGACAAAGTTCAAAGAGTTGACTACGATAAGATTAGATCTTCCGTAGCAATGCTTATAGTCTATGTGGATTATTCTAGTAAACACTACATATTTCTTTTATGAGATATGCTAGTAGGATGGCAAAATACACTACTTAACAGAAGTATGTATACAAGATACAACCAATTGTTTTGCTAGTCCGTAGAATACTAGATAGGTATACGAACTTCAATTGGATGAAGTGAGTATTACGGAGATGGAATCTTCACCAGATGAAATAGTCAAAGAGTTTTTGATTTCATCAGAAATGATGAAGAGGCTTGCATTTGCAAGAAATTAAGTGGGAGCGCTGAGACATATTTATAATACTTTATGTAGATGACATATAGTTGGTTATAAATAATGTAATTATATACTTGATTAAAATGTTTCATTGAAAATTAACTTCAATGAAAGGATATGGACTAAAACATATTTAGTGTCAAGATCTATGAAGATAGATTGAAACACATAATAAGTTTAAGTCAAAGTACATAGAATGGATATTGAAATAGTTCAATATAGAAATATTAAGAAAATGTTCTTGTCATGTGAAGGTTTAACAAGACTTGAGTGTATCTGACACTCGATGAGTAAAAACACATGAGTGATTTTAGATCACGAATAATATGTACAAAATCAGATATCTTGTGCTCTAAAATGTTATGAGCATATACCGGAATGATTCATAAGATGATCATGGGACGACAGTAAGAATATCCTTGAGTACTTTAGAAGAACTAAGGATATATATATATTTTTGTATGAAGAAATGACAAACAAATCGCTGTAAGGTGTTACACCGATATTGGTTTTGTCACATATAAAATATAATTTCAATCTCAAATTAGACTAAGTGTTGTTTAAAAGGTAGCACAATGAGCTAGAAGTTGTCTATGCTAGATTTAGAAGAGTTCTAAATATTGTGACGGAATCTACAAAAGAAGGCAGAGTATGTCATTGTTTTGACAATGACAAAGGATGTTAAGTCAAGAGGTTCTTTGAGAACTTGGTGTATTTCCGGCAGAGTCAGAACTTTGAAGCTATATTGTGTGTGGCAATATTAGTGACATATTTCAGACCGCGGAATTAAGGTTCCACCAGAAGACCAAACATATTTAATGCCGACTCATTTGGAAATGAGTGATGCGTTGAGACGCAAATGAATTACAAAATACATACGGTTCTGAGCATGTCAGATCCGTTGACTAAAACCTCTCCTGTGAGCAAAACATGATAAAGCACCAGAAGGCCAAGGTGTTATATCTTTACAAATGTAAACTAGATTATTGACTCTAGTGCAAGTGGGAGACTGAAGGAGATATGCCCTAGAGGCAATAATAAAGTGGTTATTATTTATATCTTTATGTTTATGATAAATGTTTATATATCATGCTATAATTGTATTAACCAAAACATTAATACATGTGTGATATGTAGACAACAAGAAGTCCCTAGTATGCCTCTTAAACTAGCTTGTTGATTAATGGATGATTAGTT
The DNA here is from genome assembly GCF_019359855.2 of Lolium perenne. Taxonomy (NCBI): domain Eukaryota; kingdom Viridiplantae; phylum Streptophyta; class Magnoliopsida; order Poales; family Poaceae; genus Lolium; species Lolium perenne. The sequence goes on from NC_067245.2 coordinate 283,677,445, forward strand.
TCATAATCATGAACATTGGATGTTATTAATAACAAGGTTATATCATTATATGAATGATGTAATGGACACACCCAATTAAGCGTAGCATAAGATCTCGTCATTAAGTTATTTGCTATAAAGCTTTCGATACATAGTTACCTAGTCCTTATGACCATGAGATCATGTAAATCACTTATACTGGAAAGGTACTTTGATTACACCAAACACCACTGCGTAAATGGGTGGCTATAAAGGTGGGATTAAGTATCCGGAAAGTATGAGTTGAGGCATATGGATCAACAGTGGGATTTGTCCATCCCGATGACGGATAGATATACTCTGGGCCCTCTCGGTGGAATGTCGTCTAATGTCTTGCAAGCATATGAATGAGTTCATAAGAGACCACATACCACGGTACGAGTAAACAGTACTTGTCAGGAGACGAGGTTGAACAAGGTATAGAGTGATACCGAAGATCAAACCTCGGACAAGTAAAATATCGCGTGACAAAGGGAATTGGTATTGTATGTGAATGGTTCATTCGATCACTAAAGTCATCGTTGAATATGTGGGAGCCATTATAGATCTCCAGATCCCGCTATTGGTTATTGGTCGGAGTGAGTACTCAACCATGTCCGCATAGTTCACGAACCGTAGGGTGACACACTTAAAGTTGGATGTTGAAATGGTAGTACTTGAATATGGAATGGAGATTCGAATATTTGTTCGGAGTCCCGGATGAGATCCCGGACATCACGAGTAGTTCCGGAATGGTCCGGAGAATAAGATTCATATATAGGATGTCATTTTATGTGAATTAAATTGACGCGGAAGGTTCTATGGAAGGTTCTAGAAGGTTCTAGAAAAGTCCGGAAGAAACCACCAAGGAAGGTGGAGTCCACATGGGACTCCACCTCCATGGCCGGCCAACTCTAGTGGGGGAGGAGTCCCAAGTGGACTCCCCCTTAGGGGGCCGGCCACCCCCCCATATGGGAGGTGGAACTCCCACCTCTAGTGGGAGTCCTAGCTTGGCTAGGTTTCCCCTCCATATGGAAGGTTTTTGGTTCGGGTCTTATTCGAAGACTTGGAGACCAACTCTTGGGGTTCCACCTATATAATGAGGGGCATAGGGGAGGGGGCCGGCCACCACAAAGCCACAAGTTGGCCGCACCCCGTTGAGGCCGGCCACCCCCTCCCAAACCCTAGCCGCCCCCCTCTCCTCCATATCTCCCGCGTAGCTTTAGTGAAGCTCCGCCGGAGTTCTCCACCACCACCGACACCACGCCGTCGTGCTGTCGGATTCAAGAGGAGCTACTACTTCCGCTGCCCACTGGAACGGGGAGGTGGACGTCGTCTTCATCAACAACCGAGCGTGTGACCGAGTACGGAGGTGCTGCCCGTTCGTGGCGCCAGAAGCGATCGTGATCAAGATCTTCTACGCGCTTTTGCAAGCGGCAAGTGAACGTCTACCGCAGCAATAAGAGCCTCATCTTGTAGGCTTTGGAATCTCTTCAAGGGTGAGACTCGATATCCCCTCGTTGCTACCGTCTTCTAGATTGCATCTTGGCTTGGATTGCGTGTTCGCGGTAGGAAATTTTTTTGTTTTCTATGCAACGTTATCCAACACACACTTGGGCAGGGGCAAGGTTATATAGCCAGAGGCGGGGCCTTTGGACCCGGTTTGTATTACAAACCGGGACTAAAGGGTTCCCCACGACTGACACGGCCTGCGGCGCCCTGCGGTGGACCCTTTGGACCCGGTTTGTAATACAAACCGGGTCCAAAGGCCACTACAGGACAGGCGCCAGCGGGTGGGGTCGTCCTGGGCAGAAACGAACTGGGACCAATGCCCCCATTGGACCCGGTTTGGTTCAGCACTGGGACATTTGCTTGGGACCAAAGGCCTCTTCTCCACTAGTGTAAGAGGCAAAATAAATCACTCCCATCTTTGGAAATCCTTAAAATAAGAACTATTACAAATCTAATAGTCCTCGGCGGAAGAAAAGAAATACAAACTCGGCAACATAAGAAAATACACATGGTAGCATGTTGCCAAACGCAATACATGCCGTGAAATGGTTGTAGCCCGTGATTGGCTTGCCACAACAGGAGAGAAAGAATATTTTTTAGAGCTAGCATCTCCACCGGGCGTTTTTGAATGCTCTCAATAGCTTTATTGGAATGCATGGTTAAAAAGCACTCCCACGGGTGCCCATAAAACAGGTAGTGATAGCGTCCCAAAACTATGTCTAATAGGAACCGGCCAAAACCTATACCTCGTGAACACTTCCCCCCGTCTCCTCTCTCAGCTTGCTACAGTAGCCAGAGACAGATCCGAGCGAACCGGCCCGATCCCGAGCCCCTCCGGCGGCGATGCCGGCCGGAGGTGGCGGAGGTGAGGCGCCGGAGTAGATTTCCTAGGATAGGAGTAGTTTCCCGGCGGCTTGCCGGTTAGGTTTAGAGTGAAAGCTCTGGTTTCGTGGCCAGATCCAGAGCGGGTCGAGTGTTGGTGGCTGATGTCTACTCACGCTTCTTTTCCTATAGACAGTGTTGGGCCTCCAAGAGCAGAGGTTTATAGAACGGTAGCAAGTTTTCCCTTAAGTGGATCACCCAAGGTTTATCGAACTCAGGGAGGAAGAGGTCAAAGATATCCCTCTCAAGCAACCCTGCAATTACGATACAAGAAGTCTCTTGTGTCCCCAACACACCTAATATACTTGTCAGATGTATAGGTGCACTAGTTCGGCGAAGAGATAGTGAAATACATGTAATATGGATGTATATGAGCGGTAATAGCAATCTGAATAAAAGATGGCAGCAAGCAAACATGCAACAGAACAGTAAATAAGCGGTGTTTCAATGCTTAGAAACAAGGTCTAGGGATCATACTTTCACTAGTGGACACTCTCAACATTGATCACATAACTGAAACTACTCTACACTCTCTTGTTGGATGATAAACACCATTAATTGTGTAGGGCTACAAGAGCACCTCGATGACGGAGTTAACAAGCTCCACAACATTCGATGTTCATATTTAAGTAACCTTAGAGTGCATGATAGACCAACGCAATTATACCGAGTACTAACATAGCATGCACACCGTCACCGACAGACTATGAAATGAGGAATAGATCACATCAATTCTATCATTATAATAGTTAACTTCATAATCTACAAGAGATTACAATCATAACCTACGCCAAGTACTACATGATGCACACACTGTCAACATTACATCATGGAGGAGGAATAGAGTACTTTAATAACATCACTAGAGTAGCACATAGATGATATTCAACTAGATCACAAAGAGAGAGATGAACCACATAGCTACGGTAGAGCCCTCAGCCTCGGGGGAGAATTACTCCCTCCTCAACATGGGTGACAGCAGCGGTGATGAAGATGGCGGTGGTTTCGATGGAGATGCCTTCCGGGGGCAATTCCCCGTCCCGGCGGCGTGCCGGAACAGAGACTTCTGTCCCCCCGAATCTTGGCTTCACGATGGCGACGGCTCTGGAAGGTTTCTCGTACCGTGGCTTATTCGTCTCGAAGTTTTAGGTCACGACGACTTATATAGGCGAAGAAACGGAGTCGGAAGGGGTCTGGGGGCTCCACACACCAGGGGGCGCGCCCCCCATCTGGCCGCGCCGCCACCACGTGTGGGGGCCCTGGGCCTCCCCTCTGGTCCCTCTTCGGTGTTCTGGAAGCTTCGTGGAATTATAAGATTGTGGGCCTTGATTTCGTCCAATTCCGAGAATATTTCCTGTGTAAGATTTCTGAAACCAAAAACAGCAGAAAACAGGAACTGGCACTTCGGCATCTTGTCAATAGGTTAATTCCGGAAAATGCATCAAAACGATATAGTGTGAACAAAACATGTAGGTATTGTCATAAAAAACATCAGAAATTATAGATACGTTGGAGACATATCAGCATCCCCAAGCTTAGTTCCGACTCGTCCTCGAGTAGGTAAACGATAACAAAGATAATTTCTGTAGTGACATGCTACCAACATAATCTTGATCCAATAATGATGTAAAGCATGTGAGCTGAGATCAAATCACTCAAAGCAAATGTCTATATTGATATAAGAGATGATAATGCAAGAGTTAAACAAGCTAGAAGTTTTCATGAACTATTGCTTAAAAGACATGAAACCGTACAAAGTTCATTAAAGATGTTTTAAATATCCAGCGTAGAAGTTCTATCCTTCATTCCAAGCATCAAGTAAATTTTCACAACATAAGAAGGATTCAGTCAAGTAAAAATAAACATGAACGTCATGAATCAACTGTTTCGAAGTCTACTCAACCGGTGAGCGCAAGCATTTGGTATTAGCACCAGGATGTTATGGCATAAAGAACGTTAATGGGGGTTTGGAAGGCCAAATGGAAGAAAGTCTTACAAAGCTATAATTGATTATTAGACAAGAGGAAGTCTTATAATCGAAGCTATGCAAGGAGTAGTGATTGCCATGCAACGGATGCACATAGAGCTATATGTGTATGAAAGCTCTCCAATGGAACTAGTGGGGGTGCATCCAACTTGGTTGCTCACGAAGACCTAGAGAACTTTTGAGGAGGCTCATCATTGGAATATACAACCCAAGTTCTATAGTGTAAATTCCCCACATAGTTATACTAGTAAAACATGAAAACTCTCTCATATGGAGTGTAGGTGCTAAACATGAGCACAAATGATGACTATGAATACAGCAGGTGCTAAAACATGAGCACAAGTGTGGATAAAAGATAGTAATGCTGCCCCCTTTTTCTTTATTCTTTTTATTCCTTTTCTTTTTCTTTTCTATTTTTTTTTCTTTTCTTTTTCTGTTTCTAATGGCCTCCATGGCTCTTTTCACTTTTAGGGGCAACATCCTAATATGACAACACATTTTTTGGTACAAATAACTCATAATGAATGAAACATGATGTATAAAACAGTATGCATCTGCCAGTGTAGCAGGATGTGCAATGATCTAGCGTAACATGGGTAAACCACACATCAGCTGTATAGGATCATGCAAAGTAATATATAAATAATAAATGACAACATGTAATGTAAAATGGAAGTTGCATGGCAATATATCTCGGAACAGCTATGGAAATGTTGTGGTAGGTAGGTATGGTGGCTGTTTTGAGGAAGATGTATGGCTTATGTGTAGGAGAACAAGAGAAAGTCCTCCCACGGGTTTGGATGTACTGGCGAAGTATGCACAATTCTCAATGTGAGCAAAAGGCAATGCACAGTACCGAAGAGGCTAGCAAATTTGGATGGTGGAAGTGCCAAAAACCGCAGCTTAACATTAGTCAAAAAGAACTCACAAGCTTATTGCAAACAACTAGCAGGTTCATCATTAAGAGCATGATTAAAATTTACTCCGAGGAGGGCCGTTCACGGTGGCACAAGTACCCCGCTAGCTCCCTCGACCTTCAGCACAACTTAGTTATTACGATGAACTCTCAAACATGGAAAGCTATCAAGTCCAACTACACCTTCAACTATTTAAATAGAGTTTGTAGTACGACACAAGCTTAAAGACAACAATCCACTACTGATTTTAACTTATTTAAACAACAAGCCTTACCATCTAAATACCTCAAAACGTTTGCAAAGAATCAAGTTATCAAAGCTCAATGATCTACAAGATTATGCAAGTGTTTCATTATACCACTACCACATGCAACATTTTCTGAACCGACCAAATAACAATGAACGAAGCAGTTTCAACCTTCGCCATGAACATTAAAAGCTAAGAACACATGTGTTCATATGAACGAGCGGAGCGTGTCTCTCTCCCACACAAGCATGAATTTATTCAAACAAAACAAAAATAAAAACAAACAGACGCTCCAAGTAAAGTACATAAGATGTGACGGAATAAAAATATAGTTTCAATAGAAGAAACCTGATAAATTGTTGATGAAGAAGGGGATGCCTTGGGCATCCCCAAGCTTAGACGCTTGAGTCTTCTTGAAATATGCAGGGATGAACCACGGGGGCATCCCCAAGCTTAGACTTTTCACTCTTCTTGATCATATATCATCCTCCTCTCTTGACCCTTGAAAAGTTCCTCCACACCAAACTCAAAACAAACTCATTAGAGGGTTAGTGCATAATCAAAAATTCACATGTTCAGAGGTGACACAATCATTCTTAACACTTCTGGACATTGCCCAAAGCTACTGGAAGTTAATGGAACAAAGAAATCCATCAAACATAGCAAAACAGACAATGCGAAATAAAAGGCAGAATCTATCAAAACAGAACAGTCCGTAAAGACGAATTTTTCTGGGGTACTAAACTTGCTCAGATGAGAAAACTCAAAACTAATGAAAGTTGCGTACATATCTGAGGATCACTCACGTAAATTGGCAGATTTTTCTGAGTTACCTACAGAGAAACCTGCCCAAATTCTTGACAGCGAGAAATCTGTTTCTGCGCAGAAATCCAAATCTAGTATCAACCTTCTATTAGAGACTTCACTTGGCACAACAATGCAATAAAATAAATATAAGGAGAGGTTTCTACAGTAGTAATAACTTCCAAGACACAACAAAATAGTAGCAAAATAAAGACATGGGTTATCTCCCAAGAAGTTCTTTCTTTATAGCCATTAAGATAGGCTCAGCAATTTTAATGATGCACTCGCAAGAAATAAGAGTTGAAGCAAAAGAGAGCATCAAGAAGCAAACTCAAAACACATTTAAGTATAACCCACTTCCTATGAAAAGGAATCTTGTAAATAAACAAGTCATTTAAGCATAATGCAACAAGCATAGGAAAACTAGACAAGCGCAACTTCAAGATTTTCAGCAAAAAGAGAGGTGTTTTAGTAACATGAAAATTTCTACAGCCATATTTTCCTCTCTCATAAAGATTTTTAGTAGCATCATGAACAAACTCAACAATGTAACTATCACATGAAACATTCTTATCATGAACTACATGCATAAAATTATTACTACTCCCAACATAAGCATAGTCATTCTTATTAATCGTAGTGGGAGCAAATTCAACAAGGTAGCTATCATTATTATTCTCATCAAGTGTAGGAGGCATAGTATAATCATAATAAAATTTATCCTCCATAGTAGGCGGCACCAAAAGACCACTATCATTATAATCATCATAAATAGGAGGCAAAGTATCATCAAAGAAAATTTTCTCCTCAATGCTTGGGGGACTAAAAATATCATGCTCATCAAAACCAGCTTCCCCAAGCTTAGAATTTTCCATAGCATTAGCAACAATGGTGTTCAAAGCGTTCATACTAATATCATTGCTACTAGCATGCAAATAAGGTTCCATAGGTTTTTTAATTTTCGCATCAAACAATTCATGTCTTAACTCAGGAAATAGCTTAAAAAGCTCACTGTTGTTTTCCATTATGCCTAACTAGTGAAAAACAAGAAACAAAAAGATGCAATTGCAGGATCTAAAGGAAATAGCTTTGAGCACTCACACACCGGCAACAATGCTAGGAAATATCTTAGTAGTCGGAGGATGTGAATACCTTTTACCTTACCTCCCCGGCAACGGCACCAGAAAATAGCTTAGTTGCCGGGGACCGGAGTGTGAGTGCCTTTTACCTTACCTCCCCGGCAACGGCGCCAGAAAATAGCTTAGTTGCCGGGGACCAAAGTGTGAGTGCCTTTTACCTTACCTCCCCGGCAACGACGCCAGAAAATAGCTTGCTGTCCACAACTGGCGCGTGGTTGATGTGGGAGGTAAAAATCTCTGTGGTGTAGCTTTTCGTTCCCCGGCAACGGCGCCAGAAAATAGATTGATGTCTACTCACGCTTCTTTTCCTGTAGACAGTGTTGGGCCTCCAAGAGCAGAGGTTTGTAGAACAGCAGCAAGTTTTCCCTTAAGTGGATCACCCAAGGTTTATCGAACTCAGGGAGGAAGAGGTCAAAGATATCCCTCTCAAGCAACCCTGCAATTACGATACAAGAAGTCTCTTGTGTCCCCAACACACCTAATACACTTGTCAGATGTATAGGTGCACTAGTTCGGCGAAGAGATAGTGAAATACAAGTAATATGGATGTATATGAGCGGTAATAGCAATCTGAATAAAAGATGGCAGCAAGCAAACATGCAACAGAACAGTAAATAAGCGGTGTTTCAATGCTTAGAAACAAGGTCTAGGGATCATACTTTCACTAGTGGACACTCTCAACATTGATCACATAACTGAAACTACTCTACACTCTCTTGTTGGATGATAAACACCATTAATTGTGTAGGGCTACAAGAGCACCTCGATGCCGGAGTTAACAAGCTCCACAACATTCGATGTTCATATTTAAGTAACCTTAGAGTGCATGATAGACCAACGCAATTATACCGAGTACTAACATAGCATGCACACCGTCACCGACAGACTATGAAAGGAGGAATAGATCACATCAATTCTATCATAGTAATACTTAACTTCATAATCTACAAGAGATTACAATCATAACCTACGCCAAGTACTACATGATGCACACACTGTCAACATTACATCATGGAGGAGGAATAGAGTACTTTAATAACATCACTAGAGTAGCACATAGATGATATTCAACTAGATCACAAAGAGAGAGATGAACCACATAGCTACGGTAGAGCCCTCAGCCTCGGGGGAGAATTACTCCCTCCTCAACATGGGTGACAGCAGCGGTGATGAAGATGGCGGTGGTTTCGATGGAGATGCCTTCCGGGGGCAATTCCCCGTCCCGGCGGCGTGCCGGAACAGAGACTTCTGTCCCCCCGAATCTTGGCTTCGCGATGGCGGCGGCTCTGGAAGGTTTCTCGTACCGTGGCTTATTCGTCTCAAAGTTTTAGGTCACGACGACTTATATAGGCGAAGAAACGGAGTCGGAAGGGGTCTGGGGGCTCCACACACCAGGGGGCGCGCCCCCCCTCTGGCCGCGCCGCCACCACGTATGGGGGCCCTGGGCCTCCCCTCTGGTCCCTCTTCGGTGTTCTGGAAGCTTGATGACCCACAAGTATGAAGGAGATATGCCCTAGAGGCAATAATAAAGTGGTTATTATTTATATCTTTATGTTTATGATAAATGTTTATATATCATGCTAGAATTGTATTAACCGAAACATTAGTACATGTGTGATATGTAGACAAACAAGAAGTCCCTAGTATGCCTCTTAAACTAGCTTGTTGATTAATGGATGATTAGTTTCATAATCATGAACATTGGATGTTATTAATAACAAGGTTATGTCATTGTGTGAATGATGTAATGGACACACCCAATTAAGCGTAGCATAAGATCTCGTCATTAAGTTATTTGCTATAAGTTTTCGATACATAGTTACCTAGTCCTTATGACCATGAGATCATGTAAATCACTTATACCGGAAAGGTACTTTGATTACACCAAACACCACTGCGTAAATGGGTGGCTATAAAGGTGGGATTAAGTATCCGGAAAGTATGAGTTGAGGCATATGGATCAACAGTGGGATTTGTCCATCCCGATGACGGATAGATATACTCTGGGCCCTCTCGGTGGAATGTCGTCTAATGTCTTGCAAGCATATGAATGAGTTCATAAGAGACCACATACCACGGTACGAGTAAAGAGTACTTGTCAGGAGACGAGGTTGAACAAGGTATAGAGTGATACCGAAGATCAAACCTCGGACAAGTAAAATATCGCGAGACAAAGGGAATTGGTAATATATGTGTATGGTTCATTCGATCACTAAAGTCATCGTTGAATATGTGGGAGCCATTATGGATCTCCAGATCCCGCTATTGGTTATTGGTCGGAGTGAGTACTCAACCATGTCCGCATAGTTCTCGAACCGTAGGGTGACACACTTAAAGTTGGATGTTGAAATGGTAGTTCTTGAATTATGGAATGAAGTTCGAATATTTGTTCGGAGTCCCGGATGAGATCCCGGACATCACGAGGAGTTCCGAATGGTCCGGAGAATAAGATTCATATATAGGATGTCATTTTATGTGAAATAAAATGTCGCGGAAGGTTCTATGGAAGGTTCTAGAAGGTTCTAGAAAAGTCCGGAAGAAACCACCAAGGAAGGTGGAGTCCACAAGGGACTCCACCTCCATGGCCGGCCAGCCCTAGTGGGGGTGGAGTCCCAAGTGGACTCCACCATAGGGGGCCGGCCACCCCCCCACATGGGAGGTGGGAATCCCACCTTTGGGTGGGAGTCCTAGTTGGGCTAGGTTTGCCCCCTCCTATGGAAGGTTTTGGTTTCGGGTCTTATTCGAAGACTTGGACACCAACACTTGGGATCCACCTATATAATGAGGGGCCAAGGGAGGGGGCCGGCCACCCCAAGACCATAGCTTGGCCGCCCCCCTTGAGTGGCCGGCCACCCCCTCCCAAACCCTAGCTTTGCTCCTCCACTTCATATTGTCCGGTTTGCTTAGCGAAGCTCCGCCGGACTTCTACACCGCCACCGACACCACGCCGTCGTCTTTGTCGGATTCAAGAGGAGCTACTACTTCCGCTGCCCGCTGGAACGGGGAGGTGGACGTCGTCTTCATCAACAACCGAACGTGTGACCGAGTACGGAGGTGCTGCCCGTTCGTGGCGCCGGAACCGATCGTGATCAAGATCTTCTACGCGCTTTTGCAAGCGGCAAGTGATCGTCTACCGCAGCAACAAGAGCCTCATCTTGTAGGCTTTGGAATCTCTTCAAGGGTGAGACTCGATACCCCCTCGTTGCTACCGTCTTCTAGATTGCATCTTGGCTTGGATTGCGTATTCGCGGTAGGAAAATTTTTGTTTTCTATGCAACGTTATCCTACAGTGGTATCAGAGCCGTGTCTATGCATAGATGGTTGCACGAGTAGAACACAATGGTTTGTGGGCGTTGATGCTCTTGTTATCTTTAGTTTGAGTACTTTGCATCTTTATGGCATAGTGGGATGAAGCGGCTCGGACTAACTTTACATGACCGCGTTCATGAGACTTGTTCCTCGTTCGACATGCAACTTGTATTGCATAAGAGGCTTTGCGGGTGTCTGTCTCTCCTACTATAGTAAAGATTCAATTTACTCTTCTATTGAAAACATTAGTATCAACGTTGTGGTTCATGTTCGTAGGTAGATTAGATCTCTCTCGAAAACCCTAAACCACGTAAAATATGCAAACCAAATTAGAGACGTCTAACTTGTTTTTGCAGGGTTTGGTGATGTGATATGGCCATGATATGATGATGAATATGTATGAGATGATCATTATTGTATTGTGGCAACCGGGAGCCTTATGGTTGTCTTTAAATTTCATGTTGAGTAGTATTTCAAAGTAGTTGTAATAGTTGCTACATGGAGGACAAACATGAAGACGGTGCCATTGACCTTGGTGCTACGCCGACGATGATGGAGATCATGCCCGAAGATGATGGAGATCATATCCGTGCTTTGGAGATGAAGATCAAAGGCACAAGAACAAAAGGGCCATATCATATCACATATGAACTGCATGTGATGTTAATCCTTTTTATGCATCTTATTTTGCTTAGATCGCGACGGTAGCATTATAAGATGATCCCTCACTAAAATCTCAAGATAATAAAGTGTTCATCCTTAGTAGCACCGTTATTAAGTCTTATCGTTTGAAGCATCTCGTGATGATCGGGTGTGATAGATTCGATAAGTACATACAACGGGTGCAAGACAGCTTTTGCACATGCGGATACTAAGGTGGCCTTGACGAGCCTAGCATGTACGGACATGGTCTCGGAACACGTGATACCGAAAGGTAGAGCATGAATCATATGGTTGATATGATGAACACTATGAGTGTTCGCCATTGAAATCACACCTTTTCTCGTGATGATCGGGTTTAGGTGCGGTGGATTTGGTTCGTGTGATCACTAAGACAATGCGAGGGATATTGTTTTGAGTGGGAGTTCACCTAGGGTTTTAATTATGTTGAATTAAAATTTGAACTCAATTTGTCATAAACTTAGTCTAAACTATTGCAAATATATGTTGTAGAGATGGCGTCCTCAATCAATTTTAATCGGTTCCTAGAGAAAGAGAAACTTAAGAGCAACGGTAGCAACTTCACCGATCGGTTCCGTCATGTGAGGATCTTCCTCTCTCGGCGGAAATCTGCAATTTGTGCTTGATGCACCGCTAGGTGACCCTCCTGCAGAAGATGAATCCGATGAAGTAAAAGCTGTTTACGCAACTCGGAAAACTCGGTACTCTCAAGTTCGGTGTGCCATCTGTGCGATGAATCCGATCTTCAAAAACGTTTTGAGCACCATGATCCTCATGAGTTGATGAATGAGCTGAAAGCTATATTCGAGACTCATGCGTGATGGAATGCTATGAAGCATCGAAACATTTCTTCAAATTGTATGATGGAAGAAGGCAGCTCCGTTAGTGAGCACATGCTCGCCATGACCGGGCATGCGAAGAAACTTCAGTGACTTGGGAATAGTGATTCCTAACAGACTGGGGATTAATCGTGTCCTTCAATCACCGCCACCAAGTTACAAGAACTTTGTGATGAACTACAATATGCAGAACATGAACAAGGAGTTACTCGAACTCTTTGGCATGCTAAAAGCTGCTGAGATTGAGATCAAGAAAGAGCACCAAGTGTTGATGGTCAACAAGACCACCGAGTTTCAAGAAACAGAGCAAGTCTAAGGGAAAATTCAAGAAGGGTGGCAAGAAAGCTGCCACGCCTCCTATGAAACCTAAGAACGGCCCTAAGCACGATCTTGAGTGCTATTATCGCAAGGAGAAGGGACACCGGAAGCGTAATTGCTCCAAGTATCGGCTGATCTAAAGAGCGGCCTTGTCAAGAAGAAGAAAGAAGGTATATCGATATACATGTTATAGATGTTTATCTCACTAGTTCTCGTTCTAGTACTGGTATTTGATACTTTGGTTCGGTTGCTCATATTTGTAACTCGAAAGCAGGAACTAAAGAATAAACGACAAGCTGCTGAAAGATGAAGTGACGATGCGCGTTGGAAACGGATCCAAGGTCAATGTGATCGCAATCGGGACACTTCCTCTACATCTACCTTCGGGATTAGTTTTAAGCCTAAATAATTGTTATTATGTACTGCGTTGAGCATGAACATTATATCTCGGATCTTGTTTAATGCAAGACGGTTATTCATTCAAGTCTGAGAATAATGGTTGTTCTATTTTTATGAATAATATCTTTTATGGTCAAGCACCAGAAAAGAATGGCTTATTTCTGTTAGATCTCGATAGTAGTGATACACATATACATAACATTGATGCTAAGCGAATTAAACTAAATGATAATTCTACTTATATGTGGCACTGTCTGTCTTGGTCATATTGGAGTGAAACGCATGAAGAAACTCCATACCGATGGATTACTTGAATCACTTGACTTTGAGTCACTTGATAGATGCGAAGCATGTCTAATGGGAAAAATGACAAAGACTCCATTCTCTACGGTATGATGGAGCGAGCTACGACTTATTGGAAATCATACATACCGATGTATGTGGACCAATGAGCGTAGCATCGCGCGGTGGTTATCGTTATGTTCTAACCTTCACGAGATGATCTGAGTAGATATGGGTATATCTATTTCATGAAACATAAATCCGAAACTTTCGAGAAGTTTAAGGAATTTCAAAGTGAAGTAGAAAATCAACGTAACAAGAAGATCAAATTTCTACGATCTGATCGTGGAGGTGAATATCTGAGTTATGAGTTTGGCATGCATTTAAAGAAATGCGGAATACTTTCACAATTGACACCGCGGGAACACCTCAACGAAACGGTGTGTCCGAACGTCGTAATCGAACTCTCTTAGATATGGTTCGTAGTATGATGTCTCTTCTTGATTTGCCGTTATCATTTTGGAGTTATGCATTAGAGACAGCCGCATTCACTTTAAATAGAGCACCATCAAAATCCGTAGAAACGACACCGTATGAATTATGGTTTAATAAGAAACCTAAGCTGTCGTTCTGAAAGTTTGGGGTTGCGAAGCCTATGTAAAGAAGTTACAACCGGACAAGCTAGAACCCAAAGCGGAGAAATGCGTCTTCATAGGTTATCCTAAGGAAACTATAGGATACACTTTCTATCACAGATCCGAAGGCAAAATCTTTGTTGCTAAGAACGGAACCTTTCTTGAGAAAGAATTTCTCACTAAAGAAGTGACTGGAAGAAAAGTAGAACTCGATGAGATTGATGAATCTATACTCGTTGATCGAGTAGCGCGATGCGGAAGTTGTACCTGTACCGCCTACACCGGCAACAGAGGAAGCTAATGATAATGATCATGAAACTTCGAACGAGGAAACTACCGAACCTCGGCAGATCGACAAGGGAACGTGCCACTCCCGATTGGTATGATCCTTGTCTAAATGTCATGATTGTGGATAACAATGATGAGGACCACTGCGACGTATGAAGAAGCGATGATGAGCCCGTATTCCAACAAATGGCAAGAAGCCATGAAATCCGAAATGGGATCCATGTATGATAACAAAGTATGGACTTTGGTAGACTTACGATAGCCGAAAGGCTGTCGAAAATAAATGGATCTTCAAGAGAAAAACAGATGCTGATGGTAATATTATCGTCTATAAAGCTCGACTTGTCGCAAAGGGTTTCCGACAAATTCAAGGAGTTGACTACGATGAGACTTTCTCACCTGTAGCGAAGCTGAAATCTGTGAGGATTTTGTTAGCAATAGCTGCATTTTTCGATTATGAGATTTGGCGGATGGATGTCAAAACGGCGTTCCTTAATGGAGACATTGAGGAAGAGTTGTATATGGTACAACCCAAAGGTTTTGTCGATCCTAAAAATGCTGACAAAGTATGCAAACTTCAGCGTTCAATCTATGGACCGAAGCAAGCATCGAGAAGTTGGAACCGACGCTTTGATAAGGTGATCAAAGACTTCGGGTTTATACGGTGTCATGGAGAGGCCTGTATTTACAAGAAAGTGAGTGGGAGCTACGTAGCATTCCCGATATTATATGTAGATGACATATTATTGATCGGGAATGATATAGAACTATTAAGCAAAGTGTTAAGGGTTATTTGAATAATAGTTTTTCAATGAAAGACCTTGGTGAAGCATCGTATATATTAGGCATCAAGATTTATAGAGATAGATCAAGACGTCTAATAGGGCTATCACAGAGTACATATCTGGACAAGATTCTAAAGAAGTTTAGAATGGACGAAAGTAAGAAAGGGTTCTTACCTATGTTACTGTGCAAGGTATTGAGTAAAACTCAAGGACCGGCTACGGCAGAAGAAAGAGAAAGGATGTGTAACATCCCCTATGCCTCGCGAGGATCTATCATGTATGCCATGCTATGTACTAGACCGGATATAGCACATGCCGTTAGTTTGACTAGCAGATATCAAAGTGATCCAGGAATGGAACATCGGACAGCGGTCAAGAATATCTGAAATACTTGAAAAGAACTAAGGATATGTTTCTTTGTTATGGAGGTGACCAAGAGCTCGTTGTAAACGGTTACACCGATGCAAGTTGGAACACCGATCCCGATGACTCTAAGTCACAATCTGGGTACGTGTTTATATTGAATGGTGCTGCGATAAAGTGGGCAAGCTCGAAGCGGTGCACGGTGGCGAAGTCTTCAACGAATCGAGTACATAGCGTTTCAGAGGCTTCATCGAAGCGGTATGGATGAAGAGGTTCATTGTAGAGCTCGGTGTGGTTCCGAGTGCATTGGACCCATTAATCATTTCATCGTGATAACATGGGTGCCATCGCCAATGCACAAGAGCCAAGGTCACACAAGAGGTGAAGCATATCAAGCTGCGTTACCACTCGATTCGCGAGTACATCGAAGATGGAGAAGTAAAGATTTGCAAAGTACACACTGATCTGAATGTAGCAGATCCGTTGACTAAAGCTCTCCTAGGGCAAAGCATGACCAACACCGAGAATGCCATGGGTGTTAGGTATATTTCCAGGTAATCTAGATTATTGACTCTAGTGCAAGTGGGAGACTGAAGGAGATATGCCCTAGAGGCAATAATAAAGTGGTTATTATTTATATCTTTATGTTTATGATAAATGTTTATATATCATGCTAGAATTGTATTAACCGAAACATTAGTATATGTGTGATATGTAGACAAACAAGAAGTCCCTAGTATGCCTCTTAAACTAGCTTGTTGATTAATGGATGATTAGTTTCATAATCATGAACATTGGATGTTATTAATAACAAGGTTATGTCATTGTGTGAATGATGTAATGGACACACCCAATTAAGCGTAGCATAAGATCTCGTCATTAAGTTATTTGCTATAAGTTTTCGATACATAGTTACCTAGTCCTTATGACCATGAGATCATGTAAATCACTTATACCGGAAAGGTACTTTGATTACACCAAACACCACTGCGTAAATGGGTGGCTATAAAGGTGGGATTAAGTATCCGGAAAGTATGAGTTGAGGCATATGGATCAACGGTGGGATTTGTCCATCCCGATGACGGATAGATATACTCTGGGCCCTCTCGGTGGAATGTCGTCTAATGTCTTGCAAGCATATGAATGAGTTCATAAGAGACCACATACCACGCATTTAGTAAAGAGTACTTGTCAGAGACGAGGTTGAACAAGGTATAGAGTGATACCGAAGATCAAACCTCGGACAAGTAAAATATCGCGAGACAAAGGGAATTGGTAATATATGTGTATGGTTCATTCGATCACTAAAGTCATCGTTGAATATGTGGGAGCCATTATGGATCTCCAGATCCCGCTATTGGTTATTGGTCGGAGTGAGTACTCAACCATGTCCGCATAGTTCTCGAACCGTAGGGTGACACACTTAAAGTTGGATGTTGAAATGGTAGTTCTTGAATTATGGAATGAAGTTCGAATATTTGTTCGGAGTCCCGGATGAGATCCCGGACATCACGAGGAGTTCCGGAATGGTCCGGAGAATAAGATTCATATATAGGATGTCATTTTATGTGAAATAAAATGTCGCGGAAGGTTCTATGGAAGGTTCTAGAAGGTTCTAGAAAAGTCCGGAAGAAACCACCAAGGAAGGTGGAGTCCACAAGGGACTCCACCTCCATGGCCGGCCAGCCCTAGTGGGGGTGGAGTCCCAAGTGGACTCCACCATAGGGGGCCGGCCACCCCCCCACATGGGAGGTGGGAATCCCACCTTTGGGTGGGAGTCCTAGTTGGGCTAGGTTTGCCCCCTCCTATGGAAGGTTTTGGTTTCGGGTCTTATTCGAAGACTTGGACACCAACACTTGGGATCCACCTATATAATGAGGGGCCAAGGGAGGGGGCCGGCCACCCCAAGACCATAGCTTGGCCGCCCCCCTTGAGTGGCCGGCCACCCCCTCCCAAACCCTAGCTTTGCTCCTCCACTTCATATTGTCCGGTTTGCTTAGCGAAGCTCCGCCGGACTTCTACACCGCCACCGACACCACGCCGTCGTGCTGTCGGATTCAAGAGGAGCTACTACTTCCGCTGCCTGCTGGAACGGGGAGGTGGACGTCGTCTTCATCAACAACCGAACGTGTGACCGAGTACGGAGGTGCTGCCCGTTCGTGGCGCCGGAACCGATCGTGATCAAGATCTTCTACGCGCTTTTGCAAGCGGCAAGTGATCGTCTACCGCAGCAACAAGAGCCTCATCTTGTAGGCTTTGGAATCTCTTCA
Source organism: Lolium perenne (assembly GCF_019359855.2). Taxonomy (NCBI): domain Eukaryota; kingdom Viridiplantae; phylum Streptophyta; class Magnoliopsida; order Poales; family Poaceae; genus Lolium; species Lolium perenne. The sequence goes on from NC_067245.2 coordinate 283,695,099, forward strand.
AGGGTGAGACTCGATACCCCCTCGTTGCTACCGTCTTCTAGATTGCATCTTGGCTTGGATTGCGTATTCGCGGTAGGAAAATTTTTGTTTTCTATGCAACGTTATCCTACAAAGTATAGGGGGTGTATCGTAGTATTTTCGATACGTAAGAATGTCGATCCCAACGAGAAGTAGAAGGTGTTGACAAGCAGTTTCGATGAAGGATTCACTGTAAATGCTCACAGACAAGTATTCAGGGGGATTTTGATGTAGGAGATGAATAAAGTACGAGTAAGTAAAGTGCGAGAGTAACAATTGCAGCGAGTGGCCCAATCCCTTTTAGCACAAAGGACAAGCCGGTTTGATTACTTATAATGACCAAACGTTCTTGAGGACACACGGGAATTTAGTCTAGTGCTTTCGCTTCATATAGCTGATTAATCTTCATTGTTTTAATAAGTGTTGTGTGGGTGAACCTATGCTAATGCACCGCCCTTCCTAGGACTAATACATACTTGTGATTATACCCCTTGCAAGCATCCGCAACTACAAGAAAGTAATTAAGATAAATCTAACCACAGCCTTAAACTCTGAGATCCTGCTATCCCTCCTGCATTTGATATACCAACGGGGGTTCAGATAATGTCACTCCGGCAACCCCGCAATTGGCAAACGAATACAAGATGTATTCCCATAGGCCCATAAAGGTGAAGTATCATGTAGTCGACGTTCACATGACACCACTAGAAGAATAACACCACAACTTAAATATCATAACATTGAATATTACTCAACCATAATTCACTACTAACATTTAGACTTCACCCATGTCCTCAAGAACTAAACGAACTACTCACGAGACGTCATATGGAACATGATCAGAGGTTATATGATGATGAATAACAATCTGAACATAAACCTTGGTTCAATGGTTTCACACAATAGCATCAATAACAAGTAGAAATCAATACCGGGAGAGTTTCCCCTATCAAACAATCAAGATCCAACCCAAATTGTTACAGCGGTGACGAGGTGCAGCGGTGGAGACGGCGGTGATGATGATGGAGATGATGATGATGGTGATGGAGATGATGTCCAGCTCGATGACGGTGACGATGGCGTCGATTTCCCCCTCCGGGAGGGAATTTCCCTGGCAGATTTCAGCCTGCCGGAGAGCTCTTTTCTCTCTGGTGTTTTCCGCCCCGCAGAGGTGGCTGTGACTCTTCGCGACTATCCTCCTGAGCTTAGGTTTCGGGACGAAGATGTACGCGAAGGAGAGGAGGCCAGAGGGGGCTGTGGGCCCCCTCCCCACATGGTGGCGCGGCCAGGGCAGGGCCCGCGCCGGCCAATGAGGGGGCCCATGGCGGCCCTCCTCGGCTCCTCCTTCTGGCTCCCTTCGTCTTCTGGAAAAAATTAGGATTTTTCATATAATTTCCGTCAATTGTTGATCTTCCGAAATATTGCATTCTGACGACGCTTTTTCCAGCAGAATCCTGACTCCGGTGCGCGATCCTCCAATAATCATGAAACATGCAAAATAGATGAAATAACATAAGTATCACCTCTAAATATGAAATATATCAATGAATAACAGTAAATTATGATATAAAATAGTGATGCAAAATGGACGTATCAAAGCTTCGTGGAATTATAAGATCATGGGCCTTGATTTCGTCCAATTTCGAGAATATTTCCTGTGTAGGATTTCTGAAACCAGAAACAGCAGAAAACATGAACTGGCACTTCGGCATCTTGTCAATAGGTTAGTTCCGGAAAATGCATCAAAACGATATAAAATGTGAACAAAACATGTAGGTATTGTCATAAAACTAGCATGGAACATCAGAAATTATAGATACGTTGGAGACGTATCAGTGGCTTCCCTCTCTGCTCCGGCAACCGGAGTCCAGGGAGCCTCCTCCTTGACCGATCTATGAAATAAGGCCTTCGTCATCTCCCTCGAGCTTCTCTTGGTGCCTCTTCTTTCGCTCCTGGCCGGCCTTGGTGGTGAGGGGGATTGGACGAAGTCGTCGTCAAGGGCTTGATCTGGAGGTGAAACGGGCTGAGTGCCTCTCTGGTGCTCTGGCGCGGCACCAGGCGGCCCGTCACTGGCGGCCTCCCTCCAAATCCATGGAGGATTTTGGACTGGAGCTCGTCGATGGCTACGCCCTCCGATAAGGTGCCTAGGAGTCATCAGCTGTCGAGAAGGTTGCCTCCTTGCCTCCATGGTGGCGGGGGAGGTGGGTGCGGAGGCGATCTGCTTGGTTTCTTCAGGCCTGACCGGCCGTGGAGGCCAGGAGGCGGGAGGTGCCATGCAGTCCTGCTTCTTCTTCTACTTGATGACGCAGTACTCGTCGCGGCCGACTCTCTCTCTCTCGCTTGCTTAAGCCCCATGGTGGTGGCTTGGTTGCGGGAGTTGATCGATGGCGGTGACGGCTTTGATGAGGAGCTCCTCTCCGATGCTTTTTGGCGTCAGACTGAATGACAGTAGGGATGTCGCTCTGCTGCTGCTCTGCTCCAGCCAACGGTGTCTCCTGTGCTTCATCTCCAAGTGGTTTGTCCCCGGAGATGGTGGCGCAGTCCGTTGTTCGAGCTCGATCTGGAGGAGGAAGATGGAGGACTTGATCGTGTTTTTGTTTTTCTTTTAGGGTCCTTTCTGCTTAATTCCTAGACCCTTTTGTAATTCTGTATCTCTTAGGGTCATTCTCCAGTTATTAATAGTAGCTTTGTCGGGTTTCCACCCGAAAGAATTAAAAAAAAAACCGGCCATGGGACGCCAGCATGCGCGGCCACATTGGATTGGTCTCAGGGGCCCACCTAGGCAGTGACCGAAAGCACACGCGTCCACGCCAGTCAACTTACCTAATTGCACGACGCCGACTTTGCCGAGAACTGACGCTTTCCCACACACCGACGATGGCTCTCCACACATGTGACGGCTCTCCTCCCCACGGTAGTGTAAATGATGCCATCGGCCTGTTCACCAACATCGCCTTCGCCCTGTCACCACACCATCTTCCTTGCATCGTCTCCCCTCCCCATTCCCAATTCGCAGCACCCACCGTGTAGGTTTTCGTGGCGTGCAACGATGGGAAGGCCGGGTGTAGCGGCAACCCCATAAATGTTTTTTTTTGAAACGGAGGCAAAATCTTTGCCTCATCCATTAATTAAGAAGAAAATGACCAATTTTTAGGAGAAAATTGGGCGAAAACCAACAACACACAGTGGACACCCTGGCCAGCCTGGCTACCCACACGGAGCACACACGCCATCGAGAAGAAAAGCCATCGATGAGGATGTCATCGAGCGTCATCGTCGTCACTCCTCCACGAGCCAGCGATTCCGACTTCACCTTAGATGACCGCCACCGAGACCCTCGCCACGAACGACACTGGAGCCAATGTGAGCCTATGCCAAACAGTCGACCCCCAAGCACGTTGAGGAGGAGGCAACTCCGACTTCAACCGTGACCTTCATATGAGAAAGTTGCACTCCTTGCATCGACGCAAGCACCAATCAAGTGGCATCGTTGCCACAAGTTGCCTCGCAGCTCCGACTTCACCATCACGGCAGGGGTGACGAAGGACATGCCGCAACTCCGATCCGCTCACCATTGTCATCGTTGCCACACAGCCCACGACGCCAACACCAACCATCTTCCACGGGTCCCTCCGACCAAAGCAGCTCCAAATCGATGCCCTCAAGAGGGGAGACGACACAAGAGCGCCGCCATCGACCGATCACGGCGGATCTAGGGATTACCCCGGAGCTTTTCCAGACAGGATGACAAAACATCACCTCGGCGATGCCTTCAAGAAGGAAGCGACGCCCGAAGCCGTCGCCATCGCCGGCCTCGACCAGCTGCGGCCGGCCAGCCACCGAGGACAAGGCATTAGCCCGGAGCTTATCACGCCATCCTGCTTCATGCTTCTGGCTAGACCACCTCCCTTCCCTCAACCACCATCACCACCACGGCCGCCACACCCGCCGCAGCCCTGGACTGCACCGCCGGCCGACCTCCGGGCGTCGGCAGAAGCACCACCGTGCCCCTCACGGCATGCCACTCTTTTAGGTGGAGAGGGTATCCAAGCTCACGACGCTCTATAGCGGGCCGTTGGACCAACACAACGACCCTAATAGTGTGACGTTGGGATATGGACATCATCCTCGCCCGCTACGGCTACGTGTCAGCATGTCCTGCCCAACGATGCACACCGGTTGCTATCCCCATCCCCAGGCCTCCACACTCTGTGTCGAGGTCTTCATCGTCGTGTTCCTCCGCATCGCGCACTTCATCCACCCCAATGCCTAGCACATCTGGTGTCACCTTTCTGAATGCCGCTAGTCGCCCCGAAGTAGGAGAACGTTCCCCTCCTCGTCCCCAAGAAGGAGAAGGAGGCAACTCCTGCCATTGCCGCCAAAGAAGGTGAAGTCGTAGCTGGAGGATAAGTGGCTAAAGGATCTCCGGCTGCAGGCAACACTACACGATCTAGACAATCCGACCAACTAGTCGGTGGTTAAGCATGCTCTTAGTGAATTGGTGGATGTTGTTGTGTTGGCGACTAAAGAGTTCAACAAATGGTGGTTGACGCGCGGTCATCGACCTAGCCGACAACGACGATGGTAGCAGCGAAAATAGTGGCCCGAATAGCCCTAGCAACCTCTCGTCGTCCTTTTGGGATGGCAATGACAACGACGACAATGGCGACAATGCAGACAATAGCGTCCTAGACCGGAGTGTGTCCGCAAGCAGCTCTAGGTTTTAGGCTGTTTCAAATTTTCCGTTCAGATTTTTCTAAATTTCTAACTATTTGATTATTTTTTTGTTGGTCTGTTTGAATTTTGCTTTTAACTTTTTTTTTTGGGTAGACTGTATTGGAGGCGCCGCTTTGGATATATGTCAACAATAGAGTGACATTTGTGTTGGTGCCCCCAAAACGGCTTGTCAAATGCTGTTTTGGGCTTCTATTTGGGGTTGTTCGGTGGAGATGATGTAACCTTGCACTTCGTGTTATTGTTGCTTGTAGTTTTGTGATGGGTACTTAGGGCTTCTCTGGTTGAGGGCATGCTTGGTTTGCAGAATTCTACAAACATAATAAATATATAAAACACAAGAATATGATAGAAATGCGCTTCAAAATATAGGATTGACATACACACACGAATTCAAAATATAGCATCCAGGTGTTGCAATTGCATGCATCTCCGTTCCAGCAAATAAAGGTAACATACCATGCATGACCATACTCCCGTCGGTCGGGTATATTAGTATTCCTATAAATTATCAATTTACTTATTACGAAAAGTCTCTTTGCCTTCTGAGCACTAGTGAGCCCGTTGTTATAAAGAGTATAAAAAATATATATTTACAAGTTTATTTTTTTTTTGAAAAGAAATCCTACCATAGCCAATGAAGTGAACTACAAGTATGCAAAATCGCAACGCGAAATTGTTTGTATTGCGGGCTACACAAAAATGAAAATTTCTGATAAATTTAAATATTTTTAAATATGCATACTCAAATCCACATGTTTGTCATTGTTCTGTAGCTTTGAATACAAAGTATTTAAAATTAATGTTTTGCACGTTTGTGGATACATGATTGGGTACATCCAGATTTTTTCAAATTATTTTGAAATTTGTAAATATGATTTCCGGATTTATTAAAATAATAGGATCTTGGTGCCCTGGAGCCAAAAAAAATTCCACTCATATATATTGCAAAAAAATATATCACTATAAACTTGAGATGTGATTTATATTATATAGGTGAAGTTGATTCTTAGGGATAATGCAAAACTAATAAACCCAACCGAGGGAGTAAGTAATCACCCTTTGTTGTTATACACGCATGTCATGTTTAATTGATTGCATGCGGCTAGTACTTTGCTCGACCTAGAACTAGATAAATTCTATGACATCACTAAGTTTTATGTGCAATTCATGTGCACTGAGAAAAATATGTGTAATTGCACACATATGTGCAATTCTCATGTGCATGAATCACGATACAAATTTAACGGTACTAGAGTCGACTTAGAACTAACTTAATTGTGATCGACTAGAACTAGGAAAAGGGATATGATTAGTCAGAATAGAAGAAAAGTGTCCCAATAAAACATACATCAAATGTGAAAGCCCTAACCTGCAATACTGCAACCTAATCTGAAAGAATGTAACAGTGGGAGTAGGGATATGACACTAGAACTTTATCTTCACACAATCTTGTGAGCCCCAGTGCTCGCTTTGTTCCCCGGCAAACTGGACCTGCTTCTTGCACAGTGTGCAATAGCTGGCTTGGCACGACCAGCAGAAAATATATTTATCATCATCCTGAATGCATATGGCCACTGGTTAGATGCAATAGAGGCAAACTGGTGATCTGTAATGTGGAACAGAATGTTCCAGTCTGAAAAATGATGTGGTTCATTACCTTATAAATTTTTTGACGGCATTTTGGACATTTTATGGTACTGCCTACAGGTTGTTTTTCAGTACGTACGCGATTTCTTGTTTCTAACTGTTCCAGCAGCTTGCCCCAGTCTGTTGTGTCTTTTTCTTTATGATGAAAGAGGTCACATCTCCCGCTGCAGTTTGTTAAAACATGCATGCATAAAGATAAGTAAGCCTAGATTATGAACCTTTGTCTTTATTTATATAAAAGACCCTGCATAGTTCAGACTGCCAACCTGAAATGGGCATAGCCAGCGATGATAGCCTTGCCACAAATGAAGCAGAATGTCTGACCACAGCTGCTACACACAACTTTGTTGCATCCGTCAGTTTTGCTGATGGTCATTTGACATTTTGGACATGATCTAGCATTGCTGTAAAGCAGTTTTACACTAATCATGTCCTCCACCATCCCCCTGTGTGGCCATCTTGCCTGATGCCTGCAAAGATAAAATTGAAGACGGCAGATGTTCAGTAACCTGAAGTTATATTTCAGCAGTCAATATGACATGTAATGCCCCCAAGGAGGTGCCAAAAGCGTATGACACTCTACGAAGATCTATGAGAGATTTGCAGATCAAATGCATATTGGATATTTGAAAGATTTGGAAAGAAAACAACAGATATTTTATGAAGGTACACCGACCCCGACTACGAAAGTGAGGACCAATTGCGCGGTATAACAACAGATGCAAGTTTCAAACATACAACATTAAAGATTTTAGATGTATTTCTACCGCTGCCGCTGGAGCTTTTCTTCCAGAGTTAGACACAACTTTCCTGGATGGCGTGGGTCCTTGCACACCGAGCAGAAAACAAAACAACATTTTGGGCATTGCGCATTGCTATCCTCGTCCTCCAAGCAACCGATTGCACACCTTGGACACTCGGACCACGTCCGACATTGAGTCCAATGCCTTCTTAAGAGTAAGCTTATCCCAACGCTCAAATTCTTCCTTGCCCAGAAGCCTCTTTAGCAAATACGGCGGAATAGAAACATTGCACTTAGTATCAGGGCATACCAACTGAAAGAAAGTACCATCCTTCACATGCATCCTGCATAAGGTCTCCATGCACTTGACACAGAACAAGTGCTCGCACGGAAGCTTGATGAAGTTTGAACCTGATTTTTCCAAATGAAAGTTAGTCTACAAGGAGGATAAAATTCCATGGGCCCAATTGAATTTCCTAATATGCTTAATTAGAAGCCAGACGGTTCTTATACTATCTACTGTGAGCTATGAAAATTTTAACCGCAGATTGGTACCACCGTGGGACAGTTCAAGAAGAGCTAGCACAGCGTGGAATAGATGCCATAGAACAAGTGGTATTCTTCCAAGGAAGACCCAATAAAAGAAAATAATAACTTTTTTAAACATTAGGCATTACGCCCAGCTTTAAATTAATAAAGCCACCAACGGCCGTAAAAATAATAACTAGGCATGCTCATTATTTGGCACTACCGCAGAACAGAAAAGAAGTCAAAAAAGAAAAAAAAAACTTACCTTTGCTCTGGTTAAGGCAAATCATGCACATGTGGAGATCCTCAAGAAAAACTTGATGACACTTCCTACTATTGTAACTGAGCATCAAAGGGATCACAGACTCCAATGAGAGACTTCTAGAGATTGCACGGCTATCTCCTTTGTGCTTAGGAATATCTGGACCTAATGTTATTTTGTTGTCGAACCCGAGGTGTGGCAAAGAAGAAGTGTGTATCCACTCAACCCATCGGTACACAACTTCTTCCCCCGGCAGCTCTGCCCAAATGGTGTCAAGCATCTCACAGATCTGAGAAACATTAGGCCCGTCCATCCATTTAGCGGTGACTGTAAAATATGGGGGCTCTTTGCTTGGATAGGACTGCGGGAGCAAGCATGTCAATATTAGAGGGGGTAGGTGCTCAAAGCTGCAAGAATAGGAGAAGTCATCCCCTTTATCCTCCTCATGTTGTTCTAGACAATCATCAGGACATCCTCTGTCTTCTCCAATTCTATTGACTGGAGAAAACCTAGCGCACACTTCAGCGGCATTTTGCAATTCGTACCGTATGTAAATCTGGAATTAAAGAAATTTTTTAAAAAAATCATCAAAACAAAGTTTTTATCGCCCAAACAAAACACTGATGGACAGTATAAGTAACCTGAAAATGGCGGAGCGCTCCTTTGTTTTCTAGTACAGCGAGATCGTCCCCGTATATTGCCTCCAGTGCCATCATCTGTAGTGAAGATCAAATGAGGAAGCAAAAATTAGCCATGCTAGTATCGTGAAGTATCAAATTGTACAATGAAGCAACGCTGTTGGCAAACCCTGAAGCGACGCAGTTCGTAATTCCAAAAGCAACGCCATCACAACCTCAAAAAGTCATTTTTTTTCCTTTTTTTTACAGTATATGCGCAACTTATATGGAAAATTAGCTAAACTTCGTTTCTTAGAAATTGAAATACGAGAATATCCCAGTTTTACAGTAAGTAATCTAATATCCACTCTATGCAGTTTTCAGCAGAACCTTCCAAAATAACAAATCAGACGCAGCGTCACGACCGCATTTAATTGAGAAAATGCATTGCAACTTTTCGCTATAGCTCAGATCAAGATCATAGGTAAGATTAGTGATGAAAAATTCCAATTTTCATTTTGGTAGACCGACCTCGTCGTCCTGTCGCAGCAGGTTGTCCCGTATCTCATCTGCTTCTGCCTCGTTCTCGGCGCAAAGACGGAGTCCCGCGGCAGCCGCGGCCTCCTCCAGCCTCGAGTCCGCCTCAGCCGGCGCGACCCACGGGGAGTCGAGGTGGAGCTCGCCCTCCTCGGCGCCGCCATCAAAGAACACCGGTCCCGCCTCTGCCTCTGCGGCGCGCGATGAGGACGAGGAGGGCGCCTGGGATGACGGTTCCGGGGAGGCGTTGCGGTGGGGTTCGACCGCTCGCGAGGTCGCGGCGGCGACGGAGGCTGCTGCCATGGCGGGAGCTCGGAGTTGCCGTTGAGTCGGGGTCACCCCCGATTCGGGGAGCGGTGTCGATCTTTGTTTCGGTTTTTTCGGCCGATCGTCCCCCGTTGCGTTTGTGTAGGTTTCCTGGGCCCTGTTTGGATGTATACGCAATTATACTTTTAGGTTTGTACCGAGTTGAAAACAAATTCAGTTTGAAAAACTTTATAAAAAAACTCGTGGTACGAGTTTCAACGGCAAGCTATGTACACGGGCGCCAAGGAGTTGGGTGAGCTGGCCCCCAAATCTTACCCGCTACGCTACAGCTGTCACGTCCGCGATTGACTTGGTAATAATTGCGCGCGGGTTTCTTGACTTTCTTCCCACGTTTGTTCCGTTTCGGTGCAATCAAAAGAAAAGAAAAAGAGACTGCGTTACGAAAAAATAGAGAAAGATGGTTGGGTTCAGCCGGCTGGTTCCGCGCACGGCCGATCGATGCATGGAAGGCACTATTTGGATGCCGGCCTCCTTTTTCTTTTTCTTTGTTGAAGCGATACATTTTCGCGGAGTCCTACCACCCTCTCCTTTTTTTTTTCTTCTTCGCCCAAACAAATAAATAGCGCGTGCACTCAGAATCGGCAAACAGCGTGCGCGCTATTTAGCATCGCCCTGGTTCGGTCACTGTTTGCTATACTTCTTTTCTTTTCTTTTCTCCCGCAAATAATATCAAAGGAAAAAAAATAATAAGACGCGCTCTTTTGTTTCTTCGCTCGCTCCCTGCACGCTAAACCACAAAATCAAAGGAAAAAAAATAACTACTTACTGTAAACACGGGCACGACGATACAGCGCACAGGTTCCCGTTTCCTTCCTTTTCATCCGTTTGCTTAATCCAATCAATTCATTATTATTATTATTCAATCAAGCTTGACGCTTTTCCCCGCGGGTTTGGTTTTTTACTCTGCGCCACCCAAACTTGCCTCTTTAACTGCGTCGATTGATTTTCAAACTCGCCCAAGTACGTGCACCCCAGCGGCAGCTACTACTCGACTCCATTTATGATGTTTCAATCATTTTCTTTCTTGATCCATCCATCTGTACGCAACGAATTCCTGATTGAACCAAACCTATTTTTTCTCTTCCTCCATCCATTTGCAAACTTGCTTTGCTTCTTTCAATCGCACCACCCACTAGCCAAACCTGCTACAAAAACAAATCGTCCAAACATATACGTACTACTAAATAAGTGTTAATAAGAAACGCCCAGGAAATGGAGGATTTATTTTTTCAACCGAGTACTAATAAGGTTGCAAACCGAGTACATACTATCAATTACAATCTCTGAAATAAGACTCTACAGTACAAGACTTGAAGCACTAATCTTTCTACATAAACACGGCACCAACAGCATCATCTCCAAGAAGCAGCAGAGCCTCACTCTCACCCACGCCGTCTTGTACTTGAACACCATTAAACTTTCGCAAATCTGTACAGCTCTTCAAAACTACACTCTTCCGACAGATGGATACCATTAAAACAACAAAGGGCATGTTTCAACAAGCAAAGCTTCACCCAAAAAATTATGCCAGGAACACTAAACATTTTGTATACATGCTCACATGGTACGTGTATATGCATTCATTTTGCATTTAAAAAGCCGAAACACAACAGGAACAGATTTGCTACATAGTTGCATGATCACTACGAGCAAATTCAACCAGATTCAGTCAAGGCGGGCATCCTAACATGACAGGCAAGGACAAACTGCCAACACATAGAAGCTCTTCTTCACACGGACGGTCCATAAATACACCAAAGGCCCATGTTGCAACTCCCAGCCAAATTGTGTACATTTCGATACGTGGCCAGATCAAAAACTTTCCATGCCATTAAATGGTTATACATCACTCTGATACAACAGCCTGACCTGATGCATGGCATGCCAATAAACACTTCAAATAATCATGTTCATGACATAGGCTAAATGGTAGGAACCAGTAACTTACCGAAACCCATGGGCATCGAAGAAGAAGGCCTCCGATGCCAGCGCAAGCCAGCGAGGGCGGAGGTGGACCTCTGATATGCTATGAACCTGAAAAATATGTAACCCATACATGCAGGCTTCCTCTGCTGCCTACAAATTCACTTCATTCAACAGGAGAAAAGAAACAATTTTTTGGAAGCTAGATATGTACATGAGACTCTAATCCAAGATTTCCACACAAGATTTGTCCAATCCACCTACTGCTCGAGCTGCTCAATAGCCGATTAGCATAAGTGAACTTCCTAACATAATAAAATTAACAAGCTACTAAATCGACCTCCTAGCATGCCAAAGCAATAACATAAACAGCTGATAGCACTACCCTGTCCACTTCAATAAAAAACAAACTTTGATCTTATTTTCACCAACCTAAAGTTTCAGCTAACTAATTAGAGCAATTGGTGAGGAAACTAGTATTAAACAATAGAAATTAGTTGACTAAATAGCTGCAGATAAGGGACAGTTTGCTAACACACGAAAAATCCATGCTTAATTTACTAAACTGAAACAACTCAAATCTCCTTATAAATTGTTCAAATTGCATATTTCCCAAATGTTCACATAGACCTGGTTTGCATCTATCTGCAACCCAAAACGTGGAAAGGAGCTCTATTTCTGCTCCAACAATGACCAAGATCTTGGGTGTACAGCTAGATTGGCCTCAGTAGTAGGCAAAAAAAATCGACCTTTGGTGGCCGTGGTGGTCCTCGGGGATGAGCGCGGACGCGTCCACATGCCGCACGGCCATGGCCTAATTGCCGTCGGCGTCCCGGCTAGACGCCGGCGAACTGGCGCACGGCAAGGAGTCGGGCTCCAACGGCCATGCGCGCGACGCGGTCCGGCGAGCTAGACGGTGCCGCGCGCAACGACGCGCGCGCGCCGGCGAGCAAGCCAACAGCGCCGACATGGTTCCGGCCGACGAGTTGGAGCGCCGCCGCCTCTCTCTCGTCGCTGGAGGGGACAGAGCGGGAAGGGGAGCGGAGAGGAAAATGGTGGGTAGGCTTAGGGTTGGCCGAATAAATCAACTCCAGACGATGATCTTCCGAACGGTGCCGAGCGCGAAGGAAGCAGAACGGGCCTCCTTGCTCCAGGTTGGCCGAATTTGGCTTTGTACCCCGGCCCACATTTTCTCTATTTTCCATCTCCACTACACTATCTATTCTATTAGTATTGCGTTCGAGGTCGCCATTAGCTAGCTGATGCCTTAACAGCTTACATGCATGCATGTCAGCCGGTTTGATTAGTATGTAACTGCTTCTGATTATCTTTTTTTTTGTTGAGAAATTCTGGTTTTCTTTCTTTCTCTAGCTAGCAAGGCCACTCATGGATACTCACTCTTTGTTCATGACTAATCCTTGTGATCAAATGTACCAATGGGTACATATGCTCTAGCTTCTACTTTTTTTTTTCCTTTAGCAAATGCAATAACATCCACTAATAATATTTTTTTCCATTTTTCCACTTTCACAAACTAATACAATCGGTTTTATTTTTCAAACACATAATTATTATCTTTTGACATCTATAGACCTCTTCTTGACGAAATTAGCATCGATGGGCGGAATGACTATCGGGCGCACTGCCTCGGGGGTGAGGTAGCGGTCTCAAAGCCTAGCATGTCACGCTCAAAGGGGTTGTCTCGCGACATGCTTGCATGCACCGTCTAGGCTCTTAGTCGACCAGTCACGTGCATGTCCGGTCATGTGTACATGATGCACACAAACAGTGGACACCTAAGTATATACGCATGGTTGCGGCGCGATGGACGGGGCAGGGGTGGGAGTGGGAGGGAGCCAAACATGTGGGATTAAGTAGTGTGGGGAGCCGGGGAGGCGAGGAAGAGGATGTTGTGGTTTTTGTTGGTAGGTCATGTGGTAAAGTCGGCGGCCTGGCCCAATGGGCTACATAGCTGGTATGTGTCAGCGGCGTAGCTTAGTGGGCCACGCCGCCCTTTTTTTTGTTCGGGCCAGGTTGCGGGGGCCCACAAAAGTGACAGTGTGCCATGCCCTGGCTACACCGTTGATATGCCACTACTAGCGGTGTTTGAATATTGTGTACGCTGATGGTATTTTATCCAAATACCGACATCATGGAACTTTTATAGTGCGCTACTACTATTATTTTACGCCTATAAGCTAATTCCTACTAGTGATACAACTATGAACTGGCAAGTTCTCCGCAAGAAAAACTACTCACTAGGAAGATTGTGAACTTATAGTGCAAACTCCCACTCCCGAGGCCATCGACCCCACTCTTGTTTGAACATGGCCTATTTTTGGGATGATTGCGTTGCAACGACATATTCTAGAAGAAAGGAGGTTATGTCGCGTGAAATAACCACTTTCAGTGAAAAGGTAGGGGTGATATTGCTCACGAGTCAGGGCTTCTCATGAAAACGTGTGAGAAAGGGTTGAGAACTCTCCTACTCTTGCATGAGGTCCTTATATGGGTATATAGGGTGCTGTATAGTGAAAAAACTAGCGCTCAACTCTAAAGTGGCACTTGCTTCACGAACAAAATTATCATTTAAGAAGGTTCCATACTTATAATGTAGACTTTGAGGCCATCGACCTAACGCTTGTTTGGACGCGGCGTAACTTCTTTTTTGTGTTGGTCATGCCCTTATGACATATTCTAACATAAATAAGGAGTAATTAAGTCACATGAAATAAGCATTTTACATGAAAAAGCTAGGGGTACACATCAGAGAACCCACGAATTAGGGTTTCACATGAAATATATGCGAGCAAAGGTCGGGAACTCTCCTCCGCTTGCATGGACTATTTTTGAGTTGGTGTTGCTCCTATGTCATATGATATTATTACTATCAAAGAGAAAATTCACACAAAGTCACCGCTTGGAAGAAAACATAGAATATTTATGAGTCGTATATTAGGGGACACATGACATCACACCAAAAAACTCGTTAGAAACCCAAAATAGCCACTAGGTTGTGTTTATGGTGTTCCATGCAAAATTGCTTGGGCGTCTTGGGGTGGCGCCGACTTTCGACCATGGTGACAACACTTTGATGCCGCATGTTTGTGGTCGGGGGAATATGCATACACCGATTGCCGTCACATACTCTTATATATTGAATGCCTTTGGATCGCGCCATAGACACTCCAATGTGTTCTTGTACTTGGTGTAAGCATATCCCCCTTTGGTTCTTCATGTGGGATTAATTCTTGGCACCTTGGGTGTTGTCAGGTTCTCGACGAACCATGTAGAGTCTAGCGCTTCAGCTCAAGGTTTTCCAACGCGTCGTCTCGGTTTGTGTCCGACTACGCATCGCCTTTCGGCGGGCAACATGCTCATGCACGTGGCTCGGTCTCAGGGCTCCCTAGGTCATCCACCATCATCAGGTCACAACCCGCTTTTTCGAGATGAACCTTTTTACACTCACTGCCACAATGTAGTGTGTATAACATATTTCAAAAAGTCAAACGATGTAATGTTTCAATAAATTTATAGATAAAATTATTTTTTATCTACAAGACTTAATGTATACTGTATGAAAATATAAATGATGATGAATCTAATGGTATTTCATTAGGTATTCCAAATGCTGATATTTTATTCTACACATACTTGGTCAAACTTTACATTGATTTGTCTAAAAATTCATATGCACTAGTACATTTTAGTAAGGAGGGAGTTCGTAACACGTGTGGATGCACGCGTGGCCATATTGCAAACCCTTTAGCGAAGAAAAATCCAGCGCGGAACGAAAATGGAGTTGAGCACGCCGCTGAAATTTTGGAGATGCTGAAATTAGCGAAGAAAAATTAGCCTCTTGATCTAGAGCCAATGCGACAACAGAAAGCCAATCCTCAATTTCTGATCCAACGCCTCGAGCCTCCCGAAGACGCGACCCAACCTCGATACCCCCGCCATCCACCCACCGGCATTCACTCCGCCGCCACCCGCCGGCATTCACTCCGCCCGCAGCACACCATGGTCGAGGTCGCCGCCTCCTCCTCTCCCCAACGCATTCCCCTCCAATCTCCCCCCTCTCCCCCTCCCATCCTCTCTAGTCTAGTCCCACAGCGAGGAATAGCTAGTCGGTGGGGCGGCTCGCCGGCCACCTGCAGCAGACGTAGCCAGCCACCAGCCGCGGCCCTCGCGGATGCAGGCGTCCACGTTGTAGCGCCGGTCGCCCATCTTGGGCCCCGCATCACCGCCGGCGAGCGCGTCCGAGTGCCCCGGGTGTCTGCATCTCCCGCTGACCCTCCTCCTCCGCCCTTTTCTCCATCTCGGATGGATTGCAGCAGCTGCAGGGGCAGCCTCCTCCGATGGCAGAAGGGGATGAGGGGGGCGACCTGGACATCCTCGAGATCGCCCAGCCCCAACTAGACGGAGGCGCCCTCCATGACGCCGCCCCGCAAAAGGTCTTTTTTTTTCCTGCAAAATCGTTTGGATTTCACAGTCAAAGCTGTGTGTTGGTTCATCGATTCACCATGTTTTTAAATACTAGTACATCATCCACAAACATTGGTTCTCCGTCCTCTGTTTGGTTCATCAGATCATGATAGATTCTCTTTGCTGGTCTGTTCTTTTTCTAGGTCTGTTTCATTGCACGCTTGTTCTCTGTGTGATCTGCTAGCTATCTCTCATTTTTATTACAAGATGCAATCAAACATTCATGAATTTTGGTTGGTGAGATGCAATTTTCTTTTGGAAAGCACCTAATGTATTAAATATTGGTTTGGATTGTAGTTCATCATATAATGATCAAATATGGGTATCGATGTATTGATTCACCATTTTTATGTACTAGCGCTGGAGTCACTAAGATAGGAATTTGGACCTGATTTGCTATGTCCTGATTTTGGTACAGCGGCCATTAAGAATCTTGTTGTGCTTGATGTTAGTACGGTGTTACATTACATTACCTAGAGCATTTCACCGCTTCTGTTTTTTTTACTTGTAAATGAAAAACCTGTTCGTATATTGACCATTATCTGCGAAATGATTTTATTTCTCTATAATCTTATCAAATTTGGGAGTTAAACTCTTAGTCGTGCTTGTGGAAATAATTTGCAGATTGATCAGACATATTCTTGAGCACCTATGCGAGAGAGATTGAACAGGAGACGCTTTGCATCTTGCCGTGAAGTGGCGACCACAGTGGCGCTCTTGTTGGCGCTGAAGTCGGACAGTGACCAACGTCACCGCAACGCCATGTGCACTCCTTCTCGGTCCTCCCTGCCCTCGGACCAAGAGCTGAGAGGCATTTGGTGCGTCGCCGCCCTGATCTAGCTGATGAACCAAGGTTGCTAGCTGCTGCTACTACTGCATGTCTTCGTTTTGTTTGTTCTGTCATAGTGAGGTAGACCTCTCACTTATTTCTAGGTCTATTTCAAGTGTTTTTTTATGTCTGCGAATGATATGCTAGTTAGTTCTTTCTTCTCTTAGTTACATGATGCAATTCAAAACATCCACATATAGCTACTGTTGCTGAGATGTTTTGGAATCAGTCTCTGGTAGTACAAATTTTTCGGCGATTCATTTGATCAACAAAACCAAGCCGGATTTAGCTCTATATGTTGAACATTTAAGTGCATCTCCGTACATTTGTATGACCACGGCTGTGTCTCATGAAATAAAAAGCTATCTTCTCAAGCTAATAATAGAAGGTTTTTGTTTCTACTTACTAACATGGCATGGCAGGTTCTACTTATTATCTTTTCAAGTATCATTGTTTGCATTTCAATGTATTCACTTTGTTTATTTCTATCTCTATACATGCAATTCCTCATAATGGTTTCAACTTTCAAAAGTAAAACATATTTGCTCATGCTACTCGTTTTATACATGATTAACGGGTGGTTTGTTGTGGTAGACAGAGAGAGGAGATGCGCGCCTCACTGGAAGGTGACAACCATGTACAACACAACTCTTGCCAACGAACAGCGACACCTCCACGCTATGTTCCCTGTTGCCCTACTCGGCCCTCCCCGCCGCTTGGATAGAGAGGTTGATGGCCCGCACCTCCATCAGCAACTCCTATGTTTGTTCACTGTTCGTGCCACCTGGAGCAAGGAGTGGGCTGGAGTAGGGTATGGACGTGGATGATGATCCAGAAGGGGTGGAGGAGAATGAGCTAGACAATCTCGATGAGGAATTCATCCATCCCCATCTCGAGCTCGAGGGAGATGTTGATGATTGCATGCAAAAGGTCCATTTTTTACTGTTCTGCCTTGTCCTCTAGCCTACTTGCTTTGTGTCCTACTCCAGCCATCCTTTGGGTATCTAGGTGATTGCTTTGTACATACTTGGTAGTCCTGATTAATCATTGTTCTCGTATCATGATAATGGATTCAGCTTTTGTACTAAAAGAATAAATCTCTAGAAGGTTACCGGATTTTTGGTGATTCATTTGAGCAACAAAAAGTCAAGCTATGGCTGATTTAGCTCTATTTTTTGGAAGCTGTCTTCCTAACTTGTTAACTCAAGTTCTTGTTTCTTTTTGCTGACATGGCAGGTGCTACTTATTAACGTGTCAACCATTGGTTGCATTTCAATGTACTCAGCTCAATCATGGTTTACGCTAGAATTTCTTATTTTGCCCTTACATTTCCCATCTATATATATGTAATTCCTGATAATGGTTTTAGCTTGCAAAAGTACACTTATTTTGTCATGCTCTTTATTTACCTGATTAACAGTCGTATTGTCCTCCAGTAGTTAGCCCTCTTGATGGTTTGACTAGGAGTATTTTCCTTACTTGGTATAGGCTTAAGAGTAAAGTGATAACAGCTGACTATTCTTATTCTTATGCTGCGAGTAAAATGAAATCCCTTTTGCCAATATCTAAGTGTTTTTTAAAGTTTGGATGTTATGTACCTTTTTAGAAGTTGATATCCATGCTTTACTCACAGGATTTATCAAACGGGACATTCTATTGTGGAAGGGCCAGTATGAACACCGGTTGCTAGAATGCTGCCTCTACTACGAGCTACAAGGCCAGAGATAGTACCAGCGGGGCCTGCGACCTCCGGGAGCTTCTCTTCATGTTCTCCGTGAGTGCTATCTGTTGTTGTGATTAAGCTCTGAAGGCCCCAAGTTTGCGCTTGTCTGATGCGATGAAATCATGTGCGATATGCTCTCCTTGTATCTGAGATTCTCCTACTTTAATTTATCACGGCTGCTAGCTACTGATGCAAAGAGCAAAGCTTGATAATGTAGAGGTATAGTTTTGTAGTGACTCTTATCTATATTTCTACATTTCTTATGCTTGCTTTATCTATAAGGCACATAATATTTTCATTTTGTTCAATTAGCTGAACGGACCGTATCATTGTATCAAAACTGGTGATGTTTTTCTATTGGATTATGAAATTTGGTTCACCCATCTTAAGGTGGTAGTTAGTGCTATTTCTCTGTTACGATGTTGCATCCTCTTGGCTTGCGTCGCATCGAGAAACTAGCACTTGTTACAGACCAGGTTGGGGAAGGGTTGTGCCTTCCTTGAATTTTCTTATTTATGTTTGTTCCATCGAGCTATTGGTTTACATTTTCCCGTGTTGTGAATATTTCAGAGTTTTGCACCTACATGCTTGCTCCTGGCTGAACATCGATGCCCAGTCTTGTCATCGATTGGAGTAGCAGGGCTCGTTGGAGCTATGGGATTCAGAGTAAGATCAATCTGCCACTTCTTACTCTGAATGATGTGCGTGTGTTTCCTTCAGTACATTGCACTTCCATATGACTACTGAGTGGGTAGCCTGTGTGAATGATTATAGCATGAAATATTTCTCCGACTTGTAGAGGAATGCCATCTTGATCATCTTGTGGGAGAGATATTGAGCTGGAGACGAGCCCTGCAGCTTGCCAGCAGTGGCGACCGCATCGGTGCTCTTGCCTGGCATCGACGCCGAATGGCGACCAGCACCGCCACCCTCCTGCCTGAGCCTCCCTGTTGCCCAGACCAAGGGCTGAGAGGCGTGCGACGGACCCGACGCTGCTATTGTCTTCCTTCGTCGATAGTAACTGGCTTTGCATGCTCATCTATGTAGATAGTAGGTATGTTTCTAAGTTATTTTCTCTCTAATTTTCAGTCCAAGATGCATTCATTATCTGTACTTACGTTCATATCTTTTTGAAACTAGAAGTAAGATATCATATCGGTGACAATCTATTTCACAATCTATTTGAAGTTTGATTCACTAGTGTTTTCTTACATTCCCATTAGATATATGTGCTGGTAACCATCTTTGGTGGTTCTGAAATGATTATGACTGTCAAAGCTACATGTCAGATATCCAAGCTAGGTTTGAAGTTTTTTTGTATCCTTAATGGATATCTTTCCCTTTAGCAACTATTAATTTTTATTTCCTAGAGTGCATGGTAGTTAGAATAACAATGTTCTTTTTCTATGATGACACTAAAAAATAAAAGAAGCATTGTTGTCGCACTGTTTCGGGTCACCTGATAATACTTTCAGTTGTCATTTTTTAGCGACCCCCTCATTATCTTTGACATGTTGATTTCTTTAGGCGATAAGATCGGAGCTTGGGTACATGTGTTTGAGGCTCTTCCTCGGTAGTTCGACTTGGCCAACGCGACGGGGTCGACTAGGAAAGAGTTCCAGGGCGGCACCCCTCGTCTTGCCTTCCTCTTTGAGCTTCCCTCTGACTAGCAGGACCTCACTTTCTCCCAGTGGCAAGTAGAACTCGTGGCATGTCCGGTGCTGCCAGATAAACTTTCTTTTCTTGTGACTATTACTATTGATTGATGTGCTGTTTTTCGCTGTGAGCTCAAGAATTTATTCCAGGGGGGACTGATGAGGATGAGCCTGCTTAGCATACCGTGGTGAAGTTCATTCCTCGAAATTGTACTTGGATATTATACTAGTACTTGCAACTTCTGAGCTATTGCTCTCCTATATGAATCTGAATATTATGTCATATTTGAATTGAGCACTGAAAAAAGTTTCATATTTTGCTAGCTAAACCAAAGCTTTTCTCTACTTATCTACTTTAACACTTTGACTAGCTAGTGCCTTTTCATGGATACGTGAACCTAGATTGATGGTTTGTTTGTCTGGACATAGAAGAGATTGTTTGCGTTAGGAAACCCTCTTATTGATTACAGTAAGGGAAACATGATCTATTTAGTGTAGCGACTATAGGGAAAAAATTACCTGAACATGTCCATTCATTTTTAAGTTGCACAACATCAAATATAGCAATCTATTGAGTCTGAGATGGTCTGTTGTCCTTTGTTTGGAATCTCGGACCTTGTTGTATACCAGCCACTTCAGCATTTTTGCTCTCCTGGAAAAAAATCATCTCTTTGGATCTAGAAGAACTTAAGCAATTGTAGTTCAATCAGCATGATAGAGTGATACCACCTCTGTTCCAAAATATAAGGCTTATATTTCGGAATGGAGGTAATACTTGTTATTTCGGAAATGTACTGATTTTTAGCATTTAATTTATATTCTTGAAAATTCTGCATGCCAAGCATAGAGAATGTCATGCATGATTGTACTTTTCATGTACTGAACTGTAGCAATTAATTTTTATCGTGATGATTTGTACCTAATGTTTTTTTCTGCAGCGCACCTTGGTTGCTCTGTGGGACACATGTTTCTGCCCTTTCTGATGTCGGCGGAGAGGCCACTGCCAACATCTTGTTGCTCGGTTGTGGATGAGCTCGAGCGCAAATTAAATGGCATCAAAGTAATCTACTCTCTTAAGCCCTGGCGCTTTGTTATTGTTACTATAGATGTGCATTATCTTCTTGCCAAATGCAAATAAATAGGTTAGACAAGAATAAGAATTCAGCTGCCAGAATTTTTGTGTCTTTAAGCAAGTGTTGGTTCACTCAAACACAACGAAAATACACATTCTTGATTAATTATTCATTGGTTTGACTGAAACCATTTTTTGCTTATCATTTTCTTGTAGATTGGTGGAGTGAGTGAAGCAGCAGATAGCCAAAAGAAGATGAGGTGCAGTATAGGTAGTACAGGACCAAGTTTTATACTGAAATTCTATTGTTGGCAAAAAAGTTGATCTGATGGTATACTCGGTATTGTTGAATGCTTTAGTGCTGATATTTACTGGTTAGCGTGTGCATGGACTAAAGAAAGTGTCTTGCCATTCATTTGATTTGATTCAAACAACAATATGCATTCTCCCCAAGTTCCGTTGGAAGAACATGTTCGAGCCATCATCTGATGCCAGTAGTGTGTCCATGTTTTTCTTGAGGGACAAGTGAATGAGCTGTGTAAGCATGTGCATGTCTATGTACACAGAGTCAGCATGGAGATTAATTGTATTGACTGAAAGCGAAGCATGTGCTTGTGATTTATAATTGTTAAATCAAATTGTGAAATAGGTTCATCTTTATATTCCTGTTGATGCAAGAGTTTGTGCTTAATATGTTAGACTGATAGGATTTTTAGCATCGTCCATAAATAAATTTTGTTGGTCCAGCATGACTATATATGTCTAGTGAGATTTCTATTCAAGAATTATCAATGGTATGTCCGTCTGGGTGATGCTTCTCTGGTAAGTATATATATATATGCATATATTAGCGAAGCTTGTGCATGTTTCTTATTCATTTTACAATGGTGGTTTCAAATATCTGAATACATTCGTCTTTACATTCTTGTTGATGAAAGATGTACTAAGTCTGGTAGACTGATATGCCATTCATATGTGCAATTGTTGGCTTTTGAGGATTTTTCACATATGCTCATTAGTTTTCTTCTTCAGCCAGAGTGTTTTTCAAACTCGATACTCATGGAGGTGTAGCTTCTTACTGATTCACCAACTATGAAATGCAAGGTTCGGCCTTTGTTTAATTGAATAGTTTGGAGGTTGAATCTACAGTCGTGGAATGCAAGATTGAGCATCCGTTCTCGTGTTGATTGATCTCTTTCCGCCGTCAGCCTGATGGTGGTGGGCGCACAGCAACACAACCATGGTGGCGGTGGTGTTCTTCTGCTACAACCGAACAGTACATGCTCCTTCCATCTTGCAACCCCCTCCGTGGTGCTCTGAATCATGGCCCTCATGGCCTGGTGGTGTGTGTGAGTTCGTGTGCGTCTTGTGTTGATGTTGATGAGGACAACATGTTTGAATACCCCTTGAACATGAGGTTGTACTTGTATATATTCCTTTAAAATTGTAGTGTTTCTAGGTCTCCAAGAACATTGTTCTAGTCCAAAAATTCATGTCTTGTTTGTTTTTCAATAGCAGACCTTCGTGAAATACTTATATTCGTGTCTCCAAAAATTCAAATGTGTTACTCCATAACCGCAACCACCTTACTTGATGTAAGCATAACTGCGTTTCAGGTCTGGGTCTTGAGTTGGTCCGCAAAAGCACTCCATAGGCCATCATTATGTTCGTGTCGAGGAATATGTAGCAGTTTCCACTCAGAAGACTCCATGTGCACAACAAGATGCTTTACTTCTGCTAGGAACGCCAAGGGGAACAATGGTTCTAAACCTAGTACAAACACTACCGTGAAGGTGACTGGCTGTGTTCTTTGGCTCGAACTCTGTACATTTATTTAGGAGTTCAAATTATAATTCCATATACTAAACATTTGAGTCTGATCTTTCTATTTGTGATTTTCAGGTAAAGAAGAAAAGAGCTAAGACCTGAAGTAACTAGTTTGTTCTTGTGCTCGTCCTTGCTAGCTCACTACATCGACCAGGCCTGTTGCTGCTCTGACCTGTAGGAGAACTAATGCTCCAACTACGTCCCCGTGTCCAAAAGTAAGCACCTTTATTTCTATCTCCCTGCCCCTTGAATTGCTTGGCTCGGTTTTGCGTTTGAATTCATGCTTTGATTCCATTTTGCTCAGGTCACATTGTTGTTCCAGTGGTGGTGTGGTGGCGTTGGTGCCCTCCGATGGTGTTCTGGTGGTGGTGCCCTCTGTGTGTTCCGGTGGTGGTGCCCTATGGTGGTTGTCCACCAGAGCTGCTAGCGGCAACCACGTGAGCTCCTACTAGTGCTGCTGGCGTCCAGTACAACCTGCTGCCCTTGCCTTCTTCGACCTGGAGCTGACGTCCCCGTGCCCGAAAGTAAGCATTTTTCTTTCCATCTCCCTCCTCCTTGAACCGCTTGGCTCAGATCTGCGTTTGAATGCATGCTTCGATTCCATTTTTCTCAGGTCAAGTTGTTGTTTTGGTGGTGGTGTGGTGGCGCTGGCGCCCTCCGTTGGTGTTCTGGTGGCGGTGCCCTCCGTTGGTATTCTGGTGGTGGTGTCCTCTGGTGGTGTTGTTCACCGGAGCTGCTGCCGGCAACCACGGGAACTCCTGCTGCCGCTGGTGCTGCTGGCAGTCTAGTACGACCTGCTGCCCCTGCCTTCTTCGACCTGGACGTCTCCTACATCACAATGTCCCCCCTCTGAAGGTCTCCCTTTCTCTCTTGATAACTCCCTGTTTTCCCTGGACTGTGCTGTTTATGTTTGCTAGAGTGGGAAAATGTGATTCCTGCATGGAAAGATTAGATTTTTAGTTTCTCTAACTAATTTCCTTAATCAAAATTTGAGTATGGGCACTTCCGCTAATTTGAGGGCAAAACATTGTTCAAATGTCGAGGATATCTTGTGCTGCCCTTATTTAACTATGCTTTGGACTAGATCCAGCATGACTGCAGATTGCAATGGCAATGCCATGAGCAACACTTATCTATAACGACGTAAGAGTAGAATGCACATGTGTGTTTGAGTTGCTAGAATGTGCCCTTATTGATCTATGCTTTGGATTAGATCCAGCATGACTGCAGATTGCAATGCCATGAGAAGCACTTAATCTATAATGACGTAAGAGTAGAATGCACATGTGTGTTTGAGTTGCTTGAACATGCTCTAATAATTTGCTCATCTGCCTTTGCATTATTAAGGAAAGTTTGTGCTAGTGATAATATAAATCATTGCTTGGGATTTGAGTCTATGCTACTTATGCATAGCTGGTACTACTGTACCTTGTGTGGTCTTGCTCTATATGTTGGTTTCTTATTTAATAGGTGTTGACACTAGTTTCTTATATGATTTTATAATAAAACATATACTATGTTACAAGGCACATTTTGGTTGCTGGTACCTGAGCCTCTTGGTTTTCATCACCTGGGACAAATATTTTTAAGCAGGTGGTGGTGATACATTAAGCCAGTGCTTGATGTAAATAGGAGATAGTAGGTACTAGTCATTTTGAAGTTATTTATGATTAGAAATCCATCAAAATAAATTGTTTTATGCATGTTTGTGGCCACAAGCAGAAGAGATTTTAACATGTTGTTGGTTCTACTTTCTTTCCAGCCTTGCTATTTTGTCTTATAGCATTGTTTTGTATGGTGTGCAGCCCTAGTGGTGGAAGTTCATCCAGGCGGCAACATTTCATAAAGAAGGTTCTTGTAAAGAAGTATTCATTGGAGCACTACACGGCCCGTCCTCGTGTGGCTCCGCAGACATGGTCTATTGCCAACTGGCTCGGGCGGTGCGGCTTGCCTCCGGTCCGTTATGCCTTGACCCGGCGGCGTATGCAGTACTGTTCCATTTGTTGTAATACTAAGTAGTCGAATTGTGTCTTCCAAATCAGTAGGTGTAGTTCTTTACCTGTGTATTTCTTTATTCTCTACTTGCACTTGTCATCTTTACTACATTCATATACTCCATGTATCCTTAAATACCTATGCGTTATGCATAGTACTAGTAGTTCATTGTTTGCGAAGTGATGTGGATGTCCAAAATAGAGTTAAGGTCAATTTCCAACACTTCAGCCGTCGATTGAGCTCCTTCCATGAGTAATTACCAACGTGCTTCATCTTTTTTAATACCAGGAATATTTCAAGTCATATTGGTTTTACAAGCTAGCTAGACCTGATGTCTTGTTCCTCTTATCGTGGTCAACCCCACACACACCGTGGTCAATCCTGCAAGTCACCGTTACACAAGCCTGATGAGCTTGCTAGCTTGAGTTGACTATGCGTGGGGGCTAGCGGTTGCAAAAAAGTCCTTTCTACCAGGCTAAGTGGAAAACTATTGAAAGAGAATATTTTACATGCTGGATTCCTGTCTATTTATCTGGGATTTCAACCTCATAGATAGGGTGCTCTGATTTGGTAACCTCCATTGTGTGAATCATGGTTCCCAAATTCTCGACCTACTTAACTATAGTCCATATTTCACGAGGTCAATGCATCATCTAGAGAAGCTTGACCGATCGTACGACGTGCGGACGAATCCACCATGCCAACCATTGTGATTGATGAAATAGCTAGGCAACATAATGGAGAAAGTGAAGATTTGCAAATTAATCCATATGAAGGGTTTTGGAGTCTGCCCAAAACATATGTATACATGTATCATTTTTGGACGCACTAATTTCAGCCGAACTGAAAAATGGTAGATAAGGAAAAGACCTTGGGGACACAAAAACATGGATATGAATCCAGTCCGTGAATTAAGGAATTACTTAATTAATAGGACAGGAATCCAGCCCCGACCTCGCACCAGGAATTACTCCCATCGTATGCTCAAATTCTGCGCTCGCTCGCATAATTAAGGAAGGGTGCCTAATTTACAGGGCGTTTGTTTGTTTTCTCTAGGCAACTCACATAAGTAATCCATGAAACCAACCATCAAGCTACGAACCAAGAGCAGAGGAGAGAAAAGCCGAAAATTCTTTCCCGCTCAGCTTTTCCCTCGATGAAAATTCAAACCAGCCCCCCTCCTCTATAAATACAAGTCCATTATCATACACCGCGTGCGGGGATCGTGTGTGTGACTTGTGACTTTGGACGCACTAATTTCAGCTGACAAATGGTAAGATAATGAGAAGACCTTGGAGACACAAAAAAAACATGGATATGAATCTAGTCCGTGAATGAAGGAATTACTTGACAGGAATCCAACCCCTGACCTGCACCAGCAATTACTCCCATCGTATGCTCAAATTCTGTGCTCGCTCGCATATTTAAGGAAGGGTGCCTAATTTATGGGGCGTTTGTTTGTCTTCCCTAGGCAACTCACATCAGTAATCTATGAAACCGACCATCAAGCTACGAACCAAGAGGAGAGGAGAGAAGGACCGACACCTCATTCCCGCTCAGCATTTTCCCTTGATGAAAATTCAAACCAGCCTCCCTCTATAAATACAAGTCCATTGTCAAACACCGCGTGCGGGGATCGTGTGTGTGACTTGTGACTTTGGACTTTGGCGTCGGCGACGAGAAGAGATGAGATGGCCATGGCCGGCGAGAAGAAGCTCCTCTACACGTACATCCTCGTCGTCGACATGATCTCCTACCAAGAGACAGGGGGTGGCCGCAGGAGGCAATGGATCGCCGGCCGGCCGGCCCTAAAGAGGATTCGACCTTTCGTATGGTCACTCTTGCTCATCCTTCCTGTCTCTTCCGACCTGCAACTTATGTAGAATGTTTTGCCTGGGAAATGAAATACTAATAACTTTATCAGATGCATATTTATAATCTATCAGATGTGTTGTGTTATTTGCCTTCTTTTATCATATTCATTATTTCACTCCTGTTGACATGATGTATGGTTCAGTAGATTGATTAGTTTCATAGATTGTCAATCTATTAGCTTGGGCGCCGGCTACAAACCTTTTGATTGTCAATCTATTAGCTTGGGCGCCGGCTACAAACCTGCTTGACGTTTTGCTTCCCCTGCGAATTGGTTCGATTTTTCATTGGATTATGCCTGCTGCTCACTGAATTGGATTTTCTGTACTCATCGCTCAAGCAAGGAGGAACAACTTTAGCAGCCCATATTCACCAGCTTTAGCAAAGAAAGTAGACAAAGAGCATCCATAACTAAAATAAAAAAGCATT
The DNA here is from genome assembly GCF_019359855.2 of Lolium perenne. Lineage (NCBI taxonomy): Eukaryota > Viridiplantae > Streptophyta > Magnoliopsida > Poales > Poaceae > Lolium > Lolium perenne. The sequence continues at coordinate 283,722,324 of NC_067245.2, forward strand.
GGGATGAAGTGCCCCCTTGCCTTAAGCCACGGACATGCCAAATCATATGGCCGGGAATCCCATTGATGAGAATGTCAAATGCCGTGAATAAAAACATAGAGATCAAGCCCCTTCATTTATCCCGGAAACCCTTATTTTGAAGACCTTAAAGCAAAAATTGCGACTCGATCCACTACAACAAATCCGATATATCGTGACGAGCTAAATTCAAAACGTCATGCAATAGCAATATACGTCACGGAAGACCCCTCTGTGACGTAGTTTGAGGGTCACAAGCATCGTCACGGAATCTCCGTAGCGGGACTTTTGTTTCTTAGTTTTCTTTTCCTTTTTTTGGATGTGTGCATCCGTAGTGCCATTAGGGTGGTACGTTGTTGCAGAGGCTGGGTGTAATTGGTATCTCTTGATATTAATATATTCCCTTTATCGAAAAAAAATGAGTTAGAGCGAACCAGGGAGTCCAACCCTTTCAATAAAGCCATTGCTTCTCTAGTTGAAACACTGATGATGTGCTGGAGAGGGCACGCCATCCCTGCAATAGCTTCTACTTTGTGGTTTCGAATTACCAACCAGCTGCACCCGAACCATCAAAATGATAGCTAGGATGCAGCCCATCACCGGTTTAGACCATTCAATTCTTTATGAACTGCCTTCGCCTTAGATGCCTCCCTCCTTGTGTAAGCATGCACATAGGTACTCCAAGCAGCGAGCCAAATTTTGATTTCATCAATTGAAGCCTAAAAATCTTCCTTGCAAGCTTTCCTGAAGTGTAGACCAAAATAAATAATTGGGAGCTTAATGGTCTAGCATTCAAAATTCTACCAATTTACGTGAGAGCTCATAGCACCCCATATTCACCAGCTTTAGCAAAGAAAGTAGAATCAGCGGTAACAAAATGATGACTCTTCATAGCAGCAATATCAAGTTTCCTAGGGGCCAATGGCACATCATTAGGATCAAGAGGAAGCCTTAGATATGTTAAAACGCGCAGTGCAATAGTTCCTCCAAAAATAGGCCCCCTGTTAGTCAGGCGGCGAGCAATAAGAGAACCAAGATGATAAGATGTCTGACCAGTAAGTGCAATATTCAAGAAAGCAAGATGGTAACTAGAAATATTGCTAGTGTTCTCCCTACCAAGAATGCTAGTAGCAATATAATATGCAAAATACTTAATGGCGGGGAGTTGAATGTTTCTTATCTCGCCACGCTGAATGGTGCGACAATCATCATCGGTAATCCCTCGATAAAGCTCCAACAAGTCCCGGGGGTTGTCATCAATCCTACTTGCTGTACCTACAGGGGCAATATCCAATGCATGACAAAAATCTTCCAATCTCATAGTAACAGGATTACCATATATCTTGAATGCAACTGTCGGCTCATATTGCTTGTTGTGGAACTTGAAGCTCTCGACGAAGATTTTGGTGAGCATGTAGTATTGCTCCCTTTCATCTCCCACATAGGTGGCTAAGCCCGCCCTGTTGACAATGGTGAAGAAATCCTCCAATATCCCTGCATTCCTCAGAAAATCATAGCATGGAAAAGACGAAGCATTAGGAGCCCCATTGTCCTCTTCGGGCGCGAAGCTAGGCGCGATGATATCCTCATTGTACGATCGCCTAATCCGGGTGGCGGCCCTAGAAGGCCTCCCGGTGCTGGTTGTTCCTTTCTTGAACAACTCTCCAAAGTTGAACTTCTTCATCTCTTCTCTGAAATTTTCAACAAGTGATATAAAATTTGGTTTGGTGACATATAATTTGAGGGAAACTACCATAGGAACTTGCTAGAGTACTAATCATGCATCAAAACTAGTTTCTACCACTTAGAACAAGCATGCAAGCTCACTAAACATGTTACCTACAGCAGCAAAATATTCAAGATATACTCAACCAAACAAAATTCTACTTGGATGGGTGGAGGAGTCACATACCAAGGAGCAAATGTGCCAAATTTCAGCAAGAAATCTGGGCTGAGCAAAGAGATCGAAAAATCTGGAGCTCTTGAGCAAAACGCGAGTGAGAGGAACCTGGTACGAGTTTTTCGGGAGAGAGAAGGTGCTGGGAGAAAGAGATGGCAAAGTGGGGCAAGGAGGGGCCCACACCACAGGGTGGCGCGCCCCCTCCTTGGCCGCGCCGGCTCGTGGTGTGGCACCTCTCGGTGCCCCACAGGTCATCCTCTCGGTGCTCCCAGTGCCTCGTCGAAAAATAGGACCAACGGTATAATTTTTGTGAATTTTTGAAAACTTTGAAAAATGCACATTTCGGGTATTTAATTTATTATTACCGTCAGAAAAATTTTGAAATCTCCAAATAACTAAGGAACCTTGCAAATTAAAAATGCTACAGCAAGTAAGACAAGTGGGGTGAGAAAGAGATGTTGTTTACCGCCTCTATGCATATAAAAAGTATTTGTTAACAAGGTTGATCAAGTCTTGCCACCAAATAAATTTTTCATAGCATAAGAACAAATAAACCTCAAATCGATCATGTTACCTTGAATTGTATTGATATGGATCCAATCACGAGAGTTTGATATTCTTCTTTAGGCTCATATATAGGACAATCAATAGTTCCCACTTTGATAGTTCTCACATTAGAAATAGTATTAACTCCACACGCTTTCTCAATCCTCTTGGGAAAATAAACGGTATGCTCCCTATCATCAACATTGAAAGTAACCTTTCCTTTATTGCAATCAATAACACATGATTACTGCCGGTCCCTCGTATCGCAGTAGTCCAAAGACGATGCGGGGCTCAAGCTCATCTGCCTCTATTATTAATTCGCGCCTCCGATCACACCACCACCACCACAGCATCCTTCACTGATAGTTTGCGACGAACCGACCACGTTGCGGGGCTCTATGTATCCTGCTCGCCGTCGTTTTCGCTGCGGCAGCGGCGGAGGAAACAGAGAAGCAGTCCTCATACACTGTGCACGTCGCGCACAAGCACGCGCCGCTGCTGCCAGGCCGCGGCGGACTGCTAGCCACCGGAGCGTAAGGCTCGCGTTCCTGCGTGACCACATCCCCGTGCACATGTCCGTCCCGGCGCCGAGGGTGCTCTACTCCTACTCCCACGCGGCGACGGGCTTCGCAGCGCGCCTCACGGGACGCCAGGCCGCACACCTAGCGTCCCAGCGTTCCGTCCTCGCCGTCGTCCCCGACGCGACGCTTCAGCTCCACACCACGCTGACGCCGTCTTTCCTCGGCCTCTCCTCTTCGTCCGGCTTGCTCCCGGCGTCCAACGGCGCCACGGACGTCGTCATCGGCGTCATGGACACCGGCGTGTACCCCATCGACCGGGCCTCATTCGCGGCGGACCCATCGGTGCCGCCACTTCCGCCTGGCAAGTTCAGAGGGAGCTGCATCTCAGCTCCGTCGTTCAATGCCTCCGCGTACTGCAACGGCAAGCTCGTCGGCGCCAAGGCCTTCTACGAGGGGTACGAGCTAGAACTTGGGCGTTCAATGAACGAGATGGAGGAGTCGAGGTCGCCGCTCGACACCAACGGCCATGGCACGCACACCGCGTCCACAGCCGCCGGATCCGCTGTGGCGGACGCGGCCTTGTACGGCTATGCCAGAGGGAAAGCCGTCGGCATGGCCCCGGGCGCGCGCATCGCGTCCTACAAGGTGTGCTGGAAATACGGGTGCATGACCTCTACGTAGAAGAGCTAGCGCAGCGTGGAATAGATGCCATAGAACAAGTGGTATTCTTCCAAGGAAGACCCAATAAAAGAAAATAATAACTTTTTTAAACATAAGGCATTACGCCCAGCTTTAAATTAATAAAGCCACCAACGGCCAGAAAATAATAACTAGGCATGCTCATTATTTGGCACTACTGCAGAACAGAAAAGAAGTCAAAAAAGAAAAAAAAAAAAAAAAGCTTACCTTTGCTCTGGTTAAGGCAAATCATGCACATGTGGAGATCCTCAAGAAAAACTTGATGACACTTCCTACTATTGTAACTGAGCATCAAAGGGATCACAGACTCCAATGATAGACTTCTAGAGATTGCACGGCTATCTCCTTTGTGCTTAGGAATATCTGGACCTAATGTTATTTTGTTGTCGAACCCGAGGTGTGGCAAAGAAGAAGTGTGTATCCACTCAATCCATCGGTACACAACTTCTTCCCCCGGCAGGTCTGCCCAAACGGTGTCAAGCATCTCACAGAGCTGAGAAACACTAGGCCCGTCCATCCATTTAGCGGTGACCGTAAAATATGGGGGCTCTTTGCTTGGATAGGACTGCGGGAGCAAGCATGTCAATATTAGAGGGGGTAGGTGCTCAAAGCTGCAAGAATAGGAGAAGTCATCCCCTTTATCCTCCTCATGTTGTTCTAGACAATCATCAGGACATCCTCTGTCTTCTCCAATTCTATTGACTGGAGAAAACCTAGCGCACACTTCAGCGGCATTTTGCAATTCGTACCGTATGTAAATCTGGAATTAAAGAAATTTTTAAAAAAAATCATCAAAACAAAGTTTTTATCGCCCAAACAAAACACTGATGGACAGTATAAGTAACCTGAAAATGGCGGAGCGCTCCTTTGTTTTCTAGTACAGCGAGATCGTCCCCGTATATTGCCTCCAGTGCCATCATCTGTAGTGAAGATCAAATGAGGAAGCAAAAATTAGCCATGCTAGTATCGTGAAGTATCAAATTGTACAATGAAGCAACGCTGTTGGCAAACCCTGAAGCGACGCAGTTCGTAATTCCAAAAGCAACGCCATCACAACCTCAAAAAGTCATTTTTTTTCCTTTTTTTTACAGTATATGCGCAACTTATAAGGAAAATTAGCTAAACTTCGTTTCTTAGAAATTGAAATACGAGAATATCCCAGTTTTACAGTAAGTAATCTAATATCCACTCTATGCAGTTTTCAGCAGAACCTTCCAAAATAACAAATCAGACGCAGCGTCACGACCGTACGAATTGAGAAAATGCATTGCAACTTTTCGCTATAGCTCAGATCAAGATCATAGGTAAGATTAGTGATGAAAAATTCCAATTTTGATTTTGGTAGACCGACCTCGTCGTCCTGTCGCAGCAGGTTGTCCCGTATCTCATCTGCTTCTGCCTCGTTCTCGGCGCAAAGACGGAGTCCCGCGGCAGCCGCGGCCTCCTCCAGCCTCGAGTCCGCCTCAGCCGGCGCGACCCACGGGGAGTCGAGGTGGAGCTCGCCCTCCTCGGCGCCGCCATCAAAGGACACCGGTCCCGCCTCGCCTCTGCGGCGCGCGATGAGGACGAGGAGGGCGCCCGGGATGACGGTTCCGGGGAGGCGTTGCGGTGGGGTTCGACCGCTCGCGAGGTCGCGGCGGCGACGGAAGCTGCTGCCATGGCGGGAGCTCGGAGTTGCCGTTGAGTCGGGGTCAGTCCCTGATTCGGGGGAGCGGTGTCGATGCTGTTTCGGTTTTTTCGGCCGATCGTCCCCCGTTGCGTTTGTGTAGGTTTCCTGGGCCCTGTTTGGATGTATACGCAATTATACTTTTAGGTTTGTACCGAGTTGAAAACAAATTCAGTTTGAAAAACTTTATAAAAAAACTCGTGGTACGAGTTTCAACGGCAAGCTATGTACACGGGCGCCAAGGAGTTGGGTGAGCTGGCCCCAAATCTTACCCGCTACGCTACAGCTGTCACGTCCGCGATTGACTTGGTAATAATTGCGCGCGGGTTTCTTGACTTTCTTCCCACGTTTGTTCCGTTTCGGTGCAATCAAAAGAAAAGAAAAAGAGACTGCGTTACGAAAAAATAGAGAAAGATGGTTGGGTTCAGCCGGCTGGTTCCGCGCACGGCCGATCGATGCATGGAAGGCACTATTTGGATGCCGGCCTCCTTTTTCTTTTTCTTTGTTGAAGCGATACATTTTCGCGGAGTCCTACCACCCTCTCCTTTTTTTTTTCTTCTTCGCCCAAACAAATAAATAGCGCGTGCACTCAGAATCGGCAAACAGCGTGCGCGCTATTTAGCATCGCCCTGGTTCGGTCACTGTTTGCTATACTTCTTTTCTTTTCTTTTCTCCCGCAAATAATATCAAAGGAAAAAAAATAATAAGACGCGCTCTTTTGTTTCTTCGCTCGCTCCCTGCACGCTAAACCACAAAATCAAAGGAAAAAAATAACTACTTACTGTAAACACGGGCACGACGATACAGCGCACAGGTTCCCGTTTCCTTCCTTTTCATCCGTTTGCTTAATCCAATCAATTCATTATTATTATTATTCAATCAAGCTTGACGCTTTTCCCCGCGGGTTTGGTTTTTTACTCTGCGCCACCCAAACTTGCCTCTTTAACTGCGTCGATTGATTTTCAAACTCGCCCAAGTACGTGCACCCCAGCGGCAGCTACTACTCGACTCCATTTATGATGTTTCAATCATTTTCTTTCTTGATCCATCCATCGATTCCACCATCTGTACGCAACGAATTCCTGATTGAACCAAACCTATTTTTTCTCTTCCTCCATCCATTTGCAAACTTGCTTTGCTTCTTTCAATCGCACCACCCACTAGCCAAACCTGCTACAAAAACAAATCGTCCAAACATATACGTACTACTAAATAAGTGTTAATAAGAAACGCCCAGGAAATGGAGGATTTATTTTTTCAACCGAGTACTAATAAGGTTGCAAACCGAGTACATACTATCAATTACAATCTCTGAAATAAGACTCTACAGTACAAGACTTGAAGCACTAATCTTTCTACATAAACACGGCACCAACAGCATCATCTCCAAGAAGCAGCAGAGCCTCACTCTCACCCACGCCGTCTTGTACTTGAACACCATTAAACTTTCGCAAATCTGTACAGCTCTTCAAAACTACACTCTTCCGACAGATGGATACCATTAAAACAACAAAGGGCATGTTTCAACAAGCAAAGCTTCAGCAAAACATTATGCCAGCAACACTAAACATTTTGTATACATGCTGCTCACATGGTACGTGTATATGCATTCATTTTGCATTTAAAAAGCCGAAACACAACAGGAACAGATTTGCTACATAGTTGCATGATCACTACGACCAAATTCAACCAGATTCAGCCAAGGCGGGCATCCTAACATGACAGGCAAGGACAAACTGCCAACACATACAAGCTCTTCTTCACACGGACGGTCCATAAAAACACCAAAGGCCCATGTTGCAACTCCCAGCCAAATTGTGTACATTTCGATACGTGGTCAGATCAAAATCTTTCCATGCCATTAAATGGTTATACATCACTCTGATACAACAGCCTGACCTGATGCATGGCATGCCAATAAACACTTCAAATAATCATGTTCATGACATAGGCTCAATGGTAGGAACCAGTAACTTACCTAAACCCATGGGCATCGAAGAAGAACGCCTACGATGCCAGCGCAAGCCAGCAAGGGCGGAGGTGGACGTCGCTGATGACATTGAGCTTACCTCCCTTCTGCTCCCCTCCCCCTCCGATATGCTATGAACCTGAAAAATATGTAACCCATACATGCAGGCTTCCTCTGCTGCCTACAAATTCAGTTTATTCAACAGGAGAAAAGAAACAATTTTTTGGAAGCTAGAGATGTACATGAGACTCTAATCCAAGATGTCCACACAAGATTTGTCCAATCCACCTACTGCTCGAGCTGCTCAATAGCCGATTAGCATAAGTGAACTTCCTAACATAATAAAATTAACAAGCTACTAAATCGACCTCCTGGCACGCCAAAGCAATAACATAAACAGCTGATTGCACTACACTGTCCACTTCAATAAAAAACAAACTTTGATCTTTTTTTCACCAACCTAAAGTTTCAGCTAATTAATTAGAGCAATTGGTGAGGAAACTAGTATATTAAACAATTGAAATTAGTTGACTAAATAGCTGCAGATAAGGAACAGTTTGCTAACACACAAAAAATCCATGCTTAATTTACTAAACTGAAACAACTCAAATCTCCTTATAAATTGTTCAAAATGCATATTTCACAAATGTTAACATAGACCTGCTTTGCATCTATCTGCAACCCAAAACGTGGAAAGGAGCTCTATTTCTGCTCGAACAAAAATCAAGATCTTGGGTGTACAGCTAGATTGTTCTCAGTAGCAGGCAAAAAAAAATCGACCTTTGGTGGCCGTGGTGGTCCTCGGGGATGAGCGCGGACGCGTCCACATGCCGCACGGCCATGGCCTAATTGCCGTCGGCGTCCCGGCCAAACGCCGGCGAACTGGCGCACGGCAAGGAGTCGGGCTCCAACGGCCATGCGCGCGACGCGGTCCGGCGAGCAAGCCAACCGCGCCGACGAGTTGGGGCGCCGCCGCCTCTCTCGTCGCGGGAGGGGACAGAGCGGGAAGGGGAGCGGAGAGGAAAATGGTGGGTAGGCTTAGGGTTCGATTGAATTTTTTTCTGGTCTAATAAATCAACTCCAGCCGATGATCTTCCAATTTGCCATAGAAGGAAGCAGAACGGGCCTCCTTGCTGCAGGTTGGCCGAATTTGGCTATGTACCCCGGCCCACATTTTCTCTATTTTCGCCTAGCTGATGCCTTGACAGCTTACATGCATACATGTCAGCCGGTTTGGAGTATGTAACTGGTTCTGGTTATCTTTTATTTGTTGTTGAAAAATTCTGATTTTCTTTCTTTCTTTCTTTCTCTCTCTAGCTAGCAAGGCCACTCATGCATACTCACTCTTTGTTCATGGATAATCCTTGTGATCAAATGTAACAACGGGTACATATGCTCTAGCTTCTACTTTTTTTCCTTTAGCAAATGCAATAACATCCACTAATAATATTTCTTTCCATTTTTCCACTTTCACAAACGAATCAATCGTTTTTATTTTTCAAACACATAATTATTATCTTTTGACATCTATAGACCTCTTCTTGACGAAATTGGCATCGATGGGCGGAATGACTATCGGGCGCACTGCCTCGGGGGTGAGGTAGCGGTCTCAAAGCCTAGCATGTCACACTCAAAGGGGTTGTCTCACGACATGCTTGCATGCACTGTCTAGGCTCTTAGTCGGACCAGTCACGTGCATGTCCGGTCACGTGTACATGATGCACACAAACAAAGGACACCTAAGTATATACGCATGGCCAAATCTCCTGGTAGACCCCGCCGTTGAACCCACATTGTGATCATTTTAGTTTTGTTAATCTTGATCATCTAAATTTGATGATTGTCATGACCAGCAATGGAAAGTACTAGTATATATTTCATGGATCAGTACTAGTAAGTAGCAAGTGTCGTGCATGTGATTGATTCATTGGTTCTAGTACACTAGCTATCTTTTGGTGGCGGCGCGACGAATGGGTGGGGGTGGGAGTGGCAGGGAGCCAGACATGTGGGATTAAGTAGTGTGAGGAGCCGGGGAGGTGAGGAAGAGGATGTGGCGGCTTTTGTTGGTAGGTCATGTGGAAAAGTCGGCGTCCTGGCCCAATGGGCTACGTCGCTGGTATGGGTCAGCGGCGTCGCCTAGTGGGCCACGCCGCCCTTTTCTGTTCGGGCCAGGTTGCCGGGCCCCACAAAAGTGACAGTGTGCCATGCCCTGGCTACACCGTTGATATGCCACTACTAGCGGTGTTCGAACATTGTGTACGCCAATGGTATTTTGTCCAAATACCGACATCATGGAACTTTTATAGCGCGCCACTACTATTTTTATGCCTATAAGCTAATTCCTACTAGTGACACAACTACGAACTGACAACTTATTATCTGCAAGAAAAACTACCCGCTAGGAAGATTGTGAACTTATAGTGCAAACTCCCGCTCTGAAGCCATCGACCCCACTCTTGTTTGAACGTGGTCTCTTTTTGGGATGATTGCGTTGCAACGGCATATTCTAGAAGAAAGGAGGTTATGTCACATGAAATAACCACTTTCGATGAAAAGCTAGGGGTGATATTGCTCACGTGTCAGGGCTTCTCATGAAAATGTGTGAAAAAGGGTCGAAAACTCTCCTACTCTTGCATGAGGTCCTTATATGGGTATATAGGGTCCTATATAGAGAAAAATATAGCGCTCAACTTTGAAGTGACACTTTCTTCACGAACAAAATTATCATTTAAGAAGGTTCTACACTTATAATGCAAACTTTGAGGCCATCGACCTAACTCTTGTTTGGACGCGGGGTAAATTTTTTTTTGTGTTGGTCATGACCTTATGAAATATTCTAACATAAATAAGGAGTAATTAAGTCACATGAAATAAGCATTTTAGATGAAAAGCTAGGGGTACATGTCAGAGAACCCATGAATTAGGGTTTCACATGAAATATATGCGAGGAAAGGTCGAGAACTCTCCTCCGCTTGCATGGACTATTTTTGACTTGGTGTTGTTCCTATGTCATATGATATATTATTACTATCAAAGAGAAAAGTCACCGCTTGGAAGAAAACATAGCATATTTATGAGCCGTATATTAGGGGGACACATGACATCACACAAAAAGAAAACCGTTAGAAACCCAAAATAGCCACTAGGTTGTGTTTATGGTGTTCCATGCAAAATTGCTTGGGCGTCTTGGGGTGGCGCCGACTTTCGACCATGGTGGCAACACTTTGACATCACATGTTTGTGGTCGGGGGAATATGCATACACCGATTGCCGTCACATACTCTTATATATTGAATGCCTTTCGATCGCGCCATAGACACTCCAATGTGTTCTTGTACTTGGTGTATGCATATCCCCCTTTGGTTCTTCATTTGGGATTAATTCTTGGCACCTTGGGTGTTGTCAGGTTCTCGACGAACCATGTAGAGTCTAGCGCTTCAGCTCAAGGTTTTCCAACGCGTCGTCTCGGTTTGTGTCCGACTCCGCATCGCCTTTTGGCGGGCAACATGCTCATGCACGTGGCTCGGTCTTTGGGCTCCGTAGGTCATCCACCATCATCAGGCCACAAACCGCTTTTTCGAGATAAAACTTTTTACCCTCATTGCCACAGTGTAGTGTGTATAACATATTTCAAAAGTATTTATAGATAAAATTATTTTTATCTACAAGACTTAATGTATACTGTATGAAAATATAAATGATGATAAATCTAATGGTATTTCATTTGGTATTCCAAATGTTGATATTTAATTCTACACATACTTGGTCAAATTTTACATTGATTTGTCTAAAAATTTATATGCACTACATTTTACTAGTAAGGAGGGAGTTCGTAACAGGTGTGGATGCACGCGTGGCCATATTGCAAATCCTGTACTCCAGCACCTCCCATTTTAAAACAAAATCCAGCGCGAAACGAAAATGGAGTCGAGCACGCCGCTGAAATTTTGGAGATGCTGAAATTAGCGGAGAAAATTTAGCCTCTTGATCGTGCCAATGCGACAACAGAAATCCAACGCCTCGAGCCTCCCGAAGACGCGACCCAACCTCGTTCCCCTTAATTTGTCCTTTCGATACCCCCGCCATCCACCCGCCGGCATTCACTCCGCCGCCACCCGCCGGCATTCACTCCGCCCGCAGCACACCATGGTCGAGGTCGCCGCCTCCTCCTCTCCCCAACGCATTCCCATCCAATCTCCCCCTCTCCCCCTCCCATCCTCTCTAGTCCCACAGCGAGGAATAGCTAAGTCGGTGGGGCGGCTCGGCGGCCACCTGCAGCAGACGTAGCCAGCCACCAGCCGCGGCCCTCGCGGATGCAGGCGTCCACGTTGTAGCGCCGGTCGCCCATCTTGGGCCCCGCATCACCGCCGGCGAGCGCGTCCGAGTGCCCCGGGTGTCTGCATCTCCCGCTGACCCTCCTCCTCCGCCCTTTTCTCCATCTCGAATGGATTGCAGTAGCTGCAGGGACAGCCTCCTCCGATGGCAGAAGGGGATGAGGGGAGGACATCCTCGAGCTCGCCCAGCCCCAGCTCGACGGAGGCACCCTCCATGACGCCGCCCCGCAAAAGGTCATTTTTTTCCCCTGCAAAATCGTTTGGATTTCACAATCAAAGCTGTGTGTTGGTTCATCGATTCACCATGTTTTTAAATAATAGTACGTCATCCACAGACATTGGTTCTCCGTCCTCTGTTTGGTTCATCAGATCATAATAGAATCTCTTTATGGGTCTGTTCTTTTTCCAGGTCTGTTTAATTGCACGCTTGTTCTATGTGTGATCTGCTAGCTATCTCTCATTTTTATTACAAGATGCAATCAAACATTCATGAATTTTGGTTGGTGAGATGCAATTTTCTTTTGGAAAGCACCTAATGTATTAAATATTGGTTTGGATTGTAGTTCATCATATAATGATCAAATATGGGTATCGATGTATTGATTCACCATTTTTATGTACTAGCGCTGGAGTCACTAAGATAGGAATTTGAACCTGATTTGCTATGTCCTGATTTTGGTACAGCGGCCATTAAGAATCTTGTTGTGCTTGATGTTAGTACGGTGTTACATTACATTACCTAGAGCATTTCACCGCTTCTGTTTTTTTTACTTGTAAATGAAAAACCTGTTCGTATATTGACCATTATCTGCGAAATGATTTTATTTCTCTATAATCTTATCAAATTTGGGAGTTAAACTCTTAGTCGTGCTTGTGGAAATAATTTGCAGATTGATCAGACATATTCTTGAGCACCTATGCGAGAGAGATTGAACAGGAGACGCTTTGCATCTTGCCGTGAAGTGGCGACCACAGTGGCGCTCTTGTTGGCGCTGAAGTCGGACAGTGACCAACGTCACCGCAACGCCATGTGCACTCCTTCTCGGTCCTCCCTGCCCTCGGACCAAGAGCTGAGAGGCATTTGGTGCGTCGCCGCCCTGATCTAGCTGATGAACCAAGGTTGCTAGCTGCTGCTACTACTGCATGTCTTCGTTTTGTTTGTTCTGTCATAGTGAGGTAGACCTCTCACTTATTTCTAGGTCTATTTCAAGTGTTTTTTTATGTCTGCGAATGATATGCTAGTTAGTTCTTTCTTCTCTTAGTTACATGATGCAATTCAAAACATCCACATATAGCTACTGTTGCTGAGATGTTTTGGAATCAGTCTCTGGTAGTACAAATTTTTCGGCGATTCATTTGATCAACAAAACCAAGCCGGATTTAGCTCTATATGTTGAACATTTAAGTGCATCTCCGTACATTTGTATGACCACGGCTGTGTCTCATGAAATAAAAAGCTATCTTCTCAAGCTAATAATAGAAGGTTTTTGTTTCTACTTACTAACATGGCATGGCAGGTTCTACTTATTATCTTTTCAAGTATCATTGTTTGCATTTCAATGTATTCACTTTGTTTATTTCTATCTCTATACATGCAATTCCTCATAATGGTTTCAACTTTCAAAAGTAAAACATATTTGCTCATGCTACTCGTTTTATACATGATTAACGGGTGGTTTGTTGTGGTAGACAGAGAGAGGAGATGCGCGCCTCACTGGAAGGTGACAACCATGTACAACACAACTCTTGCCAACGAACAGCGACACCTCCACGCTATGTTCCCTGTTGCCCTACTCGGCCCTCCCCGCCGCTTGGATAGAGAGGTTGATGGCCCGCACCTCCATCAGCAACTCCTATGTTTGTTCACTGTTCGTGCCACCTGGAGCAAGGAGTGGGCTGGAGTAGGGTATGGACGTGGATGATGATCCAGAAGGGGTGGAGGAGAATGAGCTAGACAATCTCGATGAGGAATTCGTCCATCCCCATCTCGAGCTCGAGGGAGATGTTGATGATTGCATGCAAAAGGTCCATTTTTTACTGTTCTGCCTTGTCCTCTAGCCTACTTGCTTTGTGTCCTACTCCAGCCATCCTTTGGGTATCTAGGTGATTGCTTTGTACATACTTGGTAGTCCTGATTAATCATTGTTCTCGTATCATGATAATGGATTCAGCTTTTGTACTAAAAGAATAAATCTCTAGAAGGTTACCGGATTTTTGGTGATTCATTTGAGCAACAAAAAGTCAAGCTATGGCTGATTTAGCTCTATTTTTTGGAAGCTGTCTTCCTAACTTGTTAACTCAAGTTCTTGTTTCTTTTTGCTGACATGGCAGGTGCTACTTATTAACGTGTCAACCATTGGTTGCATTTCAATGTACTCAGCTCAATCATGGTTTACGCTAGAATTTCTTATTTTGCCCTTACATTTCCCATCTATATATATGTAATTCCTGATAATGGTTTTAGCTTGCAAAAGTACACTTATTTTGTCATGCTCTTTATTTACCTGATTAACAGTCGTATTGTCCTCCAGTAGTTAGCCCTCTTGATGGTTTGACTAGGAGTATTTTCCTTACTTGGTATAGGCTTAAGAGTAAAGTGATAACAGCTGACTATTCTTATTCTTATGCTGCGAGTAAAATGAAATCCCTTTTGCCAATATCTAAGTGTTTTTTTTAAAGTTTGGATGTTATGTACCTTTTTAGAAGTTGATATCCATGCTTTACTCACAGGATTTATCAAACGGGGACATTCTATTGTGGAAGGGCCAGTATGAACACCGGTTGCTAGAATGCTGCCTCTACTACGAGCTACAAGGCCAGAGATAGTACCAGCGGGGCCTGCGACCTCCGGGAGCTTCTCTTCATGTTCTCCGTGAGTGCTATCTGTTGTTGTGATTAAGCTCTGAAGGCCCCAAGTTTGCGCTTGTCTGATGCGATGAAATCATGTGCGATATGCTCTCCTTGTATCTGAGATTCTCCTACTTTAATTTATCACGGCTGCTAGCTACTGATGCAAAGAGCAAAGCTTGATAATGTAGAGGTATAGTTTTGTAGTGACTCTTATCTATATTTCTACATTTCTTATGCTTGCTTTATCTATAAGGCACATAATATTTTCATTTTGTTCAATTAGCTGAACGGACCGTATCATTGTATCAAAACTGGTGATGTTTTTCTATTGGATTATGAAATTTGGTTCACCCATCTTAAGGTGGTAGTTAGTGCTATTTCTCTGTTACGATGTTGCATCCTCTTGGCTTGCGTCGCATCGAGAAACTAGCACTTGTTACAGACCAGGTTGGGGAAGGGTTGTGCCTTCCTTGAATTTTCTTATTTATGTTTGTTCCATCGAGCTATTGGTTTACATTTTCCCCGTGTTGTGAATATTTCAGAGTTTTGCACCTACATGCTTGCTCCTGGCTGAACATCGATGCCCAGTCTTGTCATCGATTGGAGTAGCAGGGCTCGTTGGAGCTATGGGATTCAGAGTAAGATCAATCTGCCACTTCTTACTCTGAATGATGTGCGTGTGTTTCCTTCAGTACATTGCACTTCCATATGACTACTGAGTGGGTAGCCTGTGTGAATGATTATAGCATGAAATATTTCTCCGACTTGTAGAGGAATGCCATCTTGATCATCTTGTGGGAGAGATATTGAGCTGGAGACGAGCCCTGCAGCTTGCCAGCAGTGGCGACCGCATCGGTGCTCTTGCCTGGCATCGACGCCGAATGGCGACCAGCACCGCCACCCTCCTGCCTGAGCCTCCCTGTTGCCCAGACCAAGGGCTGAGAGGCGTGCGACGGACCCGACGCTGCTATTGTCTTCCTTCGTCGATAGTAACTGGCTCTGCATGCTCATCTATGTAGATAGTAGGTATGTTTCTAAGTTATTTTCTCTCTAATTTTCAGTCCAAGATGCATTCATTATCTGTACTTACGTTCATATCTTTTTGAAACTAGAAGTAAGATATCATATCGGTGACAATCTATTTCACAATCTATTTGAAGTTTGATTCACTAGTGTTTTCTTACATTCCCATTAGATATATGTGCTGGTAACCATCTTTGGTGGTTCTGAAATGATTATGACTGTCAAAGCTACATGTCAGATATCCAAGCTAGGTTTGAAGTTTTTTTGTATCCTTAATGGATATCTTTCCCTTTAGCAACTATTAATTTTTATTTCCTAGAGTGCATGGTAGTTAGAATAACAATGTTCTTTTTCTATGATGACACTAAAAAATAAAAGAAGCATTGTTGTCGCACTGTTTCGGGTCACCTGATAATACTTTCAGTTGTCATTTTTTAGCGACCCCCTCATTATCTTTGACATGTTGATTTCTTTAGGCGATAAGATCGGAGCTTGGGTACATGTGTTTGAGGCTCTTCCTCGGTAGTTCGACTTGGCCAACGCGACGGGGTCGACTAGGAAAGAGTTCCAGGGCGGCACCCCTCGTCTTGCCTTCCTCTTTGAGCTTCCCTCTGACTAGCAGGACCTCACTTTCTCCCAGTGGCAAGTAGAACTCGTGGCATGTCCGGTGCTGCCAGATAAACTTTCTTTTCTTGTGACTATTACTATTGATTGATGTGCTGTTTTTCGCTGTGAGCTCAAGAATTTATTCCAGGGGGGACTGATGAGGATGAGCCTGCTTAGCATACCGTGGTGAAGTTCATTCCTCGAAATTGTACTTGGATATTATACTAGTACTTGCAACTTCTGAGCTATTGCTCTCCTATATGAATCTGAATATTATGTCATATTTGAATTGAGCACTGAAAAAAGTTTCATATTTTGCTAGCTAAACCAAAGCTTTTCTCTACTTATCTACTTTAACACTTTGACTAGCTAGTGCCTTTTCATGGATACGTGAACCTAGATTGATGGTTTGTTTGTCTGGACATAGAAGAGATTGTTTGCGTTAGGAAACCCTCTTATTGATTACAGTAAGGGAAACATGATCTATTTAGTGTAGCGACTATAGGGAAAAAATTACCTGAACATGTCCATTCATTTTTAAGTTGCACAACATCAAATATAGCAATCTATTGAGTCTGAGATGGTCTGTTGTCCTTTGTTTGGAATCTCGGACCTTGTTGTATACCAGCCACTTCAGCATTTTTGCTCTCCTGGAAAAAAATCATCTCTTTGGATCTAGAAGAACTTAAGCAATTGTAGTTCAATCAGCATGATAGAGTGATACCACCTCTGTTCCAAAATATAAGGCTTATATTTCGGAATGGAGGTAATACTTGTTATTTCGGAAATGTACTGATTTTTAGCATTTAATTTATATTCTTGAAAATTCTGCATGCCAAGCATAGAGAATGTCATGCATGATTGTACTTTTCATGTACTGAACTGTAGCAATTAATTTTTATCGTGATGATTTGTACCTAATGTTTTTTTCTGCAGCGCACCCTTGGTTGCTCTGTGGGACACATGTTTCTGCCCTTTCTGATGTCGGCGGAGAGGCCACTGCCAACATCTTGTTGCTCGGTTGTGGATGAGCTCGAGCGCAAATTAAATGGCATCAAAGTAATCTACTCTCTTAAGCCCTGGCGCTTTGTTATTGTTACTATAGATGTGCATTATCTTCTTGCCAAATGCAAATAAATAGGTTAGACAAGAATAAGAATTCAGCTGCCAGAATTTTTGTGTCTTTAAGCAAGTGTTGGTTCACTCAAACACAACGAAAATACACATTCTTGATTAATTATTCATTGGTTTGACTGAAACCATTTTTTGCTTATCATTTTCTTGTAGATTGGTGGAGTGAGTGAAGCAGCAGATAGCCAAAAGAAGATGAGGTGCAGTATAGGTAGTACAGGACCAAGTTTTATACTGAAATTCTATTGTTGGCAAAAAGTTGATCTGATGGTATACTCGGTATTGTTGAATGCTTTAGTGCTGATATTTACTGGTTAGCGTGTGCATGGACTAAAGAAAGTGTCTTGCCATTCATTTGATTTGATTCAAACAACAATATGCATTCTCCCCAAGTTCCGTTGGAAGAACATGTTCGAGCCATCATCTGATGCCAGTAGTGTGTCCATGTTTTTCTTGAGGGACAAGTGAATGAGCTGTGTAAGCATGTGCATGTCTATGTACACAGAGTCAGCATGGAGATTAATTGTATTGACTGAAAGCGAAGCATGTGCTTGTGATTTATAATTGTTAAATCAAATTGTGAAATAGGTTCATCTTTATATTCCTGTTGATGCAAGAGTTTGTGCTTAATATGTTAGACTGATAGGATTTTTAGCATCGTCCATAAATAAATTTTGTTGGTCCAGCATGACTATATATGTCTAGTGAGATTTCTATTCAAGAATTATCAATGGTATGTCCGTCTGGGTGATGCTTCTCTGGTAAGTATATATATATATGCATATATTAGCGAAGCTTGTGCATGTTTCTTATTCATTTTACAATGGTGGTTTCAAATATCTGAATACATTCGTCTTTACATTCTTGTTGATGAAAGATGTACTAAGTCTGGTAGACTGATATGCCATTCATATGTGCAATTGTTGGCTTTTGAGGATTTTTCACATATGCTCATTAGTTTTCTTCTTCAGCCAGAGTGTTTTTCAAACTCGATACTCATGGAGGTGTAGCTTCTTACTGATTCACCAACTATGAAATGCAAGGTTCGGCCTTTGTTTAATTGAATAGTTTGGAGGTTGAATCTACAGTCGTGGAATGCAAGATTGAGCATCCGTTCTCGTGTTGATTGATCTCTTTCCGCCGTCAGCCTGATGGTGGTGGGCGCACAGCAACACAACCATGGTGGCGGTGGTGTTCTTCTGCTACAACCGAACAGTACATGCTCCTTCCATCTTGCAACCCCCTCCGTGGTGCTCTGAATCATGGCCCTCATGGCCTGGTGGTGTGTGTGAGTTCGTGTGCGTCTTGTGTTGATGTTGATGAGGACAACATGTTTGAATACCCCTTGAACATGAGGTTGTACTTGTATATATTCCTTTAAAATTGTAGTGTTTCTAGGTCTCCAAGAACATTGTTCTAGTCCAAAAATTCATGTCTTGTTTGTTTTTCAATAGCAGACCTTCGTGAAATACTTATATTCGTGTCTCCAAAAATTCAAATGTGTTACTCCATAACCGCAACCACCTTACTTGATGTAAGCATAACTGCGTTTCAGGTCTGGGTCTTGAGTTGGTCCGCAAAAGCACTCCATAGGCCATCATTATGTTCGTGTCGAGGAATATGTAGCAGTTTCCACTCAGAAGACTCCATGTGCACAACAAGATGCTTTACTTCTGCTAGGAACGCCAAGGGGAACAATGGTTCTAAACCTAGTACAAACACTACCGTGAAGGTGACTGGCTGTGTTCTTTGGCTCGAACTCTGTACATTTATTTAGGAGTTCAAATTATAATTCCATATACTAAACATTTGAGTCTGATCTTTCTATTTGTGATTTTCAGGTAAAGAAGAAAAGAGCTAAGACCTGAAGTAACTAGTTTGTTCTTGTGCTCGTCCTTGCTAGCTCACTACATCGACCAGGCCTGTTGCTGCTCTGACCTGTAGGAGAACTAATGCTCCAACTACGTCCCCGTGTCCAAAAGTAAGCACCTTTATTTCTATCTCCCTGCCCCTTGAATTGCTTGGCTCGGTTTTGCGTTTGAATTCATGCTTTGATTCCATTTTGCTCAGGTCACATTGTTGTTCCAGTGGTGGTGTGGTGGCGTTGGTGCCCTCCGATGGTGTTCTGGTGGTGGTGCCCTCTGTGTGTTCCGGTGGTGGTGCCCTATGGTGGTTGTCCACCAGAGCTGCTAGCGGCAACCACGTGAGCTCCTACTAGTGCTGCTGGCGTCCAGTACAACCTGCTGCCCTTGCCTTCTTCGACCTGGAGCTGACGTCCCCGTGCCCGAAAGTAAGCATTTTTCTTTCCATCTCCCTCCTCCTTGAACCGCTTGGCTCAGATCTGCGTTTGAATGCATGCTTCGATTCCATTTTTCTCAGGTCAAGTTGTTGTTTTGGTGGTGGTGTGGTGGCGCTGGCGCCCTCCGTTGGTGTTCTGGTGGCGGTGCCCTCCGTTGGTATTCTGGTGGTGGTGTCCTCTGGTGGTGTTGTTCACCGGAGCTGCTGCCGGCAACCACGGGAACTCCTGCTGCCGCTGGTGCTGCTGGCAGTCTAGTACGACCTGCTGCCCCTGCCTTCTTCGACCTGGACGTCTCCTACATCACAATGTCCCCCTCTGAAGGTCTCCCTTTCTCTCTTGATAACTCCCTGTTTTCCCTGGACTGTGCTGTTTATGTTTGCTAGAGTGGGAAAATGTGATTCCTGCATGGAAAGATTAGATTTTTAGTTTCTCTAACTAATTTCCTTAATCAAAATTTGAGTATGGGCACTTCCGCTAATTTGAGGGCAAAACATTGTTCAAATGTCGAGGATATCTTGTGCTGCCCTTATTTAACTATGCTTTGGACTAGATCCAGCATGACTGCAGATTGCAATGGCAATGCCATGAGCAACACTTATCTATAACGACGTAAGAGTAGAATGCACATGTGTGTTTGAGTTGCTAGAATGTGCCCTTATTGATCTATGCTTTGGATTAGATCCAGCATGACTGCAGATTGCAATGCCATGAGAAGCACTTAATCTATAATGACGTAAGAGTAGAATGCACATGTGTGTTTGAGTTGCTTGAACATGCTCTAATAATTTGCTCATCTGCCTTTGCATTATTAAGGAAAGTTTGTGCTAGTGATAATATAAATCATTGCTTGGGATTTGAGTCTATGCTACTTATGCATAGCTGGTACTACTGTACCTTGTGTGGTCTTGCTCTATATGTTGGTTTCTTATTTAATAGGTGTTGACACTAGTTTCTTATATGATTTTATAATAAAACATATACTATGTTACAAGGCACATTTTGGTTGCTGGTACCTGAGCCTCTTGGTTTTCATCACCTGGGACAAATATTTTTAAGCAGGTGGTGGTGATACATTAAGCCAGTGCTTGATGTAAATAGGAGATAGTAGGTACTAGTCATTTTGAAGTTATTTATGATTAGAAATCCATCAAAATAAATTGTTTTATGCATGTTTGTGGCCACAAGCAGAAGAGATTTTAACATGTTGTTGGTTCTACTTTCTTTCCAGCCTTGCTATTTTGTCTTATAGCATTGTTTTGTATGGTGTGCAGCCCTAGTGGTGGAAGTTCATCCAGGCGGCAACATTTCATAAAGAAGGTTCTTGTAAAGAAGTATTCATTGGAGCACTACACGGCCCGTCCTCGTGTGGCTCCGCAGACATGGTCTATTGCCAACTGGCTCGGGCGGTGCGGCTTGCCTCCGGTCCGTTATGCCTTGACCCGGCGGCGTATGCAGTACTGTTCCATTTGTTGTAATACTAAGTAGTCGAATTGTGTCTTCCAAATCAGTAGGTGTAGTTCTTTACCTGTGTATTTCTTTATTCTCTACTTGCACTTGTCATCTTTACTACATTCATATACTCCATGTATCCTTAAATACCTATGCGTTATGCATAGTACTAGTAGTTCATTGTTTGCGAAGTGATGTGGATGTCCAAAATAGAGTTAAGGTCAATTTCCAACACTTCAGCCGTCGATTGAGCTCCTTCCATGAGTAATTACCAACGTGCTTCATCTTTTTTAATACCAGGAATATTTCAAGTCATATTGGTTTTACAAGCTAGCTAGACCTGATGTCTTGTTCCTCTTATCGTGGTCAACCCCACACACACCGTGGTCAATCCTGCAAGTCACCGTTACACAAGCCTGATGAGCTTGCTAGCTTGAGTTGACTATGCGTGGGGGCTAGCGGTTGCAAAAAAGTCCTTTCTACCAGGCTAAGTGGAAAACTATTGAAAGAGAATATTTTACATGCTGGATTCCTGTCTATTTATCTGGGATTTCAACCTCATAGATAGGGTGCTCTGATTTGGTAACCTCCATTGTGTGAATCATGGTTCCCAAATTCTCGACCTACTTAACTATAGTCCATATTTCACGAGGTCAATGCATCATCTAGAGAAGCTTGACCGATCGTACGACGTGCGGACGAATCCACCATGCCAACCATTGTGATTGATGAAATAGCTAGGCAACATAATGGAGAAAGTGAAGATTTGCAAATTAATCCATATGAAGGGTTTTGGAGTCTGCCCAAAACATATGTATACATGTATCATTTTTGGACGCACTAATTTCAGCCGAACTGAAAAATGGTAGATAAGGAAAAGACCTTGGGGACACAAAAAAACATGGATATGAATCCAGTCCGTGAATTAAGGAATTACTTAATTAATAGGACAGGAATCCAGCCCCTGACCTGCACCAGGAATTACTCCCATCGTATGCTCAAATTCTGCGCTCGCTCGCATAATTAAGGAAGGGTGCCTAATTTACAGGGCGTTTGTTTGTTTTCTCTAGGCAACTCACATAAGTAATCCATGAAACCAACCATCAAGCTACGAACCAAGAGCAGAGGAGAGAAAAGCCGAAAATTCTTTCCCGCTCAGCTTTTCCCTCGATGAAAATTCAAACCAGCCCCCCTCCTCTATAAATACAAGTCCATTATCATACACCGCGTGCGGGGATCGTGTGTGTGACTTGTGACTTTGGACGCACTAATTTCAGCTGACAAATGGTAAGATAATGAGAAGACCTTGGAGACACAAAAAAAACATGGATATGAATCTAGTCCGTGAATGAAGGAATTACTTGACAGGAATCCAACCCCTGACCTGCACCAGCAATTACTCCCATCGTATGCTCAAATTCTGTGCTCGCTCGCATATTTAAGGAAGGGTGCCTAATTTATGGGGCGTTTGTTTGTCTTCCCTAGGCAACTCACATCAGTAATCTATGAAACCGACCATCAAGCTACGAACCAAGAGGAGAGGAGAGAAGGACCGACACCTCATTCCCGCTCAGCATTTTCCCTTGATGAAAATTCAAACCAGCCTCCCTCTATAAATACAAGTCCATTGTCAAACACCGCGTGCGGGGATCGTGTGTGTGACTTGTGACTTTGGACTTTGGCGTCGGCGACGAGAAGAGATGAGATGGCCATGGCCGGCGAGAAGAAGCTCCTCTACACGTACATCCTCGTCGTCGACATGATCTCCTACCAAGAGACAGGGGGTGGCCGCAGGAGGCAATGGATCGCCGGCCGGCCGGCCCTAAAGAGGATTCGACCTTTCGTATGGTCACTCTTGCTCATCCTTCCTGTCTCTTCCGACCTGCAACTTATGTAGAATGTTTTGCCTGGGAAATGAAATACTAATAACTTTATCAGATGCATATTTATAATCTATCAGATGTGTTGTGTTATTTGCCTTCTTTTATCATATTCATTATTTCACTCCTGTTGACATGATGTATGGTTCAGTAGATTGATTAGTTTCATAGATTGTCAATCTATTAGCTTGGGCGCCGGCTACAAACCTTTTGATTGTCAATCTATTAGCTTGGGCGCCGGCTACAAACCTGCTTGACGTTTTGCTTCCCCTGCGAATTGGTTCGATTTTTCATTGGATTATGCCTGCTGCTCACTGAATTGGATTTTCTGTACTCATCGCTCAAGCAAGGAGGAACAACTTTAGCAGCCCATATTCACCAGCTTTAGCAAAGAAAGTAGACAAAGAGCATCCATAACTAAAATAAAAAAGCATTGGGATGAAGTGCCCCCTTGCCTTAAGCCACGGACATGCCAAATCATATGGCCGGGAATCCCATTGATGAGAATGTCAAATGCCGTGAATAAAAACATAGAGATCAAGCCCCTTCATTTATCCCGGAAACCCTTATTTTGAAGACCTTAAAGCAAAAATTGCGACTCGATCCACTACAACAAATCCGATATATCGTGACGAGCTAAATTCAAAACGTCATGCAATAGCAATATACGTCACGGAAGACCCCTCTGTGACGTAGTTTGAGGGTCACAAGCATCGTCACGGAATCTCCGTAGCGGGACTTTTGTTTCTTAGTTTTCTTTTCCTTTTTTTGGATGTGTGCATCCGTAGTGCCATTAGGGTGGTACGTTGTTGCAGAGGCTGGGTGTAATTGGTATCTCTTGATATTAATATATTCCCTTTATCGAAAAAAAAATGAGTTAGAGCGAACCAGGGAGTCCAACCCTTTCAATAAAGCCATTGCTTCTCTAGTTGAAACACTGATGATGTGCTGGAGAGGGCACGCCATCCCTGCAATAGCTTCTACTTTGTGGTTTCGAATTACCAACCAGCTGCACCCGAACCATCAAAATGATAGCTAGGATGCAGCCCATCACCGGTTTAGACCATTCAATTCTTTATGAACTGCCTTCGCCTTAGATGCCTCCCTCCTTGTGTAAGCATGCACATAGGTACTCCAAGCAGCGAGCCAAATTTTGATTTCATCAATTGAAGCCTAAAAATCTTCCTTGCAAGCTTTCCTGAAGTGTAGACCAAAATAAATAATTGGGAGCTTAATGGTCTAGCATTCAAAATTCTACCAATTTATGTGAGAGCTCATAGCACCCCATATTCACCAGCTTTAGCAAAGAAAGTAGACAAAGAGCATCCATAACTAAAATAAAAAAGCATGGGGATGAAGTGCCCCCTTGCCTTAAGCCACGGACATGCCAATCATATGGCCGGGAATCCCATTGACGAGAATGTCGAATGCCGTGAATAAGTACTATTACAAACCTAATAGTCATCGGCAGAACAAGAAAATACACACTCGACAACAAAAGAAAATACACATGGCAGCATCCTGCCCACGACGCACACCAGTTGCTGTCCCCATCCCCAAGTCTCCACCATGCTCTGTGTCGAGGTCTTCATCGTCGCGTTCCTCGGCACTGCGCACTTCAATAACCCCAATTCCTGGCACATCTGGTGTCGCCTTCCGAATGCCGCTAGTCGCCCCAAAGTAGGAGAAGGTTCCCCTCCTCGTCCCCAAGAAGGAGGAGGCAACGCCTGCCATTGCCGCTGAAGAAGGTGAAGTCGTAGCCGGAGGATAAGTGGATAAAGGATCTCCGGCTGAAGGCAACACTACACGATCTAGACAATCCAGCCGACTAGTCAGTGCTTAACCATGCTCTCACTAAGTCGGTGGATGTTGTTCTGTTGGCGACTAAAGAGTTCAACAAATGGTGGTTGACGTTAGCGGCACGATCATCGACCTAGCCAACAACGACGATGGTAGCAGCGACAATAGTGGCCCGAATAGCCCTAGCAGCCTCTCGTCGTCCTTTTGGGACATCAATGAGAACGATGGAAACGGTGACAATGCGGACAATAACAGCCTAGACCGGAGCGTGTCCGCAAGCAGCTCTAGGTTTTATGCTAGTTTCAAAATTTCCGTTAAAATTTGTACAAATTCATAACTATTTGATATTTTTTGATGGTTTGTTTGAATTTTCTTTTAATTTTTTTGGGGTAGACTGTATTGGGGGCGCCGCTTTGGATATATGTCTACAATAGAGCGAGAGTGTGTCCTTCAATGCCCACCAAATGATCCAACATATAAGCACGAAGTGCACAAATACAACTTATAATAGAACTCGCAAAATATATGAACATCTAAGATTTTTTTATGCCAACTACATCAACTTTCTATACCACAAATGAGCATAATGTGCTCAAGAATCATGCGAACGAGGTCGAAGACAACATCCTTAACGTGGCATGATAATACCTTAAGCATGCCAAAAAGTATATCTTAGCTAATAAGCATTAATAATTAGTTATGTTCTTGCTTTCTAAGCATATGATATGAAATCACCCTACGGTGGAAATTTTCATGATTTTAAAATACTATATGGCTATCTTTTCTATATCAGAAATGTGTGCATGCATTTTATGTTTCCATGGGTGACACGTGGATCATAAAAAAATTAAGAGATCGTGGCAATGCACGAGCATTCAGGTGTTGCAATCGCATGCATCTCCGTTCTAGCAATAAAGGTAACATACCATGCATGAGCAATACTCTCTCCCATCCGCCGGGTATAGTAGTATTCCTATAAATTATCAATTTTACCGATATATTACGAAAAATCTCTTTGCCTCCTGAGCACTAGTGAGCCCGTTGTTATAAAAAAAAAAAATTAAATTTACAAGTTTTAAAAAATTGAAAAGAAACCTACCATAGCCAATGAAGTGAACTACAAGTATGCAAAATCACAACGCGGAATTGTTTGTATAGTGGGCTACACAAAAAGAAAATTTCTGATAAAATTTAAATATTTTGAAATATGCATACTCAAATCCATACGTTTGTCATTGTTTTGTAGCTCTGATTACAAAGTATTTAAAATTAATATTTTGCACGTTTGTGGATACATGATTGGGTACATCCAGAATTTTTTCAAATTTTTTTGAAATTTGTAAATATAATTTCTTAATTTCTTAAAATAATAAATCCTAGTGCCCTGGAGCCAAAAATTTCCACTCATATATATTACAAAAAAAATATAACTATAAACTTGAGATGTAATCTATAATATCTATAAAGTTGATCCCACTATCTTCATTTAATGTTTGCAAGCTGCTCATGCAAGGCATCCACGTCACCTGACTATCCTTGGCCCTCAGATTGAGTTTCCAATCAATTCTGTCCATTGATGTGTTCCGTTGTGTTATGTTCAG
Source organism: Lolium perenne (assembly GCF_019359855.2). NCBI lineage: Eukaryota > Viridiplantae > Streptophyta > Magnoliopsida > Poales > Poaceae > Lolium > Lolium perenne. The sequence continues at coordinate 283,748,616 of NC_067245.2, forward strand.
CTTGAAATAAAGTGATATCCGTTTTATCTGGTGCATGTACTATTTAATCCCTAACTCCACGGCTCCACCACCAATCCCTCTATTCGCATCGGCCGGCTGAGCTTGTCTGATTGCCTTCCTGAATTTAATGTTGTGATTGACATGTTTTTGTCTAACGGAATGCATCGTAGGTGGGTATATATATGTTGTGATTCCATGCAAATAAAATTAGGAGTTCTGATTACTGATTTTCTTATGTGGTGGTAATCTCTGGTCATATAGGTGCATTCTCACCCTTAATATGGTGACTTGGTTTATTATGCAACAAGCGATTCACCAATAATAAACCAAGTCACCATATGCCTCAAAATAACAGTTTGTGCATAACTTAACGTACCTTCTCGGTTTCAAATTTCCCTTCTTAGTGTGTTAGTGCAAGTGTTAATTTTCTATATATCATGTCATATTACATACTATTATCGCTATATTAAGCAAAAAAAACTTAACCACAAAATTCACACTCCGAAACATATTTGTTTTAGGGAGCATTCAGGCTCTCCTATCAATCTTTTTAGGAAACCATTCACGCTTAGCTATTACATGTACTAAGTGTATTGCTATTTTCTTATTTTAGGGTCGTACCTACAATTCGAATAAATACTATAATAATAAATATTTATGTAACATCATGTCACAAAGAATTTCCGCAACAACGCGCGGGGCACTTTCTCAAGTACAGAGTACTAAATTAGATAGTAACACATATCAGCACATTTCATATACATACATACACAAATGGCTTATTGCTTGGTCAAAAAAATTATCTTTTACTATTTAATTGTTTACCAATATTGGTCTGATTGGAAAGGCAAGTCACTTTCAATATTGGTCAAAACTTTATCTATGAAGGACTCTTAATTTTCCGCCGCAACGCGCGGGAAATTCACTAGTTTATATTATATAGGTGAAGTTGATGTTGATAATGCTGAACTAGTAAACCCGACGGAGGGAGTAAGTAATTACCCTTTGTTGTAATACACGCATGTCATGTTTAATTGATTGCACGTAGCTAGTACTTGCTCGACCTAGAACTAGATAAATTCTATGACATCACTAAGTTTTATGTGCAATTCATATGCAACTGAGAAAAATATGTGTAATTGCACACATATGTACTCATGTGCATGAATCGCGATACAAATTTAACTGTACTAGAGTCGACTTAGAACTAACTTAATTGTGATCGACTAGAACTAGCAAAAGGGATATGATTAGTCAGAATAGAAGAAAAGTGTCCCAATAAAACATACATCAAATGTGAAAGCCCTAACCTGCAATACTGCAACCTAATCTGAAAGAATGTAACAGTGGGAGCAGGGATATGACACTAGAACTTTATCTTCACACAATCTTGTGAGCCCCAGTGCTCGCTTTGTTCCCCGGCAAACTGGACCTGCTTCTTGCAAAGTGTGCAATAGCTGGCTTGGCACGACCAGCAGAAAATATATTTATCATCATCCTGAATGCATATGGCCACTGGTTAGATTCAATAGAGGCAAACTACTGATCTGTAATGTGGAACAGAATGTTCCAGTCTGAAAATGATGTGGTTCATTACCTTATAAATTTTTTGACGGCATTTTGGACATTTTATGGTACTGCCTACAGGTTGTTTTTCAGTACGTACGCGGTTTCTTGTTTCTAACTGTTCCAGCAGCTTGCCCCAGTCTGTTGTGTCTTTTTCTTTATGATGAAAGAGGTCACATCTCCCGCTGCAGTTTGTTAAAACATGCATGCATAAAGATAAGTAAGGCTAGATTATGAGCCTTTGTCTTTATTTATATAAAAGACCCTGCATAGTTCAGACTGCCAACCTGAAATGGGCATAGCCAGCGATGATAGCCTTGCCACAGCGGAAGCAGAATGCCTGACCACAGCTGCTACACACAACTTTGTTGCATCCGTCAGTTTTGCTGATGGTCATTTGACATTTCGGACATGATCTAGCATTGCTGTAAAGCAATTTTACACTAATCATGTCCTCCACCATCCCCCGTGTGGCCATCTTGCCTGATGCCTGCAAAGATAAAATTGAAGACGACAGATGTTCAGTAACCTGAAGTTATATTTGACAGATGACATGTAATGCCCCTAAGGAGGTGCCAAAAGCGTATGACACTCTACGAAGATCTATGAGAGATTTGCATATCAAATGCATATTGGATATTTGAAGGATTTGGAAAGAAAACAATAGATATTTTATGGAGGTACGCCGGCCCCGAGTACGAAAGTGAGTACCAATTGCGCAGTATAACAACAGATGCAAGTTTCAAACATACAACATTAAAGATTTTAGATGTATTTCTACCTGCTGCCGCTGGAGCTTTTCTTCCAGAGTTAGACACAACTTTCCTGGATGGCGCGGGTCCTTGCACACCGAACAGAAAACAAAACAACATTTTGGGCATTGCGCGTTGCTATCCTCATCTTCCAAGCAACTGATTGCACACCTTGGACACTGGACCACGTCTGACATCGAGTCCAATGCTTTCTCCAGAGTAAGCTTATCCCAACGCTCAAATTCTTCTTCGCCCAGAAGCCTCTTTAGCAAATACGGTGGAATAGAAACATTGCACTTAGTGTCAGGGCATACCAACTGAAAGAAAGTACCATCCTTCACATGCATCCTGCATAAGGTCTCCATGCACTTGACACAGAACAAGTGCTGGCACGGAAGCTTGATGAAGTTTGAACCTGATTTTTCAAAATTAAAGTTAGTCTACAAGGAGGATAAAATGCCCTGAGCCCAATTGAATTTCCTAATACGCTTAATTAGAAGCCAGTCGGTCCTTATACTATCTACTGTGAGCTATGAAAATTTCAACCGCAGATTGGTACCACCGTGGGACAGTTCAAGAAGAGCTCTCCCAAGGAAGACCCAAGAAAAGAAAATAGTAACTAGGCATGCTCATTATTTGGCACTACTGCAGAACAGAAAAGAAGTCAAAAAAGAAAAAAAGCTTACCTTTGCTTTGGTTAAGGCAAATCATGCACATGTGGAGATCCTCAAGAAAAACTTGATAACACTTTTTACTACTGTAACTGAGCATCGAAGGGACCACGGACTCCAATGAGAGACTTCTAGAGATTGCACGGTTATCTCCTTTGTGAGTAGGAATATCTGGACCTAATGTTATTTTGTTATCGAACCCGAGGTGTGGCAAAGAAGAAGTGTGTATCCATTCAACCCATCGGTACACAACTTCTTCCCCCGGCAGCTCTGCCCAAATGGTGTCAAGCATCTCACAGAGCTGAGAAACATTAGGCCCATCCATCCATTTAGAGGTGATTGCAAAATATGGAGGCTCTTTGCTAGGATAGGACCGCGGAAGCAAGCATGTCAATATTAGAGGGGGTAGGTGCTCAAAGTTGCAAGAATAGGAGAAGTCATTTGGTTCAGCCTCCTCATGTTGTTCTATACAATCATCATCAGGACATCCTCTGTCTTCTCCAATTCTATTGACAGGAGAAAACCTGGCGCACACTTCAGCGCCATTTTGCAATTCGTAGCGTATGTAAATCTGGAATTAAAGAAATTTAAAAAAATCATCAAAACAAAGCTTTTACACCCAAACAAAACACTGATGGACAGTATAAGTAACCTGAAAATGGCGGAGCCCTCCTTTGTTTTCTAGTACAGCAAGATCGTCCCCGTATATTGCTTCCAGTGCCATCAGCTGTAGTGAAGATCAAAAGAGGAAGCAAATTAGCCATAGTAGTATCGTAAAGCATCAATGGTACAACGAAGCGACGCAGTTCGCAAACCCTGAAGCAACGTAGTTCGCAATTCCAAAAGCAACGCGATCACAACCTCACAAAGTCAAATTTTCCTCTTTTTTTTTCTGCAGTACGCAGCGGCACGACCGTACGAATTGATGCATTGCAACTTTTCGCCATAGCTCAGATCAAGATCATAGAATAATGCAAAATTTCAATTTGATTTTCAGCAGACCGACCTCGTCGTCCTGTCGCTGCAGGTTGTCCCGTATCTCATCCGCCTCGTTCTCGGCGCAAAGACGGAGTCCCGCGGCAGCCGCGGCCATGGCGGCCTCCTCCAGCCTCGAGTCCGCCTCAGCCGCCGCGACCCACGGGGAGTCCAGGTGGAGCACGTCCTCCTCGGCGCCGCCATCATGCGACACCGGTCGCGCCTCTGCCTCTGCGGCGCGCGATGAGGACGAGGAGGGCGCCTGGGATGACGGTTCTGGGGAGGGGTTGCGGTGGGGTTCGACCGCTCGCGAGGTCGTGGCGGCGACGGAAGCTGCTGCCATGGCGGGAGCTCGGAGTTATCGTTGAGTCGGGATCAGTCCCTGTTTCGGCGGAGTGGTGTCGATTCTGCTCGTCCCCGGTTGCGTTTGTGTAGATGGTTTCCTAGGAGAGGACTTAGGATTTATGATATCCCTCTCCGACACGGGGGGGCCATACTGCAATCTCCATCAACGGGGAAGTGGGCCCCTCCTTTCGCAACAAGAGCGGTTTACGACAAGGAGACCCTCTCTCCTCGCTACTCTTCAATTTCATAGCAGAAGCTATCTCGGTGATGCTAACCAAGGCGTGTGTAGCCGGACACATTGCGGGTGTGGTCCCCCACTTGATCCCAGAGGGGATTTCACATTTACAGTATGCTGACGACACCCTAATTTTAGTCCAATACAACGAGCAACAGCAACTTGAAATTTCTGCTGATGTGCTTTGAGGAGATGCTAGCCTTAAGATTAACTATCATAAAAGCGAGGTGATGGTCATGGGACAAACCCCGGAAATCATGCAAAGGGTTGCTGATATGCTGAACTGCAAATTGGGTGAGTTCCCTTTCGTCTACCTCGGCTTGCCTATTGCCGACCGAAAGCTCACCATGGATCAATGGATGTTCCTTGTGCAGAAGCTGGGTATCAGAATTGAATCTTGGTTAAGAAGGTTTTTGTCCTCAGGGGGAGGCTGATCCTCTTTAACTGTTGCTTAGCCAGCCAGCCAATGTTTGCAATGGGGCTGTTCCTTCTCCAGGATGGGGTGCACGCGAAATTTGACTCCCACCGTGCCCGGTTCTTTTGGGAAGGAGCCGGGACGAAACACAAGTATCACTTGGTCAACTGGTCGGATGTGTGTAGACCAAAGGATTGTGGAGGCCTAGGCATTATTAACTCCAAGAAGATGAACACTGCCCTCATGCTGAAGTGGATCTGGAAGCTGTTCCAAGGAGACAACTCGATCTGGGCCCAAGTTATCTCCGCTAAATATGCCGAAGCAAGAGACATTTTTTCAGGCATGAGCCACGGGGCTGCGCCGTTCTGGAAATCCTTGCACAAAATCAAGCATTATTTTAAGTTAGGGGCCAGACACCAGATTGGCGACGGGGCGCGTACACAATTCTGGTTTGACGTTTGGGTTGGCCCTAGACCCCTCAGAGATTGCTTCCCGAACCTGTTTAGTATCTGTGACAACCCCATCATTTCGGTGCCGTCGGCTTGCAACGCGGAGTTGGGTATCCGTTTCCGCAGAACTTTTAACCAGCCTGCCTCGGAAGAATGGAGACTGCTGCAAACAATTATTGATAACACTAACCTTGGTCAGGGGCAGGATATAATTGTCTGGGGCCTTGACCCATCTGGAGAGTTCACGGTGAACTCCATGTACAACAAACTTTCTCAAGGTGCCTCGATTTCCCACTTCAAGGACCTTTGGGCCGCCAGATTGCCCCTCAAAATCAAGATCTTCTCTTGGCAACTTGCCCTTGGCAGGCTCCCGTCGAGCGAGCTCATCGCCTCGCGCCATGGTCCGGCCTCTGGGCGTTGTGCCTTGTGTAACCGGCCAGAAAACGTCAACCACATCTTCTTTGCCTGCTCCCCGGCGCGCTTTATGTGGAGTGTTCTTAGACAGCTGCTAGGGTGTAGCTGGTCTCCAACCTCCTTTGCTCACTTTTTCTCGATCCTTTCGAGTTTTGCTGGAAGACCCCGATGCTTACTTTGGATGTTGTTTATGGCTCAAAGCTGGGCGCTTTGGCATAATCTCAATAAACATACCATTGAGTCTAAGTTAATCCACCAACCAGCTGACATTATTTTCAAAACTATCATCTTCTTGTAGCTGTGGTCTCCATCGGGAAAACCCCAAGACAAGGCAAGCATCCTGGAGCTGATAAGTCGGCTAAGACGTACTCACACGGAGGTGGTGGCAAGTGATGGCTAGGCGCTTCTGGGCGGGCAGGCGAGGGCGTCCAGGCCACCCATGGGATCCCCAGTCATACCATCTTTGTCTCGCTTCTTTTATGTTTGGTTCTTCGGCTAAGCTGTATGCCGCAGCATGTAATAACTATATTTGTGTTTCGAACCTGAGAGCTTTATTAATTTAAAGTCGGGCAGATCGATGCCTTTTATCTAAAAAAAAATATCCCTCTCCGACTGAGTTAAATTTTAGGTTTTGTACTGAGTTAAATTTAAAAAAAACGACCATTTTTTATAAAAGATTGTAGAAATATTTGTGATATAAAATTAATATCACTATAGGCATCTTAGGATTTAGTTTATATACTAGTTTGTTTTATGTTATATATAGCTTCAATGCTTTGGGTGAGAGAGAGAGATGAAAAGATTTAGTAATATCATCTAGTAATATCATCTATTTGTTTTGCTTAACATCACCTTTAAAGTATTCACGAAAGGGGGGACAAACAGAGTCACTCTGATTGCCGAAATTATTATTCAACCAACTCAAACTGCCATCATGGTGTACACACATTTTAGAGGGAGTGGTTATCCTTCGCGTGACCATCCACAAACTTCATAGGAAGAAAATGAATGGTTTTATGTTTAAGATAGATTTCGAGAAAACTTATGATAAACTAAATTGGTCCTTCTTGCAGCAAGCGTTGCCTACGAATAGATTTGACCCAAAGTGGTGCGAGTGGATCCAACAATATATTAAGAAAGGGAGTTAATAAAGACAAAGGTCGTTATTTTCAATCAAAGAAAGGTCTTAGACGGGGTGATCATCTATCACCTATACTTTTTAACATAGTCGCGGATATGCTAGCAATTTTAATTTAGAGGGTGACCCAGGACAGTCATGTAGGGGGGCTTATTCCACATCTAGTTGATGGCGGGGTGTCTATCCTACAATATGTCTGAAGATAGCCCAACGAGCTTGGAGGATGCCAAACGCACACTCGACATCTTTTCGGGTTGCCTCCTGCTCTTTGGCAAACCTTGCCTCCTGCTCTGAGTTGGGTTTTCGAATTGTCTTCACGAGTGTAGCCCAAGGTGGATAGATACCATCAGCAAGGTAGTACCCCTTGGTGTAGTGGTGGCCATTGATCTCAAAATCCACATCAGGGGACTGACCGTACGCTAGCCTATCAAACACCGGAGGGCATTATTTGGAGGATTGGGGATGGTACCAAGATACACATATGGGATGATCCGTGGCTTCCGAGCGGTGTGACACGCAGGACATCCACACATAAGGGCGACTGTACTTTGGAATTTGTGTATGAGTTGATAGATGCAAATGCATTTGAGTGGAGAACAAATCTCATTAACTTATACTTCAAACCATAGGATGTTCCGATTATCTTGAGCATTCCAATTCGGGAACATACAGAAGATTTTCTAGCCTGGCATTTTGACACACGGGGCATTTTTTCAGTCAAATCAGCTTACAAGATCCATGTGGAGATGGAGGCTTTGGTGAAGCAAACATGAGAAGGTTCGGAGTCTACCCCACTAAATCAAGAGATTTTAAAGCAAATTTGGAAAGTACAATGCCCTCCCAAGGTCCATCATTTTCTCTGGAGACTAGCTCACAACAAGTCAATCCGTTTCTCTGTGGAAGCCATTTACAAATTTAATATTGAATTCTGTTGTCATTTGTAATTCCTGTGGCAACCAAACAAGTGTCCATTTCTGGAATTACAATGTAAATGTATTCATTTCAAAATGCTATAAATGAAAGGTTATAAAGACCACATTAGAGTTGATGCGTGCGCTTTACTTTGGACTATATGGAAAAGGCGAACTTTATCTTTAACAAAAAAAAAATCCTATCATTTTTGCAGGTTATTTTTTGGCTACGCATTGGATCCATATGTGATCCTATCTCAGCCGGTGGAGGGTCTTCAGGCCATTGAGTTTAGGTGTAACCATTTGGTAATGGTGGCATGAAATTTCTACAGCCGATGCGGTTGACCTGCTAATCGAAGATTGAAATGATAGTGCCAAGTACTTTTTAGATGGTTGGTTCCTGTGGAGACTTTACGTGATCCGTGACATCAATTGATGCATGTGCTGAATTTGTTTCCGGTGCGAGTGAGCAATCCAAATGTGCTGTTAGCTAGTGCGTCACACATTGGACGCTTCAACCAATTTGATTTGGACTAGACCTACATAACGGGATTGCTGGCTCGAGATAAACCTCTCAATATTTAAGCCATTTCGCTTGATTTGGTTCCTGTGTGTATCACACATGATTGCTGCCGGTCCCTAGACTGTAGTAGTCCAGGGAGGTCCAGCACGATGCGGGGCTCAAGCTCAACTGCATCTATTATTAATTCGCGCCTCTGATCACACCACCACCACAGCATTCTTCACTGATAGTGTGCGACGAACGATGGCCCGACCACGATGCGGGGCTGTATGCATCCTGCTCGCCGTCGTTTTCGCAGCGGCAGCGGCAGCGGCGGAGGAAACAGAGAGGCAGTCCTCATACATTGTGCACGTCGCGCACAAGCACGCGCCGCTGCTGCCAGGCCGCGGCGGACTGGTAGCCACCGGAGCGTACGGCTCGTTCCTGCGTGACCACATCCCCGTGCACATGTCCGTCCCGGCGCCGAGGGTGCTCTACTCCTACTCCCACGCGGCGACGGGCTTCGCGGCGCGCCTCACGGGACGCCAGGCCGCGCGCCTAGCGTCCCAGCGTTCCGTCCTCGCCGTCGTTCCCGACGCGACGCTTCAGCTGCACACCACGCTGACGCCGTCCTTCCTCGGCCTCTCGGCTTCGTCCGGCTTGCTCCCGGCGTCCAACGGCGCCACGGACGTCGTCATTGGCGTCATGGACTCCGGCGTGTACCCCATCGACCGCGACTCGTTCGCGGCGGACCCGTCCCTGCCGCCGCTGCCGCACGGAAAGTTCCGAGGGAGCTGCGTCTCGGCTCCATCGTTCAATGCCTCCGCGTACTGCAACGGCAAGCTCGTCGGCGCCAAGGCTTTCTACGAGGGTTACGAGCTTCAACTTGGTCGCCTGATCAACGAGACGGAGGAGTCGAGGTCACCGCTGGACACCAACGGCCATGGCACGCACACCGCCTCCACGGCCGCCGGATCCGCCGTCGCGGACGCGGCCTTGTACGGCTACGCCAAAGGGAAAGCCGTGGGCATGGCCCCGGGCTCGCGCATCGCGTCCTACAAGGTGTGCTGGAAATACGGGTGCATGACCTCTGACGTCCTTGCCGCGTTTGACGAGGCCATCGCCGACGGGGTGGACGTCATCTCCATTTCGCTCGGCTCCACAGGCTCGGCAGAGTCGTTTGATATGGATAGCATCGCCGTTGGCGCCTTCAGCGCCGTCCGCAAGGGCATCCTAGTCTCGGCCTCCGCGGGAAACTCCGGTCCCGGCGAGTCTACTGCCCGCAATGTGGCGCCGTGGTTGCTCACAGTCGGCGCGTCAACCGTCAACCGCCGGTTCGCAGCGGACGTGGTTCTCGGCAACGGCGATACATTTCCAGGCTCTTCCTTGTACGCCGGCCCCCCGCTTGGCGCAACCAAGGTACCGCTGATATACGGCCGGACCGTCGGCTCAAAGACCTGTGAAGCCGGGAAGCTGAACGCCAGCCTGGTCGCCGGGAAGATCGTTCTATGCGACCCCGGCGTGAATTTCAAGCAAGGGGACGCTGTGAAACTCGCTGGCGGCGTGGGAGCCATCTTCACGAGCGCGAAAGAGATGGGCGAGCAGGCGTTCGGCAGCCCCCAAATCCTCCCCGCTACAGCCGTCACCTTCGCCGCCGCTAAGAAGATTCAGAAATACATAAGCAAGAATACATCCCCCATGGCGACGATCGTGTTCCAGGGCACCGTCATCGGTGGCCCGACACCTCCTTCCCCTAGAATGGCGTCCTTCTCGAGCCGCGGGCCAAACGTCCTCGCGCCGGAGATCCTCAAGCCGGACATCACCGCCCCCGGCGTGGAAATCCTCGCTGCTTGGACCGGCGCCAGCTCGCCTTCGGGCCTCGAGTGGGACACGAGGCGAGTGCAATACAACATCGTGTCAGGGACGTCCATGTCATGCCCGCACGTGAGCGGCATCGCGGCGTTGCTCCGGCAGGCCAGGCCGGAGTGGAGCCCCGCCGCCATTAAGTCTGCGCTGATGACCACCGCGTACAACTTAGACAGCACCGGCGGTCTCATCGGCGACACGTCCACCGGCAAGGCGTCCACGCCGTTCGGGCGCGGGGCGGGACACGTGGACCCCAACCGCGCCGTCGACCCAGGCCTGGTGTACGACGCCGGCGCTGAGGACTACATCACCTTCTTGTGTGCGCTCGGCTACACCGATGATCAGGTAGCCATCTTCACGAGGGATGGACCGGCGACCAACTGCTCCGCACACGCGGGCTCCTCCGTCGGCGACCACAACTACCCGGCCTTCGCGGCGGTGTTCGGCTCGATAAAACACAAGGTCATCACACAGCGCCGTGTGGTGCGCAATGTCGGCGGAAACACCAAGGCCACCTATAATGCCATGGTCACCAGCCCCGCCGGCGTGCGCGTCACGCTGAATCCGCGAAAGCTACGGTTCAGCGTGACCAAAGAGACGCAGGAGTACGAAATCACCTTCACGCGAGCTGCCGGGAGCATCAAGGAGGCCTACACTTTCGGGTCGATCGTGTGGAGCGACGGCGAGCACACGGTGACGAGCCCCATCACCATAACTTGGCCGTCGACGAGCAAAATAGCGGAGATATGATGTGGGTTGGTTTTGCAGTTGCTTGCTGGGTGTGTCCCCTGACTGCCCTAAAGTTGCAGAGATATGATGTACCAGACATGAGAATTACTAGATATGTGAGATTTCAGAATTCACACCCTAGGAGAACCAAGCACTGACTTAACGGCCTGAGCTCACCACTGTGAGCTCGCCCCACCCATGGTTCGAGCTGCAGGTGCGATATTCGGCCCAAGCTTCGCCACTGCCGCTTTGGTGAAACGTTTCAGAATTCACACCAGGGAAACAAAGGAGATGAATGAACTTGTAGTGGTGAACATCATGATGGTGGCGAAGTCAAGATCCAAGGTGATCAAAATGACGATAGACTCGATGGTGTATATAGTCTAGTCACTAACCGACTCATAAGCATAATGATGATAACTTAAAAGTCATAAGCTGCAAATAAATTGTACCAGACATGAGTCCAGGGAGCCTCCTCCTTGACCGATCTATGAAATAAGGCCTTCGTCATCTCCCTCGAGCTTCTCTTGGCGCCTCTTCTTTCGCTCCTGGCCGGCCTTGGTGGTGAGGGGGATTGGACGAAGTCGTCGTCAAGGGCTTGATCTGGAGGTGAAAGGGGCTGAGTGCCTCTCTGGTGCTCTGGCGCGGCACCAGGCGGCCCTTCACTGGCGGCCTCCCTCCAAATCCATGGGGGATTTTGGACTGGAGCTCGTCGATGGCTACGCCCTTCGATAAGGTGCCTAGGAGTCATCAGCTGTCGAGAAGGTTGCCTCCTTGCCTCCATGGTGGCGGGGGAGGTGGGTGCGGAGGCGAACTGCTTGGTTTCTTCAGGCCTGACCGGCCGTGGAGGCGAGGGGGCGGGAGGTGCCATGTAGTCCTGCTTCTTCTTCTACCTGATGACGTAGTACTCGTCACGGCCGACTCTCTCTCTCTCTCTCTCGCTTGCTTAAGCCCCATGGTGGTGGCTTGGTTGCGGGAGTTGATCGATGGCGGTGACGGCTTTGATGAGGAGCTCCTCTCCGATGCTTTTTGGCGTCGGACTGAATGACAGTAGGGATGTCGCTCTGCTGCTCTACTCCGGCCAACGGTGTCTCATGTGCTTCATCTCCAAGTGGTTTGTCCCCGGAGATGGTGGCGCAGTCCGTTGTCCGAGCTCGATCTGGAGGAGGAAGATGGAGGACTTGATCGTGTTTTTCTTTTTCTTTTGGGGTCCTTTCTGCTTAATTCCTAGACCCTTTTGTAATTCTGTATATCTTAGGGTCATCTTGTACTCCAGTTATTAATAGCAGCTTTGTTGGGTTTCCACCTGAAAGAATTTTTAAAAAAACCGGCCATGGGACGCCGGCATGCGCGGCCACATTGGATTGGTCTCAGGGGCCCACCTAGGCAGTGACCGAAAGCACACGCGTCCACGCCAATCAACTTACCTAATTGCACGACACCGACTTTGCCGAGAACTGACACTTTCCCACACGTCGACGATGGCTCTCCACACATGTGACGGCTCTCCTCCCCACGCTAGTGTAAATGATGCCATCGGTCTGTTCACCAACATCGCGTTCGCCCAGTCACCACACCATCGTCCTTGCATCGTCTCCCCTCCCCATTCCCAATTCCCAGCACCCACCGCGTAGGTTTTCGTGGCGTGCAACGATGGGAAGGCCGGGTGTAGCGGCAACCCCATAAATGTTTTTTTTTTTGAAACGGAGGCAAAACCTTTGCCTCATCCATTAATTAAGAAGAAAATGCCCAATATTTAGGAGAAAATTGGGCGAAAACCAACAACACACACTGGACACCATGGCCAGCCTGGCTACCCACACGGAGCACACACGCCATCGAGAAGAAAAGCCATCGATGAGGATGTCATCGAGCGTCATCGTCGTCACTCCTCCACGAGCCAGCGATTCCGACTTCACCTTAGACGACCGCCACCGAGACCCTCGCCACGAACGACACTGGAGCCAATGTGAGCCTATGCCAAACAGTCGACCCCCAAGCACGTCGAGGAGGAGGCAACTCCGACTTCAACCGTGACCTTCATAGGAGAAAGTTGCACTCCTTGCATCGACGCAAGCACCAATCAAGTGGCATCGTTGCCACAAGTCGCCTCGCAGCTTCGACTTCACCATCACGGCAGGGGTGACGAAGGACATGCCGCAACTCCCATCCGCTCACCATTGTCATCGTTGCCACACAGCCCAAGACGCCAACACCAACCATCTTCCACGGGTCCCTCCGACCAAAGCAGCTCCAAATTGATGCCCTCAAGAGGGGAGACGACACAAGAGCGCCGCCATCGACCGATCACGGCGGATCTAGGGATTACCCCGGAGCTTTTCCAGACAGGATGACACAACATCACCTCGGCGATGCCTTCAAGAAGGAAGCGACGCCCGAAGCCGTCGCCATCGCCGGCCTCGGCCAGCTGCAGCCGGCCAGCCACCGAGGACAAGGCATTAGCCCGGAGCTTATCACGCCATCCTGCTTCATGCTTCTGGCCAGAACACCTCCCTTCCCTCAACCACCATCACCATCACGGCCGCCACACCCGCCGCAGCCCTGGACTGCACCGCCGGCCGACCTCCGGGCGCCGGCAGAAGCACCACCGTGCGCCTCACGGCATGCCACTCTTTTAGGTGGAGAGGGTATCCAAGCTCACGACGCTCTATAGCGGGCCGTTGGACCAACACAACGACCCTAATGGTGTGACGTTGGGATATGGACATCATCCTCGCCCGCTACGGCTACGTGTCAGCATGTCCTGCCCAACGATGCACACTGGTTGATATCCCCATCCCCAAGCCTCCGCACTCTGTGTCGAGGTCTTCATCGTCGTGTTCCTCCGCATCGCGCACTTCATCCACCCCAATGCCTAGCACATCTGGTGTCACCTTTCTGAATGATGCTAGTCGCCCCGAAGTAGGAGAACGTTCCCCTCCTCGTCCCCAAGAAGGAGAAGGAGGCAACTCCTGCCATTGCCGCCAAAGAAGGTGAAGTCGTAGCTAGAGGATAAGTGGCTAAAGGATCTCCGACTGCAGGCAACACTACACGATCTAGACAATCCGACCAACTAGTCGGTGGTTAAGCATGCTCTTAGTGAATTGGTGGATGTTGTTCTGCTGGCGACTAAAGAGTTCAACAAATGGTGGTTGACGCGAGGTCATCGACCTAGCCGACAACGACGATGGTAGGAGCGAAAATAGTGGCCCGAATAGCCCAAGCAACCTCTCGTCGTCCTTTTGGGATGGCAATGACAACGACGACAATGGCGACAATGCAGACAATAGCGTCCTAGACCGGAGTGTGTCCGCAAGCAGCTCTAGGTTTTAGGCTGTTTCAAATTTTCCGTCCAGATTTTTATAAATTTCTAACTATTTGATTTTTTTTGTTGGTATGTTTGAATTTTGCTTTTAACTTTTTTTTTTGGGTAGACTGTATTGGAGGGGCCGCTTTGGATATATGTCAACAATAGAGTGACATTGTGTTGGTGCCCCCAAAACGGCTTGTCAAATGCTGTTTTGGGCTTCTATTTGGGGTTGTCGGTGGAGATGATGTAACCTTGCACTTCGTGTTATTGTTGCTTGTAGTTTTGTGATGGAAAACGCTTTCGATCCGGCGACCGATCGCTTGCCAGCGATCGGTCGTCGTCTCTCGCTCCCGCGCGGACCTATATGGGCCTGGTTTTTCAGTCCAAACTGAAGTGTTGCTTTTTTTTAAGAAATGTACAGTGTTGTTTCCAGATTTGTAACAATTAGATAAAAAAAATTGTTGTAAACTCACACGACATAATTTGTCAGATTTTTCTAAGTGACATGTTACGAAAATGTGTGTTTCTTGATACGTCTTGTAAACGGATGACTTTTTTGTTGTAATTATTTGTGATTTTTGGTGTAATTGTTTTAGTCATGGACACTTTTTTTCGTAGAGATGTTGTATATGTTCGTTAGTTTTGTAATAAATGCGTATAAAAGTTATAGAGAAAGCATGTCAGAGATGTTGTAATATTTACCTGGACGTTTGCTATAAATTATTTTGTTGTAATCGCTAATAATTTTTGGTAAAAATAGCTGGTGATTTTTGTTGTAATTTGATATTTATAAAATGTGTTATTTTCAATCAAATTTTCACAGCCACGAACACATGTTTTTTGTTGTTATAGCTTTTGATTTTTTATTGTAATTGTTGTCAATTTTTGTTGTAAACCAACCTATAGCAAAACAATTGTTGTTTAACCATTTTTTTTATAATACTATTTTGTTTATTTTTTGTAATTTTTTTGTTGTAATAGTACATATTTTTTGTAAGCGAAGTGAGAGATTTTGTTGTAATACTTAGTATAACTTGTATCTGTCCTCGGGTGGCATTTGTGTTGTAAATATAGTGAAGGTCGGGTCCAAAGGGATATACCTTTCGCTTTAACCGGGAGAAGAATAGGACCGCAGGTTAAGTTTCAGAAAAACAGGGGGCAAAATGCAAATGTCGTACCGCGGTAGATTTCGGACGTCGGATCATGATCGTACCCGTAGCGTCCGCCTTTTGTGATGGGTACTTAGGGAGAAGAATAGGACCCCAGGTTAAGTTTCAGAACAACCGATTTTTGCCCTTCCCATCCGCCGACCGACCCGTAGCGTCCGCCTTTTGTGATGGGTACTTAGGGCTTCTCTGGTTGAGGGCATGCTTGGTTTGCAGAATTCTACAAACATAATAAATAAATAAAACACAAGAATATGATAGAAATGCGCTTCAAAATATAGGATTGACATACACACACGAATTCAAAATATAGCATCCAGGTGTTGCACTCGCATGCATCTCCGTTCCAGCAAATAAAGGTAACATACCAAGCATGACCATACTCCCGTCGGTCGGGTATATTAGTATTCCTATAAATTATTAATTTACTTATTACGAAAAGTCTCTTTGCCTTCTGAGCACTAGTGAGCCCGTTGTTATAAAGAGTATAAAAAAATATATATTTACAAGTTTAATTTTTGTTTGAAAAGAAATCCTACCATAGCCAATGAAGTGAACTACAAGCATGCAAAATCGCAACGCGAAATTGTTTGTATTGCGGGCTACACAAAAATGAAAATTTCTGATAAAATTTAAATATTTTTAAATATGCATACTCAAATCCACATGTTTGTCATTGTTGTGTAGCTTTGAATACAAAGTATTTAAAATTAATGTTTTGCACGTTTGTGGATACATGATTGGGTACATCCATATTTTTTTCAAATTATTTTGAAATTTGTAAATATGATTTCCGGATTTATTAAAATAATAGGATCTTGGTGCCCTGGAGCCAAAAAAAATTCCACTCATATATATTGAAAAAAATATATCACTATAAACTTGAGATGTGATTTATATTATATAGGTGAAGTTGATTCTTAGGGATAATGCAAAACTAATAAACCCAACCGAGGGAGTAAGTAATCACCCTTTGTTGTTATACACGCATGTCATGTTTAATTGATTGCATGCGGCTAGTACTTTGCTCGACCTAGAACTAGATAAATTCTATGACATCACTAAGTTTTATGTGCAATTCATGTGCACTGAGAAAAATATGTGTAATTGCACACATATGTGCAATTCTCATGTGCATGAATCACGATACAAATTTAACGGTACTAGAGTCGACTTAGAACTAACTTAATTGTGATCGACTAGAACTAGCAAAAGGGATATGATTAGTCAGAATAGAAGAAAAGTGTCCCAATAAAACATACATCAAATGTGAAAGCCCTAACCTGCAATACTGCAACCTAATCTGAAAGAATGTAACAGTGGGAGTAGGGATATGACACTAGAACTTTATCTTCACACAATCTTGTGAGCCCCAGTGCTCGCTTTGTTCCCCGGCAAACTGGACCTGCTTCTTGCACAGTGTGCAATAGCTGGCTTGGCACGACCAGCAGAAAATATATTTATCATCATCCTGAATGCATATGGCCACTGGTTAGATGCAATAGAGGCAAACTGGTGATCTGTAATGTGGAACAGAATGTTCCAGTCTGAAAAATGATGTGGTTCATTACCTTATAAATTTTTTGACGGCATTTTGGACATTTTATGGTACTGCCTACAGGTTGTTTTCCAGTACGTACGCGATTTCTTGTTTCTAACTGTTCCAGCAGCTTGCCCCAGTCTGTTGTGTCTTTTTCTTTATGATGAAAGAGGTCACATCTCCCGCTGCAGTTTGTTAAAACATGCATGCATAAAGATAAGTAAGCCTAGATTATGAACCTTTGTCTTTATTTATATAAAAGACCCTGCATAGTTCAGACTGCCAACCTGAAATGGGCATAGCTAGCGATGATAGCCTTGCCACAGCGGAAGCAGAATGTCTGACCACAGCTGCTACACACAACTTTGTTGCATCCGTCAGTTTTGCTGATGGTCATTTGACATTTTGGACATGATCTAGCATTGCTGTAAAGCAGTTTTACACTAATCATGTCCTCCACCATCCCCCGTGTGGCCATCTTGCCTGATGCCTGCAAAGATAAAATTGAAGACGACAGATGTTCAGTAACCTGAAGTTATATTTCAGCAGTCAATATGACATGTAATGCCCCCAAGGAGGTGCCAAAAGCGTATGACACTCTACGAAGATCTATGAGAGATTTGCAGATCAAATGCATATTGGATATTTGAAAGATTTGGAAAGAAAACACCAGATATTTTATGAAGGTACACCGACCCCGACTACGAAAGTGAGGACCAATTGTGCGGTATAGCAACAGATGCAAGTTTCAAACATACAACATTAAAGATTTTAGATGTATTTCTACCTGCTGCCGCTGGAGCTTTTCTTCCAGAGTTAGACACAACTTTCCTGGATGGCGCGGGTCCTTGCACACCGAACAGAAAACAAAACAACATTTTGGGCATTGCGCATTGCTATCCTCGTCCTCCAAGCAACTGATTGCACACCTTGGACACTGGACCACGTCTGACATTGAGTCCAATGCCTTCTCAAGAGTAAGCTTATCCCAACGCTCAAATTCTTCCTTGCCCAGAAGCCTCTTTAGCAAATACGGCGGAATAGAAACATTGCACTTAGTATCAGGGCATACCAACTGAAAGAAAGTACCATCCTTCACATGCATCCTGCATAAGGTCTCCATGCACTTGACACAGAACAAGTGCTCGCACGGAAGCTTGATGAAGTTTGAACCTGATTTTTCCAAATGAAAGTTAGTCTACAAGGAGGATAAAATTCCATGGGCCCAATTGAATTTCCTAATATGCTTAATTAGAAGCCAGACGGTTCTTATACTATCTACTGTGAGCTATGAAAATTTTAACCGCAGATTGGTACCACCGTGGGACAGTTCAAGAAGAGCTAGCACAGCGTGGAATAGATGCCATAGAACAAGTGGTATTCTTCCAAGGAAGACCCAATAAAAGAAAATAATAACTTTTTTAAACATAAGGCATTACGCCCAGCTTTAAATTAATAAAGCCACCAACGGACAGAAAATAATAACTAGGCATGCTTATTTGGCACTACTGCAGAACAGAAAAGAAGTCAAAAAAAGAAAAAACTTACCTTTGCTCTGGTTAAGGCAAATCATGCACATGTGGAGATCCTCAAGAAAAACTTGATGACACTTACTACTATTGTAACTGAGCATCAAAGGGATCACAGACTCCAATGATAGACTTCTAGAGATTTGCACGGCTATCTCCTTTGTGCTTAGGAATATCTGGACCTAATGTTATTTTGTGATCGAACCCGAGGTGTGGCAAAGAAGAGGTGTTTATCCACTCAACCCATCGGTATACAACTTCTTCCCCCGGCAGCTCTGCCCAAATGGTGTCAAGCATCTCACAGAGCTGAGAAACACTAGGCCCGTCCATCCATTTAGCGGTGACTGTAAAATATGGGGGCTCTTTGCTTGGATAGGACTGTGGGAGCAAGCATGTCAATATTAGAGGGGGTAGGTGCTCAAAGCTGCAAGAATAGGAGAAGTCATCCCCTTTATCCTCCTCGTGTTGTTCTATACAATCATCAGGAAATCCTCTGTCTTCTCCAACTCTATTGACTGGAGAAAACCTAGCGCACACTTCAGCGGCATTTTGCAATTCGTACCGTATGTAAATCTGGAATTAAAGAAATTTAAAAAAAAATCATCAAAACAAAGTTTTTATCACCCAAACAAAACACTGATGGACAGTATAAGTAACCTGAAAATGGCGGAGCGCTCCTTTGTTTTCTAGTACAGCGAGATCGTCCCCGTATATTGCCTCCAGTGCCATCATCTGTAGTGAAGATCAAATGAGGAAGCAAAAATTAGCCATGCTAGTATCGTGAAGTATCAAATTGTACAATGAAGCAACGCTGTTGGCAAACCCTGAAGCGACGCAGTTCGTAATTCCAAAAGCAACGCCATCACAACCTCAAAAAGTCATTTTTTTTCCTTTTTTTTACAGTATATGCGCAACTTATAAGGAAAATTAGCTAAACTTCGTTTCTTAGAAATTGAAATACGAGAATATCCCAGTTTTACAGTAAGTAATCTAATATCCACTCTATGCAGTTTTCAGCAGAACCTTCCAAAATCACACGCAGCGTCACGACCGTACGAATTGAGAAAATGCTTTGCAACTTTTCGCTATAGCTCAGATCAAAATCATAGGTAAGATTAGTGATGAAAATTTCCGATTTGATTTTCAGCAGACCGACCTCGTCGTCCTGTCGCTGCAGGTTGTCCATTATCTCATCTGCTTCTGCCTCGTTCTCGGCGCAAAGACGGAGTCCCGCGGCAGCCGCGGCCTCCTCCAGCCTCGAGTCCGCCTCAGCCGCCGCGACCCACGGGGAGTCCAGGTGGAGCACGTCCTCCTCGGCGCAGCCATCATGCGACACCGGTCCCGCCTCTGCCTCTGCGGCGCGCGATGAGGACGAGGATGGCGCCTGGGATGACGGTTCCGCGGAGGCGTTGCGGTGGGGTTCGACCGCTCGCGAGGTCGCGGCGGCGACGGAAGCTGCTGCCATGGCGGGAGCTTGGAGCTGTCGTTGAGTCGGGGTACGTCAGTCCCTGATTCGGGGGAGCGGTGTCGATGCTGTTCGGTTTCGTCCCCCGTTGCGTTTGTGTAGGTTTTTCCTAGGGCCCTGTTTGGATATACAGTATCAATATAGTATACTTTAGGTTTGTACCGAGTTGAAAACAAATTCAGTTTGAAAAACTTTATAAAAAAACTCGTCGGAGCCAAGGCCTTGTACGAGGGGTACGAGTTTCAACGGCAAGCTATCTTCACTCGCGCCAAGGAGTTGGGCGAGCTGGCCCTCGAGCTATGTACGTTCGCCGCCGCCAAGAAGATTCAGAACGCACCGCGCGCGCGTTCGTTGCTTCTCCTCTCACGCCCGCGCGCCCGCGATTGACTCGGTCGGTCCTTTTGTTTCTCTGTCCATCTCAAGTCCGCGTCCTTTTTTCTCACCACGGGCGCGCGCGCCTGCTGCTGGGCCCGGGCTGGCTTGACGGAGTTCGCAGTTTCGCACGCACTGCTAAGCTCGGTTAATTGATTAGTACTGTACTATTATTCAATCAAGCTTGACGCTTTTCCCCGCGGGTTGGTTTTTTTACTCTGCGCCACGCAAACTGCGTCGATTGATTTTCAAACTCGCCCAAGTGCACGCCAGCAGCAGCTACTACTCCACGCCATTTATGATGTTTCCTACTAATAAAACAATCATTTTCTTTCTTCATCCATCCATCTGTACGCGCCGAATTCCCGATTGAACCAAACCTATTCTTTCTCCTCTTCCTCCATCCATTTGCAAACTTGCTTTGCTTCTTTGTTCTTTCAACCTCAACCGCACCACCCACTACCCAAACCTACCTACCTTGCTACAGAAACTAATCGTCCAAACATACTACTCAATCAAGTGTTAATAAGAAACGCCCAGGAAATGGAGGATTTTTTTCTTCAATACAACAAAAAATACCTACTACATTTCTCCCGTAATTCTTGTCCCAAATTTACATGTTTCTACACATATCTTGTAAATAGATAGATACACAGTGTATAATTCATCCAGACCAGATACATTCGGATCTAGAAATAATTCCAACACTTCCCAGATAATTCTCAAGCACGCAGTCTAAACCGACTACTACTAAGGTTGCAAACCAACCTACTACTTAGATACTATCAATTATTACAATCTCTCAAATAAGACTCTACAGTACAAGACTTGAAACACTAATCTTTTTTACATAAACACGGCACCAACAGCATCATCTCTAATTAAGAAGCAGCAGAGCCTCACTCTCACCCACGCCGTCTTGTACTTGGAACACCATTAAACTTTCGCAAATCTCTACAGCTCTTCAAAAATACACTCTTCCGACAGATGGATACAATTAAAACAACAAAGGCCATGTTTCAACAAGCAAAGCTTCAGCAAAACATTATGCCAGCAACACTAAACATTTTGTATACATGCTGCTCACATGGTACGTGTATATGCATTCATTTTGCATTTAAAAAGCCGAAACACAACAGGAACAGATTTGCTACATAGTTGCATGATCACTACGACCAAATTCAACCAGATTCAGCCAAGGCGGGCATCCTAACATGACAGGCAAGGACAAACTGCCAACACATACAAGCTCTTCTTCACACGGACGGTCCATAAAAACACCAAAGGCCCATGTTGCAACTCCCAGCCAAATTGTGTACATTTCGATACGTGGTCAGATCAAAATCTTTCCATGCCATTAAATGGTTATACATCACTCTGATACAACAGCCTGACCTGATGCATGGCATGCCAATAAACACTTCAAATAATCATGTTCATGACATAGGCTCAATGGTAGGAACCAGTAACTTACCTAAACCCATGGGCATCGAAGAAGAACGCCTACGATGCCAGCGCAAGCCAGCAAGGGCGGAGGTGGACGTCGCTGATGACATTGAGCTTACCTCCCTTCTGCTCCCCTCCCCCTCCGATATGCTATGAACCTGAAAAATATGTAACCCATACATGCAGGCTTCCTCTGCTGCCTACAAATTCAGTTTATTCAACAGGAGAAAAGAAACAATTTTTTGGAAGCTAGAGATGTACATGAGACTCTAATCCAAGATGTCCACACAAGATTTGTCCAATCCACCTACTGCTCGAGCTGCTCAATAGCCGATTAGCATAAGTGAACTTCCTAACATAATAAAATTAACAAGCTACTAAATCGACCTCCTAGCATGCCAAAGCAATAACATAAACAGCTGATAGCACTACCCTGTCCACTTCAATAAAAAACAAACTTTGATCTTATTTTCACCAACCTAAAGTTTCAGCTAACTAATTAGAGCAATTGGTGAGGAAACTAGTATTAAACAATAGAAATTAGTTGACTAAATAGCTGCAGATAAGGGACAGTTTGCTAACACACGAAAAATCCATGCTTAATTTACTAAACTGAAACAACTCAAATCTCCTTATAAATTGTTCAAATTGCATATTTCCCAAATGTTCACATAGACCTGGTTTGCATCTATCTGCAACCCAAAACGTGGAAAGGAGCTCTATTTCTGCTCCAACAATGACCAAGATCTTGGGTGTACAGCTAGATTGGCCTCAGTAGTAGGCAAAAAAAATCGACCTTTGGTGGCCGTGGTGGTCCTCGGGGATGAGCGCGGACGCGTCCACATGCCGCACGGCCATGGCCTAATTGCCGTCGGCGTCCCGGCTAGACGCCGGCGAACTGGCGCACGGCAAGGAGTCGGGCTCCAACGGCCATGCGCGCGACGCGGTCCGGCGAGCTAGACGGTGCCGCGCGCAACGACGCGCGCGCGCGCCGGCGAGCAAGCCAACAGCGCCGACATGGTTCCGGCCGACGAGTTGGAGCGCCGCCGCCTCTCTCTCGTCGCTGGAGGGGACAGAGCGGGAAGGGGAGCGGAGAGGAAAATGGTGGGTAGGCTTAGGGTTGGCCGAATAAATCAACTCCAGACGATGATCTTCCGAACGGTGCCGAGCGCGAAGGAAGCAGAACGGGCCTCCTTGCTCCAGGTTGGCCGAATTTGGCTTTGTACCCCGGCCCACATTTTCTCTATTTTCCATCTCCACTACACTATCTATTCTATTAGTATTGCGTTCGAGGTCGCCATTAGCTAGCTGATGCCTTAACAGCTTACATGCATGCATGTCAGCCGGTTTGATTAGTATGTAACTGCTTCTGATTATCTTTTTTTTTGTTGAGAAATTCTGGTTTTCTTTCTTTCTCTAGCTAGCAAGGCCACTCATGGATACTCACTCTTTGTTCATGACTAATCCTTGTGATCAAATGTACCAATGGGTACATATGCTCTAGCTTCTACTTTTTTTTTCCTTTAGCAAATGCAATAACATCCACTAATAATATTTTTTTCCATTTTTCCACTTTCACAAACTAATACAATCGGTTTTATTTTTCAAACACATAATTATTATCTTTTGACATCTATAGACCTCTTCTTGACGAAATTAGCATCGATGGGCGGAATGACTATCGGGCGCACTGCCTCGGGGGTGAGGTAGCGGTCTCAAAGCCTAGCATGTCACGCTCAAAGGGGTTGTCTCGCGACATGCTTGCATGCACTGTCTAGGCTCTTAGTCAGACCAGTCACGTGCATGTCCGGTCATGTGTACATGATGCACACAAACAGTGGACACCTAAGTATATACGCATGGTTGCGGCGCGATGGACGGGGCAGGGGTGGGAGTGGGAGGGAGCCAAACATGTGGGATTAAGTAGTGTGGGGAGCCGGGGAGGCGAGGAAGAGGATGTTGTGGTTTTTGTTGGTAGGTCATGTGGTAAAGTCGGCGGCCTGGCCCAATGGGCTACATAGCTGGTATGTGTCAGCGGCGTAGCTTAGTGGGCCACGCCGCCCTTTTTTTTGTTCGGGCCAGGTTGCTGGGGCCCACAAAAGTGACAGTGTGCCATGCCCTGGCTACACCGTTGATATGCCACTACTAGCGGTGTTTGAATATTGTGTACGCTGATGGTATTTTATCCAAATACCGACATCATGGAACTTTTATAGTGCGCTACTACTATTATTTTACGCCTATAAGCTAATTCCTACTAGTGATACAACTATGAACTGGCAAGTTCTCCGCAAGAAAAACTACTCACTAGGAAGATTGTGAACTTATAGTGCAAACTCCCACTCCGAGGCCATCGACCCCACTCTTGTTTGAACATGGCCTATTTTTGGGATGATTGCGTTGCAACGACATATTCTAGAAGAAAGGAGGTTATGTCGCGTGAAATAACCACTTTCAGTGAAAAGGTAGGGGTGATATTGCTCACGAGTCAGGGCTTCTCATGAAAACGTGTGAGAAAGGGTTGAGAACTCTCCTACTCTTGCATGAGGTCCTTATATGGGTATATAGGGTGCTGTATAGTGAAAAAACTAGCGCTCAACTCTAAAGTGGCACTTGCTTCACGAACAAAATTATCATTTAAGAAGGTTCCATACTTATAATGTAGACTTTGAGGCCATCGACCTAACGCTTGTTTGGACGCGGCGTAACTTCTTTTTTGTGTTGGTCATGCCCTTATGACATATTCTAACATAAATAAGGAGTAATTAAGTCACATGAAATAAGCATTTTACATGAAAAAGCTAGGGGTACACATCAGAGAACCCACGAATTAGGGTTTCACATGAAATATATGCGAGCAAAGGTCGGGAACTCTCCTCCGCTTGCATGGACTATTTTTGAGTTGGTGTTGCTCCTATGTCATATGATATTATTACTATCAAAGAGAAAATTCACACAAAGTCACCGCTTGGAAGAAAACATAGAATATTTATGAGTCGTATATTAGGGGACACATGACATCACACCAAAAAACTCGTTAGAAACCCAAAATAGCCACTAGGTTGTGTTTATGGTGTTCCATGCAAAATTGCTTGGGCGTCTTGGGGTGGCGCCGACTTTCGACCATGGTGACAACACTTTGATGCCGCATGTTTGTGGTCGGGGGAATATGCATACACCGATTGCCGTCACATACTCTTATATATTGAATGCCTTTGGATCGCGCCATAGACACTCCAATGTGTTCTTGTACTTGGTGTAAGCATATCCCCCTTTGGTTCTTCATGTGGGATTAATTCTTGGCACCTTGGGTGTTGTCAGGTTCTCGACGAACCATGTAGAGTCTAGCGCTTCAGCTCAAGGTTTTCCAACGCGTCGTCTCGGTTTGTGTCCGACTCTGCATCGCCTTTCGGCGGGCAACATGCTCATGCACGTGGCTCGGTCTGGGCTCCCTAGGTCATCCACCATCATCAGGTCACAACCCGCTTTTTCGAGATGAACCTTTTTACACTCACTGCCACAATGTAGTGTGTATAACATATTTCAAAAGTCAAACGATGTAATGTTTCAATAAATTTATAGATAAAATTATTTTTTATCTACAAGACTTAATGTATACTGTATGAAAATATAAATGATGATGAATCTAATGGTATTTCATTAGGTATTCCAAATGCTGATATTTTATTCTACACATACTTGGTCAAACTTTACATTGATTTGTCTAAAAATTCATATGCACTAGTACATTTTAGTAAGGAGGGAGTTCGTAACACGTGTGGATGCACGCGTGGCCATATTGCAAACCCTTTAGCGAAGAAAAATCCAGCGCGGAACGAAAATGGAGTTGAGCACGCCGCTGAAATTTTGGAGATGCTGAAATTAGCGAAGAAAAATTAGCCTCTTGATCTAGAGCCAATGCGACAACAGAAAGCCAATCCTCAATTTCTGATCCAACGCCTCGAGCCTCCCGAAGACGCGACCCAACCTCGATACCCCCGCCATCCACCCACCGGCATTCACTCCGCCGCCACCCGCCGGCATTCACTCCGCCCGCAGCACACCATGGTCGAGGTCGCCGCCTCCTCCTCTCCCCAACGCATTCCCCTCCAATCTCCCCCCTCTCCCCCTCCCATCCTCTCTAGTCTAGTCCCACAGCGAGGAATAGCTAGTCGGTGGGGCGGCTCGCCGGCCACCTGCAGCAGACGTAGCCAGCCACCAGCCGCGGCCCTCGCGGATGCAGGCGTCCACGTTGTAGCGCCGGTCGCCCATCTTGGGCCCCGCATCACCGCCGGCGAGCGCGTCCGAGTGCCCCGGGTGTCTGCATCTCCCGCTGACCCTCCTCCTCCGCCCTTTTCTCCATCTCGGATGGATTGCAGCAGCTGCAGGGGCAGCCTCCTCCGATGGCAGAAGGGGATGAGGGGGGCGACCTGGACATCCTCGAGATCGCCCAGCCCCAACTAGACGGAGGCGCCCTCCATGACGCCGCCCCGCAAAAGGTCTTTTTTTTTCCTGCAAAATCGTTTGGATTTCACAGTCAAAGCTGTGTGTTGGTTCATCGATTCACCATGTTTTTAAATACTAGTACATCATCCACAAACATTGGTTCTCCGTCCTCTGTTTGGTTCATCAGATCATGATAGATTCTCTTTGCTGGTCTGTTCTTTTTCTAGGTCTGTTTCATTGCACGCTTGTTCTCTGTGTGATCTGCTAGCTATCTCTCATTTTATTACAAGATGCAATCAAACATTCATGAATTTTGGTTGGTGAGATGCAATTTTCTTTTGGAAAGCACCTAATGTATTAAATATTGGTTTGGACTGTAGTTCATCATATAATGATCAAATCTGGGTATCGATTTATTGATTCACCTTTTTTATGTACTAGCGCCGGAGTCACTAAGATAGGAATTCGAACCTGATTTGGTATGTCCTGATTTTGGTACAGCGGCCATTAAGAATCTTGTTGTGCTTGATGTTAGTACGGTGTTACATTACATTACCTAGAGCATTTCACCGCTTCTGTCTTTTTTACTTGTAAATAAAAAACCTATTCGTATTTTGACATTATCTGCGAAATGATTTTATTTCTCTATAATCTTGTCAAATTTGGGAGTTAAACTCTTAGTCGTGCTTGTGGAAATAATTTGCAGATTGATCAGACATATTCTTGAGCACCTATGTGAGAGAGATTGAACAGGAGACGCTGTGCATCTTGCCGTGAAGTGGCGACCACAGTGGCACTCTAGTTGGCGCCGAAGTCGGACAGTGACCAACGTCACCGCAACGCCATGTGCACTCCTTCTCGGTCCTCCCTGCCCTCGGACCAAGAGCTGAGAGGCATTTGGAGCGTTGCTGCCCTGACCTAGCTGACGAACCAAGGCTGCTAGCTGCTGCTACTACTGCATGTCTTCGTTTAGTTTGTTCTGCCATAGTGAGGTAGACCTCTCACTTATTTTTAGGTCTATTTCATGTGTTTTTCTGTCCGTGAATGATATGCTAGTTAGTTCTTTCTTCTCCTAGTTATAGGATGCAATTCAAAACATCCACATATAGCTACTGTTGCTGAGGTGTTTTGGAATCAATCTCTGGTAGTACATACTTTTCGGCGATTCATTTGATTAACAAAATCAAGCCGGATTTAGCTATATTTCTTGAACATTTAAGTTCATCTCCGTTTTGGTCAAGTTGTTTTTCTGGTGGTGGTGTGGTGGCGCTGGCACCCTCCGTTGGTGTTCTGGTGGCGGTGCACTCTGTTGGTGTTCTGGTGGTGTTATTCATTGGAGCTGCTGCCGGCAACCACGGGAGCTCCTGCTGCCGCTGGTGCTGCTGGTAGTCTAGTACGACCTGCTGCCCATGCCTTCTTTGACCTGGACGTCTCCTACATCACAACGTCTCCCTCGGGAGGTCTCCCTTTCTCTCTCGATGCCTCCCTGTTTTCCCTGGACCGTGTTGTTTATGTTTGCTAGAGTGGGAAAATGTGATTCCTGCATGGAAAGATTAGATTTTTAGTTTCTCTAACTAATTTCCTTAATCCAAATTAGAGCATGGGCACTTTCGCTAATTTGAGGGCAAAATATTGTTCAAATGTTGAGGATATATTGTGCTGCCCTTATTTGTCATGACTATGGTCAAGACGTAGACACACGAGGCGCCTCCAGGTTGTACACTTGACCTGTATAGGCGCCAGCTACAGGTTGGGTGTGTGGGGCCTGCGTGCCAGAGAGCTGTGTGCGTGTGTGCGTCGCGTGAGTATAATTATGGGTGGCAAGTGCTGTAACAAACCAAGTCTGAAGAATAGAAACTGGAAACGGAATCTCTCTCTCTCTCTCTCGTTTCGTTCTGTTCTTCTTTCTTCTCTCGCAAGACAACAGCGAGATCGATTGAATCCTCACGCTGGCCATCACACTAGCAACGGGGCACTACACTTGGTATCAGATTTGGGGACGTTTCCTGAGCGGATCTTGCTGGGATCAGGTGATTCGCGCGCTCGATCTTGAGTTGTAATTCCGGAGTCGGGTCTGTGTTTGGGGGAAATTGATTTCGATCGATTCTTCTCCGAGCGCTGTAAATCCTCGCGTCGGTCGCTCGATCTAGCTGCTGCACACCACGGCGCCCGCTAAACCGTCGTTGCAGACCCAGTACGTGCTCGACGCCATGGGGGATTCAGCGGCACAGACGGCCGAGTCGATTGACAAACTCCAGAAGAGTCTAGATCTGCTTCATGGGGTGGTGGCGGGCGTGGACACGGCGCAACAGCAGATGCGAGCCCAGCTCGACCACCAAGCAGAGGCGATCGCGGCGAGCACCACCAAGCACGACGACACCGCACGGATCCTGCAGGCGCTGCTCGCCAAACTAAACATCGGTGACAGCGGCGCCTCGGCACAAGAAAGACCAAGACGCTAAAGGCGAGCTCGACCCCACCGTCCTTATCAGCGGCGCGGCAGGGACATCGTCGGGCGGCGCGAACAAGGACAAGGGTGTGTCCATTGAGCTCGACATCGATCCAGGCGGCGCGGGATTTGTTGGCGGCGGTGGAACTGGAGGTGTCAGCGGCGGTGGTCTAGGAGGCGCCGGTGGCGGTGGGTCTGGCGGAGTTGGGGGCGGGGGCTTTGGAGGCGTTGGCGGCGGTAGAAATCACCAATTCCAGCCGGAGCACGGCGGTCGTCCTCAAATGCCCAAGATGCCGTTCCCTCGCTTCGAAGGTGAGCACCCAAGAATTTGGCGCGACAAGTGCTACGACTACTTCCGCGTATTCAACATCAGTCCGGCATTGTGGCTGACCACAGCGACCTTACATCTGGAGGGCAACGCGGCGGTCTGGCTGCAAGCCTACAAGCAACGACACTCATTGAATACATGGCCTCAGTTCATAGTGGCTGTCGAGGCGGAGTTTGGCAGTGATGATCAACGTCGGAGTATGAAAACTTTTCTGGCACTCAAGCAAATGGGCACCGTCGAGGAGTATCAAAAGGAATTCCAATCTCTGGTGTATCAGGTATCCATGTATAACCCACACTATGATGAGCAATTTTTCATTGCGCAGTTCATTCGCGGTTTGAAACCTGAGTTACGAGGCCAAGTGGAATCGCAAGTACCAGAGACACTAGAGCGTGCGTTTTTGATTGCACGTGTCCAACAAGAGGTGTTGGACGAAACTAAGAGCAAGGGGCACCGTTCCATGTTTCAAAACCGTACTACTGAAGCAGCTAAACCTGATACTGCGAAACCAACTCTGAAGCTGGGAACAGGGGAATTTTGGAAGGATCGACAGCTTCGTGAATACAGACGCCTCAATAATCTGTGCTTCAAGTGCGGTGCCAAATATGACCCTACTCATCAGTGTGGGCAAAAGCCAGTGGCAATGGTGAATGCAATGGAACAAGAGATTGACCCTATAATTCTGTCCGAAGAGGTCCTTAATCTGATGGAAATGAATGATATTGCAGAGGCACAACATCTCAGCGTATCCCTCAATGCATTGTCTGGTTCAGAGAGCAACAACTGTTTGAGGCTCAGGGCACTGGTAGGCAACCAAGTTATGCTGATCTTGGTTGATTCAGGGAGCAGCAACAGTTTTATTAATGAAAATATGCTCGACAGAATTCAGTGTGAAGTACAAGATGCTCCACCAATTCCTGTGAAAGTGGCAAATGGTCAGTACATGTACACGACCAAGATAGTACCGGCGCTCACCTGGTGGTCACACGGCGCCACTTTTACTACGCCTATGCGTGTATTAGATTTGGGAGGCTATGACGCTATTCTCGGCATCGACTGGTTGAAATTGCACAGTCCCATGAACACTGACTGGGAGAAGAAAATCTTGTCGTTTCCTTACCAAGGGAAGCAGGTTACCCTCCATGGCGTACCTACAGCTTCGTCTGTTGCCGTCAGGGAAGTCCCCATTGAACAGGTGGCCAAATGGGCAAAAGGCAATGAAGTCTGGGCCATTGCTGTGATCCATCCAGACACAGGGCAGCTTGTGAATGACACTGACTCATATCCTCCTGAAATCAAAGAATTATTGGCAGAGTTTTCCGGAGTCTTTGGGGAGCCTGCAACCTTACCACCCGCTCGTCCATACGACCATTCAATACCACTCACCCCTGATGCTGTTCCTTTCAACACAAGGCCCTACCGCTACTCACCA
Organism: Lolium perenne; assembly: GCF_019359855.2. NCBI lineage: Eukaryota > Viridiplantae > Streptophyta > Magnoliopsida > Poales > Poaceae > Lolium > Lolium perenne. Next base: position 283,779,067 of record NC_067245.2, read on the forward strand.
GCGCACAAGGATGAAATTGAGCGGCAGGTAGCCAAGATGATAGCAGAAGGAATCATCATACCTAGCATGTCACCCTTTGCGTCACCTGTCTTGTTGGTGCAAAAGAAAGATGGCAGTTGGCGTTTTTGTGTTGATTATCGGCGGCTAAACGAGATGACCGTGAAGAATGTTTTTCCAATGCCGGTCATCGATGAGCTCCTTGATGAACTAGCCGGTGCAACCGTCTTCTCAAAGCTTGACCTGCGTGCTGGTTATCACCAAGTGCGTATGCTACCTGCAGATGAACATAAAACTGCATTTAAAACGCACCAGGGGCACTACCAATTCAGAGTGATGCCCTTCGGGCTTTGCAATGCTCCGGCGACATTCCAATGTGTCATGAACACTGTGCTTCGCCCATGCTTGCGCAAATTCGTATTAGTCTTCATGGATGACATTTTAGTATACAGTCCCTCCATGCAAGAGCACATCAAACATCTCAGAGAGGTATTTCTTCTCCTACAGAAGGAGCAGCTCTATGTGAAAATGAGCAAGTGCTCCTTTGCCTGTGCAAAGCTAGAATACCTGGGCCACATAATTTCAGGTGAAGGGGTGGCAACAGATCCTAACAAAACTAAAGCCATGCAGGATTGGCCGGTACCAACCACAGTGACAGAGCTTCGTGGATTTCTCGGACTCACGGGGTACTACCGCAAATTTGTGCGGAACTATGGTGTCATTGCAAAACCCCTTACAGATCTCTTGAAGAAAAAAGGATTTGTGTGGAGTGATCAAGCCACTGCAGCATTTGAAGCCCTGAAACAAGTCATGTCAACCACACCAGTGCTGCAATTGCCCAATTTCCAAAAACAGTTCACTGTGGAGACCGATGCTTGTGACAGTGGGATTGGTGCGGTACTCATGCAAGACCAACATCCACTAGCCTTCCTTAGCAAGCCATTAAGCATCCAGCACAGGCAGCTTTCCATCTATGAAAAGGAGTTCTTGGCTTTAATTATGGCAGTGGAGCGTTGGCGCCCGTATCTGCAGCGAGGCGAGTTCTTGGTGAAAACTGATCACAGCAGCCTCACATTCTTGGAGAAACAGGAACTCCAGTCACCTCTACAGCGCAAGGCAATGGCACGATTGATGGGACTTCAGTTCAAGATCATCTACCGGCAGGGTGCTGAAAACCATGCTGCCGACGCCCTCTCCCGGATTGGGCACCTTATGACAATTCAGGCATGTTCTGCAGTTCACCCAGCATGGATGCAAGAAGTAGTAAACTCCTATGCTACGGATCCAACTGCCCAAACGAGACTGACTCAGTTAGCTCTGTCTAGCCCTGATGAGCACGGCTACGAACTAAATCAAGGGCTCATTCGTTTCCAGGGTCGGGTCTGGATCGGGGCCAACGCTGCGCTTCAGACAAAACTGATCGCAGCACTACACTCAAGTGCAGTGGGTGGACATTCAGGGATCCAAGCAACCTATCACCGTGTTAAACGTCTCTTTGCATGGACAGGGTTGAAGACAGCAGTGGAAGACTTCATCAAGCAGTGTGATATATGTCAACATGCCAAGCACACTACCACTCATCCCGCAGGGTTGCTCCAACCCTTACCAATTCCTGAAGGTGCTTGGCAAGACATTACAATGGATTTCATTGATGGATTACCCTTGGCGGATGGGGCCAACTCCATTCTTGTGGTGGTCGACCGTTTCACGAAGTATGCCCATTTTGTGCCCCTGAAACATCCATACACCGCCCCTAAGGTTGCTAGAGTGTTTGTGGATTCCATAGTCAAGCTGCATGGTATGCCACATTCCATCACCTCTGACAGAGATGCAATTTTCACTAGCAATTTTTGGAAACTGCTATTCCAAGCCCTGGGTACTAAACTGCAATACACCACTGCCTATCATCCACAAACGGATGGGCAGAGTGAAAGAGTAAATCAGTGTCTTGAAATGTTTTTGAGATGTGCAGCTCAAGACAAACCTGGCCAGTGGCGGGCGCTGTTACCTATGGCGGAGTTCTGGTATAACTCAACATTTCATTCAGCTTTGGGGTTTTCTCCTTTCAAAGCACTGTACGGCCATGAGCCTAACTTGGGAGCTATGCCAGATATTGAGGAGGATTCTCCAATCGCAGGTGTGATGGCTGATCGGTCAGCCCAGATTGACAGCATTAAACAACATCTTGCCACAGCTCAGAATAGGATGAAAATGTATGCTGACAGCAAAAGGTCAGAAAGAGAGTATCAAGTGGGAGACAGGGTCTTGCTAAAGCTACAACCGTACGCACAGGCATCAGTGGTAAACAGACCGTATCCTAAGCTTGCTTACAAATATTTTGGACCATACTCTATTCTGGAAAGGATAGGCAAGGTTGCCTACAAGCTAGAGCTGCCAGAGGCATCCAAGGTGCATAATGTCTTCCATGTTTCTCAGCTGAAGAATTATCACCCGGATCATACACCGGTGTTCAGTAATCTTCCAAACCCACCGGCACTAGACACCCTGGATACGGTGCCTGAAAGGATTCTTGATCGTAGACTGGTGAAGAAGGGCGGTGCGGCGTTACCACAGGTGCTTATCAAATGGTCTACTTTGCCAGAGGATGCTGCAACCTGGGAAAACTGGGACACACTCAAGGCTCGGTTCCCAGCTATTCTGACTTGGGGACAAGTCGGTGCTTCTGGGGGAGGCAATGTCATGACTATGGTCAAGACGTAGACACACGAGGCGCCTCCAGGTTGTACACTTGACCTGTATAGGCGCCAGCTACAGGTTGGGTGTGTGGGGCCTGCGTGCCAGAGAGCTGTGTGCGTGTGTGCGTCGCGTGAGTATAATTATGGGTGGCAAGTGCTGTAACAAACCAAGTCTGAAGAATAGAAACTGGAAACGGAATCTCTCTCTCTCTCTCTCGTTTCGTTCTGTTCTTCTTTCTTCTCTCGCAAGACAACAGCGAGATCGATTGAATCCTCACGCTGGCCATCACACTAGCAACGGGGCACTACATTATTTAACTATGCTTTGGACTAGATCCAGCATGACTGCAGATTGCAATGGCAACGCCATGAGCAGCACTTAATCTATAATGACATAAGAGTAGAATGCACATGTGTGTTTGAGTTGCTAGAATGTGCCCTTATTGATCTATGCTTTGGACTAGATCCAGCATGACTGCAGATTGCAATGCCATGAGAAGCACTTAATCTATAATGACGTAAGAGTAGAATGCACATGTGTGTTTGAGTTGCTTGAACGTGCTCTAATAATTTGCTCATCTGCCTTTGCATTATTAAGGAAAGTTTGTGCTAGTGATAATATAAATCATTGCTTGGGATTTGAGTCTATGCTACTGATGCATAGATGGTACTACTGTACCTGGTGTGGTCTTGCTCTATATGTTGGTTTCTTATTTAATAGGTGTTGACACTAGTTTCTTATATGATTTTATAATAAATATGATTTTATAATAAAACATATACTATGTTACAAGGCACACGTCCAACCCTTGCAATAATGCATTTATACATATTTGGCTTAAATTCTGTTACATTTGGTTGGTGTACCTGTTCCTCTTGGTTTTCATCATCTGGGACAAATATATTTAAGCAGGTGGTGGTGATACATTAAGCCAGTGCTTGATGTGAATAGGAGATAGTAGGTACTAGTCATTTTGAAGTTATTTATGATTAGAAATCCATCAACATAAATTGTTTTATGGATGTTTGTGGCCACAAGCAGAAGAGATTTTAACATGTTGGTTCTACTTTCTTTCCAGCCTTGCTATTTTGTCTTATAGCATTGTTTTGTATGGTGTGCAGCCCTAGTGGTGGAAGTTCATCCAGGCGGCAACATTTCGTAAAGAAGGTGTCTTGTAAAGAAGTATTCATTGGAGCACTACACGGCCCGTCCTCGTGTGGCTCCGCGGACATGGTCTATAGCCAATCGGCTCGGGCGGTGCAGCTTGCCTCCGGTCTGTTATGCCTTGACCCGGTGGCGTATGCGCACTTGTTCCATTTGTTGTAATACTAAGTAGTCGAATTGTGTCGTCCAAATCAGTAGGTGTAGTTCTTTACCTGTGTATTTCTTTATTCTCTACTTGCACTTGTCATCTTTACTACATTCATATACTCCATGTATCCTTAAATACCTATGCGTTATGCATTGTACTAGTAGTTCATTGTTTGCGAAGTGATATGGATGTCCAAAATAGAGTTAAGGTCAATTTCCAACACTTCGGCCGTCGATTGAGCCCTTCCATGAGTAATTACCAACATGCTTCATCTTTTAATACAAGGAATATTTCAAGTCATATTGGTTTTACAAGTTAGCTAGACCTCGATGTCTTGTTCCTCTTATCGTGGTCAACCCCACCCACACCATGGTCAATCTTGCAAGTCACCGTTACACAAGCCTCGATGAGCTTGCTAGCTCGAGTTGACTATGCATGGGGGCTAGCTGTTGCAAAAAGTCCTTTCTACCAGGCTAAGTGAAAAACTATTGAAAGGGAATATTTTACATGATTCCTGTCTATTTATACGGGATTTCAACCTCATAGATAGGGTTCTCTGATTTGGTAATCTCGATTGTGTGATTCATGGTTCCCAAATTCTCGGCCTACTTAACTACTCTAGTCCATGTTTCACGAGGTCACGCATCATCTAGAGAAGCTTGACCGATCGTCGATGTGTGGAAGAATCCACCATGCTAACCATTGCGATTGATGAAATAGCTAGGCAACATAATGGAGAAAGTGAATATTTGCAAATTAATCCATATGAAGGATTTTCGAGTCTGCCCAAAACACATGTACTATATATGCACCTCATTTTTGGACGCAGTAATTTCAGCTGAACCGACAAATGGTAAGATAAGGAGAAGACCTTGGAGACACACAAAAAACATGGATATGAATTCAGTGCGTGAATGAAGGAACTACTTGACAGAATCCAACCCCTTACCCGCACAAGCAATTACTCCCATCGTATGCTCAAATTCTGCGCTCGCTCGCATATTTAAGGAAGGGTGCCTAATTTATGGGGCGTTTGTTTGTCTTCCCTAGGAAACTCACATCAGTAATCTATGAAACCGACCATCAAGCTACGAACCAAGAGGAGAGGAGAGAAGGACGAAAACTCATTCCCGCTCAGCATTTTCCCTTGATGAAAATTCAAACCAGCCTCCCTTCTCTATAAATACAAGTCCATTGTCATACACCGCGTGCGGGATCGTGTGTGTGACTTGTGACTTTGGACTTTGGCGTCGGCGAGGAGATGAGATGAGATGGCCATGGCCTCGAGTTCACTACTCGGACGCGCGCGAGTTCCCGCACTCCCTCTTCCAAGACGCGCACGATCTCGAGGACGCCACCATCGCGGATGCGCACGAGCTTGGCGACACTCGACGGGGCGGGTCGACCCGGCGGCTGGCCGTCCAGCTAGTCGCGCACCCTCCTACGGCGCCGGTGCTCCCGTCTTCGTTCTCGTCCGCCTCCGCAGCTCCATCGCCGTCCGCCTCCGCAACTCCGTTTGGGCCCTGCCTCGCCGCCGCGCCGCAGGCCTCGCCGCGCGACTGGGGAAGCTGCGCTTGCTGCGCCCGGCCTCACCGTCCCGGCTAGATTCCCGGCCTCGCCGTTGCGCCAGTTGCGCCCGGCCCCGACGTCGAGCCCTCTTCCTCGTCGAGCATAGCACAGGTCAACCCCTGCTGGGCTGCTGCAGGGCCGCTGGTCCTCCTCGACCTGCTCCTCTTGCCGGCGAAACCGCAACGCCAAGCATCACTGCTGGTCCTCGACCTTGTGCAGCCGGTGTCCTATAGAACCAACCTCTTCTGCCCCGACGTCCTCCTCCAGGAGCTCAAGGTGAGCTGAATCACTGAAACCTGTGCATCTTGGTACTGTTTAACTGAAACTTGTGCATGTTTGGTATCATGTTAACTGAAACTGTCTGCAGTTTTGTACTCCTGAAATGAAATCAGTGAGTATTGTTAACTGAAACTGTCTGCAGGTCTGCTATGGAAGTGCTACATGAGATCATGCAATTGTCGGATACAGAGAAGCTATTGACGGTATCTCTACTATAGTCTAACGAAGTGGAATATTAGTTGTAGACCAAAAGACCAAGGAGATTTAGGCGTGAAGGTCTTAGGTTTAAAAAACTTGTTTGCTTAGCAAGTGGCATTTTAAACTCATGAATTAATGAGGAAGGTATGTGGCGAAACGCTCCCGGTTGCGCCGCCCTTCCGCGCCGCCCACGACCTGTTCGGTCAATTGCGCCGGTAGGTTTCTACTCGTGTTTTCGGCGCTATTGTGCGCGGCCATTGATCCGCAGTTTGTACCCACGCAGATGGACATGTGGCAGATGTTGGACAAGTTCCACGCGGAGGTCGTCGACTCCTCTTCCGACGAGGAGTCCGATGAGTCGACGCAGACATTGGCAACTACTGCGGCCTCCATGATCTGTGTTTGAATGCATGCTTCGATTCCATTTTGATCAGGTCAAGTTGTTGTTCTGGTGGTGCTGTGGTGGCGCTGGCGCCCTCCGTTGGTGTTCTGGTCGGTGCCCTCTGTTGGTATTCTGGTGGTGTAGTTCACCGGAGCTGATGCCGGCAACCACGGGAACTCCTGCTGCCGCTGGTGCTGCTGGTAGTCTAGTACGACCTGCTGCCCATGCCTTCTTTGACCTGGACGTCTCCTACATCACAACGTCTCCCTCGGGAGGTCTCCCTTTCTCTCTCGATGCCTCCCTGTTTTCCCTGGACCGTGTTGTTTATGTTTGCTAGAGTGGGAAAATGTGATTCCTGCATGGAAAGATTAGATTTTTAGTTTCTCTAACTAATTTCCTTAATCCAAATTAGAGCATGGGCACTTTCGCTAATTTGAGGGCAAAATATTGTTCAAATGTTGAGGATATATTGTGCTGCCCTTATTTAACTATGCTTTGGACTAGATCCAGCATGACTGCAGATTGCAATGGCAACGCCATGAGCAGCACTTAATCTATAATGACATAAGAGTAGAATGCACATGTGTGTTTGAGTTGCTAGAATGTGCCCTTATTGATCTATGCTTTGGACTAGATCCAGCATGACTGCAGATTGCAATGCCATGAGAAGCACTTAATCTATAATGACGTAAGAGTAGAATGCACATGTGTGTTTGAGTTGCTTGAACGTGCTCTAATAATTTGCTCATCTGCCTTTGCATTATTAAGGAAAGTTTGTGCTAGTGATAATATAAATCATTGCTTGGGATTTGAGTCTATGCTACTGATGCATAGATGGTACTACTGTACCTGGTGTGGTCTTGCTCTATATGTTGGTTTCTTATTTAATAGGTGTTGACACTAGTTTCTTATATGATTTTATAATAAATATGATTTTATAATAAAACATATACTATGTTACAAGGCACACGTCCAACCCTTGCAATAATGCATTTATACATATTTGGCTTAAATTCTGTTACATTTGGTTGGTGTACCTGTTCCTCTTGGTTTTCATCATCTGGGACAAATATATTTAAGCAGGTGGTGGTGATACATTAAGCCAGTGCTTGATGTGAATAGGAGATAGTAGGTACTAGTCATTTTGAAGTTATTTATGATTAGAAATCCATCAACATAAATTGTTTTATGGATGTTTGTGGCCACAAGCAGAAGAGATTTTAACATGTTGGTTCTACTTTCTTTCCAGCCTTGCTATTTTGTCTTATAGCATTGTTTTGTATGGTGTGCAGCCCTAGTGGTGGAAGTTCATCCAGGCGGCAACATTTCGTAAAGAAGGTGTCTTGTAAAGAAGTATTCATTGGAGCACTACACGGCCCGTCCTCGTGTGGCTCCGCGGACATGGTCTATAGCCAACTGGCTCGGGCGGTGCAGCTTGCCTCCGGTCTGTTATGCCTTGACCCGGTGGCGTATGCAGTACTGTTCCATTTGTTGTAATACTAAGTAGTCGAATTGTGTCGTCCAAATCAGTAGGTGTAGTTCTTTACCTGTGTATTTCTTTATTCTCTACTTGCACTTGTCATCTTTACTACATTCATATACTCCATGTATCCTTAAATACCTATGCGTTATGCATTGTACTAGTAGTTCATTGTTTGCGAAGTGATATGGATGTCCAAAATAGAGTTAAGGTCAATTTCCAACACTTCGGCCGTCGATTGAGCCCCTTCCATGAGTAATTACCAACATGCTTCATCTTTTTAATACAAGGAATATTTCAAGTCATATTGGTTTTACAAGTTAGCTAGACCTGATGTCTTGTTCCTCTTATCGTGGTCAACCCCACCCACACCATGGTCAATCTTGCAAGTCACCGTTACACAAGCCTGATGAGCTTGCTAGCTCGAGTTGACTATGCATGGGGGCTAGCTGTTGCAAAAAAGTCCTTTCTACCAGGCTAAGTGAAAAACTATTGAAAGGGAATATTTTACATGATTCCTGTCTATTTATCTGGGATTTCAACCTCATAGATAGGGTTCTCTGATTTGGTAATCTCGATTGTGTGATTCATGGTTCCCAAATTCTCGGCCTACTTAACTACTCTAGTCCATGTTTCACGAGGTCACGCATCATCTAGAGAAGCTTGACCGATCGTCGATGTGTGGAAGAATCCACCATGCTAACCATTGCGATTGATGAAATAGCTAGGCAACATAATGGAGAAAGTGAATATTTGCAAATTAATCCATATGAAGGATTTTCGAGTCTGCCCAAAACACATGTACTATATATGCACCTCATTTTTGGACGCAGTAATTTCAGCTGAACTGACAAATGGTAAGATAAGGAGAAGACCTTGGAGACACACAAAAAAAACATGGATATGAATTCAGTGCGTGAATGAAGGAACTACTTGACAGGAATCCAACCCCTTACCTGCACAAGCAATTACTCCCATCGTATGCTCAAATTCTGCGCTCGCTCGCATATTTAAGGAAGGGTGCCTAATTTATGGGGCGTTTGTTTGTCTTCCCTAGGAAACTCACATCAGTAATCTATGAAACCGACCATCAAGCTACGAACCAAGAGGAGAGGAGAGAAGGACGAAAACTCATTCCCGCTCAGCATTTTCCCTTGATGAAAATTCAAACCAGCCTCCCTTCTCTATAAATACAAGTCCATTGTCATACACCGCGTGCGGGGATCGTGTGTGTGACTTGTGACTTTGGACTTTGGCGTCGGCGAGGAGATGAGATGAGATGGCCATGGCCTCGAGTTCACTACCTGGACGCGCGCGAGTTCCCGCACTCCCTCTTCCAAGACGCGCACGATCTCGAGGACGCCACCATCGCGGATGCGCACGAGCTTGGCGACACTCGACGGGGCGGGTCGACCTGGCGGCTGGCCGTCCAGCTAGTCGCGCACCCTCCTACGGCGCCGGTGCTCCCGTCTTCGTTCTCGTCCGCCTCCGCAGCTCCATCGCCGTCCGCCTCCGCAACTCCGTTTGGGCCCTGCCTCGCCGCCGCGCCAGAGGCCTCGCCGCGCGACCTGGGGAAGCTGCGCTTGCTGCGCCCGGCCTCACCGTCCCGGCTAGATTCCCGGCCTCGCCGTTGCGCCAGTTGCGCCCGGCCCCGACGTCGAGCCCTCTTCCTCGTCGAGCATAGCACAGGTCAACCCCTGCTGGGCTGCTGCAGGGCCGCTGGTCCTCCTCGACCTGCTCCTCTTGCCGGCGAAACCGCAACGCCAAGCATCACTGCTGGTCCTCGACCTTGTGCAGCCGGTGTCCTATAGAACCAACCTCTTCTGCCCCGACGTCCTCCTCCAGGAGCTCAAGGTGAGCTGAATCACTGAAACCTGTGCATCTTGGTACTGTTTAACTGAAACTTGTGCATGTTTGGTATCATGTTAACTGAAACTGTCTGCAGTTTTGTACTCCTGAAATGAAATCAGTGAGTATTGTTAACTGAAACTGTCTGCAGGTCTGCTATGGAAGTGCTACATGAGATCATGCAATTGTCGGATACAGAGAAGCTATTGACGGTATCTCTACTATAGTCTAACGAAGTGGAATATTAGTTGTAGACCAAAAGACCAAGGAGATTTAGGCGTGAAGGTCTTAGGTTTAAAAAACTTGTTTGCTTAGCAAGTGGCATTTTAAACTCATGAATTAATGAGGAAGGTATGTGGCGAAACGCTCCCGGTTGCGCCGCCCTTCCGCGCCGCCCACGACCTGTTCGGTCAATTGCGCCGGTAGGTTTCTACTCGTGTTTTCGGCGCTATTGTGCGCGGCCATTGATCCGCAGTTTGTACCCACGCAGATGGACATGTGGCAGATGTTGGACAAGTTCCACGCGGAGGTCGTCGACTCCTCTTCCGACGAGGAGTCCGATGAGTCGACGCAGACATTGGCAACTACTGCGGCCTCCATGATCTGTGTTTGAATGCATGCTTCGATTCCATTTTGATCAGGTCAAGTTGTTGTTCTGGTGGTGCTGTGGTGGCGCTGGCGCCCTCCGTTGGTGTTCTGGTCGGTGCCCTCTGTTGGTATTCTGGTGGTGTAGTTCACCGGAGCTGATGCCGGCAACCACGGGAACTCCTGCTGCCGCTGGTGCTGCTGGCAGTCTAGTACAACCAGCTGCCCCTGCCTTCTTCGACCTGGACGTCTCCTACATCACAACGTCCCTCCTCGGAAGGTCTCCCTTTCTCTCTCGATACCTCCCTCTTTTCCCTGGACTGTGCTGTTTATGTTTGCTAGAGTGGGAAAATGTGATTCCCGCATGGAAAGATTAGATTTTTAGTTTCTCTAACTAATTTCCTTAATCAAAATTTGAGCATGGGAACTTCCGCTACTTTGAGGGCAAAATATTGTTCAAATGTCGAGGATATCTTGTGCTGCCCTTATTTAACTATGCTTTGGACTAGATCCAGCATGACTGCAGATTGCAATGGCAATGCCATGAGCAACACTTAATCTATAACGATGTAAGAGTAGAATGCACATGTGTGTTTGAGTTGCTAGAATATGCCCTTATTGATCTATGCTTTGGACTAGATCCAGCATGACTGTTGATTGCAATGCCATGAGAAGCACTTAATCTATAATGACGTAAGAGTAGAATGCACATGTGTGTTTGAGTTGCTTGAACGTGCTCTAATAATTTGCTCATCTGCCTTTGCATTATTAAAGAAAGTTTGTGCTAGTGATAATATAAATCATTGCTTGGGATTTGAGTCTATGCTACTGATGCATAGCTGGTACTACTGTACCTTGTGTGGTCTTGCTCTATATGTTGGTTTCTTATTTAATAGATGTTGACACTAGTTTCTTATATGATTTTATAATAAAACATATACTATGTTACAAGGCACACGTCCAACCCTTGCAATAATGCATCTATACATATGTGGCTTAAATTCTGTACCTGAGCCTCTTGGTTTTCATCATCTGAGACAAATATATTTAAGCAGGTGGTGGTGATACATTAAGCCAGTGCTAGATGTGAATTGGAGATAGTTGGTATTAGTCATTTTGAAGTTATATATGATTAAAATCCATCAACATAAATTGTTTTATGCATGTTCGTGGCCACAAGCAGGAGAGATTTTAACATGTTGGTTTTACTTTCTTTCCAGCCTTGCTATTTTGTCTTATAGCATTGTTTTGTATGGTGTGCAGCCCTAGTGGTGGAAGTTCATCCAGGCGGCAACATTTCGTAAAGAAGGTGTCTTGTAAAGAAGTATTCATTGGAGCACTACACGGCCCGTCCTCATGGGGCTCCGCAGACATGGTCTATCGCCAACTGGCTCGGGCGGTGCGGCTTGCCTCCAGTCCGTTATGCCTTGACCCGGCGGCGTATGCGATCTGTTCCATTTGTTGTAATACTAAGTATTCGAATTGTGTTGTCCAAATCAGTAGATTTAGTTCTTACCTGTGTATTTCTTTATTATCTACTTGCAGTTGTCATCTTTACTACATTCATATACTCCATGTATACTTAAATACCTATGCGTTATGCATAGTACTAGTAGTTCATTGTTTGTGAAGTGATGTGGATGTCCAAAATAGAGTTAAGGTCAATTTCCAACACTTCAGTCGTCGATTGAGCTCCTTCCATGAGTAATTACCAACGTGCTTAATCTTTGTAATACCAAGAATATTTCAAGTCATATTGGTTTTGCAAGCTAGCTAGACCTGATGTCTTGTTCCTCTTATCGCGGTCAACCCCACGTACTCACACCATGGTCAATCCTGCAAGTCACGGTTACACAAGCCTGATGAGCTTGCTAGCTCCAGTTGACTATGCGTGGGGGCTAGTGGTTGCAAAAAAGTCCTTTCTACCAGGCTAAGTGAAAAACTATTGAAAGAGAATATTTTACATGCTGGATTCCTGTCTATTTATCTGGGATTTCAACCTCATAGATAGGGTGCTCTGATTTGGTAACCTCGATTGTGTGATTCATGGTTCCCAAATTCTCGGCCTACTTAACTACTCTAGTCCATATTTTACGAGGTCAATGCATCATCTAGAAAAGCTTGACCCATCGTACGATGTGCGGACGAATCCACCATGCCAACCATTGTGATTGATGAAATAGCTAGGCAACATAATGGAGAAAGTAAAGATTTGCAAATTAATCCATATATGAATGGTTTTCGAGTCTGCCCAAAACATATGTATATATGTACATCATTTTTGGACCCACTAATTTCAGCCGAACTCACAAATGGTAGATAAGAAGAAGACCTTGGGGACACAAAAAAAAAAGACATAGATATGAATCCAGTCCGTGAATTAAGGAATTACTTAATTAATAGGACAGGAATCCAGCCCCTGACCTGCACCAGGAGTTACTCCCATCGTATGCTCAAATTCTGGGCTCGCTCGCATAATTAAGGAAGGGTGCCTAATTTATAGGTCGTTTGTTTGTCTTCTCTAGGCAACTCACATAAGTAATCCATGAAACCAACCATCAATCTACGAACCAAGAGCAGAGGAGAGAAGAGCCGAAAACTCTTTCCCGCTCAGCTATTCCCTCGATGAAAATTCAAACCTGCCTCCCTCCTCTATAAATACAAGTTCATTGTCATACACCGCGTGCGGGGATCGTGTGTGTGACTTGTGACTTTGGACTTTGGCGTCGGCGAGGAGATGAGATGAGATGGCCATGGCCGGCGAGAAGAAGCTCCACTACGCGTACATCCTCGTCGTCGGCATGATCTCCTGCCAAGAAATTGGGGGTGGCCGCAGGAGGCAATGGATCGCCGGCCGGCCGGCCCTAAAGAGGATTCGACCTTTCGTGTAGGCACTCTTGCTCATCCTTCCTGGCTCTTCCGACCTGCAACTTATGTAGAATGTTTTGCCTGGGAAATGAAATACCAATACCAATAACCTTATCAGATGCATATTTATAATCAATCATATGTGTTGTGTTATTTGCCTTCTTTTATCATATTCATTATTTCACTCCTGTTGACATGATGTATGGTTCAGTAGATTGATTAGTTCGTATCGCTGGAAACTTCACATGCCATATTCATCATTTCTATTTGCACGACTTATGATTGAGTAGCCGTTCAATTAGTTTCTCTGCTGGTATCCTATCACTGTAAACTGTTCCTCTCAATATTTAAGCAATTTCGCTTGATTTGGTTCCTGTAAGTATCACACATGATTACTGCCGGTCCCTCAGACTGCAGTAGTCCAGCACGATGCGGGGCTCAAGCTCATCTGCCTCTATTATTAATTCGCGCCTCCGATCACACCACCACCACCACAGCATCCTTCACTGATAGTTTGCGACGAACCGACCACGTTGCGGGGCTCTATGTATCCTGCTCGCCGTCGTTTTCGCTGCGGCAGTGGCGGAGGAAACAGAGAAGCAGTCCTCATACATTGTGCACGTCGCGCACAAGCACGCGCCGCTGCTGCCAGGCCGCGGCGGACTGCTAGCCACCGGAGCGTAAGGCTCGCGTTCCTGCGTGACCACATCCCCGTGCACATGTCCGTCCCGGCGCCGAGGGTGCTCTACTCCTACTCCCACGCGGCGACGGGCTTCGCGGCGCGCCTCACGGGACGCCAGGCCGCGCGCCTAGCGTCCCAGCGTTCCGTCCTCGCCGTCGTCCCCGACGCGACGCTTCAGCTGCACACCACGCTGACGCCGTCCTTCCTCGGCCTCTCGGCTTCGTCCGGCTTGCTCCCGGCGTCCAACGGCGCCACGGACGTCGTCATTGGCGTCATGGACTCCGGCGTGTACCCCATCGACCGCGACTCGTTCGCAGCGGACCCGTCCCTGCCGCCGCTGCCGCCTGGAAAGTTCCGAGGGAGCTGCGTCTCGGCTCCGTCGTTCAATGCCTCCGCGTACTGCAACGGCAAGCTCGTCGGCGCCAAGGCCTTCTACGAGGGGTACGAGCTTGAACTTGGCCGTCCGATCAACGAGACGGAGGAGTCGAGGTCGCCGCTGGACACCAACGGCCATGGCACGCACACCGCCTCCACGGCCGCCGGCTCTGCCGTCGCGGACGCGGCCTTGTACGGCTACGCCAAAGGGAAAGCCGTGGGCATGGCCCCGGGCGCGCGCATCGCGTCCTACAAGGTGTGCTGGAAATACGGGTGCATGACCTCTGACGTCCTTGCCGCGTTTGACGAGGCCATCGCCGACGGGGTGGACGTCATCTCCATTTCGCTCGGCTCCACAGGCTCGGCAGAGTCGTTTGATATGGATAGCATCGCCGTTGGCGCCTTCAGCGCCGTCCGCAAGGGCATCCTAGTCTCGGCCTCCGCGGGAAACTCCGGTCCCGGCGAGTCTACTGCCCGCAACGTGGCGCCGTGGTTGCTCACAGTCGGCGCGTCAACCGTCAACCGCCGGTTCGCAGCGGACGTGGTTCTCGGCAACGGCGATACATTTCCAGGCTCTTCCTTGTACGCCGCCCCCCCCCCGCTTGGCGCAACCAAGATACCGCTGATATACGGCCGGACCGTCGGCTCAAAGACCTGTGAAGCCGGGAAGCTGAACGCCAGCCTGGTCGCCGGGAAGATCGTTCTATGCGACCCCGGCGTGAATTTCAAGCAAGGGGACGCTGTGAAACTCGCTGGCGGCGTGGGAGCCATCTTCACGAGCGCGAAAGAGATGGGCGAGCAGGCGTTCGGCAGCCCCCAAATCCTCCCCGCTACAGCCGTCACCTTCGCCGCCGCTAAGAAGATTCAGAAATACATAAGCAAGAATACATCCCCCATGGGGACGATCGTGTTCCAGGGCACCGTCATCGGCCCGACACCTCCTTACCCTAGAATGGCGTCCTTCTCGAGCCGCGGGCCAAACATCCTCGCGCCGGAGATCCTCAAGCCGGACATCACTGCCCCAGGCGTGGAAATTCTCGCAGCTTGGACCGGCGCCAGCTCGCCTTCAGGCCTCGAGTGGGACACAAGGCGAGTGCAATACAACATCATGTCAGGGACGTCCATGTCGTGCCCGCACGTGAGCGGCATCGCGGCGTTGCTCCGGCAGGCCAGGCCGGAGTGGAGCCCCGCCGCCATCAAGTCTGCGCTGATGACCACCGCGTACAACCTAGACAGCGCCGGCAGCGTCATCGGCCTTCGCGGCGGTGTTCAGCTCGAAAAAACACAAGGTCATCACTCAGCGTCGTGTCGTGCGTAACGTCGGCGGAAACGCCGAGGCCACCTACAATGCCACGGTCACCAGCCCTGCCGGCGTGCGCGTCACGGTGAAGCCGCGAAAGCTTAGGTTCAGCGTGACCGAAGAAACGCAGGAGTACGAAATCACCTTCACCCGAGCCGCGGGGAGCGTCAAGGAAGCCTACACTTTTGGGTCAATCGTCTGGAGCGACGGCGAGCACACGGTGACGAGCCCCATCGCAATAACTTGGCCGTCGACGAGCAAAATAGCGGAGATATGATGTGGGTTGGTTTTGCAGTTGCTGGCTGCCTGGTGTGTCCCCTCACTGCCCTAAAGTTGCAGAGATATGATGTACTCCGTACCACACATGAGAATATTACTATATATGTGAGATTTCAGAATTCACACCCTAGGAGAACCAAGCACTGACTTAACGGCCTGAGCTCACCGCTGTGAGCTCGCCCACTCATGGTTCAAGTTGCAGGTGCGATATTCAGCCCAAGCTTCCCCACTGCCGCTTTGGAGAAAATTGGGCGAAAACCAACAACACACAGTGGACACCCTGGCCAGCCTGGCTACCCACACGGAGCACACACGCCATCGAGAAGAAAAGCCATCGATGAGGATGTCATCGAGCGTCATCGTCGTCACTCCTCCACGAGCCAACGATTCCGACTTCACCTTAGACGACCGCCACCGAGACCCTCGCCACGAACGACACTGGAGCCAATGTGAGCCTATGCCAAACAGTCGACCCCCAAGCACGTCGAGGAGGAGGCAACTCCGACTTCAACCGTGACCTTCATAGGAGAAAGTTGCACTCCTTGCATCGACACAAGCACCAATCAAGTGGCATCGTTGCCACAAGTTGCCTCGCAGCTCCGACTTCAGCATCACGGCAGGGGTGACGAAGGACATGCCGCAACTCCGATCCGCTCACCATTGTCATCGTTGCCACACAGCCCACGACGCCAACACCAACCATCTTCCACGGGTCCCTCCGACCAAAGCAGCTCCAAATCGATGCCCTCAAGAGGGGAGACGACACAAGAGCGCCGCCATCGACCGACCACGACGGATCTAGGGATTACCCCGGAGCTTTTCCAGACAGGATGACAAAACATCACCTCGGCGATACCTTCAAGAAGGAAGCGACGCCCGAAGCCGTCGCCATTGCCGGCCTCGACCAGCTGCGGCCGGCCAGCCACCGAGGACAAGGCATTAGCCCGGAGCTTATCACGCCATCCTGCTTCATGCTTCTGGCTAGACCACCTCCCTGAAGGAGATATGCCCTAGAGGCAATAATAAAGTGGTTATTATTTATATCTTTATGTTTATGATAAATGTTTATATATCATGCTAGAATTGTATTAACCGAAACATTAGTACATGTGTGATATGTAGACAAACAAGAAGTCCCTAGTATGCCTCTTAAACTAGCTTGTTGATTAATGGATGATTAGTTTCATAATCATGAACATTGGATGTTATTAATAACAAGGTTATGTCATTGTGTGAATGATATAATGGACACACCCAATTAAGCGTAGCATAAGATCTCGTCATTAAGTTATTTGCTATAAGCTTTCGATACATAGTTACCTAGTCCTTATGACCATGAGATCATGTAAATCACTTATACCGGAAAGGTACTTTGATTACACCAAACACCACTGCGTAAATGGGTGGCTATAAAGGTGGGATTAAGTATCCGGAAAGTATGAGTTGAGGCATATGGATCAACAGTGGGATTTGTCCATCCCGATGACGGATAGATATACTCTGGGCCCTCTCGGTGGAATGTCGTCTAATGTCTTGCAAGCATATGAATGAGTTCATAAGAGACCACATACCACGGTACGAGTAAAGAGTACTTGTCAGGAGACGAGGTTGAACAAGGTATAGAGTGATACCGAAGATCAAACCTCGGACAAGTAAAATATCGCGAGACAAAGGGAATTGGTAATATATGTGTATGGTTCATTCGATCACTAAAGTCATCGTTGAATATGTGGGAGCCATTATGGATCTCCAGATCCCGCTATTGGTTATTGGTCGGAGTGAGTACTCAACCATGTCCGCATAGTTCTCGAACCGTAGGGTGACACACTTAAAGTTGGATGTTGAAATGGTAGCACTTGAATTATGGAATGGAGTTCGAATATTTGTTCGGAGTCCCGGATGAGATCCCGGACATCACGAGGAGTTCCGGAATGGTCCGGAGAATAAGATTCATATATAGGATGTTATTTTATGTGAAATAAAATGTCACGGAAGGTTCTATGGAAGGTTCTAGAAGGTTCTAGAAAAGTCCGGAAGAAACCACCAAGGAAGGTGGAGTCCACAAGGGACTCCACCTCCATGGCCGGCCAGCCCTAGATGGGGTGGAGTCCCAAGTGGACTCCACCATAGGGGGCCGGCCACCCCCACATGGGAGGTGGGAATCCCACCTTTGGGTGGGAGTCCTAGTTGGGCTAGGTTTCCCCCTCCTATGGAAGGTTTTGATTTCGGGTCTTATTCGAAGACTTGGACACCAACACTTGGGATCCACCTATATAATGAGGGGCCAAGGGAGGGGCCCGGCCACCCCAAGACCATAAGCTGGCCGCCCCCCATAGAGTGGCCGGCCACCCCCTCCCAAACCCTAGCCAAGCACCTCCACTCCCTATTGCCCGCAGAGCTTAGCGAAGCTCCGCCGGACTTCTACACCGCCACCGACACCACGCCGTCGTGCGGTCGGATTCAAGAGGAGCTACTACTTCCGCTGCCCGCTGGAACGGGGAGGTGGACGTCGTCTTCATCAACAACCGAACGTGTGACCGAGTACGGAGGTGCTGCCCGTTCGTGGCGCCGGAACCGATCGTGATCAAGATCTTCTACGCGCTTTTGCAAGCGGCAAGTGATCGTCTACCGCAGCAACAAGAGCCTCATCTTGTAGGCTTTGGAATCTCTTCAAGGGTGAGACTCGATACCCCCTCGTTGCTACCGTCTTCTAGATTGCATCTTGGCTTGGATTGCGTGTTCGCCGTAGGAAAATTTTTGTTTTCTATGCAACGTTATCCTACAGTGGTATCAGAGCCGTGTCTATGCATAGATGGTTGCACGAGTAGAACACAATGGTTTGTGGGCGTTGATGCTCTTGTTATCTTTAGTTTGAGTACTTTGCATCTTTATGGCATAGTGGGATGAAGCGGCTCGGACTAACTTTACATGACCGCGTTCATGAGACTTGTTCCTCGTTCGACATGCAACTTGTATTGCATAAGAGGCTTTGCGGGTGTCTGTCTCTCCTACTATAGTAAAGATTCAATTTACTCTTCTATTGAAAACATTAGTATCAACGTTGTGGTTCATGTTCGTAGGTAGATTAGATCTCTCTCGAAAACCCTAAACCACGTAAAATATGCAAACCAAATTAGAGACGTCTAACTTGTTTTTGCAGGGTTTGGTGATGTGATATGGCCATAATGTGATGATGAATATGTATGAGATGATCATTATTGTATTGTGGCAACCGGCAGGAGCCTTATGGTTGTCTTTAAATTTCATGTTGAGTAGTATTTCAAAGTAGTTGTAATAGTTGCTACATGGAGGACAATCATGAAGACGGCGCCATTGACCTTGACGCTACGCCGACGATGATGGAGATCATGCCCGAAGATGATGGAGATCATATCCGTGCTTTGGAGATGAAGATCAAAGGCGCAAGAACAAAAGGGCCATATCATATCACATATGAACTGCATGTGATGTTAATCCTTTTTATGCATCTTATTTTGCTTAGATCGCGACGGTAGCATTATAAGATGATCCCTCACTAAAATCTCAAGATAATAAAGTGTTCATCCTTAGTAGCACCGTTGCCAAGTCTTGTCGTTTCGAAGCACCTCGTGATGATCGGGTGTGATAGATTCAATAAGTACATATAACGGGTGCAAGACAGTTTTGCACATGCGGATACTAAGGTGGCCTTGACGAGCCTAGCATGTACAGACATGGTCTCGGAACACGTGATACCGAAAGGTAGAGCATGAATCATATGGTTGATATGATGAACACTTTGAGTGTTCGCCATTGAAATCACACCTTTTCTCGTGATGATCGGGTTTAGGTGCGGTGGATTTGGTTCGTGTGATCACTAAGACAATGCGAGGGATATTGTTTTGAGTGGGAGTTCACTTAGGTTTTTAATTATGTTGAATTAAAATTTGAACTCAATTTGTCATAAACTTAGTCTAAACTATTGCAAATATATGTTGTAGAGATGGCGTCCCCAATCAATTTTAATCAGTTCCTAGAGAAAGAGAAACTTAAGAGCAACGGTAGCAACTTCACCGATCGGTTCCGTCATGTGAGGATCTTCCTCTCGGCGGAAATCTGCAATTTGTGCTTGATGCACCGCTAGGTGACCCTCCCGCAGAAGATGAATCCGATGAAGTAAAAGCTGTTTACGCGACTCGGAAAACTCGGTACTCTCAAGTTCAGTGTGCCATCCTGTGCAGTCTGGAATCCGATCTTCAAAAACGTTTTGAGCACCATGATCCTCATGAGTTGATGAATGAGCTGAAAGCTATATTCGAGACTCATGCGGTAGTGGAATGCTATGAAGCATCGAAACATTTCTTCAAATTGTATGATGGAAGAAGGCAGCTCCGTTAGTGAGCACATGCTCGCCATGACCGGGCATGCGAAGAAACTCGTTGACTTGGGAATAGTGATTCCTAACAGATCGGGATTAATCGTGTCCTTCAATCACCGCCACCAAGTTACAAGAACTTTGTGATGAACTACAATATGCAGAACATGAACAAGGAGTTACCTGAACTTTTTGGCATGCTAAAAGCTGCTGAGATTGAGATCAAGAAAGAGCACCAAGTGTTGATGGTCAACAAGACCACCAGTTTCAAGAAACAGGGCAAGTCTAAGGGAAAATTCAAGAAGGGTGGCAAGAAAGCTGCCACGCCTCCTATGAAACCTAAGAACGGCCCTAAGCCCGATGCTGAGTGCTATTACCGCAAGGAGAAGGGACACCGGAAGCGTAATTGCTCCAAGTATCTGGCTGATCCGAAGAGCGGCCTTGTCAAGAAGAAGAAAGAAGGTATATTTGATATACATGTTATAGATGTTCATTTCACTGGTTCTCGTTCTAGTACTGGGTATTTGATACTGGTTCGGTTGCTCATATTTGTAACTCGAAACAGGAACTAAAGAATAAACGACAACTGCTGAAAGATGAAGTGACGATGCGCGTTGGAAACGGATCCAAGGTCAATGTGATCGCAGTCGGCACACTTCCTCTACATCTACCTTCGGGATTAGTTTTAAGCCTAAATAATTACTATTATGTACTGCGTTGAGCATGAACATTATATCTGGATCTTGTTTAATGCAAGACGGTTATTCATTCAAGTCTGAGAATAATGGTTGTTCTATTTTTATGAATAATATCTTTTATGGTCGAGCACCACAAAAGAATGGCTTATTTCTATTAGATCTCGATAGTAGTGATACGCATATACATAACATTGATGCTAAGCGAATTAAACTTAATGATAATTCTACTTATATGTGGCAATCGCTGCCTTGGTCATATTGGAGTGAAACGCATGAAGAAACTCCATACTGATGGATTACTTGAATCACTTGACTTTGAGTCACTTGATAGATGCGAAGCATGTCTAATGGGTAAAATGACAAAGACTCCATTTTCTCGGTATGATGGAGCGAGCTACTGACTTATTGGAAATCATACATACAGATGTATGTGGACCAATGAGCGTAGCATCGCGCGGTGGTTATCGTTATGTTCTAACCTTCACAGATGATCTGAGTAGATATGGGTATATCTATTTCATGAAACATAAATCCGAAACTTTCGAGAAGTTTAAGGAATTTCAAAGTGAAGTAGAAAATCAACGTAACAAGAAGATCAAATTTCTACGATCTGATCGTGGAGGTGAATATCTGAGTTATGAGTTTGGCATGCATTTAAAGAAATGCGGAATACTTTCACAATTGACACCGCCGGGAACACCTCAACGAAACGGTGTGTCCGAACGTCGTAATCGAACTCTCTTAGATATGGTTCGTAGTATGATGTCTCTTACTGATTTGCCGTTATCATTTTGGAGTTATGCATTAGAGACAGCCGCATTCACTTTAAATAGAGCACCATCAAAATCCGTAGAAACGACACCGTATGAATTATGGTTTAATAAGAAACCTAAGCTGTCGTTCTGAAAGTTTGGGGTTGCGAAGCCTATGTAAAGAAGTTACAACCGGACAAGCTAGAACCCAAAGCGGAGAAATGCGTCTTCATAGGATACCCTAAGGAAACTATAGGGTACACTTTCTATCACAAATCCGAAGGCAAAATCTTTGTTGCTAAGAACGAAACCTTTCTTGAGAAAGAATTTCTCACTAAAGAAGTGACTGGAAGAAAAGTAGAACTCGATGAGATTGATGAATCTATACTCGTTGATCGCAGTAGCGCAAGATCGGAAGTTGTAACTGTACCGCCTACACCGGCAACAGAGGAAGCTAATGATAATGATCATGAAACTTCGAACGAGGAAACTACTGAACCTCGCAGATCGACAAGGGAACGTGCCACTCCTGATTGGTATGATCCTTGTCTAAATGTCATGATTGTAGATAACAATGATGAGGACCCTGCGACGTATGAAGAAGCGATGATGAGCCCATATTCCAACAAATGGCAAGAAGCCATGAAATCCGAAATGGGATCCATGTATGATAACAAAGTATGGACTTTGGTAGACTTACCTGATAGCCGAAAGGCTGTCGAGAATAAATGGATCTTCAAGAGAAAAACAGATGCTGATGGTAATATTATCGTCTATAAAGCTCGACTTGTCGCAAAGGGTTTCCGACAAATTCAAGGAGTTGACTACGATGAGACTTTCTCACCTGTAGCGAAGCTAAAATCTGTGAGGATTTTGTTAGCAATAGCTGCATTTTTCGATTATGAGATTTGGCGAGATGGATGTCAAAACGGCGTTCCTTAATGGAGATATTGAGGAAGAGTTGTATA
This sequence comes from Lolium perenne, assembly GCF_019359855.2. Classification (NCBI taxonomy): domain Eukaryota; kingdom Viridiplantae; phylum Streptophyta; class Magnoliopsida; order Poales; family Poaceae; genus Lolium; species Lolium perenne. The sequence continues at coordinate 283,801,690 of NC_067245.2, forward strand.
TGGTACAACCCAAAGGTTTTGTCGATCCTAAAAATGCCGACAAAGTATGCAAACTTCAGCGTTCAATCTATGGACCGAAGCAAGCATCAAGAAGTTGGAACCGACGCTTTGATAAGGTGATCAAAGACTTCGGGTTTATACAAAGTGTCATGGAGAGGCTCGTATTTACAAGAAAGTGAGTGGGAGCTACGTAGCATTCCCGATATTATATGTAGATGACATATTATGGATCGGGAATGATATAGAACTATTAAGCGGTATTAAGGGTTATTTGAATAATAGTTTTTCAATGAAAGACCTTGGTGAAGCATCGTATATATTAGGCATCAAGATTTATAGAGATAGATCAAGACGCCTAATAGGGCTATCACAGAGTACATATCTGGACAAGATTCTAAAGAAGTTTAGAATGGACGAAAGTAAGAAAGGGTTCTTACCTATGTTACTGTGCAAGGTATTGAGTAAAACTCAAGGACCGGCTACGGCAGAAGAAAGAGAAAGGATGTGTAACATCCCCTATGCCTCGGCAAAGAGGATCTATCATGTATGCCATGCTATGTACTAGACCGGATATAGCACATGCTGTTAGTTTGACTAGCAGATATCAAAGTGATCCAGGAATGGAACATCGGACAATGGTCAAGAATATCCCGAAGTACTTGAAAAGAACTAAGGATATGTTTCTTTGTTATGGAGGTGACCAAGAGCTCGTTGTAAACGGTTACACCGATGCAAGTTGGAACACTGATCCTGATGACTCTAAGTCACAATCTGGTACGTGTTTATATTGAATGGTGCTGCAGTAAGCTGGGCAAGCTCGAAGCAGTGCACGGTGGCGAAGTCTTCAACAGAATCGGAGTACATAGCGGCTTCAGAGGCTTCATCAGAAGCGGTATGGATGAAGAGGTTCATTGTAGAGCTCGGTGTGGTTCCTAGTGCATTGGACCCATTAATCATTTACTGTGATAACATGGGTGCCATCGCCAATGCACAAGAGCCAAGGTCACACAAGAGGCTGAAGCATATCAAGCTGCGTTACCACTCGATTCGCGAGTACATCGAAGATGGAGAAGTAAAGATTTGCAAAGTACACACTGATCTGAATGTAGCAGATCCGTTGACTAAAGCTCTCCCTAGGGCAAAGCATGACCAACACCATAATGCCATGGGTGTTAGGTATATTACAATGTAATCTAGATTATTGACTCTAGTGCAAGTGGGAGACTGAAGGAGATATGCCCTAGAGGCAATAATAAAGTGGTTATTATTTATATCTTTATGTTTATGATAAATGTTTATATATCATGCTAGAATTGTATTAACCGAAACATTAGTACATGTGTGATATGTAGACAAACAAGAAGTCCCTAGTATGCCTCTTAAACTAGCTTGTTGATTAATGGATGATTAGTTTCATAATCATGAACATTGGATGTTATTAATAACAAGGTTATGTCATTGTGTGAATGATATAATGGACACACCCAATTAAGCGTAGCATAAGATCTCGTCATTAAGTTATTTGCTATAAGCTTTCGATACATAGTTACCTAGTCCTTATGACCATGAGATCATGTAAATCACTTATACCGGAAAGGTACTTTGATTACACCAAACACCACTGCGTAAATGGGTGGCTATAAAGGTGGGATTAAGTATCCGGAAAGTATGAGTTGAGGCATATGGATCAACAGTGGGATTTGTTCATCCCGATGACGGATAGATATACTCTGGGCCCTCTCGGTGGAATGTCGTCTAATGTCTTGCAAGCATATGAATGAGTTCATAAGAGACCACATACCACGGTCCGAGTAAAGAGTACTTGTCAGGAGACGAGGTTGAACAAGGTATAGAGTGATACCGAAGATCAAACCTCGGACAAGTAAAATATCGCGAGACAAAGGGAATTGGTAATATATGTGTATGGTTCATTCGATCACTAAAGTCATCGTTGAATATGTGGGAGCCATTATGGATCTCCAGATCCCGCTATTGGTTATTGGTCGGAGTGAGTACTCAACCATGTCCGCATAGTTCTCGAACCGTAGGGTGACACACTTAAAGTTGGATGTTGAAATGGTAGCACTTGAATTATGGAATGGAGTTCGAATATTCGTTCGGAGTCCCGGATGAGATCCCGGACATCACGAGGAGTTCCGGAATGGTCCGGAGAATAAGATTCATATATAGGATGTCATTTTATGTGAAATAAAATGTCGCGGAAGGTTCTATGGAAGGTTCTAGAAGGTTCTAGAAAAGTCCGGAAGAAACCACCAAGGAAGGTGGAGTCCACAAGGGACTCCACCTCCATGGCCGGCCAGCCCTAGATGGGGTGGAGTCCCAAGTGGACTCCACCATAGGGGGCCGGCCACCCCCCACATGGGAGGTGGGAATCCCACCTTTGGGTGGGAGTCCTAGTTGGGCTAGGTTTCCCCCTCCTAAGGAAGGTTTTGGTTTCGGGTCTTATTCGAAGACTTGGACACCAACACTTGGGATCCACCTATATAATGAGGGGCCAAGGGAGGGGCCCGGCCACCCCAAGACCATAAGCTGGCCGCCCCCCATAGAGTGGCCGGCCACCCCCTCCCAAACCCTAGCCAAGCTCCTCCACTCCATATTGCCCGCATTGCTTAGCGAAGCTCCGCCGGACTTCTACACCGCCACCGACACCACGCCGTCGTGCTGTCGGATTCAAGAGGAGCTACTACTTCCGCTGCCCGCTGGAACGGGGAGGTAGACGTCGTCTTCATCAACAACCGAACGTGTGACCGAGTACGGAGGTGCTGCCCGTTCGTGGCGCCGGAACCGATCGTGATCAAGATCTTCTACGCGCTTTTGCAAGCGGCAAGTGATCGTCTACCGCAGCAACAAGAGCCTCATCTTGTAGGCTTTGGAATCTCTTCAAGGGTGAGACTCGATACCCCCTCGTTGCTACCGTCTTCTAGATTGCATCTTGGCTTGGATTGCGTGTTCGCCGTAGGAAAATTTTTGTTTTCTATGCAACGTTATCCTACACTCCCTTCCCTCAACCACCATCACCATCACGGCCGCCACACCCGCCACAGCCCTGGACTGCACCGCCGGCCGACCTCCGGGCGCCGGCAGAAGCACCACCGTGCCCCTCACGGCATGCCACTCTTTTAGGTGGAGAGGGTATCCAAGCTCACGACGCTCTATAGCGGGCCGTTGGACCAACACAACGACCCTAATAGTGTGACGTTGGGATATGGACATCATCCTCGCCCGCTACGGCTACATGTCAGCATGTCCTGCCCAACGATGCACACCGGTTGCTATCCCCATCCCCAGGCCTCCACACTCTGTGTCGAGGTCTTCATCGTCGTGTTCCTCCGCATCGCGCACTTCATCCACCCCAATGCCTAGCACATCTGGTGTCACCTTTCTGAATGCCACTAGTCGCCCCGAAGTAGGAGAACGTTCCCCTCCTCGTCCCCAAGAAGGAGAAGGAGGCAACTCCTGCCATTGCCGCCAAAGAAGGTGAAGTCGTAGCTGGAGGATAAGTGGCTAAAGGATCTCCGGCTGCAGGCAACACTACACGATCTAGACAATCCGACCAACTAGTCGGTGGTTAAGCATGCTCTTAGTGAATTGGTGTATGTTGTTCTGTTGGCGACTAAAGAGTTCAACAAATGGTGGTTGACGCGCGGTCATCGACCTAGCCGACAACGACGATGGTAGCAGCGAAAATAGTGGCCCGAATAGCCCTAGCAACCTCTCGTCGTCCTTTTGGGATGGCAATGACAACGACGACAATGGCGACAATGCAGACAATAGCGTCCTAGACCGGAGTGTGTCCGCAAGCAGCTCTAGGTTTTAGGCTGTTTCAAATTTTCCGTTCAGATTTTTATAAATTTCTAACTATTTGATTATTTTTTTGTTGGTCTGTTTGAATTTTGCTTTTAACTTTTTTTTTTGGGTAGACTGTATTGGAGGCGCCGCTTTGGATATATGTCAACAATAGAGTGACATTGTGTTGGTGCCCCCAAAACGGCTTGTCAAATGCTGTTTTGGGCTTCTATTTGGGGTTGTTCGGTGGAGATGATGTAACCTTGCACTTCGTGTTATTGTTGCTTGTAGTTTTGTGATGGGTACTTAGGGCTTCTCTGGTTGAGGGCATGCTTGGTTTGCAGAATTCTACAAACATAATAAATATATAAAACACAAGAATATGATAGAAATGCGCTTCAAAATATAGGATTGACATACACACACGAATTCAAAATATAGCATCCAGGTGTTGCAATTGCATGCATCTCCGTTCCAGCAAATAAAGGTAACATACCATGCATGACCATACTCCCGTCGGTCGGGTATATTAGTATTCCTATAAATTATCAATTTACTTATTACGAAAAGTCTCTTTGCCTTCTGAGCACTAGTGAGCCCGTTGTTATAAAGAGTATAAAAAATATATATTTACAAGTTTTTTTTTTTTTTTGAAAAGAAATCCTACCATAGCCAATGAAGTGAACTACAAGTATGCAAAATCGCAACGCGAAATTGTTTGTATTGCGGGCTACACAAAAATGAAAATTTCTGATAAATTTAAATATTTTTAAATATGCATACTCAAATCCACATGTTTGTCATTGTTGTGTAGCTTTGAATACAAAGTATTTAAAATTAATGTTTTGCACGTTTGTGGATACATGATTGGGTACATCCAGATTTTTTCAAATTATTTTGAAATTTGTAAATATGATTTCCGGATTTATTAAAATAATAGGATCTTGGTGCCCTGGAGCCAAAAAAAATTCCACTCATATATATTGCAAAAAAATATATCACTATAAACTTGAGATGTGATTTATATTATATAGGTGAAGTTGATTCTTAGGGATAATGCAAAACTAATAAACCCAACCGAGGGAGTAAGTAATCACCCTTTGTTGTTATACACGCATGTCATGTTTAATTGATTGCATGCGGCTAGTACTTTGCTCGACCTAGAACTAGATAAATTCTATGACATCACTAAGTTTTATGTGCAATTCATGTGCACTGAGAAAAATATGTGTAATTGCACACATATGTGCAATTCTCATGTGCATGAATCACGATACAAATTTAACGGTACTAGAGTCGACTTAGAACTAATTTAATTGTGATCGACTAGAACTAGCAAAAGGGATATGATTAGTCAGAATAGAAGAAAAGTGTCCCAATAAAACATACATCAAATGTGAAAGCCCTAACCTGCAATACTGCAACCTAATCTGAAAGAATGTAACAGTGGGAGTAGGGATATGACACTAGAACTTTATCTTCACACAATCTTGTGAGCCCCAGTGCTCGCTTTGTTCCCCGGCAAACTGGACCTGCTTCTTGCACAGTGTGCAATAGCTGGCTTGGCACGACCAGCAGAAAATATATTTATCATCATCCTGAATGCATATGGCCACTGGTTAGATGCAATAGAGGCAAACTGGTGATCTGTAATGTGGAACAGAATGTTCCAGTCTGAAAAATGATGTGGTTCATTACCTTATAAATTTTTTGACGGCATTTTGGACATTTTATGGTACTGCCTACAGGTTGTTTTTCAGTACGTACGCGATTTCTTGTTTCTAACTGTTCCAGCAGCTTGCCCCAGTCTGTTGTGTCTTTTTCTTTATGATGAAAGAGGTCACATCTCCCGCTGCAGTTTGTTAAAACATGCATGCATAAAGATAAGTAAGCCTAGATTATGAACCTTTGTCTTTATTTATATAAAAGACCCTGCATAGTTCAGACTGCCAACCTGAAATGGGCATAGCCAGCGATGATAGCCTTGCCACAGCGGAAGCAGAATGTCTGACCACAGCTGCTACACACAACTTTGTTGCATCCGTCAGTTTTGCTGATGGTCATTTGACATTTTGGACATGATCTAGCATTGCTGTAAAGCAGTTTTACACTAATCATGTCCTCCACCATCCCCCGTGTGGCCATCTTGCCTGATGCCTGCAAAGATAAAATTGAAGACGGCAGATGTTCAGTAACCTGAAGTTATATTTCAGCAGTCAATATGACATGTAATGCCCCCAAGGAGGTGCCAAAAGCGTATGACACTCTACGAAGATCTATGAGAGATTTGCAGATCAAATGCATATTGGATATTTGAAAGATTTGGAAAGAAAACAACAGATATTTTATGAAGGTACACCGACCCCGACTACGAAAGTGAGGACCAATTGCGCGGTATAACAACAGATGCAAGTTTCAAACATACAACATTAAAGATTTTAGATGTATTTCTACCTGCTGCCGCTGGAGCTTTTCTTCCAGAGTTAGACACAACTTTCCTGGATGGCGTGGGTCCTTGCACACCGAACAGAAAACAAAACAACATTTTGGGCATTGCGCATTGCTATCCTCGTCCTCCAAGCAACTGATTGCACACCTTGGACACTGGACCACGTCTGACATTGAGTCCAATGCCTTCTCAAGAGTAAGCTTATCCCAACGCTCAAATTCTTCCTTGCCCAGAAGCCTCTTTAGCAAATACGGCGGAATAGAAACATTGCACTTAGTATCAGGGCATACCAACTGAAAGAAAGTACCATCCTTCACATGCATCCTGCATAAGGTCTCCATGCACTTGACACAGAACAAGTGCTCGCACGGAAGCTTGATGAAGTTTGAACCTGATTTTTCCAAATGAAAGTTAGTCTACAAGGAGGATAAAATTCCATGGGCCCAATTGAATTTCCTAATATGCTTAATTAGAAGCCAGACGGTTCTTATACTATCTACTGTGAGCTATGAAAATTTTAACCGCAGATTGGTACCACCGTGGGACAGTTCAAGAAGAGCTAGCACAGCGTGGAATAGATGCCATAGAACAAGTGGTATTCTTCCAAGGAAGACCCAATAAAAGAAAATAATAACTTTTTTAAACATTAGGCATTACGCCCAGCTTTAAATTAATAAAGCCACCAACGGCCAGAAAATAATAACTAGGCATGCTCATTATTTGGCACTACCGCAGTAACAGAAAAGAAGTCAAAAAAGAAAAAAACTTACCTTTGCTCTGGTTAAGGCAAATCATGCACATGTGGAGATCCTCAAGAAAAACTTGATGACACTTCCTACTATTGTAATCGAGCATCAAAGGGATCATGAGACTCCAATGAGAGACTTCTAGAGATTGCACGGCTATCTCCTTTGTGCTTAGGAATATCTGGACCTAATGTTATTTTGTTGTCGAACCCGAGGTGTGGCAAAGAAGAAGTGTGTATCCACTCAACCCATCGGTACACAACTTCTTCCCCCGGCAGCTCTGCCCAAATGGTGTCAAGCATCTCACAGATCTGAGAAACATTAGGCCCGTCCATCCATTTAGCGGTGACTGTAAAATATGGGGGCTCTTTGCTTGGATAGGACTGCGGGAGCAAGCATGTCAATATTAGAGGGGGTAGGTGCTCAAAGCTGCAAGAATAGGAGAAGTCATCCCCTTTATCCTCCTCGTGTTGTTCTATACAATCATCAGGAAATCCTCTGTCTTCTCCAACTCTATTGACTGAGAAAACCTAGCGCACACTTCAGCGGCATTTTGCAATTCGTACCGTATGTAAATCTGGAATTAAAGAAATTTAAAAAAAAATCATCAAAACAAAGTTTTTATCACCCAAACAAAACACTGATGGACAGTATAAGTAACCTGAAAATGGCGGAGCGCTCCTTTGTTTTCTAGTACAGCGAGATCGTCCCCGTATATTGCCTCCAGTGCCATCATCTGTAGTGAAGATCAAATGAGGAAGCAAAAATTAGCCATGCTAGTATCGTGAAGTATCAAATTGTACAATGAAGCAACGCTGTTGGCAAACCCTGAAGCGACGCAGTTCGTAATTCCAAAAGCAACGCCATCACAACCTCAAAAAGTCATTTTTTTTCCTTTTTTTTACAGTATATGCGCAACTTATAAGGAAAATTAGCTAAACTTCGTTTCTTAGAAATTGAAATACGAGAATATCCCAGTTTTACAGTAAGTAATCTAATATCCACTCTATGCAGTTTTCAGCAGAACCTTCCAAAATAACAAATCAGACGCAGCGTCACGACCGTACGAATTGAGAAAATGCATTGCAACTTTTCGCTATAGCTCAGATCAAGATCATAGGTAAGATTAGTGATGAAAAATTCCAATTTTGATTTTGGTAGACCGACCTCGTCGTCCTGTCGCAGCAGGTTGTCCCGTATCTCATCTGCTTCTGCCTCGTTCTCGGCGCAAAGACGGAGTCCCGCGGCAGCCGCGGCCTCCTCCAGCCTCGAGTCCGCCTCAGCCGGCGCGACCCACGGGGAGTCGAGGTGGAGCTCGCCCTCCTCGGCGCCGCCATCAAAGGACACCGGTCCCGCCTCTGCCTCTGCGGCGCGCGATGAGGACGAGGAGGGCGCCTGGGATGACGGTTCCGGGGAGGCGTTGCGGTGGGGTTCGACCGCTCGCGAGGTCGCGGCGGCGACGGAAGCTGCTGCCATGGCGGGAGCTCGGAGTTGCCGTTGAGTCGGGGTCAGTCCCTGATTCGGGGGAGCGGTGTCGATGCTGTTTCGGTTTTTTCGGCCGATCGTCCCCCGTTGCGTTTGTGTAGGTTTCCTGGGCCCTGTTTGGATGTATACGCAATTATACTTTTAGGTTTGTACCGAGTTGAAAACAAATTCAGTTTGAAAAACTTTATAAAAAAACTCGTGGTACGAGTTTCAACGGCAAGCTATGTACACGGGCGCCAAGGAGTTGGGTGAGCTGGCCCCCAAATCTTACCCGCTACGCTACAGCTGTCACGTCCGCGATTGACTTGGTAATAATTGCGCGCGGGTTTCTTGACTTTCTTCCCACGTTTGTTCCGTTTCGGTGCAATCAAAAGAAAAGAAAAAGAGACTGCGTTACGAAAAAATAGAGAAAGATGGTTGGGTTCAGCCGGCTGGTTCCGCGCACGGCCGATCGATGCATGGAAGGCACTATTTGGATGCCGGCCTCCTTTTTCTTTTTCTTTGTTGAAGCGATACATTTTCGCGGAGTCCTACCACCCTCTCCTTTTTTTTTTCTTCTTCGCCCAAACAAATAAATAGCGCGTGCACTCAGAATCGGCAAACAGCGTGCGCGCTATTTAGCATCGCCCTGGTTCGGTCACTGTTTGCTATACTTCTTTTCTTTTCTTTTCTCCCGCAAATAATATCAAAGGAAAAAAAATAATAAGACGCGCTCTTTTGTTTCTTCGCTCGCTCCCTGCACGCTAAACCACAAAATCAAAGGAAAAAAATAACTACTTACTGTAAACACGGGCACGACGATACAGCGCACAGGTTCCCGTTTCCTTCCTTTTCATCCGTTTGCTTAATCCAATCAATTCATTATTATTATTATTCAATCAAGCTTGACGCTTTTCCCCGCGGGTTTGGTTTTTTACTCTGCGCCACCCAAACTTGCCTCTTTAACTGCGTCGATTGATTTTCAAACTCGCCCAAGTACGTGCACCCCAGCGGCAGCTACTACTCGACTCCATTTATGATGTTTCAATCATTTTCTTTCTTGATCCATCCATCGATTCCACCATCTGTACGCAACGAATTCCTGATTGAACCAAACCTATTTTTTCTCTTCCTCCATCCATTTGCAAACTTGCTTTGCTTCTTTCAATCGCACCACCCACTAGCCAAACCTGCTACAAAAACAAATCGTCCAAACATATACGTACTACTAAATAAGTGTTAATAAGAAACGCCCAGGAAATGGAGGATTTATTTTTTCAACCGAGTACTAATAAGGTTGCAAACCGAGTACATACTATCAATTACAATCTCTGAAATAAGACTCTACAGTACAAGACTTGAAGCACTAATCTTTCTACATAAACACGGCACCAACAGCATCATCTCCAAGAAGCAGCAGAGCCTCACTCTCACCCACGCCGTCTTGTACTTGAACACCATTAAACTTTCGCAAATCTGTACAGCTCTTCAAAACTACACTCTTCCGACAGATGGATACCAAATGGTAATTTTCTTCGTGCATTGATCAATCTTAGGCTTTAACTACTTGCTACAACCCACCTCCCTTGACCGGGCCGACCCGGAGCCACTCCGCCGGAATAGCCGGCCGGAGGCGGTGAAGGTGACGCGCCGGAGTAGTCTAGGTGTAGATCTTAGGTTTGCTTTGTAGTTTGGGCGCATGCCCCTTAGTGGAGGCGTCGGCCGGGATCTCCGCCGCCAGATCCAGGCCATCTTAGGGCTGCTGCTGCTTCTTCCTCTACTCCGATGGCTGGAGGGAGGAGACGCATCGAGCAGCATCGCCTTCCCCAATAAGCTGGTGGCTGCAGGTTCCTCTTCTTCCCTGGATCTCAGCACAAGTGTTGCACTCCTGGCCGGCCGTGGTGGCGTGGGGGGGAGTGGTCCTGGTGCTGTGAGGTGTGTCTCTTCTTCTCTCCTGGCCGGCCATGGTGGCGAGGAGGAGCAGAGGAAGGGCTTGCCGATTTTGGCCTGTGGGGAAGGATCCTGCCTTCTCTGCTGGTGTGGAGGCTGTCCGAGTTCGTCGTTCCCTCTTCTTGCTCTGGTTTGCCGCGGTGGTAAGCTGAGAAGTGACGGGCACACGGATTGGATGCTTCCTCATCGGAGCATGCCTGCTGGGTGCTACGGAGCTTCATCGTCGGAGCTCCTTCGTGCGGAACACGCGTCGCTCCTCGTCGACGGCGCGATCCTTGGCCGAAAAGGCGGCCCAACTACAACCTCCATGACGGAGGCCTTCTCTGCTTCATTCGCCGGAGCTCAACGCCTCTCCACCGACAAGTGGTTCCGTCCCCGGAGGAGGAGAGATGGCTGGCGGATGCTAAGCAACGCCGGAAGCGTGCTGCTGGGCATATCGGTGCCGTATCTCGACGGAGACGTCTGGAGATCACCGGCGTCTGGTGGTGGAGACATCCTTGGATCTGATTGCTTTTCCTATTCTAGTTCCAGGGTGTTTTTTGTAACTTTCGAGGTCCTTTCTTCAAATCCTAGGTTTCTCAGTGCGAGTGATGTAAAAGGGCCTAGATGTAATTTGTACCCGCCACGTATGCAATGAATTCTCTCTGGGGTCTTCCGGACCCCTCTCTTGTTCAAAAAAAAAAAAAGACAGATGGATACCATTAAAACAACAAAGGGCATGTTTCAACAAGCAAAGCTTCAGCAAAACATTATGCCAGCAACACTAAACATTTTGTATACATGCTGCTCACATGGTACGTGTATATGCATTCATTTTGCATTTAAAAAGCCGAAACACAACAGGAACAGATTTGCTACATAGTTGCATGATCACTACGACCAAATTCAACCAGATTCAGCCAAGGCGGGCATCCTAACATGACAGGCAAGGACAAACTGCCAACACATACAAGCTCTTCTTCACACGGACGGTCCATAAAAACACCAAAGGCCCATGTTGCAACTCCCAGCCAAATTGTGTACATTTCGATACGTGGTCAGATCAAAATCTTTCCATGCCATTAAATGGTTATACATCACTCTGATACAACAGCCTGACCTGATGCATGGCATGCCAATAAACACTTCAAATAATCATGTTCATGACATAGGCTCAATGGTAGGAACCAGTAACTTACCTAAACCCATGGGCATCGAAGAAGAACGCCTACGATGCCAGCGCAAGCCAGCAAGGGCGGAGGTGGACGTCGCTGATGACATTGAGCTTACCTCCCTTCTGCTCCCCTCCCCCTCCGATATGCTATGAACCTGAAAAATATGTAACCCATACATGCAGGCTTCCTCTGCTGCCTACAAATTCAGTTTATTCAACAGGAGAAAAGAAACAATTTTTTGGAAGCTAGAGATGTACATGAGACTCTAATCCAAGATGTCCACACAAGATTTGTCCAATCCACCTACTGCTCGAGCTGCTCAATAGCCGATTAGCATAAGTGAACTTCCTAACATAATAAAATTAACAAGCTACTAAATCGACCTCCTGGCACGCCAAAGCAATAACATAAACAGCTGATTGCACTACACTGTCCACTTCAATAAGAAACAAACTTTGATCTTTTTTTCACCAACCTAAAGTTTCAGCTAACTAATTAGAGCAATTGGTGAGGAAACTAGTATTAAACAATTGAAATTAGCTAACTAAATAGCTGCAGATAAGGACAGTTTGCTAACACACAAAAAATCCATGCTTAATTTACTAAACTGAAACAACTCAAATCTCCTTATAAATTGTTCAAAATGCATATTTCCCAAATGTTCACATAGACCTGGTTTGCATCTATCTGCAACCCAAAACGTGGAAAGGAGCTCTATTTCTGCTCCAACAAAAATCAAGATCTTGGGTGTACAGCTAGATTGGTCTCAGTAGTAGGCAAAAAAAAATCAACCTTGGTGGCCGTGCTGGTCGTCGGGGATGAGCGCGGACGCGTCCACCTGCCGCACGGCCATGGCCTAATTGCCGTCGGCGTCCCTTCCAGACGCCGGCGAACTGGCGCACGGCAAGGAGTCGGGCTCCAACGGCCATGCGCGCGACGCTGTCCGGCGAGCTCGACGGTGCCGCGCGCAACGACGCGCGCGTGCGCCGGCGAGCAAGCCGACAGCGCCGACATGGTTCCGGCGGACGAGTTGGAGCGCCGCCGCCGCCTCTCTCGTCGCTGGAGGGGACAGAGCGAGAAGGGGAGCAGAGAGGAAAATGGTGGGTAGGCTTAGGGTTGGCCGAATAAATCAACTCCAGCCGATGATCTTCCAAATCTCCACCGAACGGTGCCGAGCGCGAAGGAAGCAGAACGGGCCTCCTTGCTCCAGGTTGGCCGAATTTGGCTATGTACCCCGGCCCACATTTTCTCTATTTTCCATCTCCACTACACTATCTATTCTATTAGTATTGCGTTCGAGGTCGCCATTAGCTAGCTGATGCCTTAACAGCTTACATGCATGCATGTCAGCCGGTTTGATTAGTATGTAACTGCTTCTGATTATCTTTTTTTGTTGTTGAGAAATTCTGGTTTTCTTTCTTTCTTTCTCTAGCTAGCAAGGCCACTCATGGATACTCACTCTTTGTTCATGGCTAATCCTTGTGATCAAATGTACATTGGCTCTAGCTTCTACTTTTTTTCCTTTAGCAAATGCAATAACATCCACTAATAATATTTTTTCCATTTTTCCACTTTCACAAACTAATGCAATCGGTTTTATTTTTCAAACATAATTACTCCTTGACGAAATATCTAGAACTAAAATGTGTGTAGATACATTCATATTAGAGTCAATTAATATGAACCAGAGGGAGTATTATCTTTTGACATCTATAGACCTCTTCTTGACGAAATTGGCATCGATGGGTGGAATGACTATCGGGTGCACTACCTCGGAGGTGAGGTAGCGGTCTCAAAGCCTAGCATGTCACGCTCAAAGGGGTTGTCTCACGACATGCTTCCATGCACTGTCTAGGCTCTTAGCCGGACCAGTCACGTGCATGTCCGGTCGCGTGTACATGATGCACACAAACAATGGACACCTAAGTATATACGCATGGCGAAATCTCCTGGTAGACCCCCGCTGTTGAACCCACATTGTGATTATTTTAGTTTTGTTAATCTTGATCATCTAAATTTGATGATTGTCATGACCAACAATGGAAAGTACTAGTATATATTTCATGGATCAGTACTAGCAAGTAGCAAGTGTCGTGCATGTGATTGATTCATTGGTTCTAGTACACTAGCTATCTTTTGGTGGCGGCGCGACGAATGGGCGGGGGTGGGAGTGGGAGGGAGCCAGACATGTGGGATTAAGTAGTGTGGGGAGCCGGGGAGGTGAGGAAGAGGATGTGGCGGTTTTTGTTGGTAGGTCATGTGGAAAAGTCGGCGACCTGGCCCAATGGGCTACGTCGCTGGTATGTGTCAGCGGCGTCGCCTAGTGGGCCACGCCGCCCTTTTTCTGTTCGGGGCAGGTTGCCGGGCCCCACAAAAGTGACAGTGTGCCACCAATGGTATTTTGTCCAAATACCGACATCATGGAACTTTTATAGCGCGCCACTACTATTTTTATGCCTATAAGCTAATTCCTACTAGTGATACAACTACGAACTGACAACTTATTATTTGCAAGAAAAACTACCCGATAGGAAGATTGTGAACTCATAGTGCAAACTCCCGCTCTGAAGCCATCGGCCCCACTCTTGTTTGAACGTGGCCTCTTTTTGGGATGATTGCGTTGCAACGACATATTCTAGAAGAAAGGAGGTTATGTCACATGAAATAACCACTTTCGATGAAAAGCTAGGGGTGATATTGCTCACGGGTCAGGGCTTCTCATGAAAATGTGTGAAAAAGGGTCGAAAACTCTCCTACTCTTGCATGAGGTCCTTATATGGGTATATAGGGTCCTATATAGAGAAAAATCTAGCGCTCAACTTTCAAGTGACACTTTCTTCACAAACAAAATTATCATTTAAGAAGGTTCTACACTTATAATGCAAACTTTGAGGCCATCGACCTAACTCTTGTTTGGACGCGGGGTAACTTTTTTTTGTGTTGGTCATGCCCTTATGAAATATTCTAAAATAAATAAGGAGTAATTAAGTCACATGAAATAAGCATTTTAGGTGAAAAGCTAGGGGTACACGTTAGAGAACCCACGAATTAGGGTTTCACATGAAATATATGCGTGGAAAGGTCGAGAACTCTCGTCCGCTTGCATGGACTATTTTTGAGTTGGTGTTGCTCCTATGTCATATGATATTATTACTATCAAAGAGAAAAGTCACACAAAGTCACCGCTTTGGATGAAAACTTAGCATATTTATGAGTCGTATATTAGGGGGACACATGACATCACACCAAAAAACCGTTAGAAACCCAAAATAGCCGGTAGGTTGTGTTTATGGTGTCCCATGCAAAATTGCTTGGGCGTCTTGGGGTGGCGCCGGTGACTTTCGACCATGGTGGCAACACTTTGACGTTGCATGTTTGTGGTCGGGGGAATATGCATACACCGATTGCTGTCACATACTCTTATATATTGAATGCCTTTTGATCGCTCCATGGACACTCCAATGTGTTCTTGTACTTGATGTATGCATATCCCCTTTGGTTCTTCATGTGGGATTAATTCTTGGCACCTTGGGTGTTGTCAGGTTCTCGATTAACCATGTAGAGTCTAGCGCTTCATCTCAAGGTTTTCCAACGTGTCGTCTCGGTTTGTGTCCGACTCCGCATCGCCTTTCGGCGGGCAACATGCTCATGCACGTGGCTCGGTCTGGGCTCCCTAGGTCATCCACAATCATGAGATCACAAACCGCTTTTTCGAGATAAAACCTTTTACCCTCATTGCCACAATGTAGTGTGTATAACATATTTCAAAAGTCAAAAGATGTAATGTTTGAATAAATTTGTAGATAAAATTATTTTTTATCTACAAGACTTAATGTATACTGTCGTTGCCTAATCGACGGTACCTCGGAGGAGGGATCCTCACGAGGGGGAGAAGAAGTAGGGGCCATAGGGCGGAGTGCACACGGGACGGTGGTACGCGAGTTACCCAGCTTCGGAACACCTGCACGATGACAGGGCCTACTGCTGCTTGTCTGGAATTATCTGGGCGCTTTCGCGTTGTTACAATGAGTTGTGGTTGTGCCTCTAGGGCTCCCGGGATCCGGCTTATAAAGGCGCACGGATCTAGGGTTTACATGGAGAGTCCTAGCCGGATTACAGACAGCCTAGCTACGGTACAATATCTTGCCGTGCACGTCACGGATCCGCCTTCCATACACGTCGTACTGGATCCGGGTTCCTCATGGGCCTCCCTGGATCCGGGTCACTCCTAGGTCGGTACGGATCCGGCCTGCTGATCCTGGGCTGGACTTCTTCCTTCATGATCAACAGCAACTGGGCCGCCCGATGGGCCGCATGCCTCATCACCGTCTATGGGCCACCCGGGCTTGCCGGATCTAGCCACTGTCGATGGTACACCCATGAAGTATACCCACAACAGTAGCCCCCAGAGTTCTCCGAGTTTCACCTGCAGCTTCCGCCATGCTTGTTCCTTAGGTTTCCGGCATCGTCGGCAACGCGGAGAAACTTGAAGAGCTCAAACTTTGCATTTTATTCTTTTTCCAACTTATAGCCGGAAAATGCTCTCATCCTGCGGGACTTCATCCATCGACGTTCCAAAGAACATTTCCGGGTTACTCCCTGCTCGCGAACAAGAGCCAACTTATCTTCATGCACTTACCCGGAATCTTAAAAGACTCAAACGGTTCCGCCAATTCTGGCGCCATTTTCGCGCGATCCGCGCGGTAACTTATCTCTAGCCATTTTTACCGCTAGGGTTTGGGACACGTGTCACGCATCCAACGGCGCGACGCTTGCGTTCCGACCACAGGATGCGGAACACGAATCTCATCCCCTCTGCCTATAAATATCAGCCGTCGACCCCTTCTCACCTTATTCACCCTCTTCTTACCTCTCTTCCGAGCGCCGCCCGAGAGCCATTCCTCCGCCGCGCCGGAAACCACCGGAAAGTCGCCGGAGCATCGCCGGAGCGAGCCCTCCGCCGCAGTGTTCTTCGTGTTCTTAACTCCGGCGAACCACCGCGCGGAAAAACTCGCCGCCGGCAACTCCGACCACCGCACGCGCCATTACGGTAAAACCTCGAGCTCAAACTTCGCGCCGTAGTTGGTAGGGATAGATTTGGGGAAGACGAAGTGAGATCCGACTAAGGAAAGTTTCCGCCAACCTTTTTTCTTCAGATGTCTTCGACGACTCCGCCTCCGAGCTCGGAACCGATCATGGCGACGCCAATTTCCTCCGCCCCTCCTCCCTTTGTCCCCATCAGGCTGGACCCTTCAAAGGATTCCGGCAAGGAGACTGAGGGGACCTCCGCGCACCCGGAGAAAACCTCTGGGGCGGGCCAGTCGGAGCAGCAAACAGAAGAAGCTGCCAAGAAGTCAAAAGCTCGAAAGCGCGATTCCGAAGCTAAGGGGAAGTGGTGGCCCTGCACCACCACCGAGATGGAATTGAAGAATCTCGAGTCGGAGGGCTTCCTGCAACCCGGAAGCTGGAGGACAGTTCCAGATGAACCAGCTCCGGCTCCAAGGGACGACGAGATGGTGGTGACGAAGGCACTGGTGGAGCGCGGATTTTCATTTCCGCCTTCAGATTTCTTCCGGGAGATTCTGAAGACGTATGGACTCCAACCCCACAATATATCTCCGAACAGCGTGCTCGCCATCAGCAACCACGTCGCTCTCGCGAAGGTCACCTCCGGGTAACTCCGCGCTTCCCCTCTTCCAATACTATTTCTCTGTCAAAAAGGAGAAGATCCGCCAAACTTCCGAGTTGGCGACTTGCGGATCTATCACCTTCATCATCCGCCCGGGTCGCGTCTATCCCCCCACCGACCGCCATGAATCCGCGAGATACTGGTCTGGGGGTTTCTTCTATCTAAAGGACGTCTCCGACCCCGCGAGCGATAAGAAGCTACCGCCTTTCAAGAACTGCCCCGCCACCGAGCTTCCGTCTTGGACGCACTGCCCCCACTTCTCCGACTCGCCACAGCTGACCCGCGCTGTCAGGCGGATCTGCAAGCTCACGGAGGAGGGGCT
The DNA here is from genome assembly GCF_019359855.2 of Lolium perenne. NCBI lineage: Eukaryota > Viridiplantae > Streptophyta > Magnoliopsida > Poales > Poaceae > Lolium > Lolium perenne. Next base: position 283,819,271 of record NC_067245.2, read on the forward strand.
TACAGGGAAGGATTTAACCCTTTCCTGGTTCACGAAGCGGATCCAGCAGCTGCAGCACAGGACCGCCTGATGTTTGAATACACAGGCGCGACGATCCGATGCGCGCCACCAAGGATAATCTCTCCGCCGACGCCATCGACAAGAGGATCCGGGTCCTCATCAAAATCCCACGTGAACTCCACGTTCACGTATGCAACAAAGACATCCACACGGAGGGAACCGGAACTGCGGTACGTCGTCTTGACTTTGGTTTATCGTTTTTCTTCAAACTTTTGCTAAGTGTAATTTTGAACTAGCTCGAGGCGCTTGAGGAAAATGAGCTCGGAACTCTCCTCCGAGTCCCATCCACCGGCCACGCGGATCCGGAGGCCACGTCAGAGGCGGAAGCTCCTGAAGCTCCACGTCCCGCGAAGAGGAAGAAACCAGCCCCTTCCAGCCCTTACGCGAAACGCCCCCGCGAAACGCTCAGCATCGCGGCTACCCGGAAAGCTGAGGCGGAAAAGAAGCGCCTCGCGCTGATTAATACCAGCAACAAAGGGCAGCCTGCCATCCAGCACTTTTTCAAGCCTTCCGGGTAAGCGTCTTCTTCCGAGACCCAAGTTCTGGTTTAACACTTGCTCTTATACTTGTATACTTTTCCTGAAGTTCCGGAAGCCAACCTCCCAAGGCCCCAAGGGTCATCAAGAAGAAAGTCAAACCATCTCCGGCTTCCTTCCCTATCACTCCTGAGGTGGAAGTTCCGCCTAAGGCTTCATCTGCCAGCAAGCCAAATCCGAAGGACATCATTGACCTCGATGACCTTCCGGAAGACCCTGCCCACCATGGCGACTCCGCCCAGAGGACCTCCTCACCCGTGCCTCCACCAGATCAACCAAGTTCCGCTTTCGCGGGACCTACTGATGAGGAGCAAGAGCAAAAGGCCAAGCTCCTCCAAGTTACCAATGCGACCCGCGTCAACCTCGAGCCAACTCCATCCCTCCAAAAACTTACACTCGCAGAGCGTCACGCGGAAGTTTCCGCCATGCTGAACAAGGTATGGGGGAAGCCGGAGGAAGAGGTGGGTTATCTCGCGGAACTGGAGGACAGCCTGAAGGAATTTTTCGTCAAGCACAAGGAAGTGCGGCAGGTAATACTAGCCCCCAAGCATTGGGTGATATAGTTCCGTGTAACATGTATTAGCCGATGCTTCTCAAAATGTACTGTTAGGCGGAAATTTGAAATCTTCGCCAAGTCTTCGAAATCTTTGCCAGCCCCCCAGATTTTAATATCCGACTCTCTCTGCTGCTTCTCAGTCCACGCGGAAACTGCACGAAGATTTGCGCATTCACGTGCTGGAGCAAATCAAGGAGATCGAGGGACTGCGCGAACACGCGGAAAATAGCCGAAAGGCTATCCAGCTGCTTGAGACCCGACTTCAAGGTACGAGATCCGGATCTTCACTTTTTGTTTTGCGCTGACAGTTGTTCAGGGTGCATAACATGTTCAATTCTGCTTTCAGAAGAAACTGCCAAGCATTCCTCGCTTGATGAACTTTCCGCCAAGGTCAAGGTGCTTGAGGCGGAGAACGAGTCCCTCCAAAACTTCATGAAAGAATCTTCAAGCAAAGAGACTGAGGCGAGGAAGGAGCTCTCCGAGAAGCACGCCCTTGAGAAGGCTGAACTGATCGACAAGCTGGAGAAAAGCCAAGGCCGCGCGCTCTCCCTGATTGCCAAGAACAAAGCCCTGGAAGCGGAGGCGGAAGCCATTGACAAGCTTATCTTCCGTAAGCATTTTTCCGCGTCGTTGCTCCGACCACCTTGCATGTTTTCTTTTGACGGAACTGAACCTCTTTCTTTCACAGCAAGCCTTGGCTTTGAGTGGACAAAGGACTCAAACCTGACGAGGACGGAGGCGTACGATGAAGCGCGGATCTCAATTGATGCGCTGTTTGGAGCTTGTCGCGGGATTGCCACGGCTCTGCGGCTAAAGAAAGCCAAAACCACAGTTGTCGACACGATGACCAAACTTATGCGACAGGTGCCGGAGTTCATGAAGGACTGGCAGAAGTCTTCAGCGCGCGGAGCCGCCTCCTTAGTCCTGGCCACCTGCAAGGCTTTCTTCCCCTCACTCAACCTGGCGCAAGTTGCACGCGGAGCCCCCGAGAGTTCCGACATGAGCGCCCTCCTCGCGGAAACTGAAGGCTATGAAGAGCTGTTTGTCAGGCGAGTGGATCACTCGTTCTGGTACAACAAGCACGATCTGCCCGAAGGTTTTTCCGATGCAGAGGAGGAAGCAGGCGAGCCAGAGTTTTATGGGGAAGGTTCCGGATCCAGCAGCGAGCACTCCGGAGAAAACTCTGGAGAAGACTCTGAAGCCGGATCTGGTGGCAGCGACGACGGCTCCAGCTACCAGCAATCTGAAGAGGAGGACTCCGAGTAGAGTTCCTGTTTGAAACATTGAAACAAGTTGCATCATTTTGGCCCCGGAGTGGGTTTGTAATAAGACTAAATTCTTAAGTAGCTAGGAACGAAACGATAATGCATGGGGCGGAAACACTTATCCTGCTATCCGTTAAATATTATGTGCATGTTTCGTTTTATGTCGGAAAGCAAGCGCTGACTTCGTTATTTTTCCGGCTTGCTCGCTTGACCTTCCACGAGCCGAAAAACCTTAGCCGGAAACGCTCGCCAGCGGCGACGAAGCCCAATGGCAGTCCGTCCATAACCGCGGAAACAAGCCCCCAGGCATAGGTGCCGGAAATCGCTACTAGGAATCCACGAGTTTGCAGCAGATAACAACTTAATCAGAAAACTTAAGCTTACGTCCTAAAGGACGATTTTGAAAATCACAACTTTCATACACGCCTAGGCGGAAATATCCAGCTCTGCGGTTTTAGTCGGAAAAAACATACACGATCTAAAATGAACAAGTAAAGGAGGTAAAAGACTCAAAGAGTGAACCAGAAGCTTTATTTCATTGATCATGTATAACTATTACAGAGTTTATAACTCGGAAAATATATGCTAAGTGTAGAAAGGACGTAGCTGTGCGATATTCCAGGGGCGATCTGTTTCATCGTAGATGTCATCCGGATCCTCACGCTTGCGTTTCCGGTGCCAGTTAGCAGGTCTATCCCTTAGCTCGCGGAAATCAACAAGGTAGTACGACCCGTTATGAAGCACTTTGCTAACGACGAAGGGTCCTTCCCATGGAGATTGCAGCTTATGGTCTTTCACCTGTCGAAGGCGGAGGACCAGGTCTCCTGCCATGAAGGAGCGTTTCCGAACTCGACGACTGTGATAACGTCGGAGCTTTTGCTGGTAGATGGCGGATCTCTGGTCTGCTAAGTTCCGAGCTTCCTCGATCAGGTCCACAGATAGCTGTCTGGCCTCGTCAGCTGTTTCTTCATTGTAGGCGGAAACTCGCGGTGAATCGTGGATGATGTCGGAGGGAAGCACGGCTTCGGATCCGTATACCAGGAAAAAAGGGGTAAACCCTGTTGATCTGTTAGGGGTAGTTCGTAAACTCCACAGAACAGCCTCCAACTCATCAGCCCAAGCTCCAGCTGCTCGTCGCAGCGGTCCTTCAAGGCGTGGTTTAATTCCTGATAATATTAGGCCGTTAGCCCTTTCAACCTGACCATTGGACTGTGGATGAGCCACAGATGCGAGGTCCAGTCGTATCCCCATTGTTTCACAATAATCCCTCAATTCTCCTTGAGCGAAGTTCGTGCCATTATCTCGTGATTATGCCGTGAGGGATGCCGAATCTCATCACGAGGTTGCAGACGAATTTTAGTGCCGTAGCACCGTCGGCTTTTCTCACTGGCTTAGCCTCGATCCATTTGCTGAACTTGTCAACAGCGACCAGGAGGTACTCAAAACCGCCAGGAGATGATCTTTTTAACTTACCAACCATATCGAGCCCCCAGACCGCAAATGGCCAGGTGATAGGTATGGTCTTCAGCTCTTGGGCTGGAGCGTTTGGTTGAGTAGCGTAGTACTGACAACCTCGGCAGGTCTTGACTATTTTATCAGCGCCTTCTTTAGCTGTAAGCCAATAGAAACCTAACCGAAAAGCTTTTGCAACGAGTGATCTGGGAGCGGCGTGATGCCCGCAGTCCCCTGCGTGGATCTCTCTGAGGATTTCAATGCCATCTTGATTGGAGACGCGTTTAAGAAATACCCCTGCTGCACTTCGTTTGTAGAGGTGTCCATCAACTATTGTGTAGGTTCTTGCTCGTCTGACGATCTGTCGTGCGAGGACCTCGTCCTCTGGCAACTTCTGATCGATGAGGTAGTCCAGGAAAGGCTGGGTCCAAGCCGGAATGATAGCCATCACTTCCCTAGCCGGAGACACTGCCACCTCTGGGTTTTCCGGGTTAGCGCCCTTAACTGAGGGTATCCGGAGATGCTCCAGGAAAATGCCAGGCGGAATTGGTTTCCTGCCGGATCCGAGCTTGGATAGCATGTCTGCCGCTGTGTTATCGTCTCTCCTGACGTACTTGACTTCGTATCCGAGGAAGCTCTTGGCAATCTCATCAACTACCGCTCTCGAGGCCGCCAGGACGGCCTTTCAGCCGTTCCAGGTTCCGGCTACTTGTTGTGCCACCAGGTCGGAATCTCCACAGCATATGATGTGCTTGATCCCAATTTCCTTAGCGATGCGCAAACCGTGTAGTAGAGCCTCATATTCCGCCATGTTGTTGGTAGCTTCGAAGTGGATCTGCAGAACATACTGCAGTTCTTCTCCGGTAGGGGATTTCAGGGTGACTCCGGCTCCTGAGCCTTGATGCTGCTTGGATCCATCGAAGTGCATGACCCATGTTTCTGGTTCCGGCTCCAGACTTGCATCCGGAGCTTCTGTCCAATCTGCAACGAAATCTGCGTAACCTGAGATTTTACCGCAGTCCTTGGCTTGTAAGCGATGTCGAAGGCGGATAATTCGATGCCCCATTTAGCCGTACGTCCTGTTGCGGCAGCGTTGTAGAGAATGGTTGACAGCGGAGCCTTGCTCACGATCACATCGGATGCTCTTGGAAATAATGCCTCAGCTTCCGGCTGCCTAGGAACACGCCATAAGCTAGCTTCTGAAAGTGAGGATATCTCTGTTTTGATTCCGTCAGCACCTCGCTAATGTAGTAGACAGGTCTCTGGACGTCATATTCATGACCTTCTTCCTTTCGCTCCACCACGATGACGAGGCTGATGACCTTGTTGGTAGCTGCCAGGTAAAGGAGCATTGGCTCTGACTCTGCTGGAGCTGCCAAGATAGGAGGGGAGGTAAGTATTTCCTTCAACCCTCGAAGAGCTGCATCGGCTGCATCATCCCAGACAAACTTGTCTGTTTTCTTCAGCAGCTTGTACAGAGGTAGTGCCTTCTCGCCAAGACGGCTAACAAACCTACTGATTGCCGCAACACAACCAGTTAGTCGTTGCACATCTTTGAGACAAGTTGGCCTTTTGATGCACAGGATTGCCTTGATCTTTTCCGGGTTAACCTCAATGCCTCTGTGAGAGACTATGAAGCCAAGGAGTTTTCCGGCTGGCACGCCAAAGACGCACTTCAGCGGATTCAACATCATCTTGTACCTGCGGAGGTTGTCGAAGGTTTCTGTGAGATCGCTGATCAAGTCGGATCCTTTCCGGGTCATGACCGCGATGTCGTCGACGTAAGCGTGCACGTTCCGGCCAATTTGGTCCTTCAGGCACCGCTGCATCGTACGTTGGTAAGTAGCACCTGCATTTTTCAAACCAAAAGGCATAGTAACATAGCAGTAAGTACCAAAGGGGGTAATGAATGAAGTCGCCTTTTGGTCGGATTCCTTCATCCGGATCTGATGATACCCGGAATACGCATCAAGAAAACACAGAAGTTCCGCCCCCGCCGTCGAATCAATGACTTGGTCAATGCGCGGCAAGGGGAACGGATCCTTCGGGCAATGTTTGTTCAAGCCAGAGTAATCGATGCACATTCTTAGTATTTCAGTGTTCTTTTTGGGTACAAGGACGGGATTCGCGACCCAATCGGTATGGATAACTTCTATTACAAAACCTGCTTCTAGTAACTTTGCTAGTTCCATTTCTATGGCGCGGCGCTTCTTATCTCCAAAGCGTCGCATAACTTGCTTCACTGGTTTGGCCCCCGGATTTATGTTGAGGTAGTGCTCGGCGAGTTCCCTAGGTACTCCGGACATGTCAGAAGGTTGCCATGCGAAGATATCCATGTTAGCGCGGAGGAACTCGACGAGCGCGCTTTCCTATTTGGGGTCCATGTTGGCTCCGACTGAAACCTGCTTGGAAGAGTCACCTGGGATGAGGTCATGCTTCTTGGTTTCTATCGCGGGCTTGAAGGAGGTTTTCTGCTCGGAGATTTGCTTCTTGGTGGTCTGCATTTCAGTCGGATCCACCGCGGCTCTGTAGCCTTTCAGCTCTTCTCCGGATATCACAGATTCTGCGAAGGCGGCTTCGCCTAACTCGCACTCATGAGCTTTTTTGTAATCTCCGGATACGGTAATCATACCTTTAGGACCCGGAATCTTGAGCTTGTTGTAGATGTAGCACGCTCTTGCGTGGAACTTGTGGTAGGTGGGCCTGCCGAAGATGACGTGGTAGGAGCTCTTGAAGGGCACAACTTCAAACGTGATCTTTTCTTCGCGGAAATTATGAACATCGCCAAAAGCCACGGGAAGTGTGATGCTGCCGAGGGAGTTCGCCTTCTTACCCGGAACCACGCCATGAAACTCAGTGGTGCTGTGTTTGAGCTGTTCCTTGGTGAGGTTCATCCGCTCTAGAGTCTCCAGGTACATGATGTTCAGGCTAGCTCCACCATCCATGAGGCACTTGGAGAAGTCATACCCATCGATGCGGGGACTTACAACCAAGGCGTAGCATTCCTTTGGCACAATTGCGGGATGATCCTTCCGATCAAATGTGCACGGGATTTCCGACCACCTGACGTACTGCGGCACAGCCGGAACTATGGCGTTCAGGATCCGGGTAGCTGACTTGGAGGCGCGTACTGTTGGGGTTCCGAGGAAAGTGTGGTAAGCCCCCACGCTCTTTTTGTCGAATGGGTTGGATTTTCCTGCGGATCCTGCCTTGGGATCCGGCGAGTTATCATCCTCATCCATCGCCTCGGAACTATCGTCCTCCTTGTCCTTGTTCTTGCCCTTGCCACCTTTTCCGCGAGGGCGGTGCTTCCGGGCGCGCTTGTATCCGGCCTCCGGGTCGTTCTTTAGATCATTGACCCACTTGCAGTTGCGGTTGGTATGAGTGGACTTCCCTGTAACCGGATCCAGATGGGCCAGGCAGGGCATGTCTCTGTACTCCTCATAGGTTTGCGGTGCGCGGGATCCGGCAGCAGTGACCTCGGAGGTATGCTGCTGACCCCTGCCGGCTCCGCCTCCGCGTCCGCGTCCTCTTCCGCCTCCTGGACCTCCGCGTTGAAACGCCATGGCGACCATCTCGGATCCGCCACTCTTACGGTCATCGTGGTTCTTGCGCTTATGGCTGCTGCTGCCGCCGTTGTCACGGTTCTTCTTTTGTTGGTGCAGGGGGATTGCTGTGGCTGCGAGATCACCGCCTGCATCGTCATCGGCGGCAGTGTGATCGCTAGCGATGGTGATCATGTCATCCAACGTCAGTTGATTTGCATTGACCATGCAGGTTAGCTTGTGTCGCAGCAATCCTCCTCGCTGCAAGCCCCCAATGAAGGCGTGCATTGCTGTGCGGTTGTCAACGTTCTCGCACTCGTTTCTGCATGCCAACCATCGGGTGAGGAAATTCCCTTATGTTTCGCCCTTCTTCTGGATGCAAGCCTGTAGGTCGCTTGTTGTGGCAGGTCTCTTGTAGGTGCCCCTGAAGTGTTTCTCAAAAGCGTTCTTCAGGTCGAACCAGCAAAAGATGGAGTTCTTCTCGAGGTCGCTGAGCCAGATCCGGGCTGGACCTACAAGGTACAAGCTGGAGCATGCGGCGGCGATGTTAGGGGTTCCTCCGGCGAAGGTTACAGCATTGTAGTAATCCTCAATCCAGGTATCCGGCCTTTCGGTGCCATCATAATGCTTCAGATTTCCGGGTAGCTTGAGGTTCATCCTTGGCTTTGGTTCCTCTCGAATCATCCTGCCAAAGCACTTCGGACCAATGTAGTCGGTTCTGTACTCGTTAAGGCGGTCCCGCGCGTCGCGCGAGCCGTGGCGAGGAGACTTGGAGCGAGAGCGAGATCTCCGGCCATTGCCTCCGCCTCCACCTCCGCCGCCACCGCTAGGTGGTGGTGAGGGAGACCTGCGAGGTGGGCGGTCTGACTTCTTGCTTCCGCCATCTGAATCTCCTCGGCCTTCCTGGTGCTGACTCCGGCTCGTGGCTGCCTTCGCCTTGGCGCCGGCTGCCCTGGTCGTTCCGGCGAGGCTCCGGGTCACGGCTCCGACGAGGCTCGGGTCCCGGCGCCGACGAGGTTCTGGCTCGCGGCTCCGGCGAGGCTCCGGACCGCGGTCTTCATGCCGACTCCTCCCGGGCTCGGGCTCATCAACCTTGGTCTGATTCCGGCGAGGTTCCGGCGAGCGCTCCCTGTTTCTGTTTCTTGGCGGCACGTTGTCGCGGATAACAAGCGCACCATGCCCTACGGGCCTGGTGTTTACGGCTGGACTACGGCGGCGAGGGGGTCGCGGGTAACCGTTGGGTGGAGGTGAGGGGTTGCGGTATTTGTCTCTTCCGGAGTACATCGCGTCCTTTCCCTTCCTTGGATCCGACGGAGGCGTCTGTGACGGAACGGGGATCGGATTTGGGTGCTCCCTGGCCCTTCTTCTCGCGCTCCGAGGATCCGGTGTGCGATTCATCGTTCTTACGCGCGGTAGATACACGATTATCCGGATTGGATTCCAACCTGCGTGAAGTATCTGCCTTGCTCGTCGCTGCATTGCTGAAGCGACAAGTGTGCGGAGATAGTTGATGTCAACTTCTTCGTCCTTCTTCTTCAGCAATTCCGCTGCTTTACGTATGTTGTCCTTGGGAGTTTCCAGCGGCTGGTGATCTGCGGGCGTGTTGAAGGGTATTCTGCGAGGCGGAATTGCTTCTCTAACAATTCGATCGGCCTCCGCCTGCGCATAGGTCATCTTTACCTCCCACTCAGCCCTCATGCTCTTGACCTGCTCGAGTGTGGTAGCAATCTCGCGATCCTGTCTCTCGAAGTTTTCCGTCCAGGCTGCATGATCTGCCCTTCCTATCCTTAACGCAGCTTCGGTATCGGCGAGCCTCTTGGCTGTGGCCAGCATTTCCTTTCTGGCGGTCTCTAGGGCCTCCAGATCTGCGGCGTCGCCCGGGGTTATAGGTGTGTTAAGAACTGCTCGCGCGGCCACCTCCTCTGCTGACAAGATTTCCTCCGAGGGAGAATCCCTTTGGGGTCGCACCCGAGACATTGGAGATCCTTGATGGGATGGTTGGGGGTCAGATTGGCTGACTTGGTCTCCGGATCCAGTTTGTCCCAGCGCTGCTACCGTTGCGAGAACCTGCTTGGGCTGGGCGGAGTCGACTTCAGGCTGATCGCCGTATCCGTACTCCCTTATCTTGCGAACGAAGTCATCAGATTCCGTGGACGGGGTGTCGCCGGAAATTGGGCTCAGATTGCCCAAAATCGACTCTTCAACCGGAGCTTCGCTTTCTCCGACAAGCTGAGCCTGATCCGGATCTGCGCCGTTTTCCGGTGCCTCTACCTGCTCAGGACCAGCTCCGTCTTCTTGAGGGGCGGTTCCGGCGGTATGGGCCAAGAAGTGTACGAAGTGGCACCTCTGCTTTTCTAACACCTGGGAAACCCAGGCGGATCTGCATTGGTCTTCCACCTTTGTTTCCTGCTCAGGGGCGGATTGGGTGGGCTTTGAAATTTCCAGATCCGAGGCGGAATCTTCCTTGGGAAGCTCCTGCATCTCAGATCGGATCTTTGCGACAGCGTCCAGCTCGGCGGCGGTCGCGTCTGCGTTACTTACCAGTGGGTTTCCGTCGGAATCGACGGTTTCCCCGATGAAGATGTGTATGCCGCCAATTGGGACGATGGAGAGCTTGACGGCATTCACTCCGCCCGCAGCACACCATGGTCGAGGTCGCCGCCTCCTCCTCTCCCCAACGCATTCCCATCCAATCTCCCCCCTCTCCCCCTCCCATCCTCTCTAGTCCCACAGCGAGGAATAGCTAAGTCGGTGGGGCGGCTCGGCGGCCACCTGCAGCAGACGTAGCCAGCCACCAGCCGCGGCCCTCGCGGATGCAGGCGTCCACGTTGTAGCGCCGGTCGCCCATCTTGGGCCCCGCATCACCGCCGGCGAGCGCGTCCGAGTGCCCCGGGTGTCTGCATCTCCCGCTGATCCTCCTCCTCCGCCCTTTTCTCCATCTCGTATGGATTGCAGTAGCTGCAGGGACAGCCTCCTCCGATGGCAGAAGGGGATGAGGGGAGGACATCCTCGAGCTCGCCCAGCCCCAGCTCGACGGAGGCGCCCTCCATGACGCCGCCCCGCAAAAGGTCTTTTTTTTTTCCTGCAAAATCGTTTGGATTTCACAGTCAAAGCTGTGTGTTGGTTCATCGATTCACCATGTTTTTAAATACTAGTACATCATCCACAAACATTGGTTCTCCGTCCTCTGTTTGGTTCATCAGATCATGATAGATTCTCTTTGCTGGTCTGTTCTTTTTCTAGGTCTGTTTCATTGCACGCTTGTTCTCTGTGTGATCTGCTAGCTATCTCTCATTTTATTACAAGATGCAATCAAACATTCATGAATTTTGGTTGGTGAGATGCAATTTTCTTTTGGAAAGCACCTAATGTATTAAATATTGGTTTGGACTGTAGTTCATCATATAATGATCAAATCTGGGTATCGATTTATTGATTCACCTTTTTTATGTACTAGCGCCGGAGTCACTAAGATAGGAATTCGAACCTGATTTGGTATGTCCTGATTTTGGTACAGCGGCCATTAAGAATCTTGTTGTGCTTGATGTTAGTACGGTGTTACATTACATTACCTAGAGCATTTCACCGCTTCTGTCTTTTTTACTTGTAAATAAAAAACCTATTCGTATTTTGACATTATCTGCGAAATGATTTTATTTCTCTATAATCTTGTCAAATTTGGGAGTTAAACTCTTAGTCGTGCTTGTGGAAATAATTTGCAGATTGATCAGACATATTCTTGAGCACCTATGTGAGAGAGATTGAACAGGAGACGCTGTGCATCTTGCCGTGAAGTGGCGACCACAGTGGCACTCTAGTTGGCGCCGAAGTCGGACAGTGACCAACGTCACCGCAACGCCATGTGCACTCCTTCTCGGTCCTCCCTGCCCTCGGACCAAGAGCTGAGAGGCATTTGGAGCGTTGCTGCCCTGACCTAGCTGACGAACCAAGGCTGCTAGCTGCTGCTACTACTGCATGTCTTCGTTTAGTTTGTTCTGCCATAGTGAGGTAGACCTCTCACTTATTTTTAGGTCTATTTCAAGTGTTTTTCTGTCCGTGAATGATATGCTAGTTAGTTCTTTCTTCTCCTAGTTATAGGATGCAATTCAAAACATCCACATATAGCTACTGTTGCTGAGGTGTTTTGGAATCAATCTCTGGTAGTACATACTTTTCGGCGATTCATTTGATTAACAAAATCAAGCCGGATTTAGCTATATTTCTTGAACATTTAAGTTCATCTCCGTTTTGGTCAAGTTGTTTTTCTGGTGGTGGTGTGGTGGCGCTGGCACCCTCCGTTGGTGTTCTGGTGGCGGTGCACTCTGTTGGTGTTCTGGTGGTGTTATTCATTGGAGCTGCTGCCGGCAACCACGGGAGCTCCTGCTGCCGCTGGTGCTGCTGGTAGTCTAGTACGACCTGCTGCCCATGCCTTCTTTGACCTGGACGTCTCCTACATCACAACGTCTCCCTCGGGAGGTCTCCCTTTCTCTCTCGATGCCTCCCTGTTTTCCCTGGACCGTGTTGTTTATGTTTGCTAGAGTGGGAAAATGTGATTCCTGCATGGAAAGATTAGATTTTTAGTTTCTCTAACTAATTTCCTTAATCCAAATTAGAGCATGGGCACTTTCGCTAATTTGAGGGCAAAATATTGTTCAAATGTTGAGGATATATTGTGCTGCCCTTATTTAACTATGCTTTGGACTAGATCCAGCATGACTGCAGATTGCAATGGCAACGCCATGAGCAGCACTTAATCTATAATGACATAAGAGTAGAATGCACATGTGTGTTTGAGTTGCTAGAATGTGCCCTTATTGATCTATGCTTTGGACTAGATCCAGCATGACTGCAGATTGCAATGCCATGAGAAGCACTTAATCTATAATGACGTAAGAGTAGAATGCACATGTGTGTTTGAGTTGCTTGAACGTGCTCTAATAATTTGCTCATCTGCCTTTGCATTATTAAGGAAAGTTTGTGCTAGTGATAATATAAATCATTGCTTGGGATTTGAGTCTATGCTACTGATGCATAGATGGTACTACTGTACCTGGTGTGGTCTTGCTCTATATGTTGGTTTCTTATTTAATAGGTGTTGACACTAGTTTCTTATATGATTTTATAATAAATATGATTTTATAATAAAACATATACTATGTTACAAGGCACACGTCCAACCCTTGCAATAATGCATTTATACATATTTGGCTTAAATTCTGTTACATTTGGTTGGTGTACCTGTTCCTCTTGGTTTTCATCATCTGGGACAAATATATTTAAGCAGGTGGTGGTGATACATTAAGCCAGTGCTTGATGTGAATAGGAGATAGTAGGTACTAGTCATTTTGAAGTTATTTATGATTAGAAATCCATCAACATAAATTGTTTTATGGATGTTTGTGGCCACAAGCAGAAGAGATTTTAACATGTTGGTTCTACTTTCTTTCCAGCCTTGCTATTTTGTCTTATAGCATTGTTTTGTATGGTGTGCAGCCCTAGTGGTGGAAGTTCATCCAGGCGGCAACATTTCGTAAAGAAGGTGTCTTGTAAAGAAGTATTCATTGGAGCACTACACGGCCCGTCCTCGTGTGGCTCCGCGGACATGGTCTATAGCCAACTGGCTCGGGCGGTGCAGCTTGCCTCCGGTCTGTTATGCCTTGACCCGGTGGCGTATGCAGTACTGTTCCATTTGTTGTAATACTAAGTAGTCGAATTGTGTCGTCCAAATCAGTAGGTGTAGTTCTTTACCTGTGTATTTCTTTATTCTCTACTTGCACTTGTCATCTTTACTACATTCATATACTCCATGTATCCTTAAATACCTATGTGTTATGCATTGTACTAGTAGTTCATTGTTTGCGAAGTGATATGGATGTCCAAAATAGAGTTAAGGTCAATTTCCAACACTTCGGCCGTCGATTGAGCCCCTTCCATGAGTAATTACCAACATGCTTCATCTTTTTAATACAAGGAATATTTCAAGTCATATTGGTTTTACAAGTTAGCTAGACCTGATGTCTTGTTCCTCTTATCGTGGTCAACCCCACCCACACCATGGTCAATCTTGCAAGTCACCGTTACACAAGCCTGATGAGCTTGCTAGCTCGAGTTGACTATGCATGGGGGCTAGCTGTTGCAAAAAAGTCCTTTCTACCAGGCTAAGTGAAAAACTATTGAAAGGGAATATTTTACATGATTCCTGTCTATTTATCTGGGATTTCAACCTCATAGATAGGGTTCTCTGATTTGGTAATCTCGATTGTGTGATTCATGGTTCCCAAATTCTCGGCCTACTTAACTACTCTAGTCCATGTTTCACGAGGTCACGCATCATCTAGAGAAGCTTGACCGATCGTCGATGTGTGGAAGAATCCACCATGCTAACCATTGCGATTGATGAAATAGCTAGGCAACATAATGGAGAAAGTGAATATTTGCAAATTAATCCATATGAAGGATTTTCGAGTCTGCCCAAAACACATGTACTATATATGCACCTCATTTTTGGACGCAGTAATTTCAGCTGAACTGACAAATGGTAAGATAAGGAGAAGACCTTGGAGACACACAAAAAAAACATGGATATGAATTCAGTGCGTGAATGAAGGAACTACTTGACAGGAATCCAACCCCTTACCTGCACAAGCAATTACTCCCATGGTATGCTCAAATTCTGCGCTCGCTCGCATATTTAAGGAAGGGTGCCTAATTTATGGGGCGTTTGTTTGTCTTCCCTAGGAAACTCACATCAGTAATCTATGAAACCGACCATCAAGCTACGAACCAAGAGGAGAGGAGAGAAGGACGAAAACTCATTCCCGCTCAGCATTTTCCCTTGATGAAAATTCAAACCAGCCTCCCTTCTCTATAAATACAAGTCCATTGTCATACACCGCGTGCGGGGATCGTGTGTGTGACTTGTGACTTTGGACTTTGGCGTCGGCGAGGAGATGAGATGAGATGGCCATGGCCTCGAGTTCACTACCTGGACGCGCGCGAGTTCCCGCACTCCCTCTTCCAAGACGCGCACGATCTCGAGGACGCCACCATCGCGGATGCGCACGAGCTTGGCGACACTCGACGGGGCGGGTCGACCTGGCGGCTGGCCGTCCAGCTAGTCGCGCACCCTCCTACGGCGCCGGTGCTCCCGTCTTCGTTCTCGTCCGCCTCCGCAGCTCCATCGCCGTCCGCCTCCGCAACTCCGTTTGGGCCCTGCCTCGCCGCCGCGCCAGAGGCCTCGCCGCGCGACCTGGGGAAGCTGCGCTTGTTGCGCCCGGCCTCACCGTCCCGGCTAGATTCCCGGCCTCGCCGTTGCGCCAGTTGCGCCCGGCCCCGACGTCGAGCCCTCTTCCTCGTCGAGCATAGCACAGGTCAACCCCTGCTGGGCTGCTGCAGGGCCGCTGGTCCTCCTCGACCTGCTCCTCTTGCCGGCGAAACCGCAACGCCAAGCATCACTGCTGGTCCTCGACCTTGTGCAGCCGGTGTCCTATAGAACCAACCTCTTCTGCCCCGACGTCCTCCTCCAGGAGCTCAAGGTGAGCTGAATCACTGAAACCTGTGCATCTTGGTACTGTTTAACTGAAACTTGTGCATGTTTGGTATCATGTTAACTGAAACTGTCTGCAGTTTTGTACTCCTGAAATGAAATCAGTGAGTATTGTTAACTGAAACTGTCTGCAGGTCTGCTATGGAAGTGCTACATGAGATCATGCAATTGTCGGATACAGAGAAGCTATTGACGGTATCTCTACTATAGTCTAACGAAGTGGAATATTAGTTGTAGACCAAAAGACCAAGGAGATTTAGGCGTGAAGGTCTTAGGTTTAAAAAACTTGTTTGCTTAGCAAGTGGCATTTTAAACTCATGAATTAATGAGGAAGGTATGTGGCGAAACGCTCCCGGTTGCGCCGCCCTTCCGCGCCGCCCACGACCTGTTCGGTCAATTGCGCCGGTAGGTTTCTACTCGTGTTTTCGGCGCTATTGTGCGCGGCCATTGATCCGCAGTTTGTACCCACGCAGATGGACATGTGGCAGATGTTGGACAAGTTCCACGCGGAGGTCGTCGACTCCTCTTCCGACGAGGAGTCCGATGAGTCGACGCAGACATTGGCAACTACTGCGGCCTCCATGATCTGTGTTTGAATGCATGCTTCGATTCCATTTTGATCAGGTCAAGTTGTTGTTCTGGTGGTGCTGTGGTGGCGCTGGCGCCCTCCGTTGGTGTTCTGGTCGGTGCCCTCTGTTGGTATTCTGGTGGTGTAGTTCACCGGAGCTGATGCCGGCAACCACGGGAACTCCTGCTGCCGCTGGTGCTGCTGGCAGTCTAGTACAACCAGCTGCCCCTGCCTTCTTCGACCTGGACGTCTCCTACATCACAACGTCCCTCCTCGGAAGGTCTCCCTTTCTCTCTCGATACCTCCCTCTTTTCCCTGGACTGTGCTGTTTATGTTTGCTAGAGTGGGAAAATGTGATTCCCGCATGGAAAGATTAGATTTTTAGTTTCTCTAACTAATTTCCTTAATCAAAATTTGAGCATGGGAACTTCCGCTACTTTGAGGGCAAAATATTGTTCAAATGTCGAGGATATCTTGTGCTGCCCTTATTTAACTATGCTTTGGACTAGATCCAGCATGACTGCAGATTGCAATGGCAATGCCATGAGCAACACTTAATCTATAACGATGTAAGAGTAGAATGCACATGTGTGTTTGAGTTGCTAGAATATGCCCTTATTGATCTATGCTTTGGACTAGATCCAGCATGACTGTTGATTGCAATGCCATGAGAAGCACTTAATCTATAATGACGTAAGAGTAGAATGCACATGTGTGTTTGAGTTGCTTGAACGTGCTCTAATAATTTGCTCATCTGCCTTTGCATTATTAAAGAAAGTTTGTGCTAGTGATAATATAAATCATTGCTTGGGATTTGAGTCTATGCTACTGATGCATAGCTGGTACTACTGTACCTTGTGTGGTCTTGCTCTATATGTTGGTTTCTTATTTAATAGATGTTGACACTAGTTTCTTATATGATTTTATAATAAAACATATACTATGTTACAAGGCACACGTCCAACCCTTGCAATAATGCATCTATACATATGTGGCTTAAATTCTGTACCTGAGCCTCTTGGTTTTCATCATCTGAGACAAATATATTTAAGCAGGTGGTGGTGATACATTAAGCCAGTGCTAGATGTGAATTGGAGATAGTTGGTATTAGTCATTTTGAAGTTATATATGATTAAAATCCATCAACATAAATTGTTTTATGCATGTTCGTGGCCACAAGCAGGAGAGATTTTAACATGTTGGTTTTACTTTCTTTCCAGCCTTGCTATTTTGTCTTATAGCATTGTTTTGTATGGTGTGCAGCCCTAGTGGTGGAAGTTCATCCAGGCGGCAACATTTCGTAAAGAAGGTGTCTTGTAAAGAAGTATTCATTGGAGCACTACACGGCCCGTCCTCATGGGGCTCCGCAGACATGGTCTATCGCCAACTGGCTCGGGCGGTGCGGCTTGCCTCCAGTCCGTTATGCCTTGACCCGGCGGCGTATGCAGTACTGTTCCATTTGTTGTAATACTAAGTATTCGAATTGTGTTGTCCAAATCAGTAGATTTAGTTCTTACCTGTGTATTTCTTTATTATCTACTTGCAGTTGTCATCTTTACTACATTCATATACTCCATGTATACTTAAATACCTATGCGTTATGCATAGTACTAGTAGTTCATTGTTTGTGAAGTGATGTGGATGTCCAAAATAGAGTTAAGGTCAATTTCCAACACTTCAGTCGTCGATTGAGCTCCTTCCATGAGTAATTACCAACGTGCTTAATCTTTGTAATACCAAGAATATTTCAAGTCATATTGGTTTTGCAAGCTAGCTAGACCTGATGTCTTGTTCCTCTTATCGCGGTCAACCCCACGTACTCACACCATGGTCAATCCTGCAAGTCACGGTTACACAAGCCTGATGAGCTTGCTAGCTCCAGTTGACTATGCGTGGGGGCTAGTGGTTGCAAAAAAGTCCTTTCTACCAGGCTAAGTGAAAAACTATTGAAAGAGAATATTTTACATGCTGGATTCCTGTCTATTTATCTGGGATTTCAACCTCATAGATAGGGTGCTCTGATTTGGTAACCTCGATTGTGTGATTCATGGTTCCCAAATTCTCGGCCTACTTAACTACTCTAGTCCATATTTTACGAGGTCAATGCATCATCTAGAAAAGCTTGACCCATCGTACGATGTGCGGACGAATCCACCATGCCAACCATTGTGATTGATGAAATAGCTAGGCAACATAATGGAGAAAGTAAAGATTTGCAAATTAATCCATATATGAATGGTTTTCGAGTCTGCCCAAAACATATGTATATATGTACATCATTTTTGGACCCACTAATTTCAGCCGAACTCACAAATGGTAGATAAGAAGAAGACCTTGGGGACACAAAAAAAGACATAGATATGAATCCAGTCCGTGAATTAAGGAATTACTTAATTAATAGGACAGGAATCCAGCCCCTGACCTGCACCAGGAGTTACTCCCATCGTATGCTCAAATTCTGGGCTCGCTCGCATAATTAAGGAAGGGTGCCTAATTTATAGGTCGTTTGTTTGTCTTCTCTAGGCAACTCACATAAGTAATCCATGAAACCAACCATCAATCTACGAACCAAGAGCAGAGGAGAGAAGAGCCGAAAACTCTTTCCCGCTCAGCTATTCCCTCGATGAAAATTCAAACCTGCCTCCCTCCTCTATAAATACAAGTTCATTGTCATACACCGCGTGCGGGGATCGTGTGTGTGACTTGT
This sequence comes from Lolium perenne, assembly GCF_019359855.2. Taxonomy (NCBI): domain Eukaryota; kingdom Viridiplantae; phylum Streptophyta; class Magnoliopsida; order Poales; family Poaceae; genus Lolium; species Lolium perenne. The sequence goes on from NC_067245.2 coordinate 283,837,506, forward strand.
GACTTTGGACTTTAAGGCGTCGGCGAGGAGATGAGATGAGATGGCCATGGCCGGCGAGAAGAAGCTCCACTACGCGTACATCCTCGTCGTCGGCATGATCTCCTGCCAAGAAATTGGGGGTGGCCGCAGGAGGCAATGGATCGCCGGCCGGCCGGCCCTAAAGAGGATTCGACCTTTCGTGTAGGCACTCTTGCTCATCCTTCCTGGCTCTTCCGACCTGCAACTTATGTAGAATGTTTTGCCTGGGAAATGAAATACCAATACCAATAACCTTATCAGATGCATATTTATAATCAATCATATGTGTTGTGTTATTTGCCTTCTTTTATCATATTCATTATTTCACTCCTGTTGACATGATGTATGGTTCAGTAGATTGATTAGTTCGTATCGCTGGAAACTTCACATGCCATATTCATCATTTCTATTTGCACGACTTATGATTGAGTAGCCGTTCAATTAGTTTCTCTGCTGGTATCCTATCACTGTAAACTGTTCCTCTCAATATTTAAGCAATTTCGCTTGATTTGGTTCCTGTAAGTATCACACATGATTACTGCCGGTCCCTCAGACTGCAGTAGTCCAGCACGATGCGGGGCTCAAGCTCATCTGCCTCTATTATTAATTCGCGCCTCCGATCACACCACCACCACCACAGCATCCTTCACTGATAGTTTGCGACGAACCGACCACGTTGCGGGGCTCTATGTATCCTGCTCGCCGTCGTTTTCGCTGCGGCAGCGGCGGAGGAAACAGAGAAGCAGTCCTCATACATTGTGCACGTCGCGCACAAGCACGCGCCGCTGCTGCCAGGCCGCGGCGGACTGCTAGCCACCGGAGCGTAAGGCTCGCGTTCCTGCGTGACCACATCCCCGTGCACATGTCCGTCCCGGCGCCGAGGGTGCTCTACTCCTACTCCCACGCGGCGACGGGCTTCGCGGCGCGCCTCACGGGACGCCAGGCCGCGCGCCTAGCGTCCCAGCGTTCCGTCCTCGCCGTCGTCCCCGACGCGACGCTTCAGCTGCACACCACGCTGACGCCGTCCTTCCTCGGCCTCTCGGCTTCGTCCGGCTTGCTCCCGGCGTCCAACGGCGCCACGGACGTCGTCATTGGCGTCATGGACTCCGGCGTGTACCCCATCGACCGCGACTCGTTCGCAGCGGACCCGTCCCTGCCGCCGCTGCCGCCTGGAAAGTTCCGAGGGAGCTGCGTCTCGGCTCCGTCGTTCAATGCCTCCGCGTACTGCAACGGCAAGCTCGTCGGCGCCAAGGCCTTCTACGAGGGGTACGAGCTTGAACTTGGCCGTCCGATCAACGAGACGGAGGAGTCGAGGTCGCCGCTGGACACCAACGGCCATGGCACGCACACCGCCTCCACGGCCGCCGGCTCTGCCGTCGCGGACGCGGCCTTGTACGGCTACGCCAAAGGGAAAGCCGTGGGCATGGCCCCGGGCGCGCGCATCGCGTCCTACAAGGTGTGCTGGAAATACGGGTGCATGACCTCTGACGTCCTTGCCGCGTTTGACGAGGCCATCGCCGACGGGGTGGACGTCATCTCCATTTCGCTCGGCTCCACAGGCTCGGCAGAGTCGTTTGATATGGATAGCATCGCCGTTGGCGCCTTCAGCGCCGTCCGCAAGGGCATCCTAGTCTCGGCCTCCGCGGGAAACTCCGGTCCCGGCGAGTCTACTGCCCGCAACGTGGCGCCGTGGTTGCTCACAGTCGGCGCGTCAACCGTCAACCGCCGGTTCGCAGCGGACGTGGTTCTCGGCAACGGCGATACATTTCCAGGCTCTTCCTTGTACGCCGGCCCCCCGCTTGGCGCAACCAAGGTACCGCTGATATACGGCCGGACCGTCGGCTCAAAGACCTGTGAAGCCGGGAAGCTGAACGCCAGCCTGGTCGCCGGGAAGATCGTTCTATGCGACCCCGGCGTGAATTTCAAGCAAGGGGACGCTGTGAAACTCGCTGGCGGCGTGGGAGCCATCTTCACGAGCGCGAAAGAGATGGGCGAGCAGGCGTTCGGCAGCCCCCAAATCCTCCCCGCTACAGCCGTCACCTTCGCCGCCGCTAAGAAGATTCAGAAATACATAAGCAAGAATACATCCCCCATGGGGACGATCGTGTTCCAGGGCACCGTCATCGGCCCGACACCTCCTTACCCTAGAATGGCGTCCTTCTCGAGCCGCGGGCCAAACATCCTCGCGCCGGAGATCCTCAAGCCGGACATCACTGCCCCAGGCGTGGAAATTCTCGCAGCTTGGACCGGCGCCAGCTCGCCTTCAGGCCTCGAGTGGGACACAAGGCGAGTGCAATACAACATCATGTCAGGGACGTCCATGTCGTGCCCGCACGTGAGCGGCATCGCGGCGTTGCTCCGGCAGGCCAGGCCGGAGTGGAGCCCCGCCGCCATCAAGTCTGCGCTGATGACCACCGCGTACAACCTAGACAGCGCCGGCAGCGTCATCGGCGACACGTCCACCGGCAAGGCGTCCACGCCGTTCGGGCGCGGGGCGGGACACGTGGACCCCAACCGCGCCGTCGACCCTGGCCTGGTGTACGACGCCGGCGTCGAGGACTACATCACCTTCCTCTGCGCGCTCGGCTACACCGATGATCAGGTAGCCATCTTCACGAGGGATGGACCGGCGACCAACTGCTCCGCACACGCGGGCTCCTCCGTCGGCGACCACAACTACCCGGCCTTCGCGGCGGTGTTCAGCTCGAAAAAACACAAGGTCATCACTCAGCGTCGTGTCGTGCGTAACGTCGGCGGAAACGCCGAGGCCACCTACAATGCCACGGTCACCAGCCCTGCCGGCGTGCGCGTCACGGTGAAGCCGCGAAAGCTTAGGTTCAGCGTGACCGAAGACACGCAGGAGTACGAAATCACCTTCACCCGAGCCGCGGGGAGCGTCAAGGAAGCCTACACTTTTGGGTCAATCGTCTGGAGCGACGGCGAGCACACGGTGACGAGCCCCATCGCAATAACTTGGCCGTCGACGAGCAAAATAGCGGAGATATGATGTGGGTTGGTTTTGCAGTTGCTGGCTGCCTGGTGTGTCCCCTCACTGCCCTAAAGTTGCAGAGATATGATGTACTCCGTACCACACATGAGAATATTACTATATATGTGAGATTTCAGAATTCACACCCTAGGAGAACCAAGCACTGACTTAACGGCCTGAGCTCACCGCTGTGAGCTCGCCCACTCATGGTTCAAGTTGCAGGTGCGATATTCAGCCCAAGCTTCCCCACTGCCGCTTTGGAGAAAATTGGGCGAAAACCAACAACACACAGTGAACACCCTGGCCAGCCTGGCTACCCACACGGAGCACACACGCCATCGAGAAGAAAAGCCATCGATGAGGATGTCATCGAGCGTCATCGTCGTCACTCCTCCACGAGCCAACGATTCCGACTTCACCTTAGACGACCGCCACCGAGACCCTCGCCACGAACGACACTGGAGCCAATGTGAGCCTATGCCAAACAGTCGACCCCCAAGCACGTCGAGGAGGAGGCAACTCCGACTTCAACCGTGACCTTCATAGGAGAAAGTTGCACTCCTTGCATCGACACAAGCACCAATCAAGTGGCATCGTTGCCACAAGTTGCCTCGCAGCTCCGACTTCAGCATCACGGCAGGGGTGACGAAGGACATGCCGCAACTCCGATCCGCTCACCATTGTCATCGTTGCCACACAGCCCACGACGCCAACACCAACCATCTTCCACGGGTCCCTCCGACCAAAGCAGCTCCAAATCGATGCCCTCAAGAGGGGAGACGACACAAGAGCGCCGCCATCGACCGATCACGACGGATCTAGGGATTACCCCGGAGCTTTTCCAGACAGGATGACAAAACATCACCTCGGCGATACCTTCAAGAAGGAAGCGACGCCCGAAGCCGTCGCCATTGCCGGCCTCGACCAGCTGCGGCCGGCCAGCCACCGAGGACAAGGCATTAGCCCGGAGCTTATCACGCCATCCTGCTTCATGCTTACGGCTAGACCACCTCCCCGAAGGAGATATGCCCTAGAGGCAATAATAAAGTGGTTATTATTTATATCTTTATGTTTATGATAAATGTTTATATATCATGCTAGAATTGTATTAACCGAAACATTAGTACATGTGTGATATGTAGACAAACAAGAAGTCCCTAGTATGCCTCTTAAACTAGCTTGTTGATTAATGGATGATTAGTTTCATAATCATGAACATTGGATGTTATTAATAACAAGGTTATGTCATTGTGTGAATGATATAATGGACACACCCAATTAAGCGTAGCATAAGATCTCGTCATTAAGTTATTTGCTATAAGCTTTCGATACATAGTTACCTAGTCCTTATGACCATGAGATCATGTAAATCACTTATACCGGAAAGGTACTTTGATTACACCAAACACCACTGCGTAAATGGGTGGCTATAAAGGTGGGATTAAGTATCCGGAAAGTATGAGTTGAGGCAGAGGGATGAACGGTGGGATTGTTCCATCCCGATGGCGGAGAGTTTGACGCTGGGCCCTCGCGGTGGAATGTCGTCTAATGTCTTGCAAGCATATGAATGAGTTCATAAGAGACCACATACCACGGTACGAGTAAAGAGTACTTGTCAGGAGACGAGGTTGAACAAGGTATAGAGTGATACCGAAGATCAAACCTCGGACAAGTAAAATATCGCGAGACAAAGGGAATTGGTAATATATGTGTATGGTTCATTCGATCACTAAAGTCATCGTTGAATATGTGGGAGCCATTATGGATCTCCAGATCCCGCTATTGGTTATTGGTCGGAGTGAGTACTCAACCATGTCCGCATAGTTCTCGAACCGTAGGGTGACACACTTAAAGTTGGATGTTGAAATGGTAGCACTTGAATTATGGAATGGAGTTCGAATATTTGTTCGGAGTCCCGGATGAGATCCCGGACATCACGAGGAGTTCCGGAATGGTCCGGAGAATAAGATTCATATATAGGATGTCATTTTATGTGAAATAAAATGTCGCGGAAGGTTCTATGGAAGGTTCTAGAAGGTTCTAGAAAAGTCCGGAAGAAACCACCAAGGAAGGTGGAGTCCACAAGGGACTCCACCTCCATGGCCGGCCAGCCCTAGATGGGGTGGAGTCCCAAGTGGACTCCACCATAGGGGGCCGGCCACCCCCACATGGGAGGTGGGAATCCCACCTTTGGGTGGGAGTCCTAGTTGGGCTAGGTTTCCCCTCCTATGGAAGGTTTTGGTTTCGGGTCTTATTCGAAGACTTGGACACCAACACTTGGGATCCACCTATATAATGAGGGGCCAAGGGAGGGGCCGGCCACCCCAAGACCATAAGCTGGCCGCCCCCATAGAGTGGCCGGCCACCCTCCCAAACCCTAGCCAAGCTCCTCCACTCCATATTGCCCGCATTGCTTAGCGAAGCTCCGCCGGACTTCTACACCGCCACCGACACCACGCCGTCGTGCTGTCGGATTCAAGAGGAGCTACTACTTCCGCTGCCCGCCGGAACGGGGAGGTGGACGTCGTCTTCATCAACAACCGAACGTGTGACCGAGCACGGAGGTGCTGCCCGTTCGTGGCGCCGGAACCGATCGTGATCAAGATCTTCTACGCGCTTTTGCAAGCGGCAAGTGATCGTCTACCGCAGCAACAAGAGCCTCATCTTGTAGGCTTTGGAATCTCTTCAAGGGTGAGACTCGATACCCCCTCGTTGCTACCGTCTTCTAGATTGCATCTTGGCTTGGATTGCGTGTTCGCCGTAGGAAAATTTTTGTTTTCTATGCAACGTTATCCTACAGTGGTATCGAGCCGTGTCTATGCATAGATGGTTGCACGAGTAGAACACAATGGTTTGTGGGCGTTGATGCTCTTGTTATCTTTAGTTTGAGTACTTTGCATCTTTATGGCATAGTGGGATGAAGCGGCTCGGACTAACTTTACATGACCGCGTTCATGAGACTTGTTCCTCGTTCGACATGCAACTTGTATTGCATAAGAGGCTTTGCGGGTGTCTGTCTCTCCTACTATAGTAAAGATTCAATTTACTCTTCTATTGAAAACATTAGTATCAACGTTGTGGTTCATGTTCGTAGGTAGATTAGATCTCTCTCGAAAACCCTAAACCACGTAAAATATGCAAACCAAATTAGAGACGTCTAACTTGTTTTTGCAGGGTTTGGTGATGTGATATGGCCATAATGTGATGATGAATATGTATGAGATGATCATTATTGTATTGTGGCAACCGGCAGGAGCCTTATGGTTGTCTTTAAATTTCATGTTGAGTAGTATTTCAAAGTAGTTGTAATAGTTGCTACATGGAGGACAATCATGAAGACGGCGCCATTGACCTTGACGCTACGCCGACGATGATGGAGATCATGCCCGAAGATGATGGAGATCATATCCGTGCTTTGGAGATGAAGATCAAAGGCGCAAGAACAAAAGGGCCATATCATATCACATATGAACCGCATGTGATGTTAATCCTTTTTATGCATCTTATTTTGCTTAGATCGCGACGGTAGCATTATAAGATGATCCCTCACTAAAATCTCAAGATAATAAAGTGTTCATCCTTAGTAGCACCGTTGCCAAGTCTTGTCGTTTCGAAGCACCTCGTGATGATCGGGTGTGATAGATTCAATAAGTACATATAACGGGTGCAAGACAGTTTTGCACATGCGGATACTAAGGTGGCCTTGACGAGCCTAGCATGTACAGACATGGTCTCGGAACACGTGATACCGAAAGGTAGAGCATGAATCATATGGTTGATATGATGAACACTTTGAGTGTTCGCCATTGAAATCACACCTTTTCTCGTGATGATCGGGTTTAGGTGCGGTGGATTTGGTTCGTGTGATCACTAAGACAATGCGAGGGATATTGTTTTGAGTGGGAGTTCACTTAGGTTTTTAATTATGTTGAATTAAAATTTGAACTCAATTTGTCATAAACTTAGTCTAAACTATTGCAAATATATGTTGTAGAGATGGCGTCCCCAATCAATTTTAATCAGTTCCTAGAGAAAGAGAAACTTAAGAGCAACGGTAGCAACTTCACCGATCGGTTCCGTCATGTGAGGATCTTCCTCTCTGGCGGAAATCTGCAATTTGTGCTTGATGCACCGCTAGGAGCCCCTCCAGCAGAAGATGAATCCGAGGAAGTACAAGCAGTTTACGCAACTCGGAAAACTCGGTACTCTCAAGTTCAGTGTGCCAACCTGTGCAGTCTGGAATCCGATCTTCAACAACGTTTTGAGCACCATGATCCTCATGAGTTGATGAATGAGCTGAAAGCTATATTCGAGACTCATGCGGCGATGGAATGCTATGAAGCATCGAAACATTTCTTCACTGTATGATGGAAGAAGGCAGCTCCGTTAGTGAGCACATGCTCGCCATGACCGGGCATGCGAAGAAACTTCGATGACTTGGGAATAGTGATTCCTAACAGATCGGGGATTAATCGTGTCCTTCAATCACTGTCACCAAGTTACAAGAACTTTGTGATGAACTACAATATGCAGAACATGAACAAGGAGTTACCCGAACTTTTTGGCATGCTAAAAGCTGCTGAGATTGAGATCAAGAAAGAGCACCAAGTGTTGATGGTCAACAAGACCACCAGTTTCAAGAAACAGGCAAGTCTAAGGGAAAATTCAAGAAGGGTGGCAAGAAAGCTGCCACGCCTCCTATGAAACCTAAGAACGGCCCTAAGCCTCGATGCTGAGTGCTATTACCGCAAGGAGAAGGGACACCGGAAGCGTAATTGCTCCAAGTATCTGGCTGATCCGAAGAGCGGCCTTGTCAAGAAGAAGAAAGAAGGTATATTTGATATACATGTTATAGATGTTCATTTCACCGGTTCTCGTTCTAGTACACTGGGTATTTGATATCGGTTCGGTTGCTCATATTTGTAACTCGAAACAGGAACTAAAGAATAAACGACAACCGCTGAAAGATGAAGTGACGATGCGCGTTGGAAACGGATCCAAGGTCAATGTGATCGCAGTCGGCACACTTCCTCTACATCTACCTTCGGGATTAGTTTTAAGCCTAAATAATTACTATTATGTACTGCGTTGAGCATGAACATTATATCTGGATCTTGTTTAATGCAAGACGGTTATTCATTCAAGTCTGAGAATAATGGTTGTTCTATTTTTATGAATAATATCTTTTATGGTCGAGCACCACAAAAGAATGGCTTATTTCTATTAGATCTCGATAGTAGTGATACGCATATACATAACATTGATGCTAAGCGAATTAAACTTAATGATAATTCTACTTATATGTGGCACTGCTGCCTTGGTCATATTGGAGTGAAACGCATGAAGAAACTCCATACCGATGGATTACTTGAATCACTTGACTTTGAGTCACTTGATAGATGCGAAGCATGTCTAATGGGTAAAATGACAAAGACTCCATTTTCTCGGTATGATGGAGCGAGCCATCGACTTATTGGAAATCATACATACAGATGTATGTGGACCAATGAGCGTAGCATCGCTGCGGTGGTTATCGTTATGTTCTAACCTTCACAGATGATCTGAGTAGATATGGGTATATCTATTTCATGAAACATAAATCCGAAACTTTCGAGAAGTTTAAGGAATTTCAAAGTGAAGTAGAAAATCAACGTAACAAGAAGATCAAATTTCTACGATCTGATCGTGGAGGTGAATATCTGAGTTATGAGTTTGGCATGCATTTAAAGAAATGCGGAATACTTTCACAATTGACACCGCCGGGAACACCTCAACGAAACGGTATGTCCGAACGTCGTAATCGAACTCTCTTAGATATGGTTCGTAGTATGATGTCTCTTACTGATTTGCCGTTATCATTTTGGAGTTATGCATTAGAGACAGCCGCATTCACTTTAAATAGAGCACCATCAAAATCCGTAGAAACGACACCGTATGAATTATGGTTTAATAAGAAACCTAAGTCATCGTTCCTGAAAGTTTGGGGTTGCGAAGCCTATGTAAAGAAGTTACAACCGGACAAGCTAGAACCCAAAGCGGAGAAATGCGTCTTCATAGGATACCCTAAGGAAACTATAGGGTACACTTTCTATCACAAATCCGAAGGCAAAATCTTTGTTGCTAAGAACGGAACCTTTCTTGAGAAAGAATTTCTCACTAAAGAAGTGACTTGGAAGAAAAGTAGAACTCGATGAGATTAATGAATCTATACTCGTTGATCGCAGTAGCGCAAAGATCGAAATTGTACACTGCACCGCCTACACCGGCAACAAGAGGAAGCTAATGATAATGATCATGAAACTTCGAACGAGGAAACTACTGAACCTCGCAGATCGACAAGGAACGTGCCACTCCTGATTGGTATGATCCTTGTCTAAATGTCATGATTGTAGATAACAATGATGAGGACCCTGCGACGTATGAAGAAGCGATGATGAGCCCGTATTCCAACAAATGGCAAGAAGCCATGAAATCCGAAATGGGATCCATGTATGATAACAAAGTATGGACTTTGGTAGACTTACCGATAGCCGAAAGGCTGTCGAGAATAAATGGATCTTCAAGAGAAAAACAGATGCCGATGGTAATATTACTGTCTATAAAGCTCGACTTGTCGCAAAGGGTTTCCGACAAATTCAAGGAGTTGACTACGATGAGACTTTCTCACCTGTAGCGAAGCTAAAATCTGTGAGGATTTTGTTAGCAATAGCTGCATTTTTCGATTATGAGATTTGGCAGATGGATGTCAAAACGGCGTTCCTTAATGGAGATATTGAGGAAGAGTTGTATATGGTACAACCCAAAGGTTTTGTCGATCCTAAAAATGCCGACAAAGTATGCAAACTTCAGCGTTCAATCTATGGACCGAAGCAAGCATCAAGAAGTTGGAACCGACGCTTTGATAAGGTGATCAAAGACTTCGGGTTTATACAAAGGTCATGGAGAGGCCTGTATTTACAAGAAAGTGAGTGGGAGCTTCGTAGCATTCCCGATATTATATGTAGATGACATATTATTGATCGGGAATGATATAGAACTATTAAGCAGTGTTAAGGGTTATTTGAATAATAGTTTTTCAATGAAAGACCTTGGTGAAGCATCGTATATATTAGGCATCAAGATTTATAGAGATAGATCAAGACGCCTAATAGGGCTATCACAGAGTACATATCCGGACAAGATTCTAAAGAAGTTTAGAATGGACGAAAGTAAGAAAGGGTTCTTACCTATGTTACTGTGCAAGGTATTGAGTAAAACTCAAGGACCGGCTACGGCAGAAGAAAGAGAAAGGATGTGTAACATCCCTATGCCTCGGCAAAGAGGATCTATCATGTATGCCATGCTATGTACTAGACCGGATATAGCACATGCCGTTAGTTTGACTAGCAGATATCAAAGTGATCCAGGAATGGAACATCCGGACAGCGGTCAAGAATATCCCGAAGTACTTGAAAAGAACTAAGGATATGTTTCTTTGTTATGGAGGTGACCAAGAGCTCGTTGTAAACGGTTACACCGATGCAAGTTGGAACACTGATCCTGATGACTCTAAGTCACAATCTGGGTACGTGTTTATATTGAATGGTGCTGCAGTAAGCTGGGCAAGCTCGAAGCAGTGCACGGTGGCGAAGTCTTCAACAGAATCAGAGTACATAGCGGCTTCAGAGGCTTCATCAGAAGCGGTATGGATGAAGAGGTTCATTGTAGAGCTCGGTGTGGTTCCTAGTGCATTGGACCCATTAATCATTTATCGTGATAACATGGGTGCCATCGCCAATGCACAAGAGCCAAGGTCACACAAGAGGCTGAAGCATATCAAGCTGCGTTACCACTCGATTCGCGAGTACATCGAAGATGGAGAAGTAAAGATTTGCAAAGTACACACTGATCTGAATGTAGCAGATCCGTTGACTAAAGCTCTCCCTAGGGCAAAGCATGACCAACACCAGAATGCCATGGGTGTTAGGTATATTACAATGTAATCTAGATTATTGACTCTAGTGCAAGTGGGAGACTGAAGGAGATATGCCCTAGAGGCAATAATAAAGTGGTTATTATTTATATCTTTATGTTTGTGATAAATGTTTATATATCATGCTAGAATTGTATTAACCGAAACATTAGTACATGTGTGATATGTAGACAAACAAGAAGTCCCTAGTATGCCTCTTAAACTAGCTTGTTGATTAATGGATGATTAGTTTCATAATCATGAACATTGGATGTTATTAATAACAAGGTTATGTCATTGTGTGAATGATATAATGGACACACCCAATTAAGCGTAGCATAAGATCTCGTCATTAAGTTATTTGCTATAAGCTTTCGATACATAGTTACCTAGTCCTTATGACCATGAGATCATGTAAATCACTTATACCGGAAAGGTACTTTGATTACACCAAACACCACTGCGTAAATGGGTGGCTATAAAGGTGGGATTAAGTATCCGGAAAGTATGAGTTGAGGCATATGGATCAACAGTGGGATTTGTCCATCCCGATGACGGATAGATATACTCTGGGCCCTCTCGGTGGAATGTCGTCTAATGTCTTGCAAGCATATGAATGAGTTCATAAGAGACCACATACCACGGTACGAGTAAAGAGTACTTGTCAGGAGACGAGGTTGAACAAGGTATAGAGTGATACCGAAGATCAAACCTCGGACAAGTAAAATATCGCGAGACAAAGGGAATTGGTAATATATGTGTATGGTTCATTCGATCACTAAAGTCATCGTTGAATATGTGGGAGCCATTATGGATCTCCAGATCCCGCTATTGGTTATTGGTCGGAGTGAGTACTCAACCATGTCCGCATAGTTCTCGAACCGTAGGGTGACACACTTAAAGTTGGATGTTGAAATGGTAGCACTTGAATTATGGAATGGAGTTCGAATATTTGTTCGGAGTCCCGGATGAGATCCCGGACATCACGAGGAGTTCCGGAATGGTCCGGAGAATAAGATTCATATATAGGATGTCATTTTATGTGAAATAAAATGTCGCGGAAGGTTCTATGGAAGGTTCTAGAAGGTTCTAGAAAAGTCCGGAAGAAACCACCAAGGAAGGTGGAGTCCCCAAGGGACTCCACCTCTATGGCCGGCCAGCCCTAGATGGGGTGGAGTCCCAAGTGGACTCTACCATAGGGGGCCGGCCACCCCCCACATGGGAGGTGGGAATCCCACCTTTGGGTGGGAGTCTTAGTTGGGCTAGGTTTCCCCCTCCTATGGAAGGTTTTGGTTTCGGGTCTTATTCGAAGACTTGGACACCAACACTTGGGATCCACCTATATAATGAGGGGCCAAGGGAGGGGGCCGGCCACCCCAAGACCATAAGCTGGCCGCCCCCCATAGAGTGGCCGGCCACCCCCTCCCAAACCCTAGCCAAGCTCCTCCACTCCATATTGCCCGCATTGCTTAGCGAAGCTCCGCCGGACTTCTACACCGCCACCGACACCACGCCGTCGTGCTGTCGGATTCAAGAGGAGCTACTACTTCCGCTGCCCGCTGGAACGGGGAGGTAGACGTCGTCTTCATCAACAACCGAACGTGTGACCGAGTACGGAGGTGCTGCCCGTTCGTGGCGCCGGAACCGATCGTGATCAAGATCTTCTACGCGCTTTTGCAAGCGGCAAGTGATCGTCTACCGCAGCAACAAGAGCCTCATCTTGTAGGCTTTGGAATCTCTTCAAGGGTGAGACTCGATACCCCCTCGTTGCTACCGTCTTCTAGATTGCATCTTGGCTTGGATTGCGTGTTCGCCGTAGGAAATTTTTTGTTTTCTATGCAACGTTATCCTACACTCCCTTCCCTCAACCACCATCACCATCACGGCCGCCACACCCGCCACAGCCCTGGACTGCACCGCCGGCCGACCTCCGGGCGCCGGCAGAAGCACCACCGTGCCCCTCACGGCATGCCACTCTTTTAGGTGGAGAGGGTATCCAAGCTCACGACGCTCTATAGCGGGCCGTTGGACCAACACAACGACCCTAATAGTGTGACGTTGGGATATGGACATCATCCTCGCCCGCTACGGCTACATGTCAGCATGTCCTGCCCAACGATGCACACCGGTTGCTATCCCCATCCCCAGGCCTCCACACTCTGTGTCGAGGTCTTCATCGTCGTGTTCCTCCGCATCGCGCACTTCATCCACCCCAATGCCTAGCACATCTGGTGTCACCTTTCTGAATGCCGCTAGTCGCCCCGAAGTAGGAGAACGTTCCCCTCCTCGTCCCCAAGAAGGAGAAGGAGGCAACTCCTGCCATTGCCGCCAAAGAAGGTGAAGTCGTAGCTGGAGGATAAGTGGCTAAAGGATCTCCGGCTGCAGGCAACACTACACGATCTAGACAATCCGACCAACTAGTCGGTGGTTAAGCATGCTCTTAGTGAATTGGTGGATGTTGTTCTGTTGGCGACTAAAGAGTTCAACAAATGGTGGTTGACGCGCGGTCATCGACCTAGCCGACAACGACGATGGTAGCAGCGAAAATAGTGGCCCGAATAGCCCTAGCAACCTCTCGTCGTCCTTTTGGGATGGCAATGACAACGCATTTACAATGTATGCACAATGCAGACAATAGCGTCCTAGACCGGAGTGTGTCCGCAAGCAGCTCTAGGTTTTAGGCTGTTTCAAATTTTCCGTTCAGATTTTTATAAATTTCTAACTATTTGATTATTTTTTTGTTGGTCTGTTTGAATTTTGCTTTTAACTTTTTTTTTTTGGGTAGACTGTATTGGAGGCGCCGCTTTGGATATATGTCAACAATAGAGTGACATTGTGTTGGTGCCCCCAAAACGGCTTGTCAAATGCTGTTTTGGGCTTCTATTTGGGGTTGTTCGGTGGAGATGATGTAACCTTGCACTTCGTGTTATTGTTGCTTGTAGTTTTGTGATGGGTACTTAGGGCTTCTCTGGTTGAGGGCATGCTTGGTTTGCAGAATTCTACAAACATAATAAATATATAAAACACAAGAATATGATAGAAATGCGCTTCAAAATATAGGATTGACATACACACACGAATTCAAAATATAGCATCCAGGTGTTGCAATTGCATGCATCTCCGTTCCAGCAAATAAAGGTAACATACCATGCATGACCATACTCCCGTCGGTCGGGTATATTAGTATTCCTATAAATTATCAATTTACTTATTACGAAAAGTCTCTTTGCCTTCTGAGCACTAGTGAGCCCGTTGTTATAAAGAGTATAAAAAATATATATTTACAAGTTTTTTTTTTTTTTTTTGAAAAGAAATCCTACCATAGCCAATGAAGTGAACTACAAGTATGCAAAATCGCAACGCGAAATTGTTTGTATTGCGGGCTACACAAAAATGAAAATTTCTGATAAATTTAAATATTTTTAAATATGCATACTCAAATCCACATGTTTGTCATTGTTGTGTAGCTTTGAATACAAAGTATTTAAAATTAATGTTTTGCACGTTTGTGGATACATGATTGGGTACATCCAGATTTTTTCAAATTATTTTGAAATTTGTAAATATGATTTCCGGATTTATTAAAATAATAGGATCTTGGTGCCCTGGAGCCAAAAAAAATTCCACTCATATATATTGCAAAAAAATATATCACTATAAACTTGAGATGTGATTTATATTATATAGGTGAAGTTGATTCTTAGGGATAATGCAAAACTAATAAACCCAACCGAGGGAGTAAGTAATCACCCTTTGTTGTTATACACGCATGTCATGTTTAATTGATTGCATGCGGCTAGTACTTTGCTCGACCTAGAACTAGATAAATTCTATGACATCACTAAGTTTTATGTGCAATTCATGTGCACTGAGAAAAATATGTGTAATTGCACACATATGTGCAATTCTCATGTGCATGAATCACGATACAAATTTAACGGTACTAGAGTCGACTTAGAACTAATTTAATTGTGATCGACTAGAACTAGCAAAAGGGATATGATTAGTCAGAATAGAAGAAAAGTGTCCCAATAAAACATACATCAAATGTGAAAGCCCTAACCTGCAATACTGCAACCTAATCTGAAAGAATGTAACAGTGGGAGTAGGGATATGACACTAGAACTTTATCTTCACACAATCTTGTGAGCCCCAGTGCTCGCTTTGTTCCCCGGCAAACTGGACCTGCTTCTTGCACAGTGTGCAATAGCTGGCTTGGCACGACCAGCAGAAAATATATTTATCATCATCCTGAATGCATATGGCCACTGGTTAGATGCAATAGAGGCAAACTGGTGATCTGTAATGTGGAACAGAATGTTCCAGTCTGAAAAATGATGTGGTTCATTACCTTATAAATTTTTTGACGGCATTTTGGACATTTTATGGTACTGCCTACAGGTTGTTTTTCAGTACGTACGCGATTTCTTGTTTCTAACTGTTCCAGCAGCTTGCCCCAGTCTGTTGTGTCTTTTTCTTTATGATGAAAGAGGTCACATCTCCCGCTGCAGTTTGTTAAAACATGCATGCATAAAGATAAGTAAGCCTAGATTATGAACCTTTGTCTTTATTTATATAAAAGACCCTGCATAGTTCAGACTGCCAACCTGAAATGGGCATAGCCAGCGATGATAGCCTTGCCACAGCGGAAGCAGAATGTCTGACCACAGCTGCTACACACAACTTTGTTGCATCCGTCAGTTTTGCTGATGGTCATTTGACATTTTGGACATGATCTAGCATTGCTGTAAAGCAGTTTTACACTAATCATGTCCTCCACCATCCCCCGTGTGGCCATCTTGCCTGATGCCTGCAAAGATAAAATTGAAGACGGCAGATGTTCAGTAACCTGAAGTTATATTTCAGCAGTCAATATGACATGTAATGCCCCCAAGGAGGTGCCAAAAGCGTATGACACTCTACGAAGATCTATGAGAGATTTGCAGATCAAATGCATATTGGATATTTGAAAGATTTGGAAAGAAAACAACAGATATTTTATGAAGGTACACCGACCCCGACTACGAAAGTGAGGACCAATTGCGCGGTATAACAACAGATGCAAGTTTCAAACATACAACATTAAAGATTTTAGATGTATTTCTACCTGCTGCCGCTGGAGCTTTTCTTCCAGAGTTAGACACAACTTTCCTGGATGGCGTGGGTCCTTGCACACCGAACAGAAAACAAAACAACATTTTGGGCATTGCGCATTGCTATCCTCGTCCTCCAAGCAACTGATTGCACACCTTGGACACTGGACCACGTCTGACATTGAGTCCAATGCCTTCTCAAGAGTAAGCTTATCCCAACGCTCAAATTCTTCCTTGCCCAGAAGCCTCTTTAGCAAATACGGCGGAATAGAAACATTGCACTTAGTATCAGGGCATACCAACTGAAAGAAAGTACCATCCTTCACATGCATCCTGCATAAGGTCTCCATGCACTTGACACAGAACAAGTGCTCGCACGGAAGCTTGATGAAGTTTGAACCTGATTTTTCCAAATGAAAGTTAGTCTACAAGGAGGATAAAATTCCATGGGCCCAATTGAATTTCCTAATATGCTTAATTAGAAGCCAGACGGTTCTTATACTATCTACTGTGAGCTATGAAAATTTTAACCGCAGATTGGTACCACCGTGGGACAGTTCAAGAAGAGCTAGCACAGCGTGGAATAGATGCCATAGAACAAGTGGTATTCTTCCAAGGAAGACCCAATAAAAGAAAATAATAACTTTTTTAAACATTAGGCATTACGCCCAGCTTTAAATTAATAAAGCCACCAACGGCCAGAAAATAATAACTAGGCATGCTCATTATTTGGCACTACTGCAGAACAGAAAAGAAGTCAAAAAAGAAAAAAAAAACTTACCTTTGCTCTGGTTAAGGCAAATCATGCACATGTGGAGATCCTCAAGAAAAACTTGATGACACTTCCTACTATTGTAACTGAGCATCAAAGGGATCACAGACTCCAATGAGAGACTTCTAGAGATTGCACGGCTATCTCCTTTGTGCTTAGGAATATCTGGACCTAATGTTATTTTGTTGTCGAACCCGAGGTGTGGCAAAGAAGAAGTGTGTATCCACTCAACCCATCGGTACACAACTTCTTCCCCCGGCAGCTCTGCCCAAATGGTGTCAAGCATCTCACAGATCTGAGAAACATTAGGCCCGTCCATCCATTTAGCGGTGACTGTAAAATATGGGGGCTCTTTGCTTGGATAGGACTGCGGGAGCAAGCATGTCAATATTAGAGGGGGTAGGTGCTCAAAGCTGCAAGAATAGGAGAAGTCATCCCCTTTATCCTCCTCGTGTTGTTCTATACAATCATCAGGAAATCCTCTGTCTTCTCCAACTCTATTGACTGGAGAAAACCTAGCGCACACTTCAGCGGCATTTTGCAATTCGTACCGTATGTAAATCTGGAATTAAAGAAATTTAAAAAAAAATCATCAAAACAAAGTTTTTATCACCCAAACAAAACACTGATGGACAGTATAAGTAACCTGAAAATGGCGGAGCGCTCCTTTGTTTTCTAGTACAGCGAGATCGTCCCCGTATATTGCCTCCAGTGCCATCATCTGTAGTGAAGATCAAATGAGGAAGCAAAAATTAGCCATGCTAGTATCGTGAAGTATCAAATTGTACAATGAAGCAACGCTGTTGGCAAACCCTGAAGCGACGCAGTTCGTAATTCCAAAAGCAACGCCATCACAACCTCAAAAAGTCATTTTTTTTCCTTTTTTTTACAGTATATGCGCAACTTATAAGGAAAATTAGCTAAACTTCGTTTCTTAGAAATTGAAATACGAGAATATCCCAGTTTTACAGTAAGTAATCTAATATCCACTCTATGCAGTTTTCAGCAGAACCTTCCAAAATAACAAATCAGACGCAGCGTCACGACTGCATTTAATTGAGAAAATGCATTGCAACTTTTCGCTATAGCTCAGATCAAGATCATAGGTAAGATTAGTGATGAAAAATTCCAATTTTGATTTTGGTAGACCGACCTCGTCGTCCTGTCGCAGCAGGTTGTCCCGTATCTCATCTGCTTCTGCCTCGTTCTCGGCGCAAAGACGGAGTCCCGCGGCAGCCGCGGCCTCCTCCAGCCTCGAGTCCGCCTCAGCCGGCGCGACCCACGGGGAGTCGAGGTGGAGCTCGCCCTCCTCGGCGCCGCCATCAAAGGACACCGGTCCCGCCTCTGCCTCTGCGGCGCGCGATGAGGACGAGGAGGGCGCCTGGGATGACGGTTCCGGGGAGGCGTTGCGGTGGGGTTCGACCGCTCGCGAGGTCGCGGCGGCGACGGAAGCTGCTGCCATGGCGGGAGCTCGGAGTTGCCGTTGAGTCGGGGTCAGTCCCTGATTCGGGGGAGCGGTGTCGATGCTGTTTCGGTTTTTTCGGCCGATCGTCCCCCGTTGCGTTTGTGTAGGTTTCCTGGGCCCTGTTTGGATGTATACGCAATTATACTTTTAGGTTTGTACCGAGTTGAAAACAAATTCAGTTTGAAAAACTTTATAAAAAAACTCGTGGTACGAGTTTCAACGGCAAGCTATGTACACGGGCGCCAAGGAGTTGGGTGAGCTGGCCCCCAAATCTTACCCGCTACGCTACAGCTGTCACGTCCGCGATTGACTTGGTAATAATTGCGCGCGGGTTTCTTGACTTTCTTCCCACGTTTGTTCCGTTTCGGTGCAATCAAAAGAAAAGAAAAAGAGACTGCGTTACGAAAAAATAGAGAAAGATGGTTGGGTTCAGCCGGCTGGTTCCGCGCACGGCCGATCGATGCATGGAAGGCACTATTTGGATGCCGGCCTCCTTTTTCTTTTTCTTTGTTGAAGCGATACATTTTCGCGGAGTCCTACCACCCTCTCCTTTTTTTTTTCTTCTTCGCCCAAACAAATAAATAGCGCGTGCACTCAGAATCGGCAAACAGCGTGCGCGCTATTTAGCATCGCCCTGGTTCGGTCACTGTTTGCTATACTTCTTTTCTTTTCTTTTCTCCCGCAAATAATATCAAAGGAAAAAAAATAATAAGACGCGCTCTTTTGTTTCTTCGCTCGCTCCCTGCACGCTAAACCACAAAATCAAAGGAAAAAAATAACTACTTACTGTAAACACGGGCACGACGATACAGCGCACAGGTTCCCGTTTCCTTCCTTTTCATCCGTTTGCTTAATCCAATCAATTCATTATTATTATTATTCAATCAAGCTTGACGCTTTTCCCCGCGGGTTTGGTTTTTTACTCTGCGCCACCCAAACTTGCCTCTTTAACTGCGTCGATTGATTTTCAAACTCGCCCAAGTACGTGCACCCCAGCGGCAGCTACTACTCGACTCCATTTATGATGTTTCAATCATTTTCTTTCTTGATCCATCCATCGATTCCACCATCTGTACGCAACGAATTCCTGATTGAACCAAACCTATTTTTTCTCTTCCTCCATCCATTTGCAAACTTGCTTTGCTTCTTTCAATCGCACCACCCACTAGCCAAACTTGCTACAAAAACAAATCGTCCAAACATATACGTACTACTAAATAAGTGTTAATAAGAAACGCCCAGGAAATGGAGGATTTATTTTTTCAACCGAGTACTAATAAGGTTGCAAACCGAGTACATACTATCAATTACAATCTCTGAAATAAGACTCTACAGTACAAGACTTGAAGCACTAATCTTTCTACATAAACACGGCACCAACAGCATCATCTCCAAGAAGCAGCAGAGCCTCACTCTCACCCACGCCGTCTTGTACTTGAACACCATTAAACTTTCGCAAATCTGTACAGCTCTTCAAAACTACACTCTTCCGACAGATGGATACCAAATGGTAATTTTCTTCGTGCATTGATCAATCTTAGGCTTTAACTACTTGCTACAACCCACCTCCCTTGACCGGGCCGACCCGGAGCCACTCCGCCGGAATAGCCGGCCGGAGGCGGTGAAGGTGACGCGCCGGAGTAGTCTAGGTGTAGATCTTAGGTTTGCTTTGTAGTTTGGGCGCATGCCCCTTAGTGGAGGCGTCGGCCGGGATCTCCGCCGCCAGATCCAGGCCATCTTAGGGCTGCTGCTGCTTCTTCCTCTACTCCGATGGCTGGAGGGAGGAGACGCATCGAGCAGCATCGCCTTCCCCAATAAGCTGGTGGCTGCAGGTTCCTCTTCTTCCCTGGATCTCAGCACAAGTGTTGCACTCCTGGCCGGCCGTGGTGGCGTGGGGGGGAGTGGTCCTGGTGCTGTGAGGTGTGTCTCTTCTTCTCTCCTGGCCGGCCATGGTGGCGAGGAGGAGCAGAGGAAGGGCTTGCCGATTTTGGCCTGTGGGGAAGGATCCTGCCTTCTCTGCTGGTGTGGAGGCTGTCCGAGTTCGTCGTTCCCTCTTCTTGCTCTGGTTTGCCGCGGTGGTAAGCTGAGAAGTGACGGGCACACGGATTGGATGCTTCCTCTTCGGAGCATGCCTGCTGGGTGCTACGGAGCTTCATCGTCGGAGCTCCTTCGTGCGGAACACGCGTCGCTCCTCGTCGACGGCGCGATCCTTGGCCGAAAAGGCGGCCCAACTACAACCTCCATGACGGAGGCCTTCTCTGCTTCATTCGCCGGAGCTCAACGCCTCTCCACCGACAAGTGGTTCCGTCCCCGGAGGAGGAGAGATGGCTGGCGGATGCTAAGCAACGCCGGAAGCGTGCTGCTGGGCATATCGGTGCCGTATCTCGACGGAGACGTCTGGAGATCACCGGCGTCTGGTGGTGGAGACATCCTTGGATCTGATTGCTTTTCCTATTCTAGTTCCAGGGTGTTTTTTGTAACTTTCGAGGTCCTTTCTTCAAATCCTAGGTTTCTCAGTGCGAGTGATGTAAAAGGGCCTAGATGTAATTTGTACCCGCCACGTATGCAATGAATTCTCTCTGGGGTCTTCCGGACCCCTCTCTTGTTCAAAAAAAAAAAAAAAAAGACAGATGGATACCATTAAAACAACAAAGGGCATGTTTCAACAAGCAAAGCTTCAGCAAAACATTATGCCAGCAACACTAAACATTTTGTATACATGCTGCTCACATGGTACGTGTATATGCATTCATTTTGCATTTAAAAAGCCGAAACACAACAGGAACAGATTTGCTACATAGTTGCATGATCACTACGACCAAATTCAACCAGATTCAGCCAAGGCGGGCATCCTAACATGACAGGCAAGGACAAACTGCCAACACATACAAGCTCTTCTTCACACGGACGGTCCATAAAAACACCAAAGGCCCATGTTGCAACTCCCAGCCAAATTGTGTACATTTCGATACGTGGTCAGATCAAAATCTTTCCATGCCATTAAATGGTTATACATCACTCTGATACAACAGCCTGACCTGATGCATGGCATGCCAATAAACACTTCAAATAATCATGTTCATGACATAGGCTCAATGGTAGGAACCAGTAACTTACCTAAACCCATGGGCATCGAAGAAGAACGCCTACGATGCCAGCGCAAGCCAGCAAGGGCGGAGGTGGACGTCGCTGATGACATTGAGCTTACCTCCCTTCTGCTCCCCTCCCCCTCCGATATGCTATGAACCTGAAAAATATGTAACCCATACATGCAGGCTTCCTCTGCTGCCTACAAATTCAGTTTATTCAACAGGAGAAAAGAAACAATTTTTTGGAAGCTAGAGATGTACATGAGACTCTAATCCAAGATGTCCACACAAGATTTGTCCAATCCACCTACTGCTCGAGCTGCTCAATAGCCGATTAGCATAAGTGAACTTCCTAACATAATAAAATTAACAAGCTACTAAATCGACCTCCTGGCACGCCAAAGCAATAACATAAACAGCTGATTGCACTACACTGTCCACTTCAATAAGAAACAAACTTTGATCTTTTTTTCACCAACCTAAAGTTTCAGCTAACTAATTAGAGCAATTGGTGAGGAAACTAGTATTAAACAATTGAAATTAGCTAACTAAATAGCTGCAGATAAGGACAGTTTGCTAACACACAAAAAATCCATGCTTAATTTACTAAACTGAAACAACTCAAATCTCCTTATAAATTGTTCAAAATGCATATTTCCCAAATGTTCACATAGACCTGGTTTGCATCTATCTGCAACCCAAAACGTGGAAAGGAGCTCTATTTCTGCTCCAACAAAAATCAAGATCTTGGGTGTACAGCTAGATTGGTCTCAGTAGTAGGCAAAAAAAAATCAACCTTGGTGGCCGTGCTGGTCGTCGGGGATGAGCGCGGACGCGTCCACCTGCCGCACGGCCATGGCCTAATTGCCGTCGGCGTCCCTTCCAGACGCCGGCGAACTGGCGCACGGGAAGGAGTCGGGCTCCAACGGCCATGCGCGCGACGCTGTCCGGCGAACTCGACGGTGCCGCGCGCAACGACGCGCGCGCGCGCCGGCGAGCAAGCCAACAGCGCCGACATGGTTCCGGCCGACGAGTTGGAGCGCCGCCGCCTCTCTCGTCGCTGGAGGGGACAGAGCGGGAAGGGGAGCGGAGAGGAAAATGGTGGGTTGGCCGAATAAATCAACTCCAGCCGATGATCTTCCAATTCTCCATCGAACGGTGCCGAGCGCGAAGGAAGCAGAACGGGCCTCCTTGCTCCAGGTTGGCCGAATATGGCTATGTAACCCGGCCCACATTTTCTCTATTTTCCATCTCCATCTCCACTACACTATCTTTTTTTTTTTTTTTTTTTGAAACTCTACACTATCTATTAGTATTGCGTTCGAGGTCGCCATTAGCTAGCTGATGCCATAACAGCTTACATGCATGCATGTCAGCCGGTTTGATTAGTATGTAACTGGTTCTGATTATCTTTTTTTTTTTGAGAAATTCTAATTTTCTTTCTTTCTCTAGCTAGCAAGGCCACTCATGGATACTCACTCTTTGTTCATGGCTAATCCTTGTGATCAAATGTAACAACGGGTACATATGCTCTAGCTTCTACTTTTTTTTCCTTTAGCAAATGCAATAACATCCACTAATAATATTTATGTTATACGCATGTCCAGACCAGTCACGTGCATGTTCGGTGGCGTGTACATGATGCACACAAACAGTGGACACCTAAGTATATACACATGGCGAAATCTCCTGGTAGACCCCGCCGTTGAATCCACATTGTGATCATTTTAGTTTTGTTAATCTTGATCATCTAAATTTGATGATTGTCATGACCAGCAATGGAAAGTACTACTATATATTTCATGGATCAGTACTTGCAAGTAGCAAGTGTCGTGCATGTATGTGATTGATTCATTGGTTCTAGTACACTAGCTATCTTTTGGTGGCGGCGCGACGGACGGGGCGGGGTTGGGAGTGGGAGGGAGCCAGTCATGTGGGATTAAGTAGTGTGGGGAGCCGGGGAGGTGAGGAAGAGGATGTGGTGGTTTTTGTTGGTAGGTCATGTGAAAAAGTCGGCGGCCTGACCCAATGGGCTATGTCGCTGGTATGCGTCAGCGGCGTCGCCTAGTGGGCCACACCGCCCTTTTCTGTTCGGGCCAGGTTGTCGGGCCCCACAAAAGTGACAGTGTGCCATGCCCTGGCGCTACACCGTTGATATGCCACTACTAGCGGTGTTCGAACATTGTGCACGTCAATGGTATTTTGTCCAAATACCGACATCATGGAACTTTTATAGCGCGCCACTATTATTTTTACGCCTATAAGCTAATTCCTACTAGTGACACAACTACGAACTGACAACTTATTATCTGCAAGAAAAACTACCCGCTAGGAAGATTGTGAACTTATAGTGCAAACTCCCGCTCTGAAGCCATCGGCTCCACTCTTGTTTGAACGTGGCCTCTTTTTGGGATGATTGCGTTGCAACGACATATTCTAGAAGAAAGGAGGTTATGTCACATGAAATAACCACTTTCGATGAAAACCTGGGGGGGTGATATTGCTCACGTGTCAGGGCTTCTCATGAATATGTGTGAAAAAGGATCGAAAACTTTCCTACTCTTGCATGAGGTCCTTATATGGGTATATAGGGTCCTATATAGAGAAAAATCTAGCGCTCAACTCTGAATTGACACTTTCTTCACGGACAAAATTATCATTTAAGAAGGTTTGACACTTATAATGCAAATTTTGAGGCCATCAACCTAACTCTTGTTTGGACGCGGCGTAACTTTTTTTTTGTGTTGGTCGTGCCCTTATGACATAGTCTAACATAAATAAGGAGTAATCAAGTCACATGAAATATGCATTTTAGATGAAAAGCTATGGGTAGACCTCAGAGAACCCACTAATTAGGATTTCGCATGAAATATATGCGAGGAAAGGTCGGGAACTCTCCTCCGCTTGCATGGACTATTTTTGAGTTGGTGTTGCTCCTACGTCATATGATATTATTACTATCAAAGAGAAAAGTCACACAAAGTCACCGCTTTGGACGAAAACTTAGCATATTTATGAGTCGTATATTAGGGGGACACATGACATCACACAAAAAAAAAACCGTTAGAAACCCAAAATAGCCACTAGGTTGTGTTTATGGTGTCCCATGCAAAATTGCTTGGGCGTCTTGGGGTGGCGCCGACTTTTGACCATGGTGACAACATTTTGATGCCGCATGTTTGTGGTCGGGGGAATATGCATACACCGATTACCGCCACATACTCTTATATATTGAATGCCTTTCAATGGCGCCATAGACACTCCAATGTGTTCTTGTACTTGGTGTATGCATATCCCCCTTTGGTTCTTCATGTGGGATTAATTCTTGGCACCTTGGGTGTTGTCAGGTTCTCGACGAACCATGTAGAGTCTAGCGCTTCAGCTCAAGGTTTTCCAACGCATCGTCTTGGTTTGTGTCCGATTTCGAATCGCCTTTCGGCGGGCAAAATGCTCATGCACGTGGCTCGGTCTGGGCTCAATGGGTCATCCACCATCATCAGGTCACAAACCGATTTTTCGAGATAAAACTTTTTACCCTCATTGCCACAATGCAGTGTGTATAACATATTTCAAAAGTCAAAAGATGTAATGTTTGAATAAATTTATAGATAAAATTATTTTTATCTACAAGACTTAATGTATATATATTGTATGAAAATATAAATGATGATGAATCTAATGGTATTTCATTTGGTATTCCAAATGTTGATGTTTTATTCTATACATACTTGGTCAAACTTTACATTGATTTGTCTAAAAATTCATATGCACTACATCTATAATATCTAAATAGGAGCAACCCACTAAGTTGATTTCTCTCAACATGCAAGCATGCCACATCAGCAAGCTTCTAATTGGTTCATGTTATTTATTCATCTACATTAGCAAACCTCTAATTGGTCCATGTAATTTATTCATACATGCATACTTTTCCACCGAGTGGCTTATCAGTTAATTCTTCTTTTCATAGAGAGCTCATCTTCTGGGAATCTCTTCACGTTCCATCTTCTCCTGACGCTATGCATTGATGCCTTCTAATCTTTTTGAATTCTTCTACCCCTCAATCTCATATGTATATATGAATCTACTGGTCAGTGTCTCTTTGCCCATACTTCCTCTTAGTATCCTTTCTTACTCTTCTAGACCGATTCCCATTCCCCTCCTCATGAGGTGACTGCCTTCTCCACCTGGTTGTGGTCTACACATCACCGCCAAGACTCTCCTGCCATGCTGCTGCTAATGTCCTCTCCTACCAGTTTCCATTCTCCCTCTACGAGGACCACAAAGTTTCTGCTTTGCAGCCTCCATCACGTACAGTAAGATGATGGGGATCCACTGAACTCTTAGTGATCGATAGGAGAAGAAGCCTACAAGATGATATCTTAAGACCAATTATTCCCTACCAATATCTGATGTTCGTTGCTCGGTCCATGGATTTTAAGTGCCGCTATATTTACCCCTCTTTTAGCCCGATATTTGTCTCACAAGCTACCTAAACCTTTCCAGGAACAGTTGGCATTGGTACTGATATTGCATTGGAGGTGAAGACATGAAGTCGGGTAACTTTGCATTGCATCGTGTTGATATTTATTGGGTAGCCACTTGCTATTACCTCTCCTGATTAATGTTTTCTTTAAATTAATTTCCTATTTTCAGGATTAAATAATTGTTGAGGTATATTATTATTATCTTGGTTGCCATTTTGTAGATTCCTCAAGTAGGGATGCATTCCTCCAGGTTAACCTTAATATTCTGTCAATTATATTTCCTTTTGTGCATTGATGTACAATTGGGAGTTCAGCTATCGTAAATATCTAATATATATAACTATTTTGAACTCCTCCGGCTGCATATTTCTTTCTAACATCATTGGTCCTTCTGTCGATTTGCTTCTGAACAGGGCATTTCTCAAAAGTTCATGTCTGGGTGCAGACTATTAAGAGTTCAGATATCATAAATGCAGTACGTAACTATTTTACATTCCTCCGGCCGAATATTTCTTTCTATCATCATATGTCCTGCTATCGATTTGCTTCTAAGCAGGGTAATGGATTCATATGAGTTATTGGTCAAGCAAATGATTTGAACACAATAAACATGGTGATTTCGCTATCTACTAATAAAGATTTTCTTAGATGAATAAAGAATGTTAGAGCAATGCAAACAATCTTCAATTGTTATGAGATGTTCCTGCATTTTGCGGAGACTGGATGGGTATTATCAATCATGCAATGCGAACTAAAAGAATAATTCCGCTCTTCATATTGACATTGGTTATGTGTAGTCAAATATAATCTCTTCAAAGTATAATGCCTAATTTCTCGCAACAACGCGCGGGGTATCCTCTAGTTTTACTAGTAAGGAGGGAGTTCGTAACACGTGTGGATGCATGCATGGCCATATTGCAAATCCTTTACTCCGGCACCCCCCATTTTAAAACAAAATCCAGCGCGAAACGAAAATGGAGTCAATGCGACAACAGATTGTCCAGTAGTAGTAGTATGATCTGATCCAACGCCTCTTGATCTAGCCAATGCGACAACAGATTGTCCAGTAGTATGATCTGATCCAACGCCTCGAGCCTCCCGAAGACCTTTCGACTCCCCCGCCATCCACCCGCCGGCATTCACTCCGCCCGCAGCACACCATGGTCGAGGTCGCCGCCTCCTCCTCTCCCCAACGCATTCCCCTCCAATCTCCCTACCCAGCACACCAGCTCCCCCCTCTCCCCCTCCCATCCTCTCTAGTCCTACAGCGAGGAATAGCCAGTCGGTGGGGCGGCTCGGCGGCCACCTGCAGCAGACGTATCCAGCAAGCAGCCGCGGCCCTCGCGGATGCAGGCGTCCACGTTGTAGCGCCGGTCGCCCATCTCGGGCCCCGCATCACCGCCGGCGAGCGCGTCCAAGTGCCCTGGGTGTCTGCGTCTCCCGCTGACCCTCCTCCTCCTCCCTTTTCTCCATCTCGGATGGATTGCAGCTGCTGCAGGGGCAGCCTCCTCCGATGGCAGAAGGGGATAAGGGGGGGCAACCTGGACATCCTCGAGCTCGCCCAGCCCCAGCTCGACGGAGGCGCCCTCCATGACGCCGCCCCGCAAAAGGTCATTTTTCCCCTGCAAAATCGTTTGGATTTCACCATCAAAGCTGTGTGTTGGTTCATCGGTTCACCATGTTTTTAAATACTAGTACATCATCCACAAACATTGGTTCTCCGTCCTCTGTTTGGTTCATCAGATCATGATAGAATCTCTTTATGGGTCTGTTCTTTTTCTAGGTCTCTTTAATTGCACGCTTCTTCTCTGTGTGATCTGCTAGCTATCTCTCATTTTATTACAAGATGCGATCAAACATTCATGAATTTTGGTTGGTGAGATGCAATTTTCTTTTGGAAAGCACCTAATGTATTAAATATTGGTTTGGATTGTAGTTCATCATATACTGATCAAATCTGGGTATCGATGTATTGATTCACCTTTTTTATGTACTAGCGCCGGAGTCACTAAGATAGGAATTTGGGCCTGATGTGGTACGTCCTGATTTTGGTACAGCGGCCATCAAGAATCTTGTTGTGCTTGATGTTAGTACGGTGTTACATTACATTACCTAGAGTATTTCACCGCTTCTGTCTTTTTTACTTGTAAATGAAAAACCTGTTCGTATATTGACATTATCTGCGAAATGATTTTATTTCTCTATAGTTTCTGAGTGTGGATTTTGTACACCCACGCATGGGTGTGGGTGTATTATGTACCGTTCATTTTTTCTTGAGATTCGTGCTTCTGTGGACATTTTGTTTGCCTCCCGCAATTTATCTGTCATCTCACTCTCCTTTTCTTCTGGCTTTCCTTCGTACAATCCGCTGCACAAGGTTAGGTGTTGTCCCATGTCCAGACCTAGCAGTAGCAGTAGATAGGGATGCTGCCAAGCAGAGCGAGGCTCCGCGGCTGCATTTTCCCCTCTCTCCTCAAATTCCTGATGCTCTCGCCGCGGACAAGATTCGAGCATTTGCCCCGCCGCCACCGTGCCCGTTGTCTATGGCCGTAAGATCTGCAATGGCCGTGACGGCTGCTCCGCATCACATCCGTGACTCCAGTCCTCTCCACAGCGTGGTGCCCCCTCCAAGACAGAGTGCCGCCCCCTGGGATCCATTTTCCCCTTCTCTCCTCAACTTCCTCCGCCGACCCCTGCTCTCCCAAGCCATGGGACAGGGTGGGTTGCAACTCCGACGGCCGCCATCACCGCCATCTAGGTCGGGCTCAAGGTCCACAACCTCACCGAACTCTGGAGGTCTTCTCCAACAGGCTCACCGGCGAGCTGCTCTTGCTCGCTGGTCTCGCCTCGCTCGTCATCCTCATCAACAACAACAACTTCACCTCCATCGTCGATGGCTTCTTAAGGGGTTGACTGCGCTCACCGCGACGAAAACCTGCTAGCCTTGATGACGATACCCGACGACCTCGCCTACTGCGCGTCCCTCCTCAACTTCTCGGCCAACAGCGTCAACCTCACCTGCGCGCTCCCGGAGTTCATCGGCGCGATGCCGTCGCTCCAGCAGTTTCACCTATCGTAGCGAAGATGTCTGGCTCGTGCCGTAGTCTCTCAGCTTGGTTGAGGACAGCGTGAGCCATTTTCTCTCTCTCCTCGCCGCCGGCAAGATCCCATCTTTTTCCTCCACTCCATCTGCGCGCCTGCCTTTTGCCGCTGCCCCGGCTCCTCCGCGTTGCAGCTCATGCACCTCCCGTCGTCTCCGACATACCGCCAACGCGCATGTACATTACGTCGCTGCCCGGCCGGAGCTCCTTTTCTTATCTCCAACGCGCAATCCCTTCTGCCAATGCTAATTTCTTCTTCGGTTACAGCTTGACATGCTGCTGTTTCAGCTTGCTGAGGTGAATTTGGTTTGTTTTATTATTTGTGAAATGTGAAACAGAGAAGCTGTTCAATTTAACTGTTTTTCGTCCAAAACAAACAGGTTACTGATGACGCCGGAGTTAGGGAAGAACAGGATCGCCCGCTCTCTGACGCTGAATTTGCATCCCTTATGTGCTGCTCGAAGACGGCAACTCGTTCTCTGACCTTGCGAACCAAACTGTCGATTCTTGCAACCACGAGTTACTGAGTCACCGGCGGCGTTTTGTCGACGCCGAGTCTGGAACACAATGCAACACCAGTTCCGCGCTCGACGCCTGTACTGATTGGAAGCCACGATTTGTACTGTGAGAGATGTTATCATTTGTTCAAGTCTTCCTTTAGCAGCTAGCCATGTAGGAGTTAGCAGATAGTTTTGGAATACTGATGTGTGATGTACTTTGTGTGATGTAGCGTAAGCTGTTTCCTGAACTGCTACTCTGCTAGCAATGGATGCCATGTAGGAGTACTATGTTTTGTTCCAAGGATTACTGTCGCCAATGCTGTTCTATATGCTTTATGGATGTGCTCTCCTCCTTCGACCCATCAGTTAGATTCGTGCTAATCATACCACAAAGTTCTGGATCGAAAATCATTAACAAAGTCTATTCAACTAATCTTAACAAATACGGAGTACTCTACATCAGATTCAGTTTGAGTGGAAAAAAAGTAGTTCAACCAGCATGGAGAGCAGCCCGGCGACGGATTTCATCTTCCTTTGCATGGCGCCGCACATGGCGCTCTGGACGGAGTGGATGGCCTCTGCCACCGCCGCCGCCCCATGCTTCGCGTACAGCATGGCGCCGTGCGGCTCAGCGACTGCCACTCCTCCAGTACCGGTCGTGGTCACCACAGTCACCCAGCGCTCGCTCGTCTGCCGTCGCCGACGCAGCCGAGATGTCGAGCCCGACGGCACCGTGCCCTTTGGCTTCGCGGCGAGCGCCTCCTCCGCTGGTAGGCGTCCCAGACGACGCTGCTGTCCGACGGCATGGTTCACCGGCTCTTCGGCAGCAGTGCGGGCTCCACAGACCTCGCCGGAGATCGCGGCCGGCACCGTCGCCGAGGCAGCGGCTCGCAGGTCGCAGCCCCGTGCATGAGCAGGTGCTCGAGCGCCGCGTCGGATGGGCACTCGCCGCCGCCCGCCGGGAATGTAGTCCATGTACCGCTCCAGCTCGTCCTGGAAGCGACCACAGGCGTTTCCCAAAGCCGTCTCTCTTCCGCCGGTAACGTTCTCGATGGCCCAGAGCGAGAAAGGAGAAAGAAGCGCGGCTGGAGAAGGAGAGGAGAATAGCTGTGACTGTGAGAGACAAGCCAATGAATAGTGTCGCGGTTTTTAGGGGAATCCTGCACCTAGCTCTGCCTATGACGACGCAACCGTCCATGCCCCGGGATTCCTGCATGTCTGCTTACTTTTCGCCTCGTCTCACGGCTGTAGCAGCTAGAGAAAATGGCACAAAACATTTTTTCTCACATTCCTCTTTTACGGATCTTAAAGCAAATGGATGGTAGAAATAACATCCACACCCATGCTTGTAAGCACAAATGTATTTCCCTTTCTCTATAACCTTATCAAATTTGGGAGTTAAACTCTTAGTTGTGCTTGTGGAAATAATTTGCAGATTGATCGGACATATTCTTGAGCACCTATGTGAGAGAGATTGAACAGGAGACGCTGTGCATCTTACCGTGAAGTGGCGACCACAGTGGCGCTCTTGTTGGCGCCGAAGTCGGACAGTGACCAACGTCACCGCAACACCATGTGCACTCCTTCTCGGTCCTCCTTGCCCTCGGACCAAGAGCTGAGAGGCATTTGAAGCATTCCCACCCTGACCTAGCTGACGAACCAAGGCTGCTAGCTGCTGCTACTACTGCATGTCTTCGTTTAGTTTGTTCTGCCATAGTGAGGTAGACCTCTCACTTATTTCTAGGTCTATTTAGAGTGTTTTTCTGTCTCTAAATGATATGCTAGTTAGTTCTTTCTTCTCTTAGTTACAGGATGCAATTCAAAACATCCACATATAGCTACTGTTGCTGAGATGTTTTGGAATCGATCTCTGGTAGTACGTATTTTTTGGCTATTCATTTGATTAACAAAACAAAGCCGGATATAGCTCTATATCTTGAACATTTAAGTGCATCTCCGTACATTTGTATGACCACGGCTGTGTCTCCTGAAATAAAAAAAAACTATCTTCTCAAGTTATTAACAGAAGGTTTTTGTTTCTACTTACTAACATGGCATGGCAGGTTCTACTTATTATCTTTTCAAGTATCATTGTTTGCATTTCAATGTATTCACTTTGTTTATTTCCTATCTCTATACATGCAATTCTTCATAATGGTTTCAACTTTCAAAAGTAAAACATATTTGCTCATGCTACTCGTTTTATACATGATTAACAGGTGGTTAGTTGTGGTAGACAGAGAGAGGAGATGCGTGCCTCACTGGAAGGTGACAACCATGTACAACACAACTCTTGCCAACGAACAGTGACACCTCCACGCTATGTTCCGTGTTGCCCTACTCGGCCCTCCCCGCCGCTTGGATAGAGAGGTTGATGGCCCGCACCTCCATCAGCAACTCCTATGTTTTTTCACTGTCCGTGCCACCTGGAGCAAGGAGTGGGCTGGAGTAGGGTATGGATGTGGATGATGATCCAGAAGGGGTGGAGGAGAATGAGCTAGATAATCTCGATGAGGAATTCGTCCATCCCCATCTCGAGCTCGAGGGAGATGTTGATGATGCCATGCAAAAGGTCCATTTTTTTACTGTTCTGCCTTGTCCTCTAGCCTACTTGCTATGTCCTGCTCCAGCCATCCTTTGGGTATCTAGGTGATTGCTTTGTACACATTACTTGGTAGTCCTGATTAATCATTGTTCTCGTATCATGATAATGGATTCAGCTTTTGTACTAAAAGACTAAATCTCTAGAAGGTTACCGGATTTTTGGCGATTCATTTGAGCAACAAAAAGTCAAGCTATGGCTGATTTAGCTCTATTTTTTGGAAGCTATCTTCCTAACTTGTTAACTCAAGTTCTTGTTTCTTTTTGCTGACATGGCAGGTGCTACTTAATAACGTGTCAACCATTGGTTTCATTTCAATGTACTCAGCTCAATCATGGTTTACGCTAGAATTTCTTATTTTGCACTTACATTTCCCATCTATATATATGTAATTCCTGATAATGGTTTTAGCTTGCAAAAGTACACTTATTTTGTCATGCTCTTTATTTACCTGATTAACAGTCTTATTGTCCTCCAGTAGTTAGCCCTCTTGATGGTTTGACTAGGAGTATTTTCCTTACTTGGTATAGGCTTAAGAGTAAAGTGATAACAGCTGACTATTCCTATTCTTATGTTGCGAGTAAAATGAAATCCCTTTTGCCAATATCTAAGTGTTTTTTTAAGTTTGGATGTTATGTACCTTTTTAGAAGTTGATATCCATGCTTTACTCACAGGATTTATCAAACTGGGACATTCTATTGTGGAAGGGCCAGTATGAACACCGGTTGCTAGAATGCTGCCTCTACTACGAGCTACAAGGCCAGAGATAGTACCAGCGGGGCCTGCGACCTCTGGGAGCTTCTCTTCATGTTCTCCATGAGTGCTATCTGTTGTTGTGATTAAGCTCTGAAGGCCCCAAGTTTGCGCTTGTCTGATGCGATGAAATCATGTGCGATATGCTCTCCTTGTATCTGAGATTCTCCTACTTTAATTTATCACGGCTGCTAGCTACTGATGCAAAGAGCAAAGCTTGATAATGTAGAGGTATAGTTTTGTAGTGACTCTTATCTATATTTCTACATTTCTTATGCTTGCTTATCTATAAGGCACATAATCTTTTCATTTTGTTCAATTAGCTGAACGGACCATATCATTGTATCAAAACTGGTGATGTTTTTCTATTGCATTATGGAAATTTGGTTCACCCATTTTAAGGTGGTAGTTAGTGCTATTTCTCTGTTACGATGTTGCATCCTCTTGGCTTGCGTCACATCGAGAAACTAGCACTTGTTACAGACCAGGTTGGGGAAGGGTTGTGCCTTCCTTGAATTTTCTTATTTATTTTTGTTCCATCGAGCTAGTGGTTTACATTTTCCCCATGTTGTGAATATTTCAGAGTTTTGCACCTACATACCTTCTCCTGGTATGTCCGAACACCGATGCCCAGTCTTGTCATCGATTGGAGTAGCAGGGCTCGTTGGAGCTATGGGATTCAGAGTAAGATCAATCTTCTTACTCTGAATGATGTGCGTGTGTTTCCTTCAGTACATTGCACTTCCATATGACTACTGAGTGGGTAGCCTTATGGATGTAGACGGACACGTCCGTGATATCCGTAGCATCAATTGCCTGAGCCATTTCAACTAATTCTGCTGTCCGTGATTTCCGTGTAAATTAGTTCAGCTTCGTGGACTTCCGCTGGTCATACACGGATAGAACGCATGGCAGCGACGAGGTCATGAGGAGGGAATCGGGCAAGGGGAAGCGCACCCATGGAAGCGACGAGGAGGGAATCAGGCAAGGGGAAGCGCACCCATGGCAGCGATGAGGGAATCGGGCGGCGGCCGACGACCAAGCGCTCGGCGGCGGAGGCCTTCTGAGATCTGCGAAGAGCTCCTTGGCGGCTCAAAGGAGATCACCTAGGTAGTTGGAGGGTGGCGACGAGCTGAGCCCAGGCTGGCGGCGACGAGCTGAGCGCAGGCTCGCGGCGACGAGCTGGGCACCACCCCGACGGTTATTTTCTCTCTAATTTCCAGTCCAAGATGCATTCATTATCTGTACTTAGCGTTCATATCTTTTTGAAATTGATTTGAATATGTCCAAGTTGAGATGGTACAAATAAATAGATTGTCTGCCGAATTTGTTTGGGATATGACTGAATTGTGTTTCAAATTCAGTGAATTTTGACCAAAATTACTTCTATAAAATTGAGTTGAATTGTGTTTCAAATTCAGTGAATTTTGACCAAAATTACTTCTATAAAATTGAGTTGGATTTGTATAAAATGCTTTGTCACATCCTGTTGTAATTTGTGAAGTTGTGACAGTTTTAGATATATCTTTAATTTTCAAGATCATCTGATTTGTGTTGAGCCAGGTAGCTGACATGTAGGTTTTGGTTCAGTTTGATTTGTACTTTCCTATCTATTACTTCCTTGACATTTTTGTTCCGATATTATCTTAATACCACCTAGACCTAGTCATCTCCTAGCTGGTCCGAGCCTCCAGGTTGCATGTTATGTTGATGTACGATGTTGAAAGTTGAAACTAGAAGTAAGATATCATATCAGTGACAATATATTTCACAATCTATTTGAGGTTTGATTCACTAGTGTTTTCTTACAGTCCCATTAGATATATGTGTTGGTAACCATCTTTGGTGGTTCTGAAATGAAGACTGTCAAAGCTACATGTCAGATATCCAAGCTAGATTTGAAGTTTTTTTGTATCCTTAATGGATATAGATATCTTTCCCTTTAGCAACTGTTAATTTTTATTTCCTGGAGTGCATGGTAGTTAGAATAACCATGTTCTTTTTCTATGATGACACTAAAAATTAAAGAAGCATTGTTGTCGCACTGGGGCGAATGTTGGCTGCTACGTTGCGTTTCTGGTGTGGTGCACTTTACAAAAAGGGTTTGCCTTGATATGGGGAAGGCGGTGGCGCTCAGTACGGGCGGGCGGTACGGTCGGCCCCGCCCGTACGGATGCCCGATAAACTCCTTGCCTAGTCAGGATGAAATTGGCCTCTAAAGGAAATGTCTTTATTTTGTTGCAATTAACTCATAAATTTCCTCGGATCCTCCATAAATGAAGGTTTCCTGAAATACGTAATTCAAAAGCAAGGTTTTCCGCTGTGAGCTCAAGAATTTATTCCAGGGGGGACTGATGAGGATGAGCCTGCTCAGCATACCATGGTGAAGTTCATTCCTAGAAATTGTACTTGGAGATTATATTAGTACTGCAAATACTTGTAACTTCTGAGCTATTGCTCTCCTATATGAATCTGAATATTATGTCATATTTGAATCGAGCACTGAAAAAAGTTTTATATTTTGCTAGCTAAACCAAAGCTTTTCTCTACTTATCTACTTTAACACTTTGACTAGCTAGTGCCTTTTCATGGATACGTGAACCTAGATTGCTGGTTTGTCTGTCTGGACATAGAAGAGATTGTTTGCGTTAGGAAACCCTCTTATTGATTACACTAAGGGAAACATGAGCTATTTAGTGTAGCGAATATAGGGAGAAAATTACCTGAACATGCCCATTCATTTTTAAGTTGCACAACATCAAATATAGCAATCCATTGAGTCTGAGATGGTCTGTTGTCCTTTATTTGGAATCTCAGACCTTGTTGTATACCAGCCACTTCAACATTTTTGCTCTCCTGGAAAAAAATCATCTCTTTGGATCTAGAAGAACTTAAGCAATTGTAGTTCAATCAGCATGATAAAGTGATACCACCTCTGTTCCAAAATATAAGGCTTATACTTCGGAATGGAGGTAATACTTGTTATTTAGGAAGATGTACCGATTTTTAGCATTTAATTTTTATTCTTGAAAATTCTGCATGCCAAGCATAGAGAATGTCATGCATGCTTATACTTTTCATGTACTGAACTGTAGCAATTATTTTTTATCTTGATGATCTGTACCTAATGTTTTTTTTCTGCAGTGCACCCTTGGTTGCTCTGTGGGACACATGTTTCTGCTCTTTCTGGTGTCGGCGGAGAGGCCACTGCCAATATCTTGTTGCTCGGTTGTGGATGAGCTGGAGCGCAAGTTAAATGGCATCAAGGTAATCTACTCTCTTAAGCCCTGGCGCTTTGTTATTGTTACTACAGATGTGCATTATCTTCTTGCCAAATGCAAATAAATAGGCTAGACAAGAATAAGAATTCAGCTGCCAGAATTTTTGTGTCCTTAAGCAAGTGTTGATTCACT
Source organism: Lolium perenne (assembly GCF_019359855.2). Classification (NCBI taxonomy): domain Eukaryota; kingdom Viridiplantae; phylum Streptophyta; class Magnoliopsida; order Poales; family Poaceae; genus Lolium; species Lolium perenne. Next base: position 283,873,740 of record NC_067245.2, read on the forward strand.
CAAACACAACGAAAATACACATTCTTGATTTATTATTCATTGGTTTGACTGAAACCATTTTTTGCTTATCATTTTCTTGTAGATTGGTGGAGTGAGTGAAGAAGCAGATAGCCAAAAGAAGATGAGGTGCAGTATAGGTATTACAGGACCAAGTTTTATACTGAAATTCTATTGTTGGCAAAAAAGTTGATCTGATGGTATACTCGGTATTGTTGTATGCTTTAGCGCTGATATTTACTGGTTAGCGTGTGCATGGACTAAAGAAAGTGTCTTGACATTCATTTGATTTGATTCAAACAACAATATGCATTCTCCCCAAGTTCCGTTGGAAGAACATGTTCGAGCCATCATCAGATGCCAGTAGTGTGTCCATGGTTTTCTTGAGGGACAAGTGAATGAGCTGTGTAAGCATGTGCATGTCTATGTACACAGAGTCAGCATGAAGATTAATTGTATTGACTGAAAGTGAAGCATGTGCTTGTGATTTAGAACTGTTAACTCAAATTGTGAAATAGGTTCATCTTTATATTCCTGTTGATGCAAGCGTGTGTGCTTAATATGTTAGACTGATAGGATTTTTAGCATCGTCCATAAATAAATTTTGTTGGTCCAGCATGGCTATATATGTCTAGTGAGATTTCTATTCAAGAATTGTCAATGGTATGTCCGTCTGTGTGATGCTTCTCTGGTAAGTATATACATATATGCATATATTAGCGAAGCTTGTGCATGTTTCTTATTCATTTTAGAATGGTGGATTCAAATATCTGAATACATTCATCTTTACATTCTTGTTGATGAAAGATGTACTAAGTCTGGTAGACTGATATGCCATTCATATGTGCAATTGTTGGCTTTTGAGGATTTTTCACATATGCTCATTAGTTTTCTTCTTCAGCCAGAGTGTTTTTCAAACTCGATACTCATGGAGGTGTAGCTTCTTACTGATTCACCAACTATGAAATGCAGGGTTCGGCCTTTGTTTAATTGAATAGTTTGGAGGTTGAATCTACATTCGTGGAATGCAAGATTGAGTATCCATTCTCGTGTTGATTGATCTCTTTCCGCCGTCAGCCTGATGGTGGTGGGCTCACAGCAACACAACCATGGTGGCGGTGGTGTTCTTCTGCTACAACCGAACGGTACATGCTCCTTCTATCTTGCAACCACCTCTGTGGTGCTCTGAATCATGGCCCTCATGGCCTGGTGGTGTTATTTCTTGTTGCTATTTTATTAATGGCATGAATCTGTATATGTATAATTGATCATGCTTGTGCCCATTCAGAAAAGGAGGAGACCTACCCAAGCGCGTGTTGTTGGTCGCATGCTTGAGCTGCTACTCTGATGTCCTCCCTGACTACGTCCCTCTGCAGCTGCAGGCATAGTTTCCCTAACCCTCCAATGGTTGCCGCGTGCTTGACCGGTGGTGGTCTCGCTTGCTGGCGGGATGACACCTCTAAGTGCTTAGAGATCGGCATCAGCCGCCGCCATTCTCAGGTGAGTAAATCCCTCAGTTCTATATTAAATAAAGTGTTGATTCGTGTGTGATCTGCTGATTAGGTCTCTGAATCACCTACTAGATCAATCGTACATTCAAATGTGTTACTCCATAACCGCAACTACCTTACTTGATGTAAGCATAACTGTGTTTCAGGTCTAGTTCTTGAGTTGGTCCGCAAAAGTACTCCATAGGCCATCATTATGTTCGTGTCGAGCAATATGTAGCAGTTTCCACTCAGAAGACTCCATGTGCACAACAAGATGCTTTACTTCTGCTAGGAACGCCAAGGGGAACAATGGTTATAAACCTAGTTCAAACAGTACCGTGAAGGTGACTGGCTGTGTTCTTTGGCTCGAACTCTGTTCATTTATTTAGGAGTTAAAATTATAATTCCATATACTAAACATTTGAGGCTGATCTTTCTGTTTGCGATTTTCAGTTAAATAAGAAAAGAGCTAAGACCTAAAGTAACTAGTTTCTTCTTGTGCTCGTCCTCGCTATCTCACTACATCGACCAAGCCTGTTTCTGCTCTGACTACGTCCCCATGTCCAAAAGTAAGCACCTTTATTTCTATCTCCCTCCTCCTTGAATTGCTTGGCTCGGATATGCGTTTGAATTCATGCTTTGATTCCATTTTTCTCAGGTCACATTGTTGTTCCAGTGGTGGTGTGGTGGCGTTGGTGCCTTCCGTTGGTGTTCTGGTGGTGGTGCCCTCTGTGTGTTCTGGTGGTGGTGCCCTCTGGTGGTGTTGTCCACCAGAACTGCTAGCGGCAACCATGTGAGCTCCTACTAGTGTTGCTGGCGTCCAGTACAACCTGCTTCCCCTGCCTTCTTCGACCTGGAGCTGATGCTCCAACTGCGTCCCCGTGCCCGAAAGTAAGCACTTTTCTTTCTATCTCCCTCCTCCTTGAACCGCTTGGCTCAGATCTGCGTTTGAATGCATGCTTCGATTCCATTTTGCTCAGGTCAAGTTGTTGTTCTGGTGGTGGTGTGGTGGCGCTGGCGCCCTGTGTTGGTGTTCTGGTGGCGGTGCCTTCTGTTGGTGTTCTGGTGGTGGTGTCCTCTAGTGGTGTTGTTCACCGGAGCTGCTGCCGGCAACCACGGGAGCTCCTGCTGCCGCTGGTGCTGCCAGCAGTCTAGTACGACCTGCTGCCCCTGCCTTCTTCGACCTGGACGTCTCCTACATCACAACGTCCCCCCCTCGGAAGGTCTCCCTTTCTCTCTCGATGCCTCCCTGTTTTCCCTGGACTGTGCTGTTTATGTTTTCTAGAGTGAGAAAATGTGATTCCTGCATGGAAAGATTAGATTTTTAGTTTCTCTAACTAATTTCCTTAATCAAAATTAGAGCATGGGCACTTCCGCTAATTTGAGGGCAAAATATTGTTCAAATGTCGAGGATATCTTGTGCTGCCCTTATTGAACTATGCTTTGGACTAGATCCAGCATGACTGCAGATTGCAGTGGCAATGCTATGAGCAGCACTTAATCTATAACGACGTAAGAGTAGAATGCACATGTGTGTTTGAGTTGCTAGAATGTGCCCTTATTGATCTATGCTTTGGACTAGATCCAGCATGACTGCAGATTGCAATGCCATGAGAAGCACTTAATCTATAATGACGTAAGAGTAGAATGCACATGTGTTTGAGTTGCTTGAACGTGCTCTAATAATTTGTTCATCTGCATTTGCATTATTAAGGAAACTTTGCGCTAGTGATATAAATCATTGCTTGGGATTTGAGTCTATGGTACTGATGCATAGCTGGTACTACTGTACCTTGTGTGGTCTTGCTCTATATGTTGGTTTCTTATTTAATAGGTGTTTACACTAGTTTCTTATATGATTTTATAATAAAACATATACTATGTTACAAGGCACACGTCCAACCCTTGCAATAATGCATCTATACATCTGTGGCTTAAATTCTGTTACATTTGGTTGCTGGTACCTGAGCCTCTTGATTTTCATCATCTGGGACAAATATATTTAAGCAGGTGGTGGTGATACATTAAGCCATCGCTTGATGTGAATAGGAGATAGTAGGTACTAGTCATTTTGAAGTTATATATGATTAGAAATCCATCAACATAAATTGTATTATGCATATTTGTGGCCACAATGTGGAAAAGATTCTAACATGCTGTCGGTTCTACTTTGTTTCTAGCCTTGCTATTTTGTCTTATAGCATTGTTTTGTATGTTGTGCAGCCTGGAAACATTTTGTAAAGAAGGTGTCTTGTAAAGAAGTAGTCACTGGAGCACTACACGGCTCGTCCTCGTGCGGCTCCGCAGACATGGTCTATCGCCAACTGGCTCGGGTGGTGCGGCTTGCCTCCGGTCCGTTATGCCTTGACCCGGCGGCATATGTAGTACTGTTCCATTTGTTGTAATACTAAGTAGTCGAATTGTGTTGTCCAAATCAGTAGGTGTATTTCTTTCCCTGTGTATTTCTTTATTCTCTTGTTCTCTACTTGCACTTGTCATCTTTAGTACTAGTAGTTCATTGTTTGCGAAGTGATGTGGATGTCCAAAATAGAGTTAAGGTCATGTCGGAAATTTCCAACACTTTAGCCGTCGATTGAGCTCCTTTCATGTGTAATTACCAACGTGCTTCATCTTTTTAATACCAGGAATATTTCAACTCATGTTGGTTTTACAAGCTAACTAGACCTGATATGTCTTGTTCCTCTTATCGCGGTCAACCCCACCCACATCATGGTCAATCCTGCAAGTTACCGTTACACAAGCCTGATGAGCTTGCTAGCTCGAGTTGACTATGCGTGGGGGCTAGCGGTTGCAAAAAAAAAGTCATTTCTTCTGGGCTAAATGAAAAACTATTGAAAGAGAATATTTTACATGCTGGATTCCTGTCTATTTATGTGGGATTTCAACCTCATAGATAGGGTTCTCTGATTTGGTAACCTCGATTGTGTGATTCATGGTTCCCAAATTCGCGGCCTACTTAACTACTCTAGTCCATATTCCACGAGGGCGGAAGAATCCACCATGCCAACCATTGTGATTGATGAAATAGCTAGGCAACATAATTGAGAAAGTGAGGATTTGCAAATTAATCTATATGAAGGGTTTTCGAGTCTGCCCAAAATATATGTATATATGTACATCATTTTTGGACGCACTAATTTCAGCCGAACTGGCAAATGCTAGATAAGGAGAAGACCTTGGGGACACAAAAAAAACAAACATGGATATGAATCCAGTACGTGAATTAAGGAATTACTTAATTAATAGGACATGAATCCAGCCCTTGACCTGCACCAGCAATTACTCACTTCGTAATTCGTATGCTCAAATTCTACGCTCGCTCGCATAATTAAGGAAGGGTGACTAATTTATGGGGCGTTTGTTTGTCTTCCCTAGGCAACTCACATCAGTAATCTATGAAACCAACCATCAAGCTACGAACCAAGAGGAGAGGAGAGAAGGACCGAAAACTCATTCCCGCTCAGCATTTCCCTCGATGAAAATTCAAACCAGCCTCCCTCCTCTATAAATACAAGTTCATTGTCAAACACCGCGTGCGGGTATCGTGTGTGTGACTTGTGACTTTGAACTTTGGCGTCGGCGAGGAGATGAGATGAGATGGCCATGGCCGATGAGAAGAAGCTCCTCTACACGTACATCCTCGTCGTCGACATGATCTCCTACCAAGAGACTGGGGGTGGCGGCAGGAGGCAATGGATCGCCGGCCGGCCGGCCCTAAAGAGGATTCGACCTTTCGTGTAGGCACTCTTGCTCATCCTTCCTGTCTCTTCCGACCTGCAACTTATGTAGAATGTTTTACCTGGGAAATGAAATACCAATAACCTTATCAGATGCATATTTATAATCTATCAGATGTGTTGTGTTATTTGCCTTCTTTTATCCCCGTATATTGCCTCCAGTGCCATCAGCTGTAGTGAAGATCAAATGAGGAAGCAAATTAGCCATGCTAGTATCGTGAAGTATCAAATGGTACAATGAAGCAACGCTATTCGCAAACCCTGAAGCGACGCAGTTCGCAATTCCAAAAGCAACGCCATCACAACCTCACAAAGTCATTTTTTTCCTTTTTTTGCAGTATATGTGCAACTTATAAGGAAAATTAGCTAAAATTCGTTTCTTAGAAATTGAAATACGAGAATATCCCAGTTTTACAGTAGTAATCTAATAATCTCCACTCTATGCAGTTTTCAGCAGAACCTTCCAAAATAACAATCAGACGGGTGCATGACCTCTGACATCCTCGCCGCGTTTGACGAGGCCATCGCCGACGGGGTGGACGTCATCTCCGTTTCGCTCGGCTCCACAGGCTCGGCAGAGTCGTTTGATATGGATAGCATCGCCACACGAGGGCAGGTCAGGGGGCCACACGAGGGCCCCACACACCAGGGCCGCGCCGCCCTGTTGTGGCGGCGCCTCGTGGCCCCACTTCGTAAGTCCTCCGGTCTTCTGGAAGCTTCATGGAAAAATAGGCCCCTGGGCGTTGATTTCGTCCAATTCCGAGAATATTTCCTTACTAGGATTTCTGAAACCAAATACAGCAGAAAACAACAACTAGCTCTTCGGCATCTCGTTAATAGGTTAGTGCCGGAAAATGCATAAATATGACATAAAGTATGCATAAAACATGTAGATATCATCAATAATGTGGCATGGAACATAAGAAATTATCGATACGTCGGAGACGTATCACTTTGCGCGAATGGCAGCAGCGAAGGAGGTCGGCTGCATAGACAATATTCTCAGAGATACGACGTCCAGAAAGGAACCCCGTTTGGTCCGCGTCCACCAAGGTTTGGATAGCCGCCTGAAGCCTGGTGGTGAGGACCTTGGTGATAGCCTTCATGACGCAGTTTTGGAGCGAGATGGGACGAAATTGAGACGGGTGGGTGGCGGCATCCACCTTAGGGAGAAGGACGAGGAAGGCGCGGTTAATACGGCCGAGGTCAATGGTACCGTTATAGAAGGCGCGGTTAATGGCTCCTTCTATCTTGCAACCACCTCTGTGGTGCTCTGAATCATGGCCCTCATGGCCTGGTGGTGTTATTTCTTGTTGCTATTTTATTAATGGCATGAATCTGTATATGTATAATTGATCATGCTTGTGCCCATTCAGAAAAGGAGCGCGTGTTGTTGGTCGCATGCTTGAGCTGCTACTCTGATGTCCTCCCTGACTACGTCCCTCTGCAGCTGCAGGCATAGTTTCCCTAACCCTCCAATGGTTGCCGCGTGCTTGACCGGTGGTGGTCTCGCTTGCTGGCGGGATGACACCTCTAAGTGCTTAGAGATTGGCATCAGCCGCCGCCATTCTCAGGTGAGTAAATCCCTCAGTTCTATATTAAATAAAGTGTTGATTCGTGTGTGATCTGCTGATTAGGTCTCTGAATCACCTACTAGATCAATCGTACATTCAAATGTGTTACTCCATAACCGCAACCACCTTACTTGATGTAAGCATAACTGTGTTTCAGGTCTAGTTCTTGAGTTGGTCCGCAAAAGTACTCCATAGGCCATCATTATGTTCGTGTCGAGCAATATGTAGCAGTTTCCACTCAGAAGACTCCATGTGCACAACAAGATGCCACTACGTAAATGGGTGTTTATAAAGGTGGGATTAAGTATCCGGAAAGTATGAGTTGAGGCATATGGATCAACAGTGGGATTTGTCCATCCCGATGACGGATAGATATACTCTGGGCCCTCTCGGTGGAATGTTGTCTATATTAGCTTGCAAGCATATGAATGGTTCATAAGAGACCACATACCACGGTACGAGTAAATAGTACTTGTCAGGAGATGAGGTTGAACAAGGTATAGAGATACCGATGATCAAACCTCGGACAAGTAAAATATCGTGTGACAAAGGGAATCGGTATCGTATGTGAATGGTTCATTCGATCACTAAGTCATCGTTGAATATGTGGGAGCCATTATGGATCTCCAGATCCCGCTATTGGTTATTGGTCGGAGAGAGTTCTCAACCATGTCCACATAGTTCGTGAACCGTAGGGTGACACACTTAAGGTTTGATGTCATATTAGTAGATATTGAATATGGAATGGAGTTCGAAGATTTGTTCGGAGTCTCGGATGTGATCCAGGACATCACGAGGAGTTCCTGAATGGTCCGGAGAATAAGATTCATCTATAGGAAGTCATTTTATAAGTTTGAAAATGATCCGGTGCATTTATGGAAGGTTCTAGAAGGTTCTAGAAAAGTCCGGAAGAAATCACTATGGAAGGCGGAGTCCCGGAGGGACTCCACCAAGCTTGGCCGGCCAACCCTAGAGGGGTGGAGTCCCAGGTGGACTCCACCAAGGGGGCCGGCCACCCCCCCTCATGGAAGGGTGGGAGTCCCACCTCAAGTGGGAATCCCACCTTGGGTAGGTTTCCCTACACATGAAAGGTTTTAGGTTGGGGTCTTATTCGAAGACTTGTAGTCCAACACTTGGGGGTTCCACCTATATAATGAGGAGCAAGGGGAGGGGGCCGGCTACACCAAAGCCACCACCTTGGTCGCACCCCATAGAGGCCGGCCACTCCCTCTCCCAAACCCTAGCCGCCCCACCTCCTCCACCTCTCCCGCAATCGCTTAGCGAAGCTCCGCCGGAGATCTCCATCAACACCGCCACCACACCGTCGTGCTGCCGGGATTCAAGGAGGAGCTACTACTTCCGCTGCCCGCTGGAACGGGGAGAAAGACGTCATCTTCATCAACACCGAACGTGTGACCGAGTACGGAGGTGCTGCCCGATTGTGGCAATGTCAAGATCTTCTACGCGCTTTTGAAAGCGGCAAGTGATCATCTTCTGCAACAACGAGAGCCTCCTCTCGTAGGCTTTGGAACTCTTCAAGGGTTAGTCTCGTTTATCCCCTCGTTGCTACCATCTTCTAGATTGCATCTTGGCTTGGATTGCGTTCTCGCGGTAGGAATTTTTTTGTTTTCTATGCTACGAATCCCAACAGAAAGTTCTCCCATATTTTTTTGAGCCGCCATGCCAAGGCTGCGTGCACGCACGCAACCATTAAAGCAGCCATACAACATCGGCAAGAGTACCAACACCAGTATGTCAGGAAATAATAACCGACTAGCTTTGTCATTGTCAATGGAGAGCGAGAGTACGAATCACCATTGTCGAGGACGTAGCAACCGGGACAAAAACTACGAGGATAATCCTCCTCGCGGCAACAACGACAAAAGATCCAAAATCGATCTAGCGAAGCAAGATCCGAAGACCCATACCTAGAAAATTGTGATTGTTCAGCACCACCATTGACGCTGGGAAGAAGATCTCGTCACCGAACGAAAAACCGAAGATCACTTATTGCAGACGATGCCATCTCCATTGAGGGGAAACCAACAAGAAGACGGCTACCAAAATCCTAACATAATCTAATGAAAACAATACTTTTATTCGAAACTCCACACATAGATCAGGTTCCCCACTCCTCCCGACGCCGGCGAAGCCGACCGGAGGAGGGGGAACCAATCTATGAAGGAGAAGAAACTGGAGGCGGCGGCTGAGGGGAGAGATCCAAAACTGCTAATGTTTATTTACTAGTTTGTTTTATGTTATATATAGCTGCAATGCTTTGGGTGAGAGAGATGAAGTCCCTCTCCGACTTACTGAAGAACATTAGAATACCTTTTCCTAATGAGGAATGTATCTTGTGTATGTCCTTGTCCTCGCACCCCTATCATGTTGATCCACGATTTGTTCGCGTTAGCTGCATCAACGGAGCACCGCATCTCTATGCTTCATGCTAAAACTGATACCTGCTATCCTACAACGGCCTATGAAGGACCTCACGTCGTCATCATCGCTGCGTACGGTGGCGGTATTAGACCATCCTACCTCCAGGAGCTACACCTACCCCATATGGGCTATGCGCCACAAACCAAGATGCCGCCCTCTTCATCGGTCACCTTCGGCAACAACAAGAAGTCGCAGGTCATCTCACAGTTATGTGGCATGACAAGACACACGCCTTCGCGATGCTACAACTATTCAATACCTCATCTAAAAAAAACTATTCAATACCTTGGCATCGGTAATGACAACAACGACACGGAGTGGAAAATACCAATGGTTATGGTTGCCGCCTAAGGCGCTAAAGGTGGCCAGTAGTTGTATGTCGAACCGTGTGGTGCGTGGACTCGGGTGCTGCTTATCACATCACCCATGAGCTTGACAAGCTGACTACGAGGAAACCCTAACCACGACACTAAAAAGGTTCATGCGGCAAATGGGACATGTGTGTACTCATACTATTGTTCATGCAATTCTCCCTACTCTACCGTCCAAACCATTAAATCTAATTCATGTCATTCATGCTCTTGATGCCATTAATAATCTTTTGTCTATGAGTAAAATTTCATATGACAACAATGTTTATTGAAGCTTCATACTTATGCTCTTTTTGGAAAGGACCAGGACACAAGAGAACCCACTCTTAATTAGAGGTCGTTGCGATCGTAATCCTTACGGTATTAAATATCATGTTATCAACCAAGCACTCTCCAGTTTCAAGGTGTCACATGATATGTTGCACAACCTCTCATCCAGCTTAATTTGCAAGTGGTTCAATATGTTTTTGTGTAGTCATGATTTGCCATCTATCATAGAATCCAATAAAAAATAATGGTTTCCTATTTTCGTGCCCCTCGGTCTTTAGTTTTACTCGGTTTTGTTCAGCCTCAAAACCTTTCCTCAGTTTTCCCCTCTCTCGTGTACCAAACCCTCACAAATCTCAAGCAGCACATTCCCGTCAGGTCAAACTCCTTGAGTGTTACTTGCTGACAAGTGGAACTGACTAGGGCCTAGTCTAGAAATGACACGTCGGACTAGCCATCTCTCTCATATAAAGCATTGGACCTATATCGGCTGATGAGTGGACCGCTTTATATCTAATGTCGGGTCCGTGACCATGATGTTGAGGCCGAAGAAGCTCCTCCCCTACCCATTTTGTTGCCCAAAATTCCAACCGGCGATCAGCAAGCTTTGTCCTGCGAGCCCCTCCACCGATTTGGTCGCCCATAGTTGCCATTGCCGGAATCAGCCCATAGATCCATCGCGGTCGCGTCAACTTAGTCGACGGAAAATCCAACCGAAGACCTGCAAGGTTCATCCTTCAGCCCCTCCATCAACTTATGGCAGTCTCGTAGCCCATTCGGCCTTCTCACAGTTTCGGCATTGGCTCAACACCACCAACTGACGAGCTCACCTCATATATCCCTCAAGTGTTTGATGAGTTGACTAGGTTAATTTCTTTGCTTAGAAAGTTAAGTTCACGGAAATATGGCAAGTAACCATTTTTATTTAGCGCATTAAGCATACGGAACTAAAAAAATTAAACCTTTTAAATAATAAAACATCATTTATAGAAAATATAAGAAATGAAATGATAGGGAATCGTCTGCGGGGCTTGCTTATAAGATATCTAGAGATGCCCTAAATGAGGCGTCAACCTACGCTCAAGAAATCGGGGTTGGGTCCCGGACATGGTGATTATCTATCACCTATAATTTTTTAACATAGTTGTGGATATGCAAGCAATTTTAATTTACAGGGTGACAGAGGACAGTCATGTAGGGGGACTTATTCCACATCTAGTTGATGGCGGGAGTCTATCCTACAATATGTTGATGATACTATCATTTTATAGAACACGATATGCAAAAAGCTCTTAATACGAAACTAATACTTTGCATCTTTGAGCAATTATCGGGGTTAAAGATAAATTTTCATAAGAGTGAGATTTTTTTGTTTAGCAAGGCAAAAGTGGCCGAGAATGACTATAGGATTCTTTTTTGGGTGCGACCTAGGGTTCCTCCCTTTTAGATATCTGGGAATTCCAACCCATTACCGTAAATTAACAAATAGCGAGTGGAAACTGATAGATGATATATTTGAGAGAAAAAAATGAGTAGTTGGATTGGAAATTGTCGTCTTATGGGATAGGTTAGTCTTAATCAATTCTGTCCTTACCAGCCTACCAATGTTTATGTTCTCATTCCCTAAAATACCTGAAGCTGTTAAAAAGAGAATCCTTGTTTACAGGTCTATATTCTCTTGGCAAAGCGATGAGCACAAGAAAAGATATAGTCTAACTAAGTGGAATATTAGTTGTAGACCAAAAGATCAATGAGGTTTAGGAGTGAAGGTCTTAGGTTTAAAAAACAAGAGTTTGCTTAGCAAGTGGCTTTTTAAACTCATGAATTAATGAGGAAGGTATGTGGCAGGAACTCTAAAAAAACATACATATTTAAACTTTGTCTCAGGCGGACTCTCTTCTGGAAGGGTTTGATGAATGTTGAAGATAATTTCTTCAAGAGAGGTTCTTTTGTGGTCGGCAACGACCAGAAGACATGATTTTGGGAGGATACTTGTTTAGGAGACAAGTCTTTAGGCGAGGAATACCCAAGTCTATAACATTGTCTATCATAAAAATGTTACAGTTGCAAATGTGCTAAGTTCCAATCCTTTAAACATAGGTCTTAGGTAAACTTTAAGTGGAAGTAAATGGGCTAGATGGGTTCACTTGCTGCATCATCTAATATTGGTTCAGCTAACAAATGAGGACGATTCATTTACATTTACATGGAGTTTAAACTTAGCTGGAGTTTTCACGGTCGAGTCAGTATCTAGATCTTCTTAATGGTCATATGGTCTATCTAAAGAAATATACCTAGGAAATAAAATTACCAATGAACATTAAGATTTTTATGTGGTTTCTCCACGGAAAGGTGATTCTCACAAAGGATAACTTGATTAAACGGAACTGGCATGGATGGACCAAATATTGCTTTTGTGATCAAGATGAGACAATACACCATCTTTTTATTCCATGCCCTTTTAAAAAAAAATATGGAGAATTGTATACATGACTTTCAATATCCAACCTCCCGCCAATATTGCAAGTATGTTTCGGAATTGGTTAAATATAGTAGCTCAAAAAGATAAAGACCACATTAGAGTTGATGCGTGCACTTTACTTTGGATATATAGAAAGTGTGAAATGACTTTATCTTTAACAAAAAAAAATGTTTACTACCATTTTTGCAGGTTATTCCTTTGGCTACGCATTGAATCTATATGTGATCATATCTTCAGCCGGTGGAGGGTCCCCAGGCCATGGAGTTTGAGTGTAACCGTTTGGCAATGGTGCATGGAATTTCTCTAGCCGATGCAGTTGGCCTGGTAATCTAAGATTGAAATTATAGTGCCAAGTACCTTTTAAGCTATAATACATTTGCAATAAGATTTTATATAAATCTTGAATAAAGATCTGTATGCATCAATTGATGCAAAGGCTGAAGCCTCCCCATTTTGAAAGAAAAATCTCTCAAAACAAAAGATGCATATGCTGAATTTGTTGCCAGTGCGAGTGAGCAATCCAAATGTGTTGTTAGCGCGTCACACATTGGATGCTTCAACCAGTTTGATTTGGACTAGACCTACATAACGGGATTGCTGGCTCGAGATAAACCTCTCAATATTTAAGCAATTTCAAATAGATATGCAAAAACTAATAGTTTGCATCTTTGAGCAATTGTCGGGGTTTAAGATAAGAGGCCTGCTCCGGTGCTCCCCCCTAAACAAGTTAAAGGATTATAGTTGAATTTTTTTCTGTGTTCGGTCCTCCGAAACCAATATCCAATCCATGTATACCTGTCTATGTTGATACGGTAAGTGTACGTCATGTAAGAAAAAAAAATGGTCACGCGAGCAAAATCTTTATAGAACCTTTCTATTTTGGTACACACACGTGACCGTAGATACATACAAAAACGAGGTGCAAGTGCAACACAACGCGAGCCATACGGATCTATACATGGTTATACGAACGGTGCACCTACACTGAAATTACGATCGTGCCCCGTTTATGAGCAAATATGGGAAGATCTCCACCATTGTTATGTTTAACGCGCCTAAAATTTTACCAGGGGAGGAGCACCGGAGCAGAAGTGTAAAGATAAATTTTCATAAGAGTGAGATTTTTTTGGTTTAGCAAGGCAAAAGTGGTCAAGAATGACTATATGATTCTTTTTTTGGGTGCAATAGGGTCCCTCCCTTTTAGATATCTGGAATTCCAATCCATTACCGTAAATTAACAAATAGCGAGTGGAAACTGATTGGGGATATCTTTAAGAAAAAATGAGTAGTTGGATTGGAAATTGTCATCTTATGGGGATCGGTTAGTCTTAATCAATTATGTCCTTACCAGCATACCAATGATTATGTTCTCTTTCCGTAAAGTACCTAAAGAGGTTACACAGGGACTTGGCATTTACAGGTCTAGATTCTTTTGGCAAAGTGATGAGCACAAGAAAAGATGTAGTCTAACTATGTGGAATATTATTTGTAGACCAAAAGACTAAGGAGGTTTAGGCGTGAAGGTCTTAGGTTAAAAAAAGAGTTGCTTAGCAAGTGTCTTTTTAAACTCATGAATTAATGAGGAAGGTATGTGGCACGAACTCTACAAAAAATACATACAAACTTAAACTTTGTCTGAGGCTGACTCTCTCTTCTGGAAGGGTTTGATGAATGTTAAAGATAATTTCTTCAAGAGATGTTCTTTTGTGGCTGGCAACAACGAGAAGACATGATTTTGGGAGGATACTTGGTTAGGGGACAAGTCTTTAGCCGAGGAGTACCCAAGTCCTTATAACATTGTCCATCATAAAAATGTAACAGTTGCAAATGTGCTAAGTTCTAATCCTTTAAGCATAGGTTTTAGGCCAACTTTAATTGGAAGTAAATGGGCTAGATGGGTTCACTTGCTGCATCATCTAATATTGGTTCAACATACAATTGAGGATGATTCCTTTACACGGAGTTTAAACTCAGCTGGAGTTTTCACGGTCAAGTCAATGTATCTAGATGTTCTTAATGGTCATATGGTCTATCTAAGGAAATATATCTGGAAAATAAATGTACCAATGAAGATTAAGATTTTTATGTGCTTTCTCCATGGAAAGGTGATAATCACAAATGATAACTTGATTAAATGGAACTGGCATGGATGGACCAAATATTGCTTTTGCGGTCAAGATGAGACAATTCAACATCTTTTTATTCCCATGCCTTTATTTAATGTATGGAGGATTGTATACATGACTTTCAATATCCCACCTCCCGCCAATATTACATGTTTCGGAATTGGTTTAATAGATTAGCTTAAAAAAATAAAGACCACATTATAGTTGATGTGTGCGCTTTACTTTGGACTATATATGGAAAATGTAAACTGACTTTATCTTTAACAAAAAAAAAATCCTATCATTTTTGCAGGTTATTCTTTTGGCTACGTATTGGATCCATATGTGGTCTTATCTCAGCCGGTGGAGGGTGTTCATGCCATGGAGTTTAGGTGTAACCATTTGGCAATGGTGGCATGAAATTTCTACAGCCTATACGGTTGACCTGCTGATCGAAGATTGAAATGATAGTGGCAAGTACTTTTTAGATGGTTGGTTCGTGTGGAGACTTTACGTGATCCGTGAGCTATAATACATCTTTAATAAGACTTTATATAAATCCTTAGTAAAAAGGGTTTTCTGCATCAATTGATGCATGTGCTGAATTTGTTTCCAGTGCGAGTGAGCAATCCAAATGTGCTGTTAGCGCGTCACACATTGGAAGCTCCAACCAGTTTGATTTGGACTAGACCTACATAACGGGATTGCTGGCTCGAGATAAACCTCTCAATATTTAAGCAATTTCGCTTGATTTGGTTCCTGTGTGTATCACACATGATTGCTGCCGGTCCCTCAGACTGCAGTAGTCCAGCACGATGCGGGGCTGAAGCTCAACTGCAACTATTATTAATTCGCGCCTCCGATCACCCTTCTCTGCACACCACCACCACCACAGCATCCTTCACTGATAGTGTGCGACGAACGATGGCCCGACCACGATGCGGGGCTCTATGTATCCTGCTCGCCGTTGTTTTCGCTGCGGCAGCGGCGGAGGAAACAGAGAAGCAGTCCTCATACATTGTGCACGTCGCGCACAAGCACGCGCCGCTGCTGCCGGACCGCGGCGGACTGGTAGCCACCGGAGCGTACGGCTCGTTCCTGCATGACCACATCCCCGTGCACATGTCCGTCCCGGCGCCGAGGGTGCTCTACTCCTACTCCCACGCAGCGACGGGCTTCGCAGCGCGCCTTACGGGACGCCAGGCCGCGCGCCTAGCGTCCCAGCGTTCCGTCCTCGCCGTCGTCCCTGACGCGACGCTTCAGCTGCACACCACGCTGACGCCGTCCTTCCTCGGCCTCTCGGCTTCGTCCGGCTTGCTCCCGGCGTCCAACGGCGCCACGGACGTCGTCATTGGCGTCATGGACTCCGGCGTGTACCCCATCGACCGCGACTCGTTCGCAGCGGACCCGTCCCCTCGCCGCCGCCGCACCGGAAAGTTCCGAGGGAGCTGCGTCTCGGCTCCGTCGTTCAATGCCTCCGCGTACTGCAACGGCAAGCTCGTCGGCGCCAAGGCCTTCTACGAGGGGTACGAGCTTGAACTTGGCCGTCCGATCAACGAGACGGAGGAGTCGAGGTCGCCGCTGGACACCAACGGCCATGGCACGCACACCGCCTCCACGGCCGCCGGCTCTGCCGTCGCGGACGCGGCCTTGTACGGCTACGCCAAAGGGAAAGCCGTGGGCATGGCCCCGGGCGCGCGCATCGCGTCCTACAAGGTGTGCTGGAAATACGGGTGCATGACCTCTGACGTCCTTGCCGCGTTTGACGAGGCCATCGCCGACGGGGTGGACGTCATCTCCATTTCGCTCGGCTCCACAGGCTCGGCAGAGTCGTTTGATATGGATAGCATCGCCGTTGGCGCCTTCAGCGCCGTCCGCAAGGGCATCCTAGTCTCGGCCTCCGCGGGAAACTCCGGTCCCGGCGAGTTCATCGCCCGCAACGTGGCGCCGTGGTTGCTCACGCCGGCGCGTCAACCGTCAACCGCCGGTTCGCGGCGGACGTGGTTCTCGGCAACGGCGATACATTTCCGTGCTCTTCCTTGTACGCCGGCCCCGCTTGGCGCAACCAAGGTACCGCCGATATACGGCCGGACCGTCGGCTCAAAGACCCGTGAAGCCGGAAGTCGAACGCGCCACGGTCGCCGGGAAGATCGTTCTATGCGACCCCGGCGTGAATTTCAAGCAAGGGGACGCTGTGAAACTCGCTGGCGGCGTGGGAGCCATCTTCACGAGCGCGAAAGAGATGGGCGAGCAGGCGTTCGGCAGCCCCCAAATCCTCCCCGCTACAGCCGTCACCTTCGCCGCCGCTAAGAAGATTCAGAAATACATAAGCAAGAATACATCCCCCATGGCGACGATCGTGTTCCAGGGCACCGTCATCGGCGGCCCGACACCTCCTTCCCCTAGAATGGCGTCCTTCTCGAGCCGCGGGCCAAACGTCCTCGCGCCGGAGATCCTCAAGCCGGACATCACCGCCCCCGGCGTGGAAATCCTCGCTGCATGGACCGGCGCCAGCTCGCCTTCGGGCCTCGAGTGGGACACGAGGCGAGTGCAATACAACATCTCACGCGCGCGCCTGCTGCTGGGCCCGGGCTGCTAAGCTCAGTTAATTGATTAGTATTCAATCAAGCTTGACGCTTTTCCCCGCGGGTTGGTTTTTTTTTTTTTACTCTCCGCCACCCAAACTTGCCTCTTTAACTGCGTCGATTGATTTTCAAACTCGCCCAAGTGCACGCTAGCAGCACCTACTACTCCACTCCATTTATGATGTTTCCTAATAAAACAATCATTTTCTTTCTTGATTCCATCCATCCATCGATTCCACCATCTGTACGCACCGAATTCCCGATTCAACCAAACCTATTTTTTCTCCATCCATTTGCAAACTTGCTTTGCTTCTTTCAACCTCAACCGCACCACCCACTACCCAAACCTACCTACCTTGCTACAGAAACTAATCGTCCAAACATACTACTAAATCAAGTGGCCCAGGAAATGGAGGATCTTTTTTCTTCAATACAACAAAAAATACCTACCTACTACCTTTCTACCATAATTCTACACATACTTGGTCAAACTTTACATTGATTTGTCTAAAAATTCATATGCACTACATTTTACTAGTAAGGAGGGAGTTCGTAACTGGTGTGGATGCACGCGTGGCCATATTGCAAATCCGTTACTCCAGCACCTCCCATTTTAAAACAAAATCCAGCGCGAAACGAAAATGGAGTTGAGCACGCCGCTGAAATTTTGGAGATGCTGAAATTAGCGGAGAAAATTTAGCCTCTTGATCTAGAGCCAATGCGTCAACAGAAAGCCAATCCTCAAATTCTGATCCAACGCCTCGAGCCTCCCGAAGACGCGACCCAACCTCGATACCCCCGCCATCCACCCACCGGCATTCACTCCGCCGCCACCCGCCGGCATTCACTCCACCCGCAGCACACCATGGTCGAGGTCGCCGCCTCCTCCTTTCCCCAACGCATTCCCCTCCAATCTCCCCCCTCTCCCCCTTCCATCCTCTCTAGTCTAGTCCCACAGCGAGGAATAGCTAGTCGGTGGGGCGGCTCGCCGGCCACCTGCAGCAGACGTAGCCAGCCACCAGCCGCGGCCCTCGCGGATGCAGGCGTCCACGTTGTAGCGCCGGTCGCCCATCTTGGGCCCCGCATCACCGCCGGCGAGCGCGTCCGAGTGCCCCGGGTGTCTGCATCTCCCGCTGACCCTCCTCCTCCGCCCTTTTCTCCATCTCGGATGGATTGCAGCAGCTGCAGGGGCAGCCTCCTCCGATGGCAGAAGGGGATGAGGGGGGCGACCTGGACATCCTCGAGATCGCCCAGCCCCAACTAGACGGAGGCACCCTCCATGACGCCGCCCCGCAAAAGGTCATTTTTCCCCTGCAAAATCGTTTGGATTTCACGATCAAAGCTGTGTGTTGGTTCATCGATTCACCACGTTTTTAAATACTAGTACATCACCCACAAACATTGGTTCTCCGTCCTCTGTTTGGTTCATCAGATCATAATAGAATCTCTTTATGGGTCTGTTCTTTTTCCAGGTCTGTTTAATTGCACGCTTGTTCTATGTGTGATCTGCTAGCTATCTCTCATTTTTATTACAAGATGCAATCAAACATTCATGAATTTTGGTTGGTGAGATGCAATTTTCTTTTGGAAAGCACCTAATGTATTAAATATTGGTTTGGATTCTAGTTCATCATATAATGATCAAATCTGGGTATCGATGTATTGATTCACCTTTTTTATGTACTAGCACTGGAGTCACCTTTTTTGTATTGATTCACCTTTTTTATGTATTGATTCACCTAATGTATTAAATTTTCTAGGTCTGTTTCATTGATCGGACATATTCTTGAGCACCTATGTGAGAGAGATTGAACAGGAGACGCTGTGCATCTTGCCGTGAAGTGGCGACCACAGTGGCGCTCTTGTTGGCGCTGAAGTCGGACAGTGACCAACTTCACCGCAACGCCATGTGCACTCCTTCTCGGTCCTCCCTGCCCTCGGACCAAGAGCTGAGAGGCATTTGGAGCGTTGCTGCCCTGACCTAGCTGACGAACCAAGGCTGCTAGCAGCTGCTACTACTGCATGTCTTCGTTTAGTTTGTTCTGCCATAGTGAGGTAGACCTCTCACCTATTTCTAGGTCTATTTCAAGTGTTTTTCTGTCTGTGAATGATATGCTAGTTAGTTCTTTCTTCTCTTAGTTACAGTATGCAATTCAAAACATCCACATATAGCTACTGTTGTTGAGATGTTTTGGAATCGATCTCTGGTAGTACGTATTTTTTGGCGATTCATTTGATTAAGAAAACCAAGCCGGATTTAGCTCTATATCTTGAACATTTAAGTGCATATCCATACATTTGTATGACCACGGCTGTGTCTCATGAAATAAAAAAGCTATCTTCTCAAGTTATTAACAGAAAAGGTTTTTGTTTCTACTTACTAACATGGCATGGCAGGTTCTACTTATTATCTTTTCAAGTATCATTGTTTGCATTTCAATGTATTCACTTTGTTTATTTCCTATCTCTATACATGCAATTCTTCATAATGGTTTCAACTTTCAAAAGTAAAACATATTTGCTCATGCTACTCGTTTTATACATGATTAACGGGTGGTTTGTTGTGGTAGACAGAGAGAGGAGATGTGTGCCTCACTGGAAGGTGACAACCATGTACAACACAACTCTTGCCAACGAACAGTGACACCTCCACGCTATGTTCCCTGTTGCCCTACTCGGCGCTCCCCGCCGCTTGGATAGAGAGGTTGATGGCCCGCACCTCCATCAGCAACTCCTATGTTTGTTCACTGTCCGTGCCACCTGGAGCAAGGAGTGGGATGGAGTAGGGTATGGACGTGGATGATGATCCAGAAGGGGTGGAGGAGAATGAGCTAGATAATCTCGATGAGGAATTCGTCCATCCCCATCTCGAGCTCGAGGGAGATGTTGATGATGCCATGCAAAAAGTCCATTTTTTACCTTGTCCTCTAGCCTACTTGCTATGTCCTGCTCCAGCCATCTTTTGGGTATCTAGGTGATTGCTTTGTACAAATTACTTGGTAGTCCTGATTAATCATTGTTCTCGTATCTTGATAATGGATTCAGCTTTTGTACTAAAAGAATAAATCTCTAGAAGGTTACCGGATTTTTGGCGATTCATTTGAGCAACAAAAGGTCAAGCTATAGCTGATGTAGATCCATTTTTTGGAAGCTATCTTCCTAACTTGTTAACTCAAGTTCTTGTTTCTTTTTGCTGACATGGCAGGCGCTACTTATTAACGTGTCAACCATTGGTTGCATTTCAATGTACTCAGCTCAATCATGGTTTACGCTATAATTTCTTATTTGCACTTACTTTTCCCATCTATATATATGTAATTCCTGATGATGGTTTTAGCTTGCGAAAGTACACTTATTTTGTCATGCTCTTTATTTACCTGATTAACAGTCGTATTGTCCTCCAGTAGTTAGCCCTCTTGATGGTTTGACTAGGAGTATTTTCCTTACTTGGTATAGGCTTAAGAGTAAAGTGATAACAGCTGACTATTCCTATTCTTATGCTGCGAGTAAAATGAAATCCCTTTTGCCAATATCTAAGTGTTTTTTTAAGTTTGGATGTTATGTACCTTTTTAGAAGTTGATATCCATGCTTTACTCACAGGATTTATCAAACTGGGACATTCTATTGTGGAAGGGCCAGTATGAACACCGGTTGCTAGAATGCTGCCTCTACTACGAGCTACAAGGCCAGAGATAGTACCAGCAGGGCCTGCGACCTCCGGGAGCTTCTCTTCATGTTCTCCGTAAGTGCTATCTGTTGTTGTGATTAAGCTCTGGAGGCCCTAAGTTTGCGCTTGTCTGATGCGATGAAATCATGTGCGATATGCTCTCCTTGTATCTGAGATTCTCCTACCTTAATTTATCACGGCTGCTAGCTACTGATGCAAAGAGCAAAGCTTTATAATGTAGAGGTATAGTTTTGTAATGACTCTTATCTATATTTCTACATTTCTTATGCTTGCTTTATCTATAAGGCACATAATCTTTTCATTTTGTTCAATTAGCTGAACGGACTGTATCATTGTATCAAAACTTGTGATGTTTTTCTATTGGATTATGGAAATTTGGTTCACCCATGTTAAGGTGGTAGTTAGTGCTATTTCTCTGTTACGATGTTGCATCCTCTTTCATTGCGTCTCATCGAGAAACTAGCACTTGTTACAGACCAGGTTGGGGAAGGGTTGTGCCTTCCTTGATTTTTCTTATTTATTTTTGTTCCATCGAGCTATAGGTTTACATTTTCCCCATGTTGTGAATATGTCAGAGTTTTGCACCTACATGCTTGCTCCTGGTATGTCCGAACATCGATGCCCAGTCTTGTCATCGATTGGAGTAGCAGGGCTCGTTGGAGCTATGGGATTCAGAGTAAGATCAATCTGCCACTTCTTACTCTGAATGATGTGCGTGTGTTTCCTTCAGTACATTGCACTTCCATATGACTACCGAGTGGGTAGCATGTGTGAATGATTATAGCATGAAATATTTCTCCGACTTGTAGAGGAATGTCATCTTGGGCATCTTGTGGGAGAGATATTGAGCTGGAGAGGAGCCCTGCAGCTTGCCAGCGGTGGCGACCGCATCGGTGCTCTTGCCTGGCATTGACGCCGAATGGCGACCAGCACCGCCACCCTCCTGCCTGAGCCTCCTTGTCGCCCAGACCAAGGGCTGAGAGGCGTGCGACGGACCCAACGCTGCTATTGTCTGCCTTCGTCGATAGTAACTGGCTTTACATGCTCATCTATGTAGATAGTAGGTACGTTTTCTAAGTTATTTTCTCTCTAATTTTCAGTCCAAGATGCATTCATTATCTGTACCTAGCGTTCATATCTTTTTGAAATTGATTTGAATATGTCCAAGTTGAGATGGTATAAATAAATAGATTGTCTGCCGAATTTGTTTGGGATATGACTGAATTGTGTTCAAATTCAGTGAATTTTGACCAAAATTACTGCTATAAAATTGAGTTGGATTTGTATAAAATGCTTTGTCACATCCTGTTGTAATTTGTGAAGTTGTGACAGTTTTAGATATATCTTTGATTGTCAAGATCATCTGATTTTTGTTGAGCCAAGTAGCTAACATGTAGGTTTTGGTTGTTTGATTGGTACTTTCCTATCTATTACTTCCTTGACATTTTTGTTCCGATATTATCTTAATACCACCTAGACCTAGTCACCTCCTAGCTGGTCCGAGAGCCTCCAGGTTGCATGTTATGTTGATGTATGATGTTGAAAGTTGAAACTAGAAGTAAGATATCATATCAGTGACAATCTATTTCACAATCTATTTGAGGTTTGATTCACTAGTGTTTTCTTACATTCCCATTAGATATATGTGCTGGTAACCATCTTTGGTGGTTCTGAAATGAAGACTGTCAAAGCTACATGTCAGATATCCAAGCTAGATTTGAAATTTTTTTGTATCCTTAATGGATATAGATATCTCTCCCTTTAGCAACTGTTAATTTTTATTTCCTAGAGTGCATGGTAGTTAGAATAACCATGTTCTTTTTCTATGATGACACTAAAAAATAAAAGAAGCATTGTTGTCTCACTGGGGCTAATGTTGGCTTCTACGTTGCGTTTCTGGTGTGGTGCACTTTACAAAAACGGTTTGCCTTGATATGGGGAAGGCGGCGGAGCTCAGTACGGGCGGTACGATTGGCCCCGCCCGTACGGATGCCCGATAAACTCCCTGCCTCGCCAGGATGAAATTGTCCTCTAAAGGAAATGTTTTTATTTTGTTGCAATTAACTCATAAATTTCCTCGGATCCTCCATAAATGACGGTTTCCTGAAATACATAATTCAAAAGCAAGGTTTTTCGGATGAGTCTGCTTAGCATACTGTGGTGAAGTTCATTCCTGGAAATTGTACTTGGAGATTATATTAATACTGCAAGTACTTGTAACTTCTGAGCTATTGCTCTCCTATATGAATCTGAATATTATGTCATATTTGAATTGAGCACTGAATTTTTTTTCATATTTTGCTAGCTAAACCAAAGCTTTTCTCTACTTATCTACTTTAACACTTTGACTAGCTAGTGCCTTTTCATGGATACGTGAACCTAGATTGCTGGTTTGTTTTTCTGGACATAGAAGAGATTGTTTGCATTAGGAAACCCTCTTATTGATTACAGTAAGGAAAACATGAGCTATTTAGTGTAGCGACTATAGGGAGAAAATTACCTGAACATGTCCATTCATTTTTAAGTTGCACAACATCAAATATCGCAATCTATTGAGTCTGAGATGGTCTGTTGTCCTTTGTTTGGAATCTCAGACCTTGTTGTATACCAGCCACTTCAGCATTTTTGCTCTCCTGGAAAAAATCATCTCTTTGGATCTAGAAGAACTTAAGCAATTGAAGTTCAATCAGCATGATAAAGTGATACCACCTCTGTTCCAAAATATAAGGCTTATATTTCGGAATGAAGGTAATACTTGTTATTTAGGAACATGTACTGATTTTTAGCGTTTAATTTATATTCTTGAAAATTCTGCATGCCAAGCATAGAGAATGTCATGCATGCTTATACTTTTCATGTACTGAACCGTAGCAATTATTTTTTACCGTGATGATCTGTACCTAATGTTTTTTTTCTGCAGTGCACCCTTGGTTGCTCTGTGGGACACATGTTTCTGCTCTTTCTGATGTCGGCGGAGAGGCCACTGCCAACATCTTGTTGCTCGGTTGTGGATGAGCTCGAGCGCAAGTTAAATGGCATCAAGGTAATCTACTCTCTTAAGCCCTGGCTCTTTGTTATTGTTACTACAGATGTGCATTATCTTCTTGCCAAATGCAAATAAATAGGTTAGACAAGAATAATAATTCAGCTGCCCAGAATTTTTTTGTCCTTAAGCAAGTGTTGATTCACTGAAACACAATGAAAATACACATTCTCGATTTATTATTCATTGGTTTGACTGAAACCATTTTTTTGCTTATCATTTTCTTGTAGATTGGTGGAGTGAGTGAAGCAGCAGACAGCCAAAAGAAGATGGGGTGCAGTATAGGTATTACAGGACCAAGTTTTATACTGAAATTCTATTGTTGGCAAAAAAAGTTGATCTGATGGTATACTCGGTATTGTTGTATGCTTTTAGTGTTGATATTTACTGGTTAGCGTGTGCATGGACTAAAGAAAGTGTCTTGCCATTCATTTGATTTGATTGAAACAACAATATGCATTCTCCCCAAGTTCCGTTGGAAGAACATGTTCGAGCCATCATCAGATGCTAGTAGTGTGTCCATGTTTTTCTTGAGGGACAAGTGCATGAGCTGTCTAAGCATGTGCATGTCTACGTACACAGAGTAGTCAGCATGAAGATTAATTGTATCGACTGAAAGCGAAGCATGTGCTTGTGATTTAGAACTGTTAACTCAAATTGTGAAATAGGTTCATCTTTGATTTAGAACTGTTAACTCAAATTGTGAAATAGGTTCATCTTTATATTCCTGTTGATGCAAGAGTTTGTTCTTAATATGTTAGACTGATAGGATTTTTAGCATCGTCCATAAATAAATTTTGTTGCTCTAGCATGGCTATATATGCCTAGTGAGATTTCTATTCAAGAATTATCAATGGTATGTCCGTCTGGGTGATGCTTCTCTGTAAGTATATATATGTGCATATATTAGCGAAGCTTGTGCATGTTTCTTATTCATTTTAGAATGGTGGATTCAAATATCTGAATACATTCATCTTTACATTCTTGTTGATGAAAGATGTACTAAGTCTGGTAGTCTGATATGCCATTCATATGTGCAATTGTTGGCTTTTGAGGATTTTTCACATATGCTCATTAGTTTTCTTCTTCAGCCAGAGTGTTTTTCAAACTCGATACTCATGGAGGTGTAGCTTCTTACTGATTCACCAACTATGAAATGCAGGGTTTGGCCTTTGTTTAATTGAATAGTTTGGAGGTTGAATCTACAGTCGTGGAATGCAAGATTGAGCATCCGTTCTCGTGTTGATTGATCTCTTTCCGCCGTCAGCCTGATGGTGGTGGGCTCACAGCAACACAACCATGGTGGCGGTGGTGTTCTTCTGCTACAACCGAGCGGTACATGCTCCTTCTATCTTGCAACCCCCTCTGTGGTGCTCTGAATCATGGCCCTCATGGCCTGGTGGTGTGTGTGCGTTCGTGTGCGTCTTGTGTTGATGTTGATGAGGACGACATGTTTGAATACCCCCTGACACATGAGGTTGTACTTGTATATATTCCTTTAAAATTGTAGTGTTTCTACGTCTCCAAAAATGTTGTTCTAGTCCAAAAATTCATGTCTTCTTTGTTTTTCAATAGCAGACCTTCGTGAAATACTTATATTCGTGTCTCCAAAAATTCAAATGTATTACTCCATAACCGCAACCACCTTACTTGATGTAAGCAAAACTGCGTTTCAGGTCTGGGTCTTGAGTTGGTCCGCAAAAGCACTCCATAGGCCATCATTATGTTCGTGTCGAGCAATATGTAGCAGTTTGCACTCAGAAGACTCCATGTGCACAACAAGATGCTTTACTTCTGCTAGGAACGCCAAGGGGAACAATGGTTCTAAACCTAGTTCAAACACTACCGTGAAGGTGACTGGCTGTGTTCTTTGGCTCGAACTCTTTACATTTATTTAGGAGTTCAAATTATAATTCCATATACTAAACATTTGAGGCTGATCTTTCTGTTTGTGATTTTCAGGTAAAGAAGAAAAGAGCTAAGACCTGAAGTAACTAGTTTGTTCTTGTGCTTGTCCTCGCTAGCTCACTACATCGACCAGGCCTGTTGCTGCTCTGACCTGTAGGAGAACTAATGCTCCAACTACGTCCCCGTGTCCAAAAGTAAGCACCTTTATTTCTATCTCCCTCCTCCTTGAATTGCTTGGCTCGGATGTGCGTTTGAATTCATGCTTTGATTCCATTTTGCTCAGGTCACATTGTTGTTCCAGTGGTGGTGTGGTGGCGTTGGTGCCCTCCGATGGTGTTCTGGTGGTGGTGCCCTCTGTGTGTTCCGGTGGTGGTGCCCTCTGGTGGTGTTGTCCACCAGAGCTGCTAGCGGCAACCACGTGAGCTCCTACTAGTACTGCTGGCGTCCAGTACAACCTGCTGCCCCTGCCTTCTTCGACCTGGAGCTGATGCTCCAACTGCGTCCCCGTGCCCGAAAGTAAGCACTTTTCTTTCCATGTCTCTCCTCCTTGAACCGCTTGGCTCAGATCTGTGTTTGAATGCATGCTTCGATTTCATTTTGCTCAGGTCAAGTTGTTGTTCTGGTGGTGCTGTGGTGGCGCTGGCGACCTCCATTGGTGTTCTGGTCGGTGCCCTCCGTTGGTATTCTGGTGGTGTAGTTCATGGGAGCTGATGCCAGCAACCACGGGAACTCCTGCTGCCGCTGGTGCTGCTGGCAGTCTAGTACGACCAGCTGCCCCTGCCTTCTTCGACCTGGACGTCTCCTACATCACAACGTCCCTCCTCGGAAGGTCTCCCTTTCTCTCTCGATACCTCCCTCTTTACCCTGGACTGTGCTGTTTATGTTTGCTAGAGTGGGAATATGTGATTCCTGCATGGAAAGATTAGATTTTTAGTTTCTGTAACTAATTTCCTTAATCAAAATTTGAGCATGGGCACTTCCGCTAATTTGAGGGAAAAATATTGTTCAAATGTCGAGGATATCTTGTGCTGCCCTTATTTAACTATGCTTTGGACTAGATCCAGCATGACTGCAGATTGCAATGGCAATGCTATGAGCAACACTTAATCTATAACGATGTAAGAGTAGAATGCACATGTGTGTTTGATTTGCTAGAATATGCCCTTATTGATCTATGCTTTGGACTAGATCCAGCATGATTGCTGATTGCAATGCCATGAGAAGCACTTAATCTATAATGACGTAAGAGTAGAATGCACATGTGTGTTTGAGTTGCTCGAACGTGCTCTAATAATTTGCTCATCTGCCTTTGCATTATTAAGGAAAGTTTGTGCTAGTGATAATATAAATCATTGCTTGGGATTTGAGTCTATGCTAGTGATGCATAGCTGGTACTATTGTACCTTGTGTGGTCTTGCTCTATATGTTGGTTTCTTATTTAATAGGTGTTGACACTAGTTTCTTATATGATTTTATAATAAAACATATACTATGTTACAAGGCACACGTCCAACCCTTGCAATAATGCATCTATACATACGTGGCTTAAATTCTGTTACATTTGGTTGCTGGTACCTGAGCCTCTTGGTTTTCATCATCTGAGACAAATATATTTAAGCAGGTGATGGTGATACATTAAGCCAGTGCTTGATGTGAATAGGAGATAGTTGGTATTAGTCATTTTGAAGTTATATATGATTAAAATCCATCAACATAAATTGTTTTATGCATGTTCGTGGCCACAAGCAGGAGAGATTTTAACATGTTGTTGGTTTTACTTTCTTTCCAGCCTTGCTATTTTGTCTTATAGCATTGTTTTGTATGGTGTGCAGCCCTAGTGGTGGAAGTTCATCCAGGCGGCAACATTTCGTAAAGAAGGTGTCTTGTAAAGAAGTATTCATTGGAGCACTACACGGCCCATCCTCGTGGGGCTCCGCAGACATGGTCTATCGCCAACTGGCTCGGGTGGTGCGGCTTGCCTCCGGTCCGCTATGCCTTGACCCGGCGGCGTATGCAGTACTGTTCCATTTGTTGTAATACTAAGTAGTCGAATTGTGTCGTCCAAATCAGTAGATTTAGTTCTTACCCGTGTATTTCTTTATTCTTTATTTGCACTTGTCATCTTTACTACATTCATATACTCCATGTATCCTTAAATACCTATGTGTTATGCATAGTACTAGTAGTTGATTGTTTGCGAAGTGATGTGGATGTCCAAAATAGAGTTAAGGTCAATTTCCAACACTTCAGCCGTCGATTGAGCTCCTTCCACGAGTTATTACCAACGTGCCTAATCTTTGTAATACCAGGAATATTTCAAGTCATATTGGTTTTACAAGCTAGCTAGACATGATGTCTTGTTCCTCTTATCGCGGTCAACCCCACCCACACCATGGTCAATCCTGCAAGTCACCGTTACACAAGCCTGATGAGCTTGCTAGCTCCAGTTGACTATGCGTGGGGGCTAGCGGTTGCAAAAAAGTCCGTTCTACCAGGCTAAGTGAAAAACTATTGAAAGAGAATATTTTACATGCTGGATTTCTGTCTATTTATCTGGGATTTCAACCTCATAGATAGGGTGCTCTGATTTGGTAACCTCGATTGTGTGATTCATGGTTCCCAAATTCTCAGCCTACTTAACTACTCTAGTCCATATTTTACGAGGTCAATGCATCATCTAGAAAAGCTTGACCGATCGTACGATGTGCGGACGAATCCACCATGCTAGGCAACATAATGGAGAAAGTGAAGATTTGCAAATTAATCCATATGAAGGGTCTTCGAGTCTGCCCAAAACATCTGTATATATGTACATCATTTTTGCACCCACTAATTTCAGCCGAACGGACAAATGGTAGATAAGGAGAAGACCTTGGGGACACAAAAAAAACATAGATATGAATCCAGTCCGTGAATTAAGGAATTACTTAATTAATAGGACAGGAATCCAGCCCCTGACCTGGACCAGGAATTACTCCCATCGTATGCTCAAATTCTGCGCTTGCTCGCATAATTAAGGAAAGGTGCCTAATTTATGGGGCGTTTGTTTGTCTTCCCTAGGCAACTCACATCAGTAATCTATGAAACCAACCATCAAGCTACGAACCAAGAGCAGAGGAGAGAAGAGCCAAAAACTCTTTCCCGCTCAGCTTTTGCCTCGATGAAAATTCAAACCAGCCTCCCTCCTCTATAAATGTAAGTCCATTGTCATACACCGCGTGCGGGGATCGTGTGTGTGACTTGTGACTTTGGACTTTGGCGTCGGCGAGGAGATGAGATGAGATGGCCATGGCCTCGAGTTCACTACCTGGACGCGCGCGAGTTCCCGCACTCCCTCTTCCAAGACGCGCACGATCTCGAGGACGCCACCATCGCGGATGCGCACGAGCTTGGCGACACTCGACGGGGCGGGTCGACCTGGCGGCTGGCCGTCCAGCTAGTCGTGCACCCTCCTACGGCGCCGGTGCTCCCGTCTTCGTTCTCGTCCGCCTCCGCAGCTCCATCGCCGTCCGCCTCCGCAACTCCGTTTGGGCCCTGCCTCGCCGCCGCACCAGAGGCCTCGCCGCGCGACCCGGGGAAGCTACTGCGGCCTCCATGATCCACGAGGAGTCCGATGAGTCGACGCAGACATTGGCAACTACTGCGGCCTCCATGATCCACGAGTTCACCTCTAACCCAGGGCCACAGCACCGGGGCTCTGTGTAGGGGCGCTCCAAAAACCTGCCGCGCAACATAGTGGAAGGGCAGGCCCGCCTCCACAAGGACTACTTCCACCTCACTGATCCGATCTTCCCGGAAAAACTGTTCCGGCGCCGATACAGGATGTCAAGGGACCTGTTCTTGGTCATTCTAGGGGGCGTCAGAAACTACGACCCCTACTTTCAATGCAGGCGCGATGCAACAGGTGCTTTAGGCTTCACCTCCTACCAAAAATGCTCCGCGGCTATTCGCATGCTCTCATATGGAATGGCTGCGGATATATTCGATGAGTATCTTCGAATGGGTGAGAGCACCTGTCTTGAGGCCATGTACAGGTTTTGCCTCAGGATGGAACCATGGCAGGGCAGATTCTTGTCGTCTGCGGCTCGCCTAGTTTTGATCAATGCATGCCTGTCAAACCTTCCAATCTATTCTATGGGCCTCTTCCTCCTCTCGGATGGTACTCATGAAGGCTTTGACAGACACAGATGCAGATTCTTCTGGGAGGGACAAGGTAATAAGAGGAAATATCATATGGTGGCCTGGGAGGACATCTGTAAACCCAAGGCCCAGGGTGGGCTTGGCGTTATGAACACGAAGCTCATGAACCTTGCCCTTATGACTAAATGGATTTGGAGAATGTTAACGGAGGACGACAGCAAACTGCTCTGGCTTCAACTCCTCAAGGCAAAGTATCCAAACCAGCCTCCCTCCTCTATAAATACAAGTCCATTGTCATACACCGCGTGCGGGAATCGTGTGTGTGACTTGTGACTTTGGACTTTGGCGTCGGCGAGGAGATGAGATGAGATGGCCATGGCCGGCGAGAAGAAGCTCCTCTACGCGTACATCCTCGTCGTCGACATGATCTCCTACCAAGATTGCTGGGGGTGGCCGCTGGAGGCAATGGATCGCCGGCCGGCCGGCCGGCCGGCCGGCCCTAAAGAGGATTCGACCTTTCGTGTAGGCACTCTTGCTCATCATTCCTGTCTCTTCCGACCTGCAAAGTACCTTCCTTCACATGCATCCTGCATAAGGTTTCCATGCACTTCACACAAAACATGTGCTGGCACGGCAGCTTGATGAAGTTCGAACCTAATTTTTCCAAATTAAAGTTAGTCTACAAAAGGATGAACTGCTATGAGACTAACTCAATTTCCCAAGTAGCCGAATGAGCAGCCCAGCCGGTCCATATAGTATCTACTATGAGCTATGGAAATTTAGTCGCATATTGGTATGCTACCACTGTGGGATTGTTGAACTAGAATACAGAGTGGAACGGATGCTCCAGAATAGGTGGTATTCTTCCGAGGAAGAACCAAGAAAAGTAAATAACAAGAGAGCATGCTCAATTGGTACGACTTCGGTATGACTGCACAACAGAAAATAAGTCAAAGAAAAGGAAAAAAAAAACTCTTACCTTTACTCTCATTAAGGCAAATCATACACACATGTAGATCCTCAAGAAAAACTTGATAGCAGTTCTTACTACTGTAACTGAGCATCAGTGGGATTACAGACTCCAATGAGAGACCTCTTGAGATTGCCCCGGCAGCCCCCAGATCCTCCCCGCTACAGCTGTCACCTTCGCCGCCGCCAAGAAGATTCAGAAATACATAAGCAAGAATACATCCCCCATGGCGACGATCGTGTTCCAGAGCACTGTCATCGGCGGCCCGACACCTCTTTCCCCTTTTTTTCGATAAGGGGCGCTTTATTACTCAAAAAGTTTTAAGCATTACACCCAGCCTCTGCATAACCAGGATGCACACAGCCGTTCAGTAGTCTAGGATCCATCAAAGAGCGATACAAAATAAGATAAAAGCCAACTACTATGACGCTCCGTTGGCTTCAATCCTCCGACTATGCAGCCACCCATGTTGGGAGATAAACTCCGTGGCCGTGTTCTCCAATCGTGTAGACACCTCCATAAAGAGATCGCGATCCTCCAAACGCTAAAGTGGCTTGTTAGATGCTGTTTTGGGCTCCTATTTGGGATTGTCGGTGGAGATGATGTAACCTTGCACTTCATGTTATTGTTGCTTGTAGTTTTCTGATGGGTACTTAGGGATTCTCTGGTTGAGGGCATGCTTGGTTTGCAGAATTCTACAAACATAATAAATAAATAAAACACAAGAATATGATAGAAATGTGCTTCAAAATATAGGATTGACGAGAACCAACCTGTGGTTGGATGGTTAGGAGGGCAGTGGCACCCCCAGCCCACCAGAGTTCAAATCCCAGATTTGACACTTTGGTGTCTCATAAAGGCGGAATATTCTTCAGTGGGAGGCGACGTTCCCGTCGACAGCGAGGCGCCTGTGGTGACTTCGTCAATCTCAAGATCCGCCGGATCAGTTCTTCAACGCAGTCTCTTGGAGGTGCTCATAGGGGTAGGGTGTGCGTGTGTGCGTTCATAGGGGTGAGTGTGTGCGCGTATGTATGAGCGTCTTTGATTGTACTGTGTTTCGCAAAATATAGGATTGACATACACACACGAATTCAAAATATAGCATCCAGGTGTTGCAATCGCATGCATCTCCGTTCTAGCAAATAAAGGTAACATACCATGCATGACCATACTCCCGTCGGTCGGGTATATTAGTATATTCCTATAAATTATCAATTTACTTATTACGAAAAGTCTCTTTGCCTCCTGAGCACTAGTGAGCCCGTTGTTATAAAGAGTATAAAAAAATATTTACAAGTTTAATTTTTTTTGAAAAGAAATCCTACCATAGCCAATGAAGTGAACTACAAGTATGCAAAATCGCAACGCGAAATTGTTTGTATTGCGGGCTACACAAAAATGAAAATTTCTGATAAAATTTAAATATTTCTAAATATGCATACTCAAATCCACATGTTTGTCATTGTTGTGTAGCTTTGAATACAAAGTATTTAAAATTAATATTTTGCACGTTTGTGGATACATGATTGGGTACATCCAGATTTTTTTCAAATTATTTTGAAATTTGTAAATATGATTTCTGAATTTATTAAAATAATAGGATCCTGGTGCCCTGGAGCCAAAAAAATTCCACTCATATATATTACAAAAAATATATCACTATAAACTTGAGATGTGATTTATATTATATAGGTGAAGTTGATTCTTAGGGATAATGCAGAACTAATAAACCCAAAAGAGGGAGTAAGTAATCACCCTTTGTTGTTATACACGCATGTCATGTTTAATTGATTGCATGCGGCTAGTACTTTGCTCGACCTAGAACTAGATAAATTCTATGACATCACTAAGTTTTATGTGCAATTCATGTGCACTGAGAAAAATATGTGTAATTGCACACATATGTGCAATTCTCATGTGCATGAATCACGATACAAATTTAACGGTACTAGAGTCGACTTAGAACTAACTTAATTGTGATCGACTAGAACTAGCAAAAGGGATATGATTAGTCAGAATAGAAGAAAAGTGTCCCAATAAAACATACATCAAATGTGAAAGCCCTAACCTGCAATACTGCAACCTAATCTGAAAGAATGTAACAGTGGGAGTAGGGATATGACACTAGAACTTTATCTTCACACAATCTTGTGAGCCCCAGTGCTCGCTTTGTTTGCCGGCAAACTGGACCTGCTTCTTGCACAGTGTGCAATAGCTGGCTTGGCACGACCAGCAGAAAATATATTTATCATCATCCTGAATGCATATGGCCACTGGTTAGATGCAATAGAGGCAAACTGGTGATCTGTAATGTTGAACAGAATGCTCCAGTCTGAAAAATGATGTGGTTCATTACCTTATAAATTTTTTGACGGCATTTTGGACATTTTATGGTACTGCCTACAGGTTGTTTTTCAGTACGTACGCGATTTCTTGTTTCTAACTGTTCCAGCAGCTTGCCCCAGTCTGTTGTGTCTTTTTCTTTATGATGAAAGAGGTCACATCTCCCGCTGCAGTTTGTTAAAACATGCATGCATAAAGATAAGTAAGCCTAGATTATGAACCTTTGTCTTTATTTATATAAAAGACCCTGCATAGTTCAGACTGCCAACCTGAAATGGGCATAGCCAGCGATGATAGCCTTGCCACAGCGGAAGCAGAATGTCTGACCACAGCTGCTACACACAACTTTGTTGCATCTGTCAGTTTTGCTGATGGTCATTTGACATTTTGGACATGATCTAGCATTGCTGTAAAGCAGTTTTACACTAATCATGTCCTCCACCATCCCCCGTGTGGCCATCTTGCCTGATGCCTGCAAAGATAAAATTGAAGACGACAGATGTTCAGTAACCTGAAGTTATATTTCAGCAGTCAATATGACATGTAATGCCCCCAAGGAGGTGCCAAAAGCGTATGACACTCTACGAAGATCTTTGAGAGATTTATATATCAAATGCATATTGGATATTTGAAGGATTTGAAAAGAAAACAAAAAAAAAATTTCCCTTGCAGTGCACCTAGGCTTCGATAAATTTCTAGGTCCACCTCTGCTCTGGTCAAAAAATCAATAAAGATAAATCCTCAATTTTGTTTACTAAGGGATGCCCACAGGTTATTCGTAATGAGGTCAAACAGATACTCGAGGTGAATGTGGAGGCCCTTAATGAAAGGTACCTTGGTATGCCAACACATGTTGGGAGCTCACGGTATGGAACTTTCAAATTCTTGAAGGACCGGGTTTGGGGTAAAGTAAAAGGATGGATTGAGAAAATTTTATCTTTAGGTGGGAAGGCGCTTTTAACAAAGTCCATTGCCCAAGCTATACCGG
The DNA here is from genome assembly GCF_019359855.2 of Lolium perenne. Taxonomy (NCBI): domain Eukaryota; kingdom Viridiplantae; phylum Streptophyta; class Magnoliopsida; order Poales; family Poaceae; genus Lolium; species Lolium perenne. The sequence continues at coordinate 283,907,892 of NC_067245.2, forward strand.
TGTATTCGATGGCCCTGTTTCAGGTTACCCCGTAAGCTATGCGAGCATATAAACTCCCTCATTAGACAGTTTTGGTGGGGCTGCAAACAAGGGAAGAGGAAGTCATGCTGGGTGTCTTGGTAGGTTATGTCTAGATCAAAGCACTTGGGAGGTTTAGGTTTCAGAGATCTCGAAAATTTTAACTTATGCTTGTTAGCTCGCCAATCTTGGAGGCTACTACATGAACCTAATACCTTGGCTGCAAGAATTCTAAAGGGCCATATATTTTCCCAACTATTCTATACTTGATGCAACTCTGGGAGCTCACCCATCGCAGATTTGGAGATCCATCTTGAATGCGGCTTGTTTGGCCTTCCATGCCTTCCCGTACTTGACGTCGTACGCAAACCGGGATTTAACCGTATCTTGCACGGACCTAATGCTCATTATAGGAAGTGATGAGATCTCCGCCGAGAGCTTGTATGCAATGAACTCGGATGTGAGTTGACGGTGGTCCGGCTGCGCATCCTTGCCATCAAGCTTCGGCCCCCGGCACATGTGAGTGGCTACACAACTTGTTATGTGCCAAGAGGGCCCTTTTTTGAAAGGTCGTGCACGGACAACCCATGGGCACCTTTTATCCACACATTTTAGCGTGTACCGCTTCTTCAAGTCCGAGTGAACAACGAGGTAAGGGCGATGATGCTTAATGGAGAACTCCTTCAACCATATCTTCAATTCCAAGAAGGTATCAAACGTTAGCCCTTTAGAGATCATAGCCGTCCTACCATCCACATCTCTCTTGGATAGTGGCCTAGCTCCAAGAAGTAAACTTTTGCCACCATCAACCACGGCTCCATCCGCAAGACTAACATCACGGAACAATGGTACCCGGATATCCCGTCCGGTTACCTTCTTGAAGATCTCGGCTCTTTCGGCTTCCTTAGCCGTGAAGCCATCCTCGTCAACCTCCTCTTCGGGTCCATCATCATCCGAGTCCGACGCATAGCATCGGGAATAAGGAATGGAGTGGTCCATCTCCTCTTGCGTCCAATATTTATCCAAATCACCGATATTGTTGCCATTCATCTCGAAACCATCATCACCATCGTCATGCTCGTCATACTCATTATCCAACGGAGGTTGTTGGGCAATGGGAGATTGGACAATGGGAGATTGGGTGGCCTCTTCTTGGCTCATGGGTGGAGGAGTCCTCTCTCGAATGGGGGAGGAGGGCCGGTTAAGGTCAAGCTCGATACGAGCATCAACCGTCTTGGTTGCAAACAACTCCAAAGCCTTATCTTGTGACCCGGCCACCGTCTCCTTGTAAATGGACCAACGTTGCTCGGAGTTGATACGCATTATCTTCCAACGGGTGTGCATTCCAAACCCCACATTATGCCTTCTCTCTAGCTCAACACCATCATTTGGCTCATTCCAATTCAACTCAACCCTAACTTGTGCTACCACCTCCGCAAAGCTAGGGCTAACGTCAAACACCAAGTCAACCTCTTCCGGGTCCGGCTCTATGTTTCCCTTCAAGAAAGCATCCTTCTCCACATGATGAACATGAACAATTCTTTCCATCCCCCTAGCATAATGGGAACAACACATACACACATGTGTTCATTAGTTACCATAATCAACATAATCTACCCATACAAACTAGCACACTACCATTTCTCCTACTTCAACAACCCTAACATCCAACCAAATCCATCTCCACCCTCAAATCAACCAAATCCACATCTAGGGTTTCACATATAGATTGGAGCAAATACACAAAATCAATGGATGAAAAGAGGGGGAACGGAGGAGATTACCTCAAGGAACGAGTTGGGAACGATCTCCACGCACAGATCTGAAGATTTGGTGGTGGATTTGGTGGGGGGGAGAGGGAGGGAGAGAGAGAGAGAGCCGGCCGCCTGTTCTTGGAGCGAAGAAGAGAAAGAAAGAGAAGGGTCGGGCTGGGCTGGGCGCGCGGCCGAAACTTAAGTGGATGTGTGGCGCCCTTGCCAGGGGCGCCACACTTTCAAAGTGTGGCGCCGGCGGGAAAGGCGCCACACGTGCTGCCACGTCGGATCGGGGTCACCAGCTCAGCGTCGACTGGCCACGTCGGATGGGTCTGTGGCGCCAGCGCCAGGGGCGCCACATGGGCATATGTGGCGCCCGTGAGAGGGGCGCCACACAAAAGGGTTAGATCCGTGAAATAGTTTCGCCGGAGGGACAGTCTGTGTTTTTCTTTCAGTTTTGGGTTATTTTTTGTGCAAATCGCCATGCGGCGATACTTACTTCTGGAGGCATTCTCTGCTGAATTGTAACATGTCGACAAGTGTATCTGTGTATGGGCCCTCTCTGACGACCTGATGGTGCAACTCATATCTCAAGGAGTTACAAGCGGTGGCTAAACCAATGGCTAGCCAGATACACCTGGTCGTCTCGGCCTCAAAGGCTAGATGGTTGCCTCCCCAACCTAGACTGGCCAAATTCAATGTTGACGCAGCTTTTTCACGTCATGGAGATAGGGGAGCGGCATGAGCTATATGCAGAGATGACAATGGCGCATACCTGGGTGCTTCTGTCATGGTCTATCCTAGGATTACTGATGCTACGCTTGAATCTCTTGCATGTAGATAAGCATTGGCGCTTGCGGAGGATCTTTGTTTAACAAAGATGGTGGTTGCATCGGATTGCAAAAATGTTGTTTCGGAGATTGCTGAAGGTACTTGAATAACTGAACATTGCAGACATACATCAAAATTTCAGTGTCCATTCACCCTTGATGTAAAAAAAGAGGCATAGCCTTGATAATGAAATCATACATTTTCATCTATGAAGTTCAGTACTACTCCCTCCGTCCCATAAAAGATGTCTTCAATTTGTCTAAATTTGAATTTTTAGTGTCCAGTTACATCCAAATTTACACAAGGGAGTAGTATTTTTCATTTTATCGAGAATGAAATACCCCAGCCTCGCGTCTGCGTGAAAACCAGCAAATCTTCCATGTACACACTGTTGGCAAAAAATGCTTAGCCGCAAATGTATAAGCTTTCACGCAGAAATAGAAAAGCAAGACTTTTCCAGAAGATGAGAGAGAGTAATAATACCATTAAAGTAATTTACCATGCATGGTCAATATATAATTCCCCTTGCTTGTAATATATATCATGTTCAAGTGATTTGTCAGGATTGTGAAAGTCGCAAGACTACAACCTAACCTACAAACGTGTAACAATGGGAGCAGGGAATTGACGTTAGAACTTTGTCCCGATGCATTCCGGTGAACCCCAGTGCTCTCCCTGTACCCCTGTAAACTGGACCGGCTTTTTGCACATTGTGCAATAGCTAGCTTGGCAAGCCCAGCAGAAAATATATTTATCATCATCCTGAATGCATGTGGCAATTTGTTAGATGCAATAGAGTCAGACTAGGGATCAGTAATGTGGATCAAAATGTTACTACATTCACGCCATGTTGCAGATTGAAAAAATAAAGTTCCTTACCTTGTAAATTTTTTGACGGCATTTTGGACATTTTACAGTACTGCCCACAGGTTGTCTTTCAACTTGTCGGGCTAGCTGTTCCATTAGCTTCTCCCAATCCCTTGTGTCCTTTTCTTTCTCAAAGAGGCCACAATTCCCTCTGTAGTTCGTCAAAACATCCATGCATAAAGATTAGTAAACCTAGATTATGGACCCATGTTTTTAATTTAAAACAACCTGGATAGCTCAGGCTGGGATACCTAAAATGGGCATAGCCACCGATTGCAGCCTCGCCGCAGAGGAAGCAGAATGCCTGACCACAACTGATACATACCACTTTATTGCATCCTTTAGTTTTGCTGATGGTCATTCTGCATTTTGGGCATGATTTAACATCGCTGTAAAGCACTTTTATGCTCAACATTTCAACCATCCCCCTTGTGGCCGCCTTGCCTGATGCCTGTAGGCATAAAATTGAAGTCAACAGATGGGAGAATATTCATTAAAATGAAATTATTCTCCAGCGGTTAACACAGCATGTAATGGCGCAACAAGGAGGCGCCAAAAGCCTCTTACACTCTTCAAATATTCATGATAGACTGCAGTCAAATGCATATTGTATGTTTGAAGGATTTATCAACAAAACGCAACATGTTTTGTCGTTGTATAGGTACTCTGGCCCCAACTACTCAAAATAGTATGAATTGCACAGTATAACTATAAATGCAAGACGGTAACATAAATAATCTAAAGTCTCAGTTGTCAAGTCATGTCGCATACGAGATTTTAGATGCATTTCTACCTGCTGTCTCTGAAGTTTTTCTTCCAGAGTGAGACACAGCTTCCCTGGATGACGTGGATCCTTGCACACCGAGCAGAATACAAAGCAACATTTTGGGCATTGTGCATTGTTATCCTCATCTTCCACGCAACCGATTGCACACCTTGGACAGTGAACCACGTCTGACATCGAGTTCAATGCTTTCTCAAGAGTAAGCTTATCCCAACGTTCAAATTCTTCCTCGCCGAGAAGCCTCTTTAACAAATACGGTGGAATCGAAGCACTGCACTTAGTATCAGGGCATACTAACTGAAACAAAGTACCTTCCTTCACATGCATCCTGCATAAGGTTTCCATGCACTTCATACAAAACATGTGCTGGCACGGCAGCTTGATGAAGTTTGAACCTAATTTTTTCAAATTAAAGTTAGTCTACACAAGGATGAACTGCTATGAGACTAACTCAATTTCCTAAATAGCCGAATGAGCAGCCCAGCCGGTCCATATAGTATCTACTATGAGCTATGGAAATTTAGTCGCATATTGGTACGCTACCACTGTGGGATTGTTGAACTAGAATACAGAGTGGAACGGATGCTCCAGAATAGGTGGTATTCTTCCAAGGAAGAACCAAGAAAAGTAAATAACAAGAGAGCATGCTCAATTGGTACGACTTCGGTATGACTGCACAACAGAAAATAATTCAAAGAAAAGGAAAAAACTCTTACCTTTACTCTCATTAAGGCAAATCATGCACACATGTAGATCCTCAAGAAAAACTTGATAGCACTTCTTACTACTGTAACTGAGCATCAGTGGGATTACAGACTCCAATGAGAGACTTCTTGAGATTGCCCGGTTATCTACTTTGTGCATAGGAACATCTAGACCTAATGTTATTTTTGTATCGAAACCGAGGTGTAGTAAAGAAGAAGCTCGTATCCACTCAACCCATCGGTATACCACTTCTTCCCCCGGCAGATCCGCCCAAATGGTGTCAAGCATCTCACAGAGCTGAGAAACATTAGGCCCATCCATCCATTTAGCGGTGATTGCAAAATATGGTGGCTCTTTGCTAGGATAGGACTGCGGAAGTAAGCATGTCAATATCAGAGGGGGCAGGTGCTCAAAGTTGCAAGAGTAGGAGAAGTCATTTGGTTCATCCTCCTCATGTTCTTCTGTACAATCATCAGTACATCGCCCATCATCTCCAGTTCTATTGACTGAATGAAACCTAGCGCACACTTCAGCGCCGTCGCGCAATTCGTAACGTATGCAAATCTGGAATTAGAGAAATAAAAAATCAATCAAAACAAAGCTTTTATCACCAAAAACACTGATGGAGAATAAAAGAAACCTGAAAATAGCGGAGCGCTCCTTTGTTTTCAAGCTCAGTAAGATCATCCCCATATATTGCTTCCAATGCCATCAGCTGTAGTGAAGATCAAACGAGGAAACAGATGAGGGCATGTTATAATCGTAAAGCACCAATTGTTCAAATGAGCAAACCCTGAAGCAACGCAATAGCAGCACCAACACAACCTCACAAAGTCTATCCGAACAAAGCTTCCTTTCCTTCGTTTTTTTTTTATGTATGCAACTCATCAGAAAAAAATTCTATACTTCGTTATTATAAATTAAAAATATTCCCTCCGGTCCAACTTAATCGGTGCAGCCACATACTATGTCCAGTAAGTGTACTCCTGACCTGAATTCCAAGTTCACCCTAAACAGAGTAAGTACAGTACTAGTTGGTCGAGAGAAAATTAATAGCTACCCTATTTCAGCAAAACAATCGCAGAACGTACGAATTGAAAAGATGCATTGCAAATCTTCGCCATAGCTCAGATCAAGCTCATAGATAAGATTAATGAAAAATTTCAACTCGATTTGAGCAGACCAACCTCGTCGTCCTGTCGCTGCAGGTTGTCCCGTATCTCATCTGCTTCTGCCTCGTTCTCGGCGCAAAGACGGAGTCCCGTCGCAACCGCGGCCATGGCGGCCTCCTCCAGCCTCGAGTCCGCCTCAGCCGCCGCGACCCACGGGGAGTCCAGGTGGAGCACGTCCTCCTCGGCGCCGCCATCACACGACACCGGCCTCGCCTCTGCCTCTGCGGCGCGCGACGAGGACGAGGGAGTCGAGGAGGATGCCTGGGGTGACAGTTCCGGGGAGGGGATGCGGTGCGATTCGACCGCTCGCGAGGTCGCGCCGGCGACGGAAGCTGCTGCCATGGCGGGAGCTCGGAGTTCTGTTGAGTCGGGATCAGTCCTTGATTCGGCGGAGTGGTGTCGATTCTGCTCGTCCCCGGTTGCGTTTGTGTAGTTGGTTTCCTAGGAGAGGACTGTACCACAAAGAAGTAATTTTAGGTTTTGTACTGAGTTAAATTTTAAAAAATCGACCAATTATGAAAGATTGTAGCAATATTGATGATATAAGGGCATCTCGGACATCCCAAATGTCCGTTTGCGTTGGCCCGTGGACGCGATGTGGCCCAGGGCGACCGTTTGCGTCTGGGGTACCTCCAGCGGTGCGGACTCATTTTTTAACCGGGGACAGCGTCAAACTCGCTAATGGCGTTTTACGTCCCGTCGAGGACTGCCACCGGCGATTAACTGTTCCCGCGCGACGACGCGCGCGCGGGAAAAGGCCCTGCACGCCAACGCCGTTTCCCGCCCCGCCGTGGCTATATATGGTGGACACCGGAGGGGGCGACGGGCACACCTCACCCTACCATCCATCCATGGCCGACCACATTAGTTGGGGGCACGTTGTTCACATGTGCCGCCAGCTCCACCCGGAGGAGGAGGAGGAGGTAGCCGCCGCCTGCGTTGAGGCCCAGTGACCTGGAGGCGGCGGAGGCGGAGGTTGCGGAGGCTGCAGAGCGCGCGGAAGGGCGCCTTGCGGCGATCAAGGCGGAGATCGCCAACGCCATGACCGAGCTCGCGGAGGCGCGGGCGGCCATCGCGGCCCCTCCGGCGGACACCGTCATCCACGTCATCGCGGACGATGCCCCCCTCCCCGTGCCCAGCCGCTTCGCGTGCGCCGGCGACCACCGGTTCTGCTCGCATCCTTCGAGTCCCCTAGCCGGGGACGCCCAACGCCGTCATGCTTGGGTGGCGGAGGAGGAAGCCCACGGCTATGCGATGGCCATGGCTCGGGGGTTAATGTGCTCCGACCTGGACTCGCTCCAGCGTAGGGGCCCTTCTCCCGCGCGGGTCGAGCAGGAGAACCAGGAGCTGGAGGCCGCCACCGCCGCCAGGGACGAAGCGGTGGCGGAGGCGGCTAGGGACAGGGCCCGCTTCATCCCCGACGTGGTGGCGATCCAGGCGGCGGCCCAGGCGAACGAGGACGCGGCGGCGGCAGTCCAGGCGGCGGAGGAGGAGGAGGCCCAGGCGGCGGCGGCTACCCAGGTGACGTTGGCCCAGGCGGAGGCCATGTGGGACAGCTCCCTGGCCGAGGCCCTCGAACGACGCAGGCGATAGGACAAGATGTCCGTTCGCCGGCGTGCGCGGCGAGCGTGCGCGAAGCGCTCCCGCTTCGACGACGGCGCCAGCCCTTCCGGCGGCCAGTAGTAGGCCACGCGACTGCGAGTAACCGAGACCGGTGTAGGCTGCGCGACGGCGAGTAGGTACGACCGTTGTAGTTTTAGGTTAACTCGACTAACCATCTCTGTAAAGATGGTCCTTTTGGCCAATCAATAGTAATGAAAAAATCTTTTGCTTACCTACTCACTGCCGACCGGGCCCGGATGCACCCAACGCGGACAGTTTCTGCGACCGCCGAGCATCCACAGAGACGCAAACCGGGCGCATATTTGGGCCAGGTTTGCGTCTCCGCGGACGGCCCGGTCACTTTCCGTCGCCTGTTGGAGGTGGTGCCAGACGCATTTCCGGTCACGGCGGACGAAAACGGTCGCTCATCGACCGTTTGCGTCACGCCGCTGGAGATGGCCTAAAGTTTATCAAAAAATATAAAGTTAATATCACTATATGCATCTTAGGATTTTTTTTTTTTGACAATCAATACCACATATATTCATAGCAACAAATAATACATGGTAGAGATACATGAACTGACTCCAACGATTACAAAATAAAGTCTAAAAGATAGTAACAAATCTTCGAGGTCTTCAATTTCTTTCTTCTTCCAGAACACAATCTTGTACTCTTCTGAAGGAAGCCAAAGATAGATAACGGACCATAGACCTGTAAATACCGATGAAAGTGTTGGAGATATGCCCAAGAGGCAATAATAAAAGTGGTTATTATATATCTTTGTGTTTATGATAAATGTTTATATACATGCTATAATTGTATTAACCGAAACATTGATACATGTGTGTTATGTAAACAACAATGAGTCCCTAGTAAGCCTCTTAACTAGCTTGTTGATTAATAGATGATCATAGTTTCATGATCATGAACATTGGATGTTATTAATAACAAAGTTATGTCATTATATGAATGATGTAATGGACACACCCAATTAAGCGTAGCATAAGATCACGTCATTAAGTTATTTGCTATAAGCTTTCGATACATAGTTACCTAGTCCTTTCGACCAAGAGATCATGTAAATCACTTATACCGGAAAGGTACTTTGATTACATCAAACGCCACTGCGTAAATGGGTGGTTATAAAGGTGGGATTAAGTATCCGGAAAGTATGAGTTGAGGCATATGGATCAACAGTGGGATTTGTCCATCCCGATGACGGATAGATATACTCTGGGCCCTCTCGGTGGAATGTTGTCTATATTAGCTTGCAAGCATATGAATGGTTCATAAGAGACCACATACCACGGTACGAGTAAACAGTACTTGTCAGGAGACGAGGTTGAACAAGGTATAGAGATACCGATGAGCAAACCTCGGACAAGTAAAATATCGTGTGACAAAGGGAATCGGTATCGTATGTGAATGGTTCATTCGATCACTAAGACATCGTTGAATATGTGGGAGCCATTATGGATCTCCAGATCCCGCTATTGGTTATTGGTCGGAGAGAGTTCTCAACCATGTCCACATAGTTCGCGAACCGTAGGGTGACACACTTAATGTTTGATGTCGTATTAGTAGATATTGAATATGGAATGGAGTTCGAAGTTTTGTTCGGTGTCTTGGATGTGATCCAGGACATCACGAGGAGTTCCGGAATGATCCGAAGAATAAGATTCATATATAGGAAGTCATTTTATAAGTTTGAAAATGATCCGGTGCATTTATGGAAGGTTCTAGAAGGTTCTAGAAAAGTCCGGAAGAAATCACTATGGAAGGCGGAGTCCCGGAGGGACACCACCAAGCTTGGCCGGCCAACCCTAGAGGGGTGGAGTCCTAGGTGGACTCCACCAAGGGGGCCGGCCACCCCCCCTCATGGAAAGGTGGGAGTCCCACCTCGGGCCTGTTCGGTTGTTCCCATCCCGGCGGGGTTTGTGGCCCAATCCCGGTCAAATCCCGTGGTTCAGTACCCACCGGGATGAATTCCGGCCCATCTCCATTGATGCGTTCGGTTAACCCCCGGGCGAGATATTTCCCGGCCCAATCCACCCCAATCTCCTCCAAACCACCGGGGAAAGAAATATCGTCTCGTACCTCGTGGAATCATTCCCTGAAGCGACCAAAAAATTCCTCTCGCAAAGCTAAGCGGAGGCGGCGGCGGTGACGTATCCCGGATTGGTGGCGGCGGCGGCGACGCATTCAGCAGCCGGCGGCGGCGCGGCCGGCTCCGGAGCTGACGGAGGCAGAGGCAACACCAACGGCTGTGCCGGCAACGCATTTAGACAGCGGCGATGCATCCTGGATCGGGGGCGGCGGCGATGCATCCTGGAGCAGGCAGCGACGGTGACCCGTCCTGGAGCCGGCGGTGGCGCGACGCATCCTGGAGCCGACGGCGGCGCGCCTCGAGCTGACAACAGCGATGCGTACGATGGCGGTGCTGCTTGCTGAATGCAGGGATTTACCGAATAGTATCAAATGACAGGAATTAGCAGGGAACATGGGAGAGAGGTTAGTGGGGGATTCGGGTGATTGATTCGGGTTCACCCAGACTCTCCCTGGAATACATCCACTAGTGGATCTAATCCCTTGCAACCGAACGAAGCCTCAAGTGGTAATCCCACCTTGGGTAGGTTTCCCTACACATGGAAGGTTTTGGGTTGGGGTCTTATTCGAAGACTTGTAGTCCAACACTTGGGGGTTCCACCTATATAATGAGGAGCAAGTGGAGGGGGCCGGCCACACCAAAGCAACCACCTTGGCCGCACCCCATAGAGGCCGGCCACCCCCTCTCCCAAACCCTAGCCGCCCCACCTCCTCCACCTCTCCCGCAATCGCTTAGCGAAGCTCCGCCGGAGATCTCCATCAACACTGCCACCACGCCGTCGTGCCGTCGGGATTCAAGGAGGAGCTACTACTTCCGCTGCCCGCTGGAACGGGGAGAAGGATGTCGTCTTCATCAACACCGAACGTGTGACCGAGTACGGAGGTGCTGCCCGATTGTGGCACCGTCAAGATCTTCTACGCGCTTTTGAAAGCGGCAAGTGATCATCTTCTGCAACAACGAGAGCCTCCTCTCGTAGGCTTTGGAACTCTTCAAGGGTTAGTCTCGTTTATCCCCTCGTTGCTACCGTCTTCTAGATTGCATCTTGACTTGGATTGCGTTCTCGCGGTAGGAAATTTTTTGTTTTCTATGCTACGAATCCCAACAGTGGTATCAGAGCCGTGTCTATGCATAGATGGTTGCACGAGTAGAACACAATTGTTTTGTGGGCGTTGATGCTTTGTTGTCTTTAGTTTGAGTACTTTGCATCTTTGTGGCATAGTGGGATGAAGCGGCTCGGGCTAACTTTACATGACCGCGTTCATGAGATTTGCTCCACGCTCGACATGCAACTTGTATTGCATAAGTGGCTTTGCGGGTGTCTGTCTCTCCTACTATAGTGAAGATTCAATTTACTCTTCTATTGACAACACTAGTATCACCTTTGTGGTTCATGTTCGTAGGTAGATTAGATCTCACTCGAAAACCCTAAACCACGTAAAATATGCAAACCAAATTAGAGACGTCTAACTTGTTTTTGCAGGGTTTGGTGATGTGATATGGCCATAATGTGATGATGAATATGTATGAGATGACCATTATTGTATTGTGGCAACCGGCAGGAGTCTTATGGTTGTCTTTAAATTTCATGTTGAGTAGTATTTCAAATAAGTTGTAATAGTTGCTACATGGGAGAACAATCATGAAGATGGCGCCATTGACCTTGACGCTACGCCGACGATGATGGAGATCATGCCTGTTGATGATGGAGATCATGTCCGAGCTTTGAAGATGAAGATCAAAGGCGCAAAGACAAAGGGGCCATATCATATCACATATGAATTGCATGTGATGTTAATCCTTTTATGCATCTTATTTTGCTTAGATCGCGACGGTAGCATTATAAGATGATCCCTCTCACTAAAATATCAAGATAATAAAGTGTTCATCCTTAGTAGCACCGTTACTAATACTTGTCGTTTTGAAACATCTCGTGATGATCGGGTATGATAGATTCAACAAGTGTACACAACGGGTGCAAGCCAGTTTTGCACACGCGGATACTAAGGTTGCCTTGACGAGACTAGCATGTACAGACATGGTCTCGGAACACGTGATACCGAAAGGTAGAGCATGAATCATATGATTGATATGATGAACACTTTGAGTGTTCGCCATTGAAATTACACCTTGTCTCGTGATGATCGTACTTGGTGTGGTGGATTTGGCTCGTGTGATCACTAAGACAATTCGAGGGATATTGTTTTGAGTGGGAGTTCACCTAGTTTTTAATTTTGTTAAATTAAAATTTGAACTCAATTTGTCATAAACATTAGTCTAAACTATTGCAAATATATGTTGTAGATTATGGCGTCCCCAATCAATTTTAACCAGTTCCTAGAGAAAGAAAAACTTAAGAGCAACGGTAGCAACTTCACCGACTGGTTCCGTCATGTGAGGATTTTCCTCGCTGGCGGAAATCTGCAATATGTGCTTGATGCACCGCTAGGTGACCCTCCTGCAGAAACTGAAACCGATGAAGTAAAGAATGTTTACGCGACTCGGAAAACTCGTTACTCTCAAGTTCAATGTGCCATCATATGCAGTCTAGAAGCCGATCTTCAAAAACGTTTTGAGCACCACGATCCTCATGAGTTGGTCAATGAGCTGAAAGCTATCTTTGAAACTCATGCGGCAGTGGAATGCTATGAAGCATCAAAACACTTCTTCAGTTGCATGATGGAAGAAGGCAGCTCTGTTAGTGAGCACATGCTCGCCATGACCGGGCATGCGAAGAAACTTAGTGACTTGGGAATAGTGATTCCTAACAGGCTGGGGATTAATCGTGTCCTTCAATCACTGCCACCTAGTTACAAGAACTTTGTGATGAACTACAATATGCAGAACATGAACAAAGAGTTACCTGAACTCTTCACCATGCTGAAATCTGCTGAGGTTGAGATTAAGAAAGAGCACCAAGTGTTGATGGTCAACAAGACCACCAGTTTCAAGAAACAGGGCAAGTCTAAAGGAAAATTCAAGAAGGGTGGCAAGAAAGCTGCCACGCCTCCTGTGAAACCTAAGACTGGCCCTAAGCCTGATGCTGAGTGCTATTGCTGCAAGGAGAAGGGACACTGGAAGCGTAATTGATCGAAGTATTTGGCTGATCTGAAGAGCGGCCTTGTCAAGAAGAAGAAAGAAGGTATATCTGATATACATGTTATAGATGTTTATCTTACTGGTTCTCGTACTAGTATATGGGTATTTGATACTGGTTCGGTTGCTCATATTTGTAACTCGAAACAGGAACTAAAGAATAAACGAAGACTATTGAAGGATGAAGTGATGATGCGCGTTGGAAATGGATCCAAGTTCAATGTGATAGATGTCGGCACACTCCCTCTACATCTACCTTCGGGATTAGTTTTAAACCTCAATAATTGTTATTTTGTACCCGCGTTGAGCATGAACATTATATCTGGATCTTGTTTAATGCAAGACGGTTATTCATTCAAGTCTGAGAATAATGGTTGTTCTGTTTTTATGAATAATATATTTTATGGTCGAGCACCTGAAAAGAATGGTTTATTTCTATTAGATCTCGATAGTAGCGATACACATGTTCATAATGTTGATGCTAAACGAATTAAACTGAATGATAACTCTACTTATATGTGGCACTGTCGTCTTAGTCATATTGGAGTGAAACGCATGAAGAAACTCCATACCGATGGATTACTTGAATCACTTGACTTTGAGTCACTTGATAGATGCGAAGCATGTCTAATGGGAAAAATGACTAAGACTCCATTCTCTGGTATTATGGAGCGAGCTACAGACTTATTGGAAATCATACATACCGATGTGTGCGGACCAATGAGTGTAGCCTCGCGCGGTGGTTATCATTATGTTCTAACCTTCACAGATGATCTAAGTAGATATGGGTATATCTATTTCATGAAACATAAATCCGAAGCTTTCGAGAAGTTTAAGGAATTTCAAAGTGAAGTAGAAAATCAACGTAACAAGAAGATTAAATTTCTACGATCTGATCGCGGAGGTGAATATCTGAGTTATGAGTTTGGCATGCATTTAAAGAAATGCGGAATACTTTCACAATTGACACCGCCGGGAACACCACAACGAAACGGTGTGTCTGAACGTCGTAATCGAACTCTCTTAGATAGGGTTCGTTCTATGATGTCTCTTACTGATTTGCCGTTATCATTTTGGAGTTATGCATTAGAGACAGCTGCATTCACTTTAAATAGGACACTATCTAAATCCGTTGAAACGACACCGTATGAATTATGGTTTAATAAGAAACCTAAGCTGTCGTTCCTTAAAGTTTGGGGTTGCGAAGCCTATGTAAAAAAGTTACAACCGGACAAGCTAGAACCCAAAGCGGAGAAATGCGTCTTCATAGGATACCCTAAGGAAACTATAGGGTACACTTTCTATCACAGATCCGAAGGCAAAATCTTTGTTGCTAAGAACGGAACCTTTCTTGAGAAAGAATTTCTCACTAAAGAAGTGACTGGAAGAAAAGTAGAACTCGACGAGATTACTGAATCTTCTCTCATTGATCAGAGTAGCGCAGTACCGGAAGTTGTTCCTGTACCGCCTGCACCGGAAACAGATGAAGCTAATGATAATGATCATGAAACTTCGAACGAGATAGCTACTAAACCTCGCAGATCGACAAGGGAACGTACCACTCCTGATTGGTATGATCCTTGTCTAAATGTCATGATTGTGGACAACAATGATGAAGACCCTGCGACGTATGAAGAAGCGATGATGAGCCCAGATTCCAACAAATGGCAAGAAGCCATGAAATCCGAAATGGGATCCATGTATGATAATAAAGTGTGGACTTTGGTAGACTTACCTGATAGCCGCAAGGCTGTTGAGAATAAATGGATCTTCAAAAGAAAAACAGATGCTGATGGTAATATTACTGTCTATAAAGCTCGACTTGGCGCAAAGGGTTTCCGACAAATTCAAGGTGTTGACTACGATGAGACTTTCTCACCTGTAGCGAAGCTAAAATCTGTGAGGATTTTGTTAGCAATAGCTGCATTTTTCGATTATGAGATTTGGCAGATGGATGTCAAAATGGCGTTCCTTAATGGAGACATTGAGGAAGAGTTGTATATGGTAGAACCCAAAGGATTTGTCGATCCTAAAAATGCTGACAAGGTGTGCAAACTTCAGCGTTCAATTTATGGACTGAAGCAAGCATCCAGAAGTTGGAACCGACGCTTTGATAAGGTGATCAAAGACTTCGGGTTTATACAGTGTCATGGAGAGGCCTGTATTTACAAGAAAGTGAGTGGGAGCTCTGTAGCGTTCCTGATATTATATGTAGATGACATATTATTGATTGGGAATGATATAGAACCATTAAGCAGTGTAAAAGGTTATTTGAATAAGAGTTTTTCAATGAAAGACCTTGGTGAAGCATCGTACATTTTAGGCATCAAGATTTATAGAGATAGATCAAGACGCCTAATAGGGCTTTCATAGAGTACATATCTGGACAAGATTCTAAAGAAGTTTAGAATGGACGAAAGTAAGAAAGAGTTCTTACCTATGTTACCAGGTAAGGTCTTGAGTAAGACTCAAGGACCGGCTACGGCACAAGAAAGAGAGAGGATGAATCAGATCCCCTATGCCTCGGCAGTAGGCTCTATCATGTATGCCATGCTATGTACTAGACCGGATATAGCACATGCAGTTAGTTTGACTAGCAGATATCAAAGTGATCCAGGAATAGAACACTGGACAGCGGTCAAGAATATCCTAAAGTACTTGAAAAGAAATAAGGATATATTTCTTTGTTATGGAGGTGACCAAGAGCTCGTTGTAACCAGTTACACCGATGCAAGTTGGAACACTGATCCTGATGACTCTAAGTCTCAGTCTGGGTACGTGTTTATATTGAATGATGCTGCAGTAAGCTGGTCAAGCTCGAAGCAGTGCACGGTGGCGAAGTCTTCAATAGAATCGGAGTACATAGCGGCTTCAGAGGCTTCATCAGAAGCGGTATGGATGAAGAGGTTCATTGTAGAGCTCGGTGTGGTTCCTAGTGCATCGGACCCACTAGTCATTTATTGTGACAACATGGGTGCCATCGCCAATGCACAAGAACCAAGGTCACACAAGAGGCCGAAGCATATCAAGATGCGTTATCATTCGATTTGCGAGTACATCGAAGATGGAGAAGTAAAGATTTGCAAAGTACACACTGATCTGAATGTAGCAGATCCGTTGACTAAAGCTCTCCCTAGGGCAAAGCATGACCAACACCAGAATGCCATGGGTGTTAGGTACCTTACAATGTAATCTAGATTATTGACTCTAGTGCAAGTGGGAGACTGTTAGAGATATGCCCAAGAGGCAATAATAAAAGTGGGTATTATATATCTTTGTGTTTATGATAAATTTTTATATACCATGCTATAATTGTATTAACCGAAACATTGATACATGTGTGTTATGTAAACAACAATGAATCCCTAGTAAGCCTCTTAACTAGCTTGTTGATTAATAGATGATCATAGTTTCATGATCATGAACATTGGATGTTATTAATAACAAGGTTATGTCATTATATGAATGATGTAATGGACACACCCAATTAAGCGTAGCATAAGATCACGTCATTGCGTAAATGGGTGTTTATAAAGGTGGGATTAAGTATCCGGAAAGTATGAGTTGAGGCATATGGATCAACAGTGGGATTTGTCCATCCCGATGACGGATAGATATACTCTGGGCCCTCTCGGTGGAATGTTGTCTATATTAGCTTGCAAGCATATGAATGGTTCATAAGAGACCACATACCACGGTACGAGTAAATAGTACTTGTCAGGAGACGAGGTTGAACAAGGTATAGAGATACCGATGATCAAACCTCGGACAAGTAAAATATCGTGTGACAAAGGGAATCGGTATCGTATGTGAATGGTTCATTTGATCACTAAGTCATCGTTGAATATGTGGGAGCCATTATGGATCTCCAGATCCCGCTATTGGTTATTGGTCGGAGAGAGTTCTCAACCATGTCCACATAGTTCGCGAACCGTAGGGTGACACACTTAAGGTTTGATGTCATATTAGTAGATATTGAATATGGAATGGAGTTCGAAGATTTGTTCGGAGTCTCGGATGTGATCCAGGACATCACGAGGAGTTCCTGAATGGTCCGGAGAATAAGATTCATATATAGGAAGTCATTTTATAAGTTTGAAAATGATCCGGTGCATTTATGGAAGGTTCTAGAAAAGTCCGGAAGAAATCACTATGGAAGGCGGAGTCCCGGAGGGACTCCACCAAGCTTGGCCGGCCAACCCTAGAGGGGTGGAGTCCCAGGTGGACTCCACCAAGGGGGCCGGCCACCCCCCCCTCATGGAAGGGTGGGAGTCCCACCTCAAGTGGGAATCCCACCTTGGGTAGGTTTCCCTACACATGAAAGGTTTTAGGTTGGGGTCTTATTCGAAGACTTGTAGTCCAACACTTGGGGGTTCCACCTATATAATGAGGAGCAAGGGGAGGGGGCCGGCCACACCAAAGCCACCACCTTGGTCGCACCCCATAGAGGCCGGCCACTCCCTCTCCCAAACCCTAGCCGCCCCACCTCCTCCACCTCTCCCGTAATCGCTTAGCGAAGCTCATGGAGATCTCCATCAACACCGCCACCACACCGTCGTGCTGCCGGGATTCAAGGAGGAGCTACTACTTCCGCTGCCCGCTGGAACGGGGAGAAAGATGTCATCTTCATCAACACCGAACGTGTGACCGAGTACGGAGGTGCTGCCCGATTGTGGCAACGTCAAGATCTTCTACGCGCTTTTGAAAGCGGCAAGTGATCATCTTCTGCAACAACGAGAGCCTCCTCTCGTAGGCTTTGGAACTCTTCAAGGGTTAGTCTCGTTTATCCCCTCGTTGCTACCATCTTCTAGATTGTATCTTGTCTTGGATTGCGTTCTCGCGGTAGGAATTTTTTGTTTTCTATGCTACGAATCCCAATAGAAAGTTCTCCCATATTTTTTTGAGCCGCCATGCCAAGGCTGCGTGCACGCACGCAACCATTAAAGCAGCCATACAACATCGTCAAGAGTACCAACACCAGTATGTCAGGAAATAATAACCGACTAGCTTTGTCATTGTCGATGGAGAGCGAGAGTACGAATCACCATTGTCGAGGACGTAGCAACCGGGACAAAAACTACGAGGATAATCCTCCTCGCGGCAACAACGACAAAAGATCCAAAATCGATCTAGCGAAGCAAGATCCGAAGACCCATACCTAGAAAATTGTGATTGTTCAGCACCACCATTGACGCTGGGAAGAAGATCTCGTCACCGAACGAAAACCCGAAGATCACTTATTGCAGATGATGCCATCTCCATTGAGGGGAAACCAACAAGAAGACGGCTACCAAAATCCTAACATAATCTAATGAAAACAATACTTTTATTCGAAACTCCACACATAGATCAGGTTCCCCACTCCTCCCGACGCTGGCGAAGCCGACCGGAGGAGGGGGAACCAATCTATGGAGGAGAAGAAACTGGAGGCGGCGGCTGAGGGGAGAGATCCAAAACTGCTACTGTTTATTTACTAGTTTGTTTTATGTTATATATAGCTGCAATGCTTTGGGTGAGAGAGATGAAGTCCCTCTCCGACTTACTGAAGAACATTAGAATACCTTTTCCTAATGAGGAATGTATCTTGTGTATGTCCTTGTCCTCGCACCCCTATCATGTTGATCCACGATTTGTTCGCGCAGTTGCATCAACGGAGCACCGCATCTCTATGCTTCATGCTAAAACTGATACCTGCTATCCTACAACGGCCTATGAAGGACCTCACGTCGTCATCATCACTGCGTACGGTGGCGGTATTAGACCATCCTACCTCCAGGAGCTACACCTACCCCATGTGGGCTATGCGCCACAAACGAAGATGCCGCCCTCTTCATCGGTCACCTTCGGCAACAACAAGAAGTCGCAGGTCATCTCACAGTTATGTGGCGTGACAAGACACACGCCTTCGCGATGCTACAACTATTCAATACCTCATCTAAAAAAACTATTCAATACCTTGGCATCGGTAATGACAACAACGACACGGAGTGGAAAATACCAATGGTTATGGTTGCCGCCTAAGGCGCTAAAGGTGGCCAGTAGTTGTATGTCGAACCGTGTGGTGCGTGGACTCGGGTGCTGCTTATCACATCACCCATGAGCTTGACAAGCTGACTACGAGGAAACCCTAACCACGATACTAAAAAGGTTCATGCGGCAAATGGGACATGTGTGTACTCATACTATTGTTCATGCAATTCTCCCTACTCTACCGTCCAAACCATTAAATCTAAATCGTGTCATTCATGCTCTTGATGCCATTAATAATCTTTTGTCTATGAGTAAAATTTCATATGACAACAATGTTTATTGAAGCTTCATCCTTATGCTCTTTTTGGAAAGGACCAGGACACAAGAGAACCCACTCTTAATTAGAGGTCGTTGCGATCGTAATCCTTACGGTATTAAATATCATGTTATCAACCAAGCACTCTCCAGTTTCAAGGTGTCACATGATATGTTGCACAACCTCTCATCCAGCTTAATTTGCAAGTGGTTCAATATGTTTTTGTGTAGTCATGATTTGCCATCTATCATAGAATCCAATAAAAAATAATGGTTTCCTATTTTCGTGCCCCTCGTTCTTTAGTTTTACTCGGTTTTGTTCAGCCTCAAAACCTTTCCTCAGTTTTCCCCTCTCTCGTGTACCAAACCCTCACAAATCTCAAGCAGCACATTCCCGTCAGGTCAAACTCCTTGAGTGTTACTTGCTGACAAGTGGAGCTGACTAGGGCCTAGTCGAGAAATGACACATCGGACTAGCCATCTCTCTCATATAAAGCATTGGACCTATATCGGCTGATGAGTGTACCGCTTTATATCTAATGTCGGGGTCCGTCCAGCCAATGAAATATGGGACCATGATGTTGAGGCCGAAGAAGCTCCTCCCCTACCCATTTTGTTGCCCAAAATTCCAACCGGCGATCAGCAAGCTTTGTCCTGCGAGCCCCTCCACCGATTTGGTCGCCCATAGTTGCCATTGCCGGAATCAGCCCATAGATCCATCGCGGTCCCGTCAACTTAGTCGACGGAAAATCCAACCGAAGACCTGCAAGGTTCATCCTTCAGCCCCTCCATCAACTTCTGGCAGTCTCGTAGCCCATTCGGCCTTCTCACAGTTTCGGCATTGGCTCAACACCACCAACTGAACGAGCTCACCTCATATATCCCTCAAGTGTTTGATGAATTGACTAGGTTAATTTCTTTGCTTAGAAAGTTAAGTTCACGGAAATATGGCAAGTAACCATTTTTATTTAGCGCATTAAGCATACGGAACTAAAAAATTAAACCTTTTAAATAATAAAACATCATTTATAGAAAATATAAGAAATGAAATGATAGGGAATCGTCTGCGGGGCTTGCTTATAAGATATCTAGAGATGCCCTAAATGAGGCGTCAACCTACGCTCAAGAAATCGGGGTTGGGTCCCGGACATGGTGATTATCTATCACCTATAATTTTTTAACATAGTTGTGGATATGCAAGCAATTTTAATTTACAGGGTGACAGAGGACAGTCATGTAGGGGGACTTATTCCACATCTAGTTGATGGCGGGAGTCTATCCTACAATATGTTGATGATACTATCATTTTATAGAACACGATATGCAAAAAGCTCTTAATACGAAACTAATACTTTGCATCTTTGAGCAATTATCGGGGTTAAAGATAAATTTTCATAAGAGTGAGATTTTTTTGTTTAGCAAGGCAAAAGTGGCCGAGAATGACTATAGGATTCTTTTTTGGGTGCGACCTAGGGTTCCTCCCTTTTAGATATCTGGGAATTCCAACCTATTACCGTAAATTAACAAATAGCGAGTGGAAACTGATAGATGATATATTTGAGAGAAAAAATGAGTAGTTGGATTGGAAATTGTCGTCTTATGAGATAGGTTAGTCTTAATCAATTCTGTCCTTACCAGCCTACCAATGTTTATGTTCTCATTCCCTAAAATACCTGAAGCTGTTAAAAAGAGAATCCTTGTTTACAGGTCTATATTCTCTTGGCAAAGCGATGAGCACAAGAAAAGATATAGTCTAACTAAGTGGAATATTAGTTGTAGACTAAAAGATCAATGAGGTTTAGGAGTGAAGGTCTTACGTTTAAAAAACAAGAGTTTGCTTAGCAAGTGGCTTTTTAAACTCATGAATTAATGAGGAAGGTATGTGGCAGGAACTCTAAAAAAACATACATATTTAAACTTTGTCTCAGGCGGACTCTCTTCTGGAAGGGTTTGATGAATGTTGAAGATAATTTCTTCAAGAGAGGTTCTTTTGTGGTCGGCAACGACCAGAAGACATGATTTTGGGAGGATACTTGTTTAGGAGACAAGTCTTTAGGCGAGGAATACCCAAGTCTATAACATTGTCTATCATAAAAATGTTACAGTTGCAAATGTGCTAAGTTCCAATCCTTTAAACATAGGTCTTAGGTAAACTTTAAGTGGAAGTAAATGGGCTAGATGGGTTCACTTGCTGCATCATCTAATATTGGTTCAGCTAACAAATGAGGACGATTCATTTACATTTACATGGAGATTAAACTTAGCTGGAGTTTTCACGGTCGAGTCAGTATCTAGATCTTCTTAATGGTCATATGGTCTATCTAAAGAAATATACCTAGGAAATAAAATTACCAATGAACATTAAGATTTTTATGTGGTTTCTCCACGGAAAGGTGATTCTCACAAAGGATAACTTGATTAAACGGAACTGGCATGGATGGACCAAATATTGCTTTTGTGATCAAGATGAGACAATACACCATCTTATTATTCCATGCCCTTTTTTTAAAAAAAATATGGAGAATTGTATACATGACTTTGAAGGAGATATGCCCTAGAGGCAATAATAAAGTGGTTATTATTTATATCTTTATGTTTATGATAAATGTTTATATATCATGCTATAATTGTATTAACCGAAACATTAGTACATGTGTGATATGTAGACAACAAGAAGTCCCTAGTATGCCTCTTAAACTAGCTTGTTGATTAATGGATGATTAGTTTCATAATCATGAACATTGGATGTTATTAATAACAAGGTTATATCATTATATGAATGATGTAATGGACACACCCAATTAAGCGTAGCATAAGATCTCGTCATTAAGTTATTTGCTATAAGCTTTCGATACATAGTTACCTAGTCCTTATGACCATGAGATCATGTAAATCACTTATACCGGAAAGGTACTTTGATTACATCAAACGCCACTGCGTAAATGGGTGGTTATAAAGGTGGGATTAAGTATCCGGAAAGTATGAGTTGAGGCATATGGATCAACAGTGGGATTTGTCCATCCCGATGACGGATAGATATACTGGGCCGTCTCGGTTGAATGTCGTCTAATGTCTTGCAAGCATATGAATAAGTTCATAAGAGACCACATACCACGGTACGAGTAAAGAGTACTTGTCAGGAGACGAGGTTGAACAAGGTATAGAGTGATACCGATGATCAAACCTCGGACAAGTAAAAATATCGCGTGACAAAGGGAATTGGTATCGTATGTGAATGGTTCATTCGATCACTGAAGTCATCGTTGAATATGTGGGAGCCATTATGGATCTCCAGATCCCGCTATTGGTTATTGGTCGGAGTGAGTACTCAACCATGTCCGCAAAGTTCACGAACCGTAGGGTGACACAATTAAAGTTGGATGTTGAAATGGTAGAACTTGAATATGGAATGGAGTTCGAATATTTGTTCGGAGTCCCGGATGAGATCCCGGACATCACGAGGAGTTCCGGAATGGTCCAGAGAATAAGATTCATATATAGGAAGTCATATTCCAAGTTTGGAAATGATCCGGTGCATTTATGGCAGGTTCTAGAAGGTTCTAGAAAAGTCCGGAAGAAATCACCATGGAAAGTAGAGTCCCGGAGGGACTCCACCTTGCATGGCCAGCCAACCCTAAAGGGGAGGAGTCCAAGGTGGACTCCCCTAGGGTGGCCGGCCAACCCCCCTCATGGAAGGGGGGAATCCCACCCCAAGTGGGATTCCCACCTTGGGTAGGTTTCCCTACATATGGGAGGTTTCATTGTTGGGGTCTTATTCGAAGACTTGGATACCAACACTTGGGGATTTCCACCTATATAATGAGGAGGAGAGGGAGGGGGCTGCCCACTCTTGTCCGCACCACCTAGGGCTGCCCTTGGCCGGCGCCCTAGCCTCCCCCTCTCTCCCCAAACCCTAGCGGTATCTCTCCTCCACCACATCCCGCACGCTTAAGCGAAGCTCCGCCGGATTTCTCCACCACCACCGACACCACGCCGTCGTGCTGTCGGATTCAAGAGGAGCTACTACTTCCGCTACCCGCTGGAATGGGGAGGTGGACGTCGTCTTCATCAACAACCGAACGTGTGACCGAGTACGGAGGTGCTGCCCGTTCGTGGCGCCGGAAGCGATCGTGATCAAGATCTTCTATGCGCTTTTGCAAGCGGTAAGTGAACGTCTACCGCAGCAATAAGAGCCTCATCTTGTAGGCTTTGGAATCTCTTCAAGGGTGAGACTTGATATCCCCACGTTGCTACCGTCTTCTAGATTGCATCTTGGCTTGGATTGCGTGTTCGCGGTAGGAAAATTTTTGTTTTCTATGCAATGTTATCCTACAGTGGTTTCAGAGCCGTGTCTATGCATAGATGGTTGCACGAGTAGAACACAATGGTTTTGTGGGCGTTGATGCTCTTGTTATCTTTAGTTTGAGTACTTTGCATCCTTGTGGCATAGTGGGATGAAGCGGCTCAGACTAACTTTACATGACCACGTTCATGAGACTTGTTCCTCGTTCGACATGCAACTTGTATTGCATAAGTGGCTTTGCGGGTGTCTGTCTCTCCTACTATAGTGAAGATTCAACTTACTCTTCTATTGACAACACTAGTATCACCGTTGTGGTTCATGTTCGTAGGTAGATTAGATCTTACTCGAAAACCCTAAACCACGTAAAATATGCAAACCAAATTAGAGACGTCTAACTTGTTTTTGCAGGGTTTGGTGATGTGATATGGCCATGATGTGATGATGAATATGGATGAGATGATCATTATTGTATTGTGGCAACCGGCAGGAGCCTTATGGTTGTCTTTAAATTTCATGTTGAGTAGTATTTCAAAGTAGTTGTAATAGTTGCTACATGAGGTGAACAACCATGAAGCCGGCGCCATGAACCTTGACGCTACGCCGACGATGATGGAGATCATGCCCGTTGATGATGGAGATCATGTCCGTGCTTCGGAGATGAAGATCGAAGGCACAAAGACAAAAGGGCCATATCATATCACATATGAATTGCATGTGATGTTAATCCTTTATGCATCTTATTTTTCTTAGATCGCGACGGTAGCATTATAAGATGATCCCTCACATTAATATCAAGATAATAAAGTGTTCTCCCTCGTATGCACCGTTGTATGATTCGTTGTTTCGAAGCATCTCGTGATGATCGGATGTGATAGATTCAACGTTCACATACAACGGGTGTAAGCCATGTTGCACACGCGAAATACTTGGGTTTGCTTGACGAGCCTAGCATGTACAGACATGGCCTCGGGACAACGGAAACCGAAAGGTTGAACACGAGTCATATGGATGATATGATCAACATGTTGATGTTCACCATTGAAGCTACATCATCTCACGTGATGATCGGTTTTGGTGTAGTGGATTTGGATCGTGTACCACATAACAACTATGAGGGATGTTGTATTAAGTGGGAGTTCATTAGTAATTAGATTAAAACATGAACTAATTATCATAAACATAGTCTGAGTAGTATTTTGAATTAATTTTGTAGTATTGGCATCCGTTTTCTACCATGCGCTAGTCTTGTTATTGAGATAGAAATACTGTTAAAATCTGACAAGAAACTTTACGGATTGGTACCGTATTGTTAAAGAATCAAGAATTGATTAAGTCCTATTGCAAACTTTTAGTAAACCTCACATTGTTGATTCAAAGAGCTAAGGTTTCAATTAGTACCTAAAGTTATCTTGTCTCCGTCAAACTTAAAGTTCAAATTTGTTTGAAAAGTAAGGAGCTGAAAATTTAGTTTTCAGAAATAATCAAGGTATGAGATATATGTGATATCTAAGACCTTATTACAAGATGATAGAATATAAATTTGGTGAGACTACATAAACTCATAAGTTTTATGGGAATGTATGAAGGTTGAAGATGCCAGGCGTCACAATCCTCCAACTATTGGGGCACTAACGATATTCGCATATCCATGAAGTGATTGTCCTTAGTATGCACCGTTGCTAAGACTCGTCGTTTCGAAGCATCACGTGATGATCGGGTGTTATAGATTCCACGTGTGCTTACAACGGGGACAAGCTAGATTTGCACATGCGAATACTAAAGGTTAAACTTTATGAGCCTAGCATGTACAGACATGGTCTCAGAAAGTTATCATGAATTAGTGGATAAAATTATGAGTGAAATTGTTCATCGTATTACAAAGTTACTAATAGTGAAATCTGGAACACTTGTCATATGATGATTAACTTCAAAATAAGAACCTCAAGGTTATTGGTATTAGACCAACAAACCTAGAAGTTATTGATGTTGAAGTGTTTTTCTGAATAATGAGGAAAGCTAAAAGAGAAACTGCAAAAGATATTTTGGCAAAAAGAAAAGAAAAGACTAGAAAGTCTAGCTCAGGTGTATATAAATGATATACATGTTATGGTTGTATTCCTAGTTAAGTCACACTAAGAAATTCTTGGGTATTAGTACTATATTGGTTGGTATGAAGTGTCATACAAAACAACGCAATACAAGAATACAA
Source organism: Lolium perenne (assembly GCF_019359855.2). Taxonomy (NCBI): domain Eukaryota; kingdom Viridiplantae; phylum Streptophyta; class Magnoliopsida; order Poales; family Poaceae; genus Lolium; species Lolium perenne. Next base: position 283,933,625 of record NC_067245.2, read on the forward strand.
TGGCCTAAGTGACTGACAAGGAATATGATAGAAATGCACGACTGGAACAAAATAAAGTGTTATTATGTTCGTCGTTAGCATTCTATCTAGCCCTTAGAATTTATAATAAAGAACTTAATAATTGTTATTTTGCTCTGGTCAAATGAAAACAATGAGTTGTTCAAATTATGACATTACTCCATATACGATGGATAAGTTATTATAAATCTTAATGGTGAAACACACATACATAACACTGACGCTAAAATGCCATAAGGCAAATGATTTGAATTCCACTTATTTGTGGAACCGCCATTTAGGTCATGTTAGAAAGGAACGCATGAAGGAACTCCATGCAAATGGATTTTTGGAGTCATTTGTTTTTTGAATCATTTGGCGCTTGCAAATCTTTTCTAAAGAGAATGATTAAAATACCGTTCATAGGCCAAAAGTTGAACGGGCAACTAACTTAGTGGAAAAATACATGATGATGTATGTGGTTCACTGGGCATAGTTATGTGCGGAGATTCTTCTACTTCATGAAAACTTTCAACAATGAATTGAGTATATATATGTGGATATATTCAATAAGGAAGAAGTTTGAAACATTTGAATGGATTCAAATAAATTTCAGTATGAAGTGGAAATCATCGTAATAGAAATCAAATATCTATGATTGGATCATGGTGGAAATATTTGAATTACGAGTTTTAGCGAACATCTAAGAGAGTTATGAAATTGTTCTACAACTTACGTTTCTTGGAGTATCATAGTGATGATGAAGTATCCAAGAGATATATCCAAACTTTGTTGGATCAATGATGAGATAAAATATTGATGCCATTATATTTTTGTGGATTATGCTTTAGTGACTACCGCTTTTACACTGAATAGAGCATCATCATGATCCGTTGAAATGACACCATACAAGTTATGGCATGGGTATAAACCCTAATAGTCAACCAAAATCGGATGAATGTCTTTGTTGGTTATCCCAGAGATTTAATTGGAAATTCTTCCCACAAGACAAAGACAAAAGTGTTTGTCAATGTTTCTTATTTCCGAGAAATTGTTTCGAGTGAAGTATTTGAGTGGGAGGACAATGTAATTTGATAAGGTTTATGAACCTAAGCATAATGATCAGAGTAGCGCAGCATCGGAATTGGTTTCGGAAGCGGCCATGACGACCATGGCTCTCATGACTACAAAGTGTTTTAGCCATGGAGATCGAAGTACATATTGAACCTTGTAGGTATGGTTTACTTTGTGATCAAATAAATGATTTGTGGACAAAGGATTGATTTTGAACAATGATAAACCAACTACAAAACAAAGAAGTTATGATGGGCCATGACTCCGTTAAAATGGCCATGCGCCATGAAATCCAAGATAGATGAATACTTTATGAAAGTAAATGGATCTATGAAATTGATAGACTTGGATGAAATATCCTTGAAGAAAGCTTGACTTATCGAAAAATTATTTACGACAAAGTTCAAAGAGTTGAATACGATAAGATTAGATCTTCCGTAGCAATGCTTATAGTCTATGTGGATTATTCTAGTAATCACTACATATTTCTTTTATGAGATATGCTAGTAGGATGGCAAAATACACTATTTAACAGAAGTATGTATACAAGATACAACCAAGAGTTTTGCTGGTCCGTGGAATACTAGATAGGTATACAAGCTTCAATTGGATGAAGTAAGTATCACGGAGTTGGAATCTTCACCAGATGAAATAGTCAAAGAGTTTTTGATTTCATCAGAGACGATGAAGAGGCTTGCATTTGCAAGAAATTAAGTGGGAGTGCTAAGACACATTTATAATACTTTATGTAGGTGACATATAGTTGGTTATAAATGATGTAATTATATACTTGATTAAAAAGGTTTCATTGAGAATTAACTTCAATGAAAGGATATGGACTGAAATAAATTTAGTGTCAAGATCTATGAAGATAGATTGAAACACATAAATAAGTTTAAGTCAAAGTACATATGATGGATATTGAAGTAGTTCAATATAGAAATATTAAGAAAATGTTCTTGTCATCTAAAGGTTTAACAATACTTGAGTGTATCTGACACTCAATGAGTAAAAACACATGAGTGATTATAGATCACGAATAATATGTACACAATCAGATATCATGTGCAATAAAGTGTTATGAGCATATACCAGAATGATTCATATGATGATCATTGGACGACAGTAAGAATATCCTTGAGTACTTTAGAAGAACTAAGGATATATATATATATATTTTTTTGTATGAAGAAATGACAAACAAATCGCTGTAAGGTGTTACACCGATATTGTTTTTGTCACATATAAAATATAATTTCAATCTCAAATTAGACTAAGTGTTGTTTAAAAGGTAGCACAATAAGCTAGAAGTTGTCTATGCTAGATTTAGAAAAGTTCTAAATATTGTGATGGATTCTACAAATGAAGGCAGAATATGTCATTGTTTTGACAATGACAAAGGATGTTAAGTCAGGAGGTTCTTTGAGAACTTGGTTTAGTTCCGACAGAGTCAGAACTTTGAAGCTATATTGTGTGTGACAATATTAGTGACATATTTTCAGACCGCAGAATTAAGGTTCCACCAGAAGACCAAACATATTTAAATGCCGACTCATTTGGAAATGAGTGATGCGTTGAGACGCAAATGAATTACAAAATACATACGTTTCTGAGCGTGTCAGATCCGTTGACTAAAACCTCTCCCGTAAGCAATACATGATAAAGCACCAGAAGGCCAAGGTGTTATATCTTTACAAATGTAAACTAGATTATTGACTCTAGTGCAAGTGGGAGACTGAAGGAGATATGCCCTAGAGGCAATAATAAAGTGGTTATTATTTATATCTTTATGTTTATGATAAATGTTTATATATCATGCTATAATTGTATTAACCGAAACATTAGTACATGTGTGATATGTAGACAACAGGAAGTCTCTAGTATGCCTCTTAAACTAGCTTGTTGATTAATGGATGATTAGTTTCATAATCATGAACATTGGATGTTATTAATAACAAGGTTATATCATTATATGAATGATGTAATGGACACACCCAATTAAGCGTAGCATAAGATCTCGTCATTAAGTTATTTGCTATAAGCTTTCGATACATAGTTACCTAGTCCTTATGACCATGAGATCATGTAAATCACTTATACCGGAAAGGTACTTTGATTACATCAAACGCCACTGCGTAAATGGGTGGTTATAAAGGTGGGATTAAGTATCCAGAAAGTATGAGTTGAGGCATATGGATCAACAGTGGGATTTGTCCATCCCGATGACGGATAGATATACTCTGGGCCCTCTCGGTGGAATGTCGTCTAATGTCTTGCAAGCATATGAATAAGTTCATAAGAGACCACATACCACGGTACGAGTAAAGAGTACTTGTCAGGAGACGAGGTTGAACAAGGTATAGAGTGATACCGATGATCAAACCTCGGACAAGTAAAAATATCGCGTGACAAAGGGAATTGGTATCGTATGTGAATGGTTTATTCGATCACTGAAGTCATCGTTGAATATGTGGGAGCCATTATGGATCTCCAGATCCCGCTATTGGTTATTGGTCGGAGTGAGTACTCAACCATGTCCGCATAGTTCACGAACCGTAGGGTAACACACTTAAAGTTGGATGTTGAAATGGTAGAACTTGAATATGGAATGGAGTTCGAATATTTGTTCGGAGTCCCGGATGAGATCCCGGACATCACGAGGAGTTCCGGAATGGTCCGGAGAATAAGATTCATATATAGGAAGTCATATTCCAAGTTTGGAAATGATCCGGTGCATTTATGGCAGGTTCTAGAAGGTTCTAGAAAAGTCCGGAAGAAATCACCATGGAAAGTAGAGTCCCGGAGGGACTCCACCTTGCATGGCCAGCCAACCCTAAAGGGGAGGAGTCCAAGGTGGACTCCCCTAGGGTGGCCGGCCAACCCCCCTCATGGAAGGGGGGAATCCCACCCCAAGTGGGATTCCCACCTTGGGTAGGTTTCCCTACATATGGGAGGTTTCATTGTTGGGGTCTTATTCGAAGACTTGGATACCAACACTTGGGGATTTTCACCTATATAATGAGGAGGAGAGGGAGGGGGCTGCCCACTCTTGGCCGCACCACCTAGGGCTGCCCTTGGCCGGCGCCCTAGCCTCCCCCTCTCTCCCCAAACCCTAGCGGTATCTCTCCTCCACCACATCCCGCACGCTTAAGCGAAGCTCCGCCGGATTTCTCCACCACCACCGACACCACGCCGTCGTGCTGTCGGATTCAAGAGGAGCTACTACTTCCGCTGCCCGCTGGAACGGGGAGGTGGACGTCGTCTTCATCAACAACCGAACGTGTGACCGAGTACGGAGGTGCTGCCCGTTCGTGGCGCCGGAAGCGATCGTGATCAAGATCTTCTACGCGCTTTTGCAAGCGGCAATTGAACGTCTACCGCAGCAACAAGAGCCTCATCTTGTAGGCTTTGGAATCTCTTCAAGGGTGAGACTCGATATCCCCTCGTTGCTACCGTCTTCTAGATTGCATCTTGGCTTGGATTGCGTGTTCGCGGTAGGAAATTTTTTGTTTTCTATGCAACGTTATCCTACAGACTTTCAATATCCAACCTCCCGCCAATATTGCAAGTATGTTTCGGAATTGGTTAAATATAGTAGCTCAAAAAGATAAAGACCACATTAGAGTTGATGTGTGCACTTTACTTTGGATATATAGAAAGTGTGAAATGACATTATCTTTAACAAAAAAAAATGTTTACTACCATTTTTGCAGGTTATTCCTTTGGCTACGCATTGAATCTATATGTGATCATATCTTCAGCCGGTGGAGGGTCCCCAGGCCATGGAGTTTGAGTGTAACCGTTTGGCAATGGTGCATGGAATTTCTCTAGCCGATGCAGTTGGCCTGGTAATCTAAGATTGAAATTATAGTGCCAAGTACCTTTTAAGCTATAATACATTTGCAATAAGATTTTATATAAATCTTGAATAAAGACCTGTATGCATCAATTGATGCAAAGGCTGAAGCTTCCCCATTTTGAAAGAAAAATCTCTCAAAACAAAAGATGCATATGCTGAATTTGTTGCCAGTGCGAGTGAGCAATCCAAATGTGTTGTTAGCGCGTCACACATTGGATGCTTCAACCAGTTTGATTTGGACTAGACCTACATAACGGGATTGCTGGCTCGAGATAAACCTCTCAATATTTAAGCAATTTCAAATAGATATGCAAAAACTAATAGTTTGCATCTTTGAGCAATTGTTGGGGTTTAAGATAAGAGGCCTGCTCCGGTGCTCCCCCCTAAACAAGTTAAAGGATTATAGTTGAATTTTTTTCTATGTTGGGTCCTCCGAAACCAATATCCAATCCATGTATACCTGTCTATCATGTAAGAAAAAAAATGGTCACGCGAGCAAAATCTTTATAGAACCTTTCTATTTTGGTACACACACGTGACCGTAGATACGTACAAAAACGAGGTGCAAGTGCAACACAACGCGAGCCATACGGATCTATACATGGTTGGTGCACCTACACTGAAATTACGATCGTGCCCCGTTTATGAGCAAATATGGGAAGATCTCCACCATTGTTATGTTTAACGCGCCTAAAATTTTACCAGGGGAGGAGCACCGGAGCAGAAGTGTAAAGATAAATTTTCATAAGAGTGAGATTTTTTTGGTTTAGCAAGGCAAAAGTGGTCAAGAATGACTATATGATTCTTTTTTTGGGTGCAATAGGGTTCCTCCCTTTTAGATATCTGGAATTCCAATCCATTACCGTAAATTAACAAATAGCGAGTGGAAACTGATTGGGGATATCTTTAAGAAAAAATGAGTAGTTGGATTGGAAATTGTCATCTTATGGGGATCGGTTAGTCTTAATCAATTATGTCCTTACCAGCCTACCAATGATTATGTTCTCTTTCCGTAAAGTACCTAAAGAGGTTACACAGGGACTTGGCGTTTACAGGTCTAGATTCTTTTGGCAAAGTGATGAGCACAAGAAAAGATGTAGTCTAACTATGTGGAATATTATTTGTAGACCAAAAGACTAAGGAGGTTTAGGCGTGAAGGTCTTAGGTTAAAAAAAGAGTTGCTTAGCAAGTGTCTTTTTAAACTCATGAATTAATGAGGAAGGTATGTGGCACGAACTCTACAAAAAATACATACAAACTTAAACTTTGTCTGAGGCTGACTCTCTCTTCTGGAAGGGTTTGATGAATGTTAAAGATAATTTCTTCAAGAGATGTTCTTTTGTGGCCGGCAACAACGAGAAGACATGATTTTGGGAGGATACTTGGTTAGGGAACAAGTCTTTAGCCGAGGAGTACCCAAGTCCTTATAACATTGTCCATCATAAAAATGTAACAGTTGCAAATGTGCTAAGTTCTAATCCTTTAAACATAGGTTTTAGGCCAACTTTAATTGGAAGTAAATGGGCTAGATGGGTTCACTTGCTGCATCATCTAATATTGGTTCAACATACAATTGAGGACGATTCCTTTACACGGAGTTTAAACTCAGCTGGAGTTTTCACTGTCAAGTCAATGTATCTAGATGTTCTTAATGGTCATATGGTGTATCTAAGGAAATATATCTGGAAAATAAATGTACCAATGAAGATTAAGATTTTTATCTGCTTTCTCCATGGAAAGGTGATAATCACAAAGGATAACTTGATTAAATGGAACTGGCATGGATGGACCAAATATTGCTTTTGTGGTTGTTTGACACGAGAAAAACGTATGACGCGACTCCCGCGAGTAGGGCGGAAGGGCGTGGTTTCTCTCATGCGCACCGGGGATCGGTAGAGGAAAAAGATGCGGGCGTGCCAGTGTATAATGATACACAAAGTAACAAAAGAAAAGAGATGCGGGAACAGTATTTCATTAATCATATAGTTAACAAATACAATTCCCATGTGTTGCGCTCCGTGGCCTACTAGCGCGGCCAGCCTGACTAGGGCGATTGCAGTCTCCTGATTCCCGAGGCCTCGGAAGGCTCCCGGTTAATTACTCCCGCGGGTTACGCCGCGAGACACCTCCGATTAAGCCGTGTGGTCGTCTTCGTCGTCTTCGCTTCACGTCCTGCATGCATGATGGTGGTGAAAATGTGTGTGGGCAGCGGCAGAGCCCATGTCCTCGTCGGTACATGCGCCGCTGTAAGCGTGGCCTGTGCTGCGGCCTCGCCCGCCCTCGCCGTCGCGCCTCGTCGGTCTTGAGCGGCGATGATGAGTGTTGTTGAAGTAGCATGATGCAGTCCGGTTAGCTAGGACTTCTTGACGACTTAGCGGCATCGTCGGGGTGCGCAAGGGGTACGCCTCGTGGGAGTAAATTATCGGGAGACCGGCGTCGGTGTAAAACCAACACGCGCTCATGTCGGCATGGCCGGTGTGGTCAGCGCCGTGACTGGGCCTGACGCCGAGTACACGGCTGTCAGCGCAGCTTGGGCGCCGTCTCACGAGGTCACGGTAGAGTCCGTGTCGGGGCGCCGTCCAGCGGTGCATCGTAGTGGTATGGTACTTGAAGCAGCACCGCAACAACATGTATGTCGCGAGCAACCTGTACGTCGCAAGCATAGCAGCTCATGGCTCGTCGTCTCGAGTTGGTCAGTTCATCAGCCTGCATGGAACACTCATGGCCTGGTGCATCACACACCATGGTCTAGTGCATCACGTGTACTTGGACTCTGCAAGCTGTATACATGCATAGCTGCCTCCGCTGCTGCTCCTCATCTGCGCCACTTGAACCTGTACATCAGGGACAAACCGAGTCCCACGCCGGCAAGCTGCAGCTATATCTGTTCGCCATGATGTGCGCTGCTACTATACGCCGAGATGCACGTCAAGTCGAACTTGTACGCCGATGAACATAGGCCCGTAGGTGCCTCCGAGGGTTCAATGAAGCCAGCAGTAACAGGCTGCACACCCGCAGCGCCTCGGTGCCATTGTCTCGTCCCTGGTTCAAGGTGTGGAGATGGCCGCGACGTGCGCTGCACCGGCGCTCCGTATTAAACCTGTACATCGGTGATGCTTCCCCTCGACCTGTCCACCAAGCAGTATGTCGAGCTTGCGCGGAGTGAAACCTGTCCGCCGCGCCGAGCTTGTAGCTTGGCATTGCCCCTGTGCACCAAGCGCCGTCGAACTGCCCTGTACGTCACCGCCTGGCTGCACCTGTCCGCCAACCGCCGAGCTGTTTCGAGCTCCGAGTTGCACCTGTACTGCTCATGCCTGTCGCCGTCGAGCTGCCGGGAGTACGTCCAAGCGTGTACGTGTACGTCAACCTCCTGGGACTGCGTCGATCCATCAACGTCCTGGGCTGCGCCTGAACTTGCACGCCGACGGCATGGCTCTCCTTGGTCATTGCCTTCGACCTCTGATGAGTCGCGGCCTTGGTACCGCACTGAACACCGTCGCGCAGGCTCCGGTGAAGTCCGCGTCGATGGGCTGCACGGCCGCAGCGCCTCGGCGTCCTTGACTTGGCCTAGCTCATGGCGATGGAGATGGCGGTGGGCTGCACGCCGGCAGCTCCGGCGCCGGTACTTCGTCACCGTCCACGGCCTTGCCGGTGTGTGTGCTGTAGAGAGAAATAGGGAGAGTTTGGCAATATTAACCGTGATTCTCACCATTGGAGAAGCTCATCTTCGCTTCCATGGCCGCTCCTCCTTCTTGAACCTGTACGTCTTGCTCCAAGTGCGGTTGCCGCTGGCTATGGTTGAGTGCTGGATGCGATCTCTCCCTTGCCAACTCCTCCCTTCGCGTCTTCTCTGTATCTTTTTCTCTGTCTCCTCGCACGGTGCATGGTTGCTTCTATTTATAGGCGGCCTGCCCAGCATCAAGATAAAGATCGCAGCGTGTTTTCCGGAACAAACTCCCCGATGGATTCCTCTGATTTCTTTCGTCGACCGCACGTCTGCTGTTTAAAATTTTATCTGTTTTGCTTCTAGAAGATTCTCTTCTGAACCAAGTTGTTATGCATCGGACTCTCGGCTGATCGGTTCGTCGCGTGCGCGGGGAGATGCTGGGCCGGACAACATCATGCTCGTATACGTGCTGAATCCATTAGCATACCAGAGGTATACATACACATGTATTTAAATGGTTTCTTGGCTGACGAGTGGACCTGGCCGATCGATGCATACTCATGTACGCGTGATGAGCTAGCTCACGTATATGTTAGGTCTTTTCAGACCTTAGAGCTCTGCATACTTATACGTATATAAAATTTGCTGATAATTTAGCAGCCGAACTCTGTCATTTAAACGCCAAAAATTCATCGAACAGATTGCCCCCTCACCAAGAAAAATTCGAGCGTGAAGCTGATCGAACTTGGCTTGGTGAAGATTTTTTTACTCGTGTCTTCAGAGACAACCATTCGTGTCTCATCACCAGAACAAGGAACAGTCATGAGGCATGAGAGCAACACTTTGGCCAGAGTGCCGTCACGCCATGGAGACAACGCGCCGAGTCCTGAATCAGTGAATCGTGCTGCGACCAGCACCGCTTGTCAATCGGCCGCTGACTGACGTGTTGACAGTACGCCCACCATGTGCCGCTCACGATCGATGACATCTCAATGTGTTTGGCACCGTGGGCATGGAGCCAGAACCTGCATACACATCAAGATTACATGTACGTACCAGCTCCCTTCAAGTCTTCTCTTGAAGCCTTTGCACGAGCGAAGCGTGGCAGAACACGCATATGCTTCCGGGCTTTGGTGCAGCGACTTTTGGTGTTGTAGTTGATTTCTGCCGCGGGGAAGAGTGCGTCGGCATGTGTCAGGGATCCCAGACGGTGATTGAAGCAATCCGGCGCAAGGTGCGTACGTCTGTTCTTGAGCTTCCGAGAGCGGGTTGGGACCGTGTATGGTGCCAGCCAACCAACTATATCTTCATCTTCACTATGTGGCGAAATACCTTGCCATTTTCTGAAGAAATTTTTATCAATCTAGTCGCGACCGCCTAGCCATGCGGTGCCAGCCGACTAGGTTGAAGGGTTTCACAGCTTCACGCTAACCGCACTGGCGCGCTACACTGCTCCCGTATCTTGATGTGTTGATGTAGACGAGACACCGGAAAACCGTCGGTGTGAACATCGTTGCATGGAGACACCACCAGAGATGGAAGTGCCTCTGGTGTTGTGGATGTAGGTTGGCGTAGAGACCTAAAGGCCGATACATTGCTAGCCTCACGTGTGTCCTGTTGCTGTTTTCTCCTGCAAAAGCTTTGGTGTACCTGCTTGGTTTAAGGCACGAAGCAGCCGAGAGCGAGAAAATACGCAAAAGGCAAATTGCGAGGAAAAAAAAATGTCTTTGGGGTTGTGTTTTTTAAAATGTTGGCTTTCCCTTTATACACTAGCTATATGTGTGATATCCGAGAAGGCCGCCGAAAGACTTGTCATTGGGAACCGTCGAAAGACCGTGACGGTTACAACATGTCCTTACGTGTACGTGTGTGGAGACGCCGTCTTCGGAGATGCTTCCGAGAGGCAGTAGAATGTCATACCCTAGCCCATCATGATACCGAGGAGTCCCACAGCCGGACCATGCCCCCTGCATGATGCCCCACAAACCCAGAGACTTGGGCGCGGTAGGTTGAGGCTGAATGGTTTTAGGACGATGGCTTGTGGATTTCCATGCCTTGTTGAGGGGTGGTGAACGGCTACCTTCCGCCTTCTTTCCAGTGGTCCCCTTGATGCTTCAGGCTATTGGACTTCTTCATATTTGGATATTTGCCCTCTTGTGAGGACGCTTTGTACAGGCCACTTGAACGGCCATGGACTTCATGAGACTTCTTGTACTTCTTTGTGATTTTCTTGGATTGCTTGAGCTTCTTTGGGATTCTTCGTTGCTTGGACTTTTTCGAGATTCTTCGTTGCTTGATGGGGGACCCACCTTGAGAACTTGGAAGGCAACCACTCACCTTGGTGGACTAAGGAACCCTCCGGCACTTTATCTGGAGCTTATGGTGGCACACCCCAGGGTTGTCACGCGGCTTCTCACCCAGTCCAACTTGCGTCGGTCAGGCGGCCGTTCAATGATCTTTTTCCTAGGGGCTTCCCCGGGGCGTGAGCCTCTGTGAGTGAGTGGCCCACCGGGAAACATAGGGGCGCGGAGCCTCGGTACAATGAAGTGCCCAAGTAATCTTCTCCACTGCCTCCGGAAGCATACACTTGGTACGTGTCGTGATTTGCGGGTGTGTTGGTTGCTTTGTTCGCAACACTTTGTGCCGCCCTCCGACGAGTCCTAAGGCAGCCCAATCTTCCATCACCAGCCTGGTATGTTGAGGGAAAGCCTTTTTTTTTTGAAAATGGGGAAATGAATATCCACGCCATGCATATGTGAATGCACCATGGATTCGAGCCGACTGAAGAGTTCCCCATCACAAGAAACGCCAAGGGGAAAAAAAAAAATGGCAACGGAAGAGGCAAATTCAACAAAAATACTTCTTGAGGAACCTTCCGTTGATTGGGGGCATAGGCCGGGATCCTCGAGAATCGACCAGCTGGTATGCACCCCCGTCGTAGACTTGCTCGATGGCGTAGGGTCCTTCCCACTTTGGCTCGAACTTCCCTTTCGTCTTATGTGTGACAACGATAGGGTGCCTTAGCACAAGGACTAGTTCACCTTTCCGGAACACGCGATGCTTGACGAGCCTGTCGTAGGCTCTCACCATGTTCTGGCGATAAAGCTCCAAGTTCTGCAGGGCATAAAGACGCTCCTCCTCGAGGGCGTCGAGCTCCTGGAATCGCAGGTGTACCTGTTCGTTCTTGGTGAGTTCATCTTGAATGGCCACCCGTAGAGAGGGTAGCTGGACCTCCAATGGAAGTACGGCTTCACTTCCATAAACGAGGGAGTAGGGAGTAGATTGAGTTGGGGTACGGACCGTGACGCGGTACGCCCATAAAGACTCGAAGAGACGGTCATGCCAGTCTCTTCTATGTCTTGTCACCGTCTTCTTGAGTATCTTGCCGAGCGTCTTGTTGAAGGCTTCGATGGCTCCATTGGCTTGAGGGTAGTAGCCGGTGGAGTAGTTCCACTTGATCTTGTACTTCGCCATGAACCTGTACATCTTCTTGGACTTGAAGGCCTTGCCGTTGTCCGAGGTGATGCGATGTGGAATCCCAAAGCGATATATAATATTTCGCTCTAGGAAGTTGATGACGTTGTCGCTCTTCACCTCCCGCAGCGGGACAGCTTCCGCCCATTTGGAGAAGTAGTCTGTCGCTGCAAGGATAAAACGATGGCCCCTCGAGGAAGGTGGATCGATCGGGCCGATGACGTCGATTCCCCAGGCGTCGAATGGCCAGGAGGGAACAGTGGGGTGTAGAGGAACCGGCGGTTGATGCTTGAAGTCGCCGTGGATTTGGCAGCCGTGGCATGACTTGGCTACCCGAAGGCAGTCCGTCATGATACCGGGCCAATAGTACCCAGCTAAGCGTATGCCGTGGTACATCTTTGCTCCGCCTTGGTGTCCGCCACAGACTCCGTGGTGCATTTCCTGCAAAATCTTTTCAGCCTCACCTCGGTTGACACACCTAAGTAGGATCTCCTGCCCATGAGACCGTTTGTATAAGACACCGGCCTTATAGACGTAGGAGGGCAATCGTCTTTGGAGTTGGCGCCTCTTGACGGGGTCGTCGGGGAGGCTGCCGTGCTTGAAGTAGTCGAGGAAGGGTTGCAGCCACTCATCCTCTTCCACCATGTTTGTTGTGATGGAGTTGACTTCGTACTCCGGTGGGATGAGTTCCAGAACAGCGGGAAGAAGCCACCTTTCTTCGACCGTCACCTGCATGGATTTATCATCTGGAAGCACCAGTGCTGCCGCCAGTTTCGCCAAGGCGTCCGCAGGCGCGTTTCTGCTTCGTGGCACATGGAGAACTTCAATCTGAAGAAATTTCCCCATGAGATTCCGGGCCGCATTGTAGTACGGCACCAGTTCAGGCTTGCGTACTTCATAGATACCGTTGACCTGCCTGACGATGAGCTGAGAATCTCCATAGGCCCGTAAAGAACGGACATCCATAGAGAGAGCCAGGAGGAGGCCAAAGATGAGTGCCTCGTACTCCGCCTCGTTGTTGGAGCACTCCTCCTTAAGAAGGGAGAAGGAGTGATACATCACCTCCCCTCGTGGAGTCTTGAACACCAGTCCTGCGCCGGCTCTTCGTCTTGGGGTTCCGTCTGAATTGGCCTCCGTACGGGAAGCACCGTCGAAGTAGAGCTCCCATGGACCTTCGAGCTCGGCGGTGAACACCTCCTCATCAGGAAGGTTGGTGATGAGCGGGGAGTCCTCGGGGATGGGGTGCGCTGCAAGGAAATCTGCCAAGGCTTGCCCCTTGATCGCTTTCTGGGGGACAAAGGTTAGGTCAAACTCCATCATGAGGAGTGCCCATTTTCCTAGTCGCCCCATCAACGCAGGCTGGCTTAGTACGTACCTTATAGGATCCGCTCTTGCAACGAGGTGGATTTGTAGCGCTAGCATGTAGTGTCTCAACTTCTTCAAGGAGAAAATTAGCGCTAAGCATAACTTCTCTATTGGAGAGTAGTTCTGCTCGGCACCCACCATGGTGCGGCTTAGGTAGTAGCAAGCCACCTCCTTCCCTTCATCATTGTGTTGAGCGAGTAGAGCGCCTATCGAAGCAGGCTGCGCTGCAATATACAGAATAAGGGGGCGCCCTTTTACAGGAGCTGCCAAGACGGGTGGACTAAGCAAGTACCTCTTGATGTCATCGAAGCCTCTTTGACAAGCTTCATCCCATACGAACGGAGTTCCTTTCTTCATAAGGCTTGAGAAGGGCTGAATGCGTCCGGAGAGGTTGGAGATGAAACGACGAATGTATGCCAGCTTTCCCTGCAAGGCCCGCAACTCCTTGAGATTGCAGGGTGGCGGCATGTTGAGGATGGCCTTGATCTTCTTGGGCTCGATCTCTATGCCTCGATGGTGAACGACGAAGCCGAGGAAGAGCCCTGATTGCACGGCGAAGGCGCATTTCAACGGGTTCATCTTGAGCTGGTGTCGACGTAGACGCTCAAAGACAACCCGCAGGTCCTCCTTGTGATCTTGGCGTTCTTTGGTCTTGACCACCATGTCGTCGACGTAGCATTCCACCGACTGATGGATGAGGTCTCCGAGTATGTACGTCATGGCGCGTTGGTATGTTGCACCTGCATTCTTCAAGCCGAATGGCATGACGGTGTAGTAGAAGTTGCCCTTCGGGGTCCGGAACGCGGTGTCGATGGCGTCTTCTGGGTCCATCTTGATCTGATTATAGCCAGACGAACCATCCATAAAGGACAGTGCGCCATGGCCCGTGGTGGAGTCGACGACCATCTCCGTGATGGGCAAGGGAAAGTCGTCCTTGGGGCATGCTCGGTTTAGGTCGCGGAAGTCCTGGCAGACCCGTACCTGGCCGTTCTTCTTCTCCACGGGCACGATATTTGCGAGCCACCGGGTGTACTTAGCCTCCTTGATGAAACCTGCAAGGATAAGTTTGTCTACCTCGGCGATGACCTGGTCTTCAAACTCTGGACGTAAGCGTCGCGGAGGCTGCTTGACCGGACGGTGATATGGGTCAATCGCCAGCTTGTGAGTGGCGACACGAGGGTCGAGGCCCGGCATCTCCTTGTAGTTCCAGGCAAAGCAATCCCTGTACTCCATTAGAAAGCATCGATAGCCTTCTCGCTCCTCTTCTGTCAGCGTGGCACTAACAAAAGTTGGGCGTGGATCATCTTCCGTCCCAAGGTTGATTTCAACGAGCTCATCGACGGTGGGTTGTCCGCCATCTTCTAACTCTGGTGGAGCTGATGTAGACCCGAGCTCCTCCTCTACCTCCGATGGCTCACCGTCGTGGTAGCTTTGTCGGTGAATACCGCGATGTGAACTTTCGGCATCGTCCCCTGAAGAAACGAAAGTAGCATGACAAGTGAATCGTGAGCCCTCCTCTTCCTCGTCGGATCCTTCGAGCTTGATGTAGCCAAGCCCGAACTTGGGACGAGCCTTGTGCTTCCTTTTGATGAGATCTTCTGCTTGCCTCCACCACTCCTCGCACACCGCGGGTGGTGGGGGTATCCTGTTGTTTCGCTGAAGAGTAAAGCCGGCTTTCTCCATCAAGCGAGCCATCTTGGGCTCAGCCTTCATAGTGGATAGCGCTTCTTCTGTATCACCGCGAGGTTGAGGAAGTTCGAATATAGAATCACAATGTTGTACCTGCGGAACTTTATAGAAAATGGTTTGGGTTTTAGACCCAGACAAACTTGGGATAGCCCAAACCTCCAATGGGGAAGTCATAGATATGTAAAGAGATGGGGGCTGCATGCATTGAGCTCCCCTTGCTACCTCTTCCATCTCTTGTATTCTTCTTCTAACCACCCCTCCTTGCGCGGGCATGTGCTCGTCCTTTCGAGCGCCGCGTGCTCGCAGCGTGATGGGCGCCGGCGCATCACTGCTGCCGATAGGAAGCTTCGAGTCCACCTGGGCACCTGCAGAGCTTCCAAGAGTTAAACAACCGGGCTCATGGTGCGCCAAAGTCGATGAGGATGTGGTAGTCTCGCTTGAAGGCGTCGTGGTCGACCTCAAAGTGATTGTTTTCGGTGATGGTAATCTCGCCTTCAATAGCAGCGGTGCCGATGGGGTAGGCGTCGAAGAGCCTGCCCCCAGCGAGGTTGGAGTAGAACCTCCCGCCCCCGGTGGGAAGGAGTGCTTGTATTGATGTTGCGCTGTTGAGGAAGATCGTCTACGCCCAACGTGTTTGCGACTCCGGGAGGGAGTGCCCTGTACGTCGGCCGGAGAACACGGCATGATGAGGCGTCTTGTCTCCGCTTCGGATGTGACACCTGGTTTGACTAAAACGTCAACCGCTGGTGTTGTACGCCCCATCTTCTGGTCGCTATCTTCGACGGGGAAGTAGTACTTCGCATCTGCATGATGTGACTCTTGGACGGTGTAGGGGTTGGTGTTGCCAATGATGCGTTGATGTGTGCCGTTGCCGTCGAGGAACTTCAGGCATTGGTGAAGAGTAGAAGGCACCACACGATACTTATGTATCCATGGCCTCCCCAAGAGGGCCGAGTAAGAGGTGTTCGCTTCGATAACGAAGAACCGCACCTTGAAGCTGAAAGTTGACATTTGGATCTTCACCGTGATGGCGCCCAACGTCGGCTTTCCTTGATTGTCGAAGCCGCATATCATCACGTCTGTGGACTCCAAGTCTTCTTCCGTGAAACCGGCCCGCTTCAGACTCCGAAGGGGCAAGATGTTTACCGCAGATTCTGGGTCGATGAGGATCCGACGAAGGTACGCAACGCCAATGTTTCCCTCCACATAGAGCGGACGGTTGTGGGCGCCATCTTCTATGAGGTTGTCCTCTTCGTCAAACGTGATCTCATTCACGAACAAGGGGTTGGAGAAGAGGCGGTGTTTTGCCATGCACACCTCGTAGAGTTCTGGAGCTTGGAGCGCCTTGACAAGGGCTTCGCGAAGGTCCGGGACCATCATGAGTGCATCATGCACGCTCAGAAGTGCAGGGATCCTCTTGAGGTGGGCGATGATGTTGTAGTCGATGTCATGTGGCTTCGTCTTCCCTTCGCCATGACCTTCTGGCGCTTCCTCGTGCGAAGGAACCTCCTTTTGGGCCGCTGGCTTGTCAACTCTAGCTTGCTTGGTCTTCACGGGGTCGGGTAGAACTTTGCCTCCACGCAGGTTCATGTTCACCTCTTCCACCTGCAAGTTCTTCATGGCGTCTTCAGCAAGGAAAGACTCCTGTTCTTCGGGAGTAAGCACGCCATCGGAATCGGAACTAGGCGTGTCCTTGTAGTCAAGGATGACGTTGCAGCTCACGACGTTGGATGATTGGGAAGAGGTAGCTTCCGCTTGTACTTCCTCCGTCCCATCGCTTGGCACCTTCTTCTTCGGCATGAACTCTGCCAAAGTGGGCAGAACGTGCCCCCGGCGAGGGAACGCCTCGTCTCCCTCTGATCGAGGGACAAACCTTGACGGAGGGCGGCGTTGACTTGGGTTGAATCGTTTTAAGATTGTTGGGGGCGCGCGTGTTGATGATGTTGAGCGATGAGGCGGAGGTGGAAGGTTCCTTGAGTAAGACCTTCTACGCGCCATGCTCCATGGCTCCTCCTTGCATGCGGTCGGGGTCGCATGCCTTTGAGAGATGGGCATGGGTACCGCCGCAAGGACAACGTTGGATAGCTGGCTCTCAACTTGTGAAAGCGGCACCCATGCATCTTCGCACTCTATGCCTTGGCTTGGTGTAGAGGTTGGCGTGACGCTCACCATGTTCACCGCATGGTAGTCGGGATTGATGGCTTCCGGGTCCAGGTTGATCCTCTTTTCGTTGACAGCTCTTTGTAGCCATTCTTTGAAGGCGATGCAGTCCTCGATGACATGACCCACGTACCTATGATACGGGCAAAACAGAGCATTATCCGTCATTCTCACCTGGTTGGGTCTTTGAGGTTCTGGTAGGTTCAAGGCTCGATGTTCCATCAGTTGATTGAACATGTCCTTTACTAGCTCCCTGCGGAAGATGTATTGCTTCTTGAGGAGTTCCTGTAATGATGGGCGTTGCCTCCCTCCGGCTTGATCACCTCTTGCACCCAAGAAGGGCACATTGCCTTGTGGTGTCGAGGAGAAAACCCTGGTGGCGTTCGCCTCCGCAGGTGCCTTCATCTTGCCTCCATTGTTCGTTGGCTTGGATGTTGATGCGAAGCATCTATTGGGGTCGAATGCGCTGGCGTTCTTATAGAGCTCCATGATCTGCGGTGATTTCTCGAACTCTAACTTCGTGGCTGCCACCGCCGAGCTTAAGGCACTAAAGGTTCTTGGCTCACGCCGAGATACCTCAAGCGACCAATGTTGCTGCATCCCATGGACACACATCTCGATGGCGTCCTCAAGGTGCATCTCCCGAGCGAGACGCACGTAGCTGTTGCGGAAGCGGATGATGTACTCGTCGATGGACTCTTCTCGACGCTGTCGGACCTGCGATAGTTCAACAATAGAGAAGTCCTTCTTCATGGCGACAAAGTGCTTTTTGAAGACCTCCTTCATGCCTGCCCAACTTCCGATGGCTCCGACCGGCAAGCGGCTATACCAGTGGAAGGCGGGGCCGGTTAATGACCCTGAAAATTGGCGAAGGAGAAGGGATGAGCTATTTGCGGTGTCGCCGCACGCCGCCTCGAAGTATGCCAAGTGCTCCCTTGCGTCGCCAGTCCCATCAAATTGACGGAACTTTGGTGGGTGCCATCCAGCGGGGAATGACACCCCATCGTGCCATGCTTCGTATGGCTTTTCTAGCTCGCTCTCTGAGGTTTGAGGGGTTTGATCGACCGTCAGCTGCTTGAACCTCTTGGTCACCATGTCCTCAATGAAGTCGTGGTATCCTTTTAACACGCTTGGTTGTGGTGCTTCATTGGAAGCACCTGCCGGGCTTGCCCACTGTCGAGCGTGTGTGTTTGGTTCTTGAAGTTGGCGCCCATCGTTGAGCTGCGTTGCTGCTGCAGCGCCATCTTGAAGCTCCTTCTCCTGTGGGTCTACCACTCTGTGTGGCAAGCTTGATGGTGAAGCGCCGTTGTTGGTGGTGTTCGCTCTATTCATCATGACCTCGATGAATGTGTCAAGCTTTGTCGTCAGGTTGTCAAGCGTCTCGCCCTGCTTCTTCACTTGTTCTTCCAGGGCCATCTCTCGCGCCGTTGGCGCGCTTGCTTCCGCAGATGCGGTGCCATCCTTGTTCACCTCGTCTATCGCCATGTGGGCAGGTGCGGTGTGGAGATCTTCAAGTCCGTCCTCGCGATCCGACAACTCGGAAGGAGCGAGTTCGTGGTACGGCGGAGAGTGTGGAAGGTTCTGCAACGAAGATGATGAAGAGGCGTCGGAGAAGCTTTCTTCGTCATTGTGGTCATCGTCCGTGCCCTCCTCTCCGGCTGACCCATCTGTCACACTTCGAAGTGCAATGGACTTTAGTCGTGTGCTTGGTCCAGGCCGACTTGCTACCTGCCAAAGTTCATCTCGATCCTGTGGAAGTCTCGAGGTTATGTCGGTGTAGTGACGCGGTGATATATCCGGATGATATCCCGAGTCTCCATCGGAAAGTGAGCCCTTCCCGGTCATGATAGGAAGACATGGGGCAGTCGATCTTGCTCCCTCCTCTGACGTGGATGTGCTTGACTTCGCCCCTGCATCGGCGCCCTTGAACCATGAGCGTACATGGCCAAGACGTGGTAGGAACGCCATCTTGAAGTCCGCTTTTGGGTTTGGGACAATCTCCTCATCTGAGGGATAGTCGAACTCGTGGGTGACTTGGGGAGGCTTCCATTCTTCATTTTGCTCCAGCCGTGGGCGCACTGCTACAGTGCCGCACAAAGCGAGGTTCTTCTCTGAGGACGCCTTCTCATCTTCAGCCTTTCGTCGTGCGATAGCTTCCTTGTCTTGTTCTACACCTGAAAGTAAAACAAGAGAAGGTTCCGCGGAGAGCATCGTGCCTTGTCCCGAGGCGGCATTGGTTGCCGCCCCAAGATCCACTCCGTTGTTGGAGGAGAACGGGGCATGAGTTCCCTCGACGCCTTCCATGGGCGTAGGTGTTGACGTTGGCGCCTTCTTGTTCGCCGAAGATGCAGGTGTCGTGGTAACCTTCACCTGCTCATCATCTTGTCGAGGAGTTGCTGAAGGAAGCGAGGGTGGAATCTCTGCACTCTTTGCCTCCGCTGGTCTTGGGGGTGTCTTGCGTGGCTTCGGCGTTAGGCGGTTGAGCAGGTAATTGTACCGCTCATGACGCTCCAACTCGGGGGAGATGCGGAAGCCGATCCTGTCATTTTCTTGCACGACCCCGCCATCGGGTCGCACACGAACTTGGGTGTACCGCAACACCAAGTCCTCGAGTTCTTTGTACAGAACTCGTCGGTTCCTTCGGCGTCTCTCACGCTTGCATTGGTTTTCCGTGGCGGCCCTCGAAGGTACCTGCGGGGTGGGAAGAATTGGTGGTGCATCACGGGTAGATGAAGTGGCCGCTTCTCTTGGTAAGCGTGCCTGAAGTTGCTCTCCCCGCCTATGAGGGGAAGAAGGTCGAGGGGGAAGCGGCGCCCGTGGAGGATCCCTTGGTCGCCACACTTGCGTGGGGCGAGAGTCCCGCTCCTCGTCTTGATGGCGTGACCATCGGTTCCATCGCGGGGGCATGTTAGGATGCCTCCCATAGATGGGTCGAGTTGGTGAAGGCGGACGTCGAGGCGCCAAGGTTCGACGCTCATGTTGAGGTCGATAACTCGGGACTTGGCGCGTCGTCCTGCCCCCAGCTCGCGTCGGCGATGTACGTGGCGCCCCTTGATCACGAAGCCGCCGTTGGATGTTGTCCATTTGGTCCTGCAATTGACGAAATTCTCGCCGCAGGTCCTCGTTGCGTGGCGCAGGTGCCTCGCTCCGAAGAACGGAGAACCTATTGTCATTGGGAAGTGACCTCCCGTCCACCGTCGACGTGTGGAGGCATGTTGCCCATGTGCCCCGCCTATAGTCTTCAAGGTTGATGGAGACCGTAGGACCTGGAAGAACGGGCTCTTTGCGTGAGCGCCGCTTCCAAAATTCCTTCATGATGGTTCGCCGCACCATCTCCTTGACCCTCAACGGCTCGTTCGCCCATTCATCGGGGAACAAGTTGTAGGGCGGGGTCAAGGTATTCGCGTAGGTGAACACCTTGTCAGCAAGGTCCTTTGCATCAAGGGACCAATCTTCCTCCGGCACCGCGCATTGAGCGATGCGGGAGCTTATCTGTTGTTGGAGGTTTTGTACCTTACGGTACTTCCTCCTGTAGTTTCGAAGCGGGTGCGGGCTATCGGACAAGCGTGCACTCGCCATTAGCCTCCGCAAGTCGTAGGATGCCGCTTCCAAGCCCTCGAGGAGCTCGACCTCAGTGCGCCCGGTTGTTGGTGCAGGCAGCGCTGGAGGTGGTGTTGGGGTAGGCGCGCGCAGTGACGCCGCACCTGTTTGCCTATTGTTGGCCATGATGCGGAGGCGTTCAGCCGCCTCCACATCACCTCGCATTTCGGCCCTTGTTGACTCCTTCAACAGGGCGCGGGCCTCAAGCATAAGCTCGCGGCGCTCCTTCTTCGCTTTGGCGGCCGCTCGCCTTTGCGCCTTCTTGGACTGCACAACTTGGAATTGTGCAGGGTCCTGCGCTTGGTGCATGTACACCTTGGCGCCGACCTCGAAGAAAACTGTCGGAGGCCGGGTCCCAAAGTGGATCGTCATCGGCTCCGTGTACTTGTATAGTCCTCCTGCATAAGATATCTTCGATCAGCGGAGCTCTATACCTTTGCCTTGTCATGCAGCATGATGTGCAGATGGATGGACGGGCGAAGACGATTCCGACGACCACAGCGAAGCAAAGATGGGAGGAGAACCATGTCCCACCGGGCGTGCCAATTTGTTTGACACGAGAAAAACGTACGACACGACTCCCGCGAGTAGGGCGGAAGGGCGTGGTTTCTCTCATGCGCACCGGGGATCGGTAGAGGAAAAAGATGTGGGCGTGCCAGTGTATAATGATACACAAAGTAACAAAAGAAAAGAGATGCGGGAACAGTATTTCATTAATCATATAGTTAACAAATACAATTCCCATGTGTTGCGCTCCGTGGCCTACTAGCGCGGCCAGCCTGACTAGGGCGATTGCAGTCTCCTGATTCCCGAGGCCTCGGAAGGCTCCCGGTTAATTACTCCCGCGGGTTACGCCGCGAGACACCTCCGATTAAGCCGTGTGGTCGTCTTCGTCGTCTTCGCTTCACGTCCTGCATGCATGATGGTGGTGAAAATGTGTGTGGGCAGCGGCAGAGCCCATGTCCTCGTCGGTACATGCGCCGCTGTAAGCGTGGCCTGTGCTGCGGCCTCGCCCGCCCTCGCCGTCGCGCCTCGTCGGTCTTGAGCGGCGATGATGAGTGTTGTTGAAGTAGCATGATGCAGTCCGGTTAGCTAGGACTTCTTGACGACTTAGCGGCATCGTCGGGGTGCGCAAGGGGTACGCCTCGTGGGAGTAAATTATCGGGAGACCGGCGTCGGTGTAAAACCAACACGCGCTCATGTCGGCATGGCCAGTGTGGTCAGCGCCGTGACTGGGCCTGACGCCGAGTACACGGCTGTCAGCGCAGCTTGGGCGCCGTCTCACGAGGTCACGGTAGAGTCCGTGTCGGGGCGCCGTCCAGCGGTGCATCGTAGTGGTATGGTACTTGAAGCAGCACCGCAACAACATGTATGTCGCGAGCAACCTGTACGTCGCAAGCATAGCAGCTCATGGCTCGTCGTCTCGAGTTGGTCAGTTCATCAGCCTGCATGGAACACTCATGGCCTGGTGCATCACACACCATGGTCTAGTGCATCACGTGTACTTGGACTCTGCAAGCTGTATACATGCATAGCTGCCTCCGCTGCTGCTCCTCATCTGCGCCACTTGAACCTGTACATCAGGGACAAACCGAGTCCCACGCCGGCAAGCTGCAGCTATATCTGTTCGCCATGATGTGCGCTGCTACTATACGCCGAGATGCACGTCAAGTCGAACTTGTACGCCGATGAACATAGGCCCGTAGGTGCCTCCGAGGGTTCAATGAAGCCAGCAGTAACAGGCTGCACACCCGCAGCGCCTCGGTGCCATTGTCTCGTCCCTGGTTCAAGGTGTGGAGATGGCCGCGACGTGCGCTGCACCGGCGCTCCGTATTAAACCTGTACATCGGTGATGCTTCCCCTCGACCTGTCCACCAAGCAGTATGTCGAGCTTGCGCGGAGTGAAACCTGTCCGCCGCGCCGAGCTTGTAGCTTGGCATTGCCCCTGTGCACCAAGCGCCGTCGAACTGCCCTGTACGTCACCGCCTGGCTGCACCTGTCCGCCAACCGCCGAGCTGTTTCGAGCTCCGAGTTGCACCTGTACTGCTCATGCCTGTCGCCGTCGAGCTGCCGGGAGTACGTCCAAGCGTGTACGTGTACGTCAACCTCCTGGGACTGCGTCGATCCATCAACGTCCTGGGCTGCGCCTGAACTTGCACGCCGACGGCATGGCTCTCCTTGGTCATTGCCTTCGACCTCTGATGAGTCGCGGCCTTGGTACCGCACTGAACACCGTCGCGCAGGCTCCGGTGAAGTCCGCGTCGATGGGCTGCACGGCCGCAGCGCCTCGGCGTCCTTGACTTGGCCTAGCTCATGGCGATGGAGATGGCGGTGGGCTGCACGCCGGCAGCTCCGGCGCCGGTACATCGTCACCGTCCACGGCCTTGCCGGTGTGTGTGCTGTAGAGAGAAATAGGGAGAGTTTGGCAATATTAACCGTGATTCTCACCATTGGAGAAGCTCATCTTCGCTTCCATGGCCGCTCCTCCTTCTTGAACCTGTACGTCTTGCTCCAAGTGCGGTTGCCGCTGGCTATGGTTGAGTGCTGGATGCGATCTCTCCCTTGCCAACTCCTCCCTTCGCGTCTTCTCTGTATCTTTTTCTCTGTCTCCTCGCACGGTGCATGGTTGCTTCTATTTATAGGCGGCCTGCCCAGCATCAAGATAAAGATCGCAGCGTGTTTTCCGGAACAAACTCCCCGATGGATTCCTCTGATTTCTTTCGTCGACCGCACGTCTGCTGTTTAAAATTTTATCTGTTTTGCTTCTAGAAGATTCTCTTCTGAACCAAGTTGTTATGCATCGGACTCTCGGCTGATCGGTTCGTCGCGTGCGCGGGGAGATGCTGGGCCGGACAACATCATGCTCGTATACGTGCTGAATCCATTAGCATACCAGAGGTATACATACACATGTATTTAAATGGTTTCTTGGCTGACGAGTGGACCTGGCCGATCGATGCATACTCATGTACGCGTGATGAGCTAGCTCACGTATATGTTAGGTCTTTTCAGACCTTAGAGCTCTGCATACTTATACGTATATAAAATTTGCTGATAATTTAGCAGCCGAACTCTGTCATTTAAACGCCAAAAATTCATCGAACAGTGGTCAAGATGAGACAATTCAACATCTTTTTATTCCCATGCCTTTATTTAATGTATGGAGGATTGTATACATGACTTTCAATATCCCACCTCCCGCCAATATTACATGTTTCGGAATTGGTTTAATAGATTAGCTAAAAAAAATAAAGACCACATTATAGTTGATGTGTGCGTTTACTTTGGACTATATATGGAAAATGTAAACTGACTTTATCTTTAACAAAAAAAAAATCCTATCATTTTTGCAGGTTATTCTTTTGGCTACGTATTGGATCCATATGTGGTCTTATCTCAGCCGGTGGAGGGTGTTCATGCCATGGAGTTTAGGTGTAACCATTTGGCAATGGTGGCATGAAATTTCTACAGCCGATACGGTTGACCTGCTGATCGAAGATTGAAATGATAGTGGCAAGTACTTTTTAGATGGTTGGTTCGTGTGGAGACTTTACGTGATCCATGAGCTATAATACATCTTTAATAAGACTTTATATAAATCCTTAGTAAAAAGGGTTTTCTGCATCAATTGATGCATGTGCTGAATTTGTTTCCAGTGCGAGTGAGCAATCCAAATGTGCTGTTAGCGCGTCACACATTGGAAGCTCCAACCAGTTTGATTTGGACTAGACCTACATAACGGGATTGCTGGCTCGAGATAAACCTCTCGATATTCAAGCAATTTCGCTTGATTTGGTTCCTGTGTGTATCATATATGATTGCTGCCGGTCCCTCAGACTGCAGTAAGTCCAGCACGATGCGGGGCTCAAGCTCAACTGCCTCTATTATTAACTAGACCATTATGGCGCGCTTCGCCGCCCGTCCATTGTGAAGAAAATATGAAAGAACTACTTCAAAAAGTGGAGCAGGACAAACATACCATAAAACTTGAATTTTTATTTACAAAAAAAGCCTGGGCATAGAAGGTCAAGCTTGTTTGTTTCATTACCTTTCCTTGACATACCACCCCACGGTCCCACACTTATTTTACATATTAGTAATGTATAATAGTTGTACGTCAAACACAAGTACATAGTAGTAATCATATAAATGCATTCATTTTAAGCCATTATTTCGAACCGGAGGGAGTAATCAGCTCAACTGGAATCACCTATAAGTTATAAATGACGTGTTTGATATACGTCTCACTGGGAAAAATAACTATACTTCTTGGGAGAGGTGTTTCTGGTCCCGAGCACAGATACACCCTTTATCTGAACCGTGCGTGGAGTGTAGGGATCTACGTCCCAGCAGCTTTTCCGCTGAACTACACCTCAGCAATAAATGGCGTAAATTATGGACCTCGCCGTGTACGGTAGGCCAAAAGTGATGGCCGTGGAGGCATGACGTTCCTGGACTGCGGGGACATATCGCAGGAATTACATGGACCTTGGTACAGAAACACGCGTCTGTGTAATATGTAGGCCTGGATTAGCCTGCAGATGGAGCTAAGGCGAGCGGCGGCAAAAAATCGGTCGACACAAACTCGGCGGCTGGACCTTGGGCGGCGCTGGATCGAACGCGGACGGCATCGTTGGCTTCACAGCCTCCTCTACTTCTCTCTCTCTCTCTCTCTCTCTCTCTCTCTCTCTCTCTCTCTCTCTCAGCCTCTCAGGCCGGCGGCGGGGGCTGCTGCCTTCAGCTCGTCACTGTCTCGGGCGTGGGTGGAAGAACGGCGAGATGGGCCGGCGGCGGTCAGCGGCCGAGACGAGCAGCCGCAGAATCTGCGTGTGCCCGGCCTCCGACGCCGCCTCGTGCGCCACAACGAACGCCTCCTTGGTCTTGTGCGATGGGAGGTGATGCCGAATCGTGGTGCTGGGTTGGGGAAAGAAAATGAAACTGCGTCTCTCCGTCAAAACATTACGTTCCCACAGAAAATTTCTCAATTGCGAAGGAGCTGGGTAGATTCCCCTCCGGCCGCGCTGTAGCTTGGATGGATTGATGCAACGGAGACGGCCGTGAGCACATTGATGAGCTCTTATGTGGTGGTCCATGCACTATTCACAATAAAGAATACACTTAAAATACATGAGCAAATACACTGGAATGCAGAGAGAAGGTGAACGTGATTGGTTTAGAAATAGGGAGCATCTGAGCCCGGGATCAGAAAGGCATTTCCCATACTTCTTTAGTTACTTTGTCTCTCAGTCCTTGGCCCAGTACTTCAGTAGTAACTCGATCCCATACAAGAATGTATGAAGTCTCAATTAACGATTGCTTTAGTTTTTTTGCTGATTCCTAAAACTGTTAATCACAATGCAAGTAAATCGAGAGAAAAATATAGTAATCACGGCAAACGGGTAAGCCATAGATGTCAGTGAAACTGTGAAAGATAGCCCTTGTGCGTGCTTGCAGCTATTAGACGCACTGTCGTAAAATACCTTGGGCCGCTTGAAAACAAAGCTCATCTGTGAAGACGGGAGTAGGAAGCTACTTGATAATAAATAATGTCTAGTTAACTATCATATAAAAGATCAAACCTGATGAACTACAAAAGTACATGTTTCATAGAGTGAGAGGTCACGGTCTGTGATGTTTTGTACAATCAAGAGATAAGTAGTGAAACGTAGCATGTTTCTATGGGCTATGGCACAAACATGAGATCAGTGTGCTGGACATAACAAAAACATAAGTATGCATGAAGTCTACAAGGCAAAGTTTCCTTTGAAATTTTGTCAAATATCATAAAGAATTATCATTAGCTACCTTTGGAAATGAAGAAACCGAGAGAAACTCAAATGAAGGAGGCAGAGAGAAAAAACATCTCATATTGAATTGGTTGCCATAAACATGATATTGAGAATCCCGGCGCCACCGCGTGGACAAATCTATCTTCCGATTGACTTGTTTGCAGCCACATCCTTGATATGTATGTAGTTGTATCAACTTGTCCCAGTCTATCAAGACTAAACAGATATTAAACATACATGTTTGCTTCGGAAAAAAAACGATCTATGCCTTCTATTTACTACTGTGGGATGACTTGAGGCCAATATATTTTATTGCAGCAAAAGTCACCCTTTTTAATGATGTTTATCGTTTAGTCGAACAACTTGATCGCATGCCAATACCCGAAGTCAGCATAACCTCATTGTTGCCAGCCTGCCATCATGCACATTTAGTAGATCAAAATATAGCATTTGATTGAATATCCCTCGACGATAGAGGGAGGGTGGCAGATCATACCTGCATCTGCCAAGCGTCCGTCGCCACTGCCATCCTTGCCACAAACCACTATTGCCAGTGCCATACCATGAGTGGCGATATCCATGATGCCACTCCAATTCGACAAGAAGGGATTTTTGATTTGTTGTGTTGAAGTTCCCTGTTGTGATAATAACATGTAGCGCTAGTTCTTGTGTTTTGAGGTCAGACGGTGATGATTGTATCAAAAAGAAAAAATTGTTCTGGCGAACTGTTTCTTGCTCCTGCTTGGGCACATGCATGTTTGTGTATATCATTTTCAGTGAATGCAGTGGCGCTAAGTTACTCAATTCGGGAAAAGGGTGGACTGTAGGTAGCATCATCTTATGCATATCCTATTTGACTTCTTGCACATAATACAACATCGCCATGTTTTGGTAGTTTTTTTGCCCCATCATGTGTGTCAAATTGGATTCAACAAAAAAAAAGTCTAATTCCTGCTACACCGTAATAATAATTGTTCGAAACATATGTGAGAAGAAGGAAACCTCATTGCGTCTGACGATAGTTTTCTGTTTCTTCTTTTGAACAATTGAAACCCTGATTTTTATACCTTTTCCAATCTGTGTGGAAAGAAATTCACATGATAACTACAAGAATTAACTCTTGAGAAATTCTTCCGCAAAAAAATCTTGAGAAATTGGAGTCGTGAATAAAAAAGAGACCTAAAGGAAGAAATGAAAACAACCGCGGTTGTGGTTGCAGAGTTATTGCGAGAATCAATTTCTGCTAGTCTCTTCTATCCAAGGGAGAACTAAGAAATATTAGCGCCTCAATATTAAGAAAAACATGTGCTAAAAGTAGTTGATCGGGCTGCTGCTGCAAAGGGACTCACCAGGCACCAGCAACATCCACGTCTAGATCTGTGTTTTGACGGGTGGAGAAGACAAACAGCCAGGTTTATTCTCAAGACGAAGTAGGTGGGCGAACCAAGAAAGATGGGATGTACCCGGCGCCTCCCATCTAAATAGAAGAAAATAAGTCAGCCCAAGCGCCCGATGGATCTCAATCACCATTATTACCACGCAAGGAAACAGTCGGGTATTGTCATCATGAATGGTTAATTATGGGGCTGCAGAAACGGATTCGAAAAGATAACCTCGTAGCGCCGGAAGCCCGGAAAAGCGAACAGGATCAGCTGAGAATAAAAGAAATCAAAGCGCCTCCCGTACACATTCGTCGGCTCATTTGATTCACTATGAGCCCAATTAACATCTGGGCGCCGAAATCAACCTCTAGAGTAGAGGCCCAGCTACGCTCGCCCGCTGTTACCGGCAAAATGAAGAATCTAACAACGTGCAAGTTAATGTGCGGGCTGATGAAATGATCGTGTCCGTTTGGAAGTAATATCCGACGGCTGACGTGCTCAAATCACTGTAGATGGCCGTAGGTGGTTCCATTTTACTGTTTACTAATTCGCGCCTCCGATCACACCACCACCACCACAGCATCCTTCACTGTTAGTGTGCGACGAACTGATGGCCCGACCACGATGCGGGGCTCTATGCATCCTGCTCGCCGTCGTTTTCGCTGCGGCAGCGGCGGAGGAAACAGACAACCAGTCCACGTACATTGTGCACGTCGCGCACAAGCACGCGCCGCTGCTGCCAGGCCGCGGCGGACTGCTAGCCACCGGAGCATACGGCTCGTTCCTGCGTGACCACATCCCCGTGCACATGTCCGTCCCGGCGCCAAGGGTGCTCTACTCCTACTCCCACGCGGCAACGGGCTTCGCGGCGCGCCTCACGGGACGCCAGGCTGCGCACCTAGCGGCCCAGCGTTCCGTCCTCGCCGTCGTCCCCGACGCGACGCTTCAGCTGCACACCACGCTGACGCCGTCCTTCCTCGGCCTCTCCTCTTCGTCCGGCTTGCTCCCGGCGTCCAATGGCGCCACGGACGTCGTCATTGGCGTCATGGACTCCAGCGTGTACCCCATCGACCGCGCCTCGTTCGCGGCGGACCCGTCGCTGCCGCCGCTTCCGCCTGGCAAGTTCCGAGGGAGCTGCGTCTCGGCTCCGTCGTTCAATGCCTCCGCGTACTGCAACGGCAAGCTGGTCGGCGCCAAGGCTTTCTACGAGGGTTACGAGCTTCAACTTGGTCGCCTGATCAACGAGACGGAGGAGTCGAGGTCGCCGCTCGACACCAACGGCCATGGCACGCACACCGCGTCCACAGCCGCCGGATCCGCCGTGGCGGACGCGGCCTTGTACGGCTACGCCAGAGGGAAAGCCGTCGGCATGGCCCCGGGCGCGCGCATCGCGTCCTACAAGGTGTGCTGGAAATACGGTTGCATGACCTCTGACGTCCTCGCCGCCTTTGACGAGGCTATCGCCGACGGGGTGGACGTCATCTCCACTTCGCTCGGCTCCACGGGCTCGGTAGAGCCGTTTGATATGGATATCATGGCCGTGGGCGCCTTCAGCACCGTCCGCAAGGGAATCCTAGTCTCGGCCTCCACGGGAAACTCCGGTCCCGGCGAGTCTACTGCCCGCAACGTCGCGCCGTGGTTGCTCACAGTCGGCGCGTCAACCGTCAACCGCCGGTTCGCAGCGGACGTGGTTCTCGGCAACGGCGATACATTCCCAGGCTCTTCCTTCTACGCCGGCCCCCCGCTTGGCGCAACCAAGGTACCGCTGATATACGGCCGGACCGTCGGCTCAAAGACCTGTGAAGCCGGGAAGCTGAACGCCAGCCTGGTCGCCGGGAAGATCGTTCTATGCGGCCCCGGCGTGAATTTCGAGCAAGGGGACGCTGTGAAACTCGCTGGCGGCGTGGGAGCCATCTTCACGAGCGCCAAGGAGTTGGGCGAGCAGGCGTTCGG
The DNA here is from genome assembly GCF_019359855.2 of Lolium perenne. Classification (NCBI taxonomy): domain Eukaryota; kingdom Viridiplantae; phylum Streptophyta; class Magnoliopsida; order Poales; family Poaceae; genus Lolium; species Lolium perenne. The sequence continues at coordinate 283,963,634 of NC_067245.2, forward strand.
CAGCCCCCAAATCCTCCCCGCTACAGCCGTCACCTTCGCCGCCGCCAAGAAGATTCAGAAATACATAAGCAAGAATGCATCCCCCATGGGGACGATCGTGTTCCAGGGCACCGTCATCGGCGGCCCGACACCTCCTTCCCCTAGAATGGCGTCCTTCTCGAGCCGCGGGCCAAACGTCCTCGCGCCGGAGATCCTCAAGCCGGACATCACTGCCCCCGGCGTGGAAATCCTCGCTGCTTGGACCGGCGCCAGCTCGCCTTCGGGCCTCGAGTGGGACACGAGGCGAGTGCAATACAACATCGTGTCAGGGACGTCCATGTCGTGCCCGCACGTGAGCGGCATCGCGGCGTTGCTCCGGCAGGCCAGGCCGGAGTGGAGCCCCGCCGCCATTAAGTCTGCGCTGATGACCACCGCGTACAACTTAGACAGCACCGGCGGTCTCATCGGCGACACGTCCACCGGCAAGGCGTCCACGCCGTTCGGGCGCGGGGCCGGACACGTGGACCCCAACCGCGCCGTCGACCCAGGCCTGGTGTACGACGCCGGCGCCGAGGACTACATCACCTTCCTCTGCGCGCTCGGCTACACCGATGATCAGGTAGCCATCTTCACGAGAGATGGACCGGCGACCAACTGCTGGGCGCACGCGGGCTCCTCCGTCGGGGACCTTAACTACCCGGCCTTCGCGGCGGTGTTCAGCTCGAAAAAACACAAGGTCATCACTCAGCGCCGTATGGTGCGCAACGTCGGCGGAAACACCGAGGCCACCTATAATGCCACGGTCACCAGTCCCGTCGGCGTGCGCGTCACGGTGAATCCGCCAAAGCTACGGTTCAACGTGACCAAAGAGACGCAGGAGTACGAAATCACCTTCAAGCGAGCCGCAGGGAGCATCAAGGAGGCCTACACTTTCGGGTCGATCGTGTGGAGCGACGGCGAGCACACGGTGACGAGCCCCATCGCAATAACTTGGCCGTCGACGAGCAAAATAGCGGATATATGATGTGTGGGTTGGTTTTGCAGTTGCTGGCTGGCGGTGTGTCCCCTCACTGCCCTAAAGTTGCAAAGATATGATGAACCACACATGAGAATACTACTATATATGTGAGATTTCAGAATTCACACCCTAGGAGAACCAAGCACTGACTTAACGGCCTGAGCTCGCCCACCCATGGTTCGAGTTGCAGGTGCGATATTCAGCCCAAGCTTCGCCACTGCCGCTTTGGTGGTGAAGTCAAGCTCTACACTAGTGGAAAATGGTGCTTTTGCACCGATTGGTAAGGGCCATATGCACCGGATGCCCAACCGGTGCAAATCATCCGGTGCAAAAGGCCCCCTCTTTTGCACCGGTTCAGTTGCGAACCGGTGCTAAATGGGCACCACGTGGCGGCTGTCGGGCGCCCGAGCGAGAGGACCTTTAGCACCGGTTCGTATTACGAACCGGTGCTAAAGGGTCTGCCGCGGCAGGAAAATGTCCCAAAACGCTGCCGCGGTAGAACCCCGCTACCGTAATTTTTTTCGAATTATTTTTCACTCCTTTTCTTTTTCCTTTTTTTTCAGAATTTCTATTATTTTAGTTATTTCACAAGTTTAGTATCTAACTACCCTTATCTCTAGTCTAATTACTTACTCGTGCTTAGACTTCCCGCTCGGTCACCCATCCTCCCACTACTCTAGCACTAGCACGCTTAACTTTCAAGTTCCTTTCCATCCCGTATCCAAGTGCTTCGCGCGCATGTATGTGATAGTAGTTGATGACCCACAAGTATAGGGGATCGCAACAGTCTTCGAGGGAAGTAAAACCCAATTTATTGATTCGACACAAGGGGAGACAAAGAACACTTGGAAGCCTTAACAGCGGAGTTGTCAATTCAGCTGCACCTGAAAACAGACTTGCTCGCAAGAGTTTATCGATGTAATGCTTTATAGCAAAGAGTGTAGTGAAATAACAAGCACGAGCAACAGAGACAGCAGTAGTGATTTTAGTAAACAGCAGGATTAAAATACTGTAGGCACGGGGACGGATGACGGGCGTTGCATGGATGAGAGAAACTCATGTAACAATCATAGCAGGGCATTTGCAGATAATAATAAAACGGTGTCCAAGTACAAAGCAATCAATAGGCATGTGTTCCATATATAGTCGTGCGTGCTCGCAATGAGAAACTTGCACAACATCTTTTGTCCTACCAGCCGGTGGCAGCCGGGCCTCAAGGGAAACTACTGGATATTAAGGTACTCCTTTTAATAGAGTACCAGAGCAAAGCATTAACACTCCGTGAACACATGTGATCCTCACATCACTACCATTCCCTCCGGTTGTCCCGATTTCTATCACTTCGGGGCCATCGGTTCCGGACAGCGACATGTGTATACAACTTATAGGTAAGACCATAAACAATGATTATCTTGATGAAACAATAACATGTTCAGATCTGAGATCATGGCACTCGGGCCCTATTGACAAGCATTAAGCATAACAAGTTGCAACAATATCATCAAAGTACCAATTACGGACACTAGGCACTATGCCCTAACAATCTTATGCTATTACATGACCAATCTCATCCAATCCCTACCATCCCCTTCGGCCTACAGCGGGGGAATTACTCACACATGGATGGGGGAAACATGGCTGGTTGATGTAGAGGCGTTGGCGGTGATGGCGGTGATGATCTCCTCCAATTCCCCGTCCCGGCGGAGTGCCAGAACGGAGACTTCTGGCTCCCGCGACGAAGTTTCGCGATGTGGCGGCGTTCTGGAGGGTTTCTGGCGACTTCGACTTTTTTCTGTGCGTTTTTAGGTCGAGGCCAATAAATAGTCCGAAGGAGGGCGTCGGAGGCCGGCCGAGGGGGCCACACCACATGGCCGCGCGGCCCCCCCTGGGCCGCGCCGCCCTATGGTGTGGGGCCCTCGGGCCTCCACCTGGTTTGTCCTTCTGGCTCCGTCGGTTCCGGGAAAATAGGGCCTTCTGCATAAATTCCGAGGATTTTCCCGAAAGTTGGATTTCTGCACAAAAACGAGACACCAGAACAGTTCTGCTGAAAACAGCGTTAGTCCGTGTTAGTTGCATCCAAAATACACAAATTAGAGGCAAAACAATAGCAAAAGTGTTCGGGAAAGTAGATACGTTTTGGACGTATCAACTCCCCCCAAGCTTAGCTTATTGCTTGTCCTCAAGCAATTCAGTTAACAACTGAGCGATAAAATAACTTTCACGAACACATTTGCTCATATGATGTATATATTCTCATGTTATGGCTAATACTTAAGCAGTTCATAATGAGATACATGCAAATAAGATCATCTAACAGCTATGTCAATCATGGAGAGGTACCAACAATTAATAATAAGCATCATGAATCATGTATATAAGCAGGATTGCAATGTTCATAAGAGAGTATGATAAAGTGGTATCTCGCTTGCCTGTGTTTGATTGGCAAAACATAAATGCCCGGGCACCTCTGGAGTTCATAGAAAGACTAGAAGTAGTGATTGTCAAAGATAAAAGCATCAAAGTTATACCACAATCAATCATATTTTGAGACAAGCATATTATACTAAGAATGACAGTTGTGCTCTCAAGATAGTGCTCAAAGAAATAATGGAGACACAACATAAAAGTAAAAGATTGACCCTTCGCAGAGGGAAGCAGGGATTAACATGCGCTAGAGCTTTTCATTTTTGAAATCAGGAGTAAAATTATTTTGAGAGGTGTTTGTTGTTGTCAACGAATGGTAATGGGTACACTAACTACCTCGCCAACCGGACTTCCAAGAGCGGCTCCCATGAATTATTGCATATTTATTTGGCACTCCTTCCAACCTTTCTTTCACAAACCATGGCTAACCGAATCCTTCGGGTGCCTGCCAACAATCTCATACCATGAAGGAGTGCCCCTTTTCTATTTTAGTTTTATTATGATGATGACACTCCCCCCAACCTTTGCTTACACAAGCCATGGCTAACCGAATCCTTCGGGTGCCGTCCAACAATCACAAACCATGGAGGAGTGTCTATTAAGTTAATTAATTCGGGACTGGGAATCCCATTGCCAGCTCTTTTTGCAAAATTATTGGATAAGCGGATGTGCCACTACTCCATATGAGAGTCCGTCAAAAGTAAATGACAAGGTTGAAAGCTAAACACCACATACTTCCTCATGAGCTATGAAACATAAACACAAATTGAGAAGCATTTTGAAGGTTTTAAAGGTAGCGCATGAGAATTTACTTGGAATGGTTTGAAATGCCATGCATAGGTATTTATGGTGGACACTCTGGAATAACTTGGTTTTCATGTGTTTGGAAGCACGAGCAGCGTTCCCGCTCAGTACAAGTGAAGGCTAGCAATAGACTAGGGAGCGACAAATCAAGAGAGCAAAGAATCGTCATAATCATGCTTGCGGCAAAATAAATTAACGGAGGCATAAAAGTGATACAAGAACTCTGAAGCAATATAGATCATCGAGGCTTAATTGACTTTTTGTTCAGTCATATGCATGCGTGAGCATGTGCCAAGTCGATATAAATGAATTATTCAGAGGAGGATACCACAATGTCATACTTACTTATGAATAAAACAATGCAAGCAAACATCCATGACATGCTACTCATATTAATAAATTGGAGTTAAACATGAGAGATCATAAACTACTAGACTTTCTCAAATAACATATACCTCACATGAACCAACTAAGCATGCTCACATGGATGAGTATATGTACAAAAATGAAAACAAATAGAGTTCATACCAGCCTCTCACCACAATCAGATTGTCGTAGATCGTCATTATTGCCTTTTCACTTGTGTAGCTTGGATAATATGAAATGAAAACCACGCTCCAGCCACCGAAGACCATTGAACTCATAAAGAACTTTACAAACCAAAGAAGAACAGCAAATATTTTTGGTGTTTTCGAATTTGAAACAAGAACAAAAGGAAACAAGCAAACAAAGCAAAATCTTTTTGGGTTTTCTTATAACAAACTAGCAACAGCAAATAAAGCGAAACAAATGCAAGAAACCAAAGCAAACAAATGGTGAAGAGAAAAAACAGAAATATTTTTGGTCTTTTTGTGTTTTGGGAAGGAAACAAAGCAAAAACAAGAAATAGCAAACTAAAAAGAAACACATGACAGCAGGATGACAGAAATCTGCCAAAACCTGACAGCAGTACAGAAATCGATTTTTACAAAAATCTTACGTTGCTCAGCTCGAAAAGTGTTCAACTAATGAAAGTTAGATAATAACCTGGGGAACCTGCACAAAAATTGGCAACTCAAAATAACGCTCTGGCTGTGCGCACGAATTTTTCTAGTAACAGTCTAGAATCTGTTTTCGGGCAGCACTTCCCCAAATATCATCTTCCTCTCATTAGAAAACCACTCAAACGAACAAAACAAGTATGTACAAGTATCCAGCAATCATAATATGCAAAGAATGAGTGATGCCGGTATACCTCCCCCCAAGCTTAGGCTTTTGGCCTAAACGGAGTTCAATCTCATCGATCCCATGAGGTAGTATCTCCGTAGTACGATGAAGATGGATCATCTTCCGGGTATGTGCTAGAAGAGGCACCCGGATACGTGACGGTGTAGTCATAAGAGGGCTCGGCGTCCTCGGAGTCATGCTGCTGGTGGAAGTCTTGTATCTTCATATGTTCATCCACCTCCTCCTTGGTGCACGACCATGATTGCCTGTCAATACTGAACAAACCTGGTTGGGGAAGAGGGATTTCCTTCTCATCCCCGTCAGAAAATAACATTCTATAGACCATATTATCTACAGTAGAATCAGCGGTAACAAAATGATGACTCTTCATAGCAGCAATATCAAGTTTCCTAGGGGCCAATGGCACATCATTAGGATCAAGAGGAAGCCTTAGATATGTTAAAACGCAGCGATGCAATAGTTCCTCCAAAAATAGGCCCCCGTTAGTCAAAGCGAGCAATAAGAGAACCAAGATGATAAGATGTCTGACCAGTAAGTGCAATATTCAAGAAAGCAAGATGGTAACTAGAAATATTGCTAGTGTTCTCCCTACCAAGAATGCTAGTAGCAATATAATATGCAAAATACTTAATGGCGGGGAGTTGAATGTTTCTTATCTCGCCACGCTGAATGGTGCGACAATCATCATCGGTAATCCCTCGATAAAGCTCCAACAAGTCCCGGGGGTTGTCATCAATCCTACTTGCTGTACCTACAGGGGCAATATCCAATGCACGACAAAAATCTTCCAATCTCATAGTAACAGGATTACCATATATCTTGAATGCAACTGTCGGCTCATATTGCTTGTTGTGGAACTTGAAGCTCTCGACGAAGATTTTGGTGAGCATGTAGTATTGCTCCCTTTCATCTCCCACATAGGTGGCTAAGCCCGCCCTGTTGACAATGGTGAAGAAATCCTCCAATATCCCTGCATTCCTCAGAAAATCATAGCATGGAAAAGACGAAGCATTAGGAGCCCCATTGTCCTCTTCGGGCGCGAAGCTAGGCGCGATAATATCCTCATTGTACGATCGCCTAATCCGGGTGGCGGCCCTAGAAGGCCTCCCGGTGCTGGTTGTTCCTTTCTTGAACAACTCTCCAAAGTTGAACTTCTTCATCTCTTCTCTGAAATTTTCAACAAGTGATATAAAATTTGGTTTGGTGACATATAATTTGAGGGAAACTACCATAGGAACTTGCTAGAGTACTAATCATGCATCAAAACTAGTTTCTACCACTTAGAACAAGCATGCAAGCTCACTAAACATGTTACCTACAGCAGCAAAATATTCAAGATATACTCAACCAAACAAAATTCTACTTGGATGGGTGGAGGAGTCACATACCAAGGAGCAAATGTGCCAAATTTCAGCAAGAAATCTGGGCTGAGCAAAGAGATCGAAAAATCTGGAGCTCTTGAGCAAAAACGCGAGTGAGAGGAACCTGGTACGAGTTTTTTCGGGAGAGAGAAGGTGCTGGGAGAAAGAGATGGCAAAGTGGGGCAAGGAGGGGCCCACACCACAGGGTGGCGCGCCCCCCTCCTTGGCCGCGCCGGCCTGTGGTGTGGCACCCTCTGGTGCCCCACAGGTCATCCTCTGGTGCTCCCAGGTGCCTCGTCGAAAAATAGGACCAACGGTATAATTTTTGTGAATTTTTGAAAACTTTGAAAAATGCACATTTCTGGGTATTTAATTTATTATTACTGGCCAGGAAAAATTTTGAAATCTCCAAATAACTAAGGAACCTTGCAAATTAAAAATGCTACAGCAAGTAAGACAAGTGGGGTGAGAAAGAGATGTTGTTTACCGCCTCTATGCATATAAAAAGTATTTGTTAACAAGGTTGATCAAGTCTTGCCACCAAATAAATTTTTCATAGCATAAGAAGAAATAAACCTCAAATCGATCATGTTACCTTGAATTGTATTGATATGGATCCAATCACGAGAGTTTGATATTCTTCTTTAGGCTCATATATAGGACAATCAATAGTTCCCACTTTGATAGTTCTCACATTAGAAATAGTATTAACTCCACACGCTTTCTCAATCCTCTTGGGAAAATAAACGGTATGCTCCCTATCATCAACATTGAAAGTAACCTTTCCTTTATTGCAATCAATAACACATGATTACTGCCGGTCCCTCAGACTGCAGTAGTCCAGCACGATGCGGGGCTCAAGCTCATCTGCCTCTATTATTAATTCGCGCCTCCGATCACACCACCACCACCACAGCATCCTTCACTGATAGTTTGCGACGAACCGACCACGTTGCGGGGCTCTATGTATCCTGCTCGCCGTCGTTTTCGCTGCGGCAGCGGCGGAGGAAACAGAGAAGCAGTCCTCATACATTGTGCACGTCGCGCACAAGCACGCGCCGCTGCTGCCAGGCCGCGGCGGACTGCTAGCCACCGGAGCGTAAGGCTCGCGTTCCTGCGTGACCACATCCCCGTGCACATGTCCGTCCCGGCGCCGAGGGTGCTCTACTCCTACTCCCACGCGGCGACGGGCTTCGCAGCGCGCCTCACGGGACGCCAGGCCGCACACCTAGCGTCCCAGCGTTCCGTCCTCGCCGTCGTCCCCGACGCGACGCTTCAGCTCCACACCACGCTGACGCCGTCTTTCCTCGGCCTCTCCTCTTCGTCCGGCTTGCTCCCGGCGTCCAACGGCGCCACGGACGTCGTCATCGGCGTCATGGACACCGGCGTGTACCCCATCGACCGGGCCTCATTCGCGGCGGACCCATCGGTGCCGCCACTTCCGCCTGGCAAGTTCAGAGGGAGCTGCATCTCAGCTCCGTCGTTCAATGCCTCCGCGTACTGCAACGGCAAGCTCGTCGGCGCCAAGGCCTTCTACGAGGGGTACGAGCTAGAACTTGGGCGTTCAATGAACGAGATGGAGGAGTCGAGGTCGCCGCTCGACACCAACGGCCATGGCACGCACACCGCGTCCACAGCCGCCGGATCCGCTGTGGCGGACGCGGCCTTGTACGGCTATGCCAGAGGGAAAGCCGTCGGCATGGCCCCGGGCGCGCGCATCGCGTCCTACAAGGTGTGCTGGAAATACGGGTGCATGACCTCTGACGTAGAAGAGCTAGCGCAGCGTGGAATAGATGCCATAGAACAAGTGGTATTCTTCCAAGGAAGACCCAATAAAAGAAAATAATAACTTTTTTAAACATAAGGCATTACGCCCAGCTTTAAATTAATAAAGCCACCAACGGCCAGAAAATAATAACTAGGCATGCTCATTATTTGGCACTACTGCAGAACAGAAAAGAAGTCAAAAAAGAAAAAAAAAAAAAAAAGCTTACCTTTGCTCTGGTTAAGGCAAATCATGCACATGTGGAGATCCTCAAGAAAAACTTGATGACACTTCCTACTATTGTAACTGAGCATCAAAGGGATCACAGACTCCAATGATAGACTTCTAGAGATTGCACGGCTATCTCCTTTGTGCTTAGGAATATCTGGACCTAATGTTATTTTGTTGTCGAACCCGAGGTGTGGCAAAGAAGAAGTGTGTATCCACTCAATCCATCGGTACACAACTTCTTCCCCCGGCATCTCTGCCCAAATGGTGTCAAGCATCTCACAGAGCTGAGAAACACTAGGCCCGTCCATCCATTTAGCGGTGACTGTAAAATATGGGGGGCTCTTTGCTTGGATAGGACTGCGGGAGCAAGCATGTCAATATTAGAGGGGGTAGGTGCTCAAAGCTGCAAGAATAGGAGAAGTCATCCCCTTTATCCTCCTCATGTTGTTCTATACAATCATCAGGACATCCTCTGTCTTCTCCAATTCTATTGACAGGAGAAAACCTAGCGCACACTTCAGCGGCATTTTGCAATTCGTACCGTATGTAAATCTGGAATTAAAGAAATTTTTTAAAAAAATCATCAGAACAAAGCTTTTATCACCCAGACAAAACACTGATGGACAGTATAAGTAACCTGAAAATGGCGGAGCGCTCCTTTGTTTTCTAGTACAGCGAGATCGTCCCCGTATATTGCCTCCAGTGCCATCATCTGTAGTGAAGATCAAATGAGGAAGCAAAAATTAGCCATGCTAGTATCGTGAAGTATCAAATTGTACAATGAAGCAACGCTGTTGGCAAACCCTGAAGCGACGCAGTTCGTAATTCCAAAAGCAACGCCATCACAACCTCAAAAAGTCATTTTTTTTCCTTTTTTTTACAGTATATGCGCAACTTATAAGGAAAATTAGCTAAACTTCGTTTCTTAGAAATTGAAATACGAGAATATCCCAGTTTTACAGTAAGTAATCTAATATCCACTCTATGCAGTTTTCAGCAGAACCTTCCAAAATAACAAATCAGACGCAGCGTCACGACCGTACGAATTGAGAAAATGCATTGCAACTTTTCGCTATAGCTCAGATCAAGATCATAGGTAAGATTAGTGATGAAAAATTCCAATTTTGATTTTGGTAGACCGACCTCGTCGTCCTGTCGCAGCAGGTTGTCCCGTATCTCATCTGCTTCTGCCTCGTTCTCGGCGCAAAGACGGAGTCCCGCGGCAGCCGCGGCCTCCTCCAGCCTCGAGTCCGCCTCAGCCGGCGCGACCCACGGGGAGTCGAGGTGGAGCTCGCCCTCCTCGGCGCCGCCATCAAAGGACACCGGTCCCGCCTCTGCCTCTGCGGCGCGCGATGAGGACGAGGAGGGCGCCTGGGATGACGGTTCCGGGGAGGCGTTGCGGTGGGGTTCGACCGCTCGCGAGGTCGCGGCGGCGACGGAAGCTGCTGCCATGGAGGGAGCTCGGAGTTGCCGTTGAGTCGGGGTCAGTCCCTGATTCGGGGGAGCGGTGTCGATGCTGTTTCGGTTTTTTCGGCCGATCGTCCCCCGTTGCGTTTGTGTAGGTTTCCTGGGCCCTGTTTGGATGTATACGCAATTATACTTTTAGGTTTGTACCGAGTTGAAAACAAATTCAGTTTGAAAAACTTTATAAAAAAACTCGTGGTACGAGTTTCAACGGCAAGCTATGTACACGGGCGCCAAGGAGTTGGGTGAGCTGGCCCCCAAATCTTACCCGCTACGCTACAGCTGTCACGTCCGCGATTGACTTGGTAATAATTGCGCGCGGGTTTCTTGACTTTCTTCCCACGTTTGTTCCGTTTCGGTGCAATCAAAAGAAAAGAAAAAGAGACTGCGTTACGAAAAATAGAGAAAGATGGTTGGGTTCAGCCGGCTGGTTCGCGCACGGCCGATCGATGCATGGAAGGCACTATTTGGATGCCGGCCTCCTTTTTCTTTTTCTTTGTTGAAGCGATACATTTTCGCGGAGTCCTACCACCCTCTCCTTTTTTTTTTCTTCTTCGCCCAAACAAATAAATAGCGCGTGCACTCAGAATCGGCAAACAGCGTGCGCGCTATTTAGCATCGCCCTGGTTCGGTCACTGTTTGCTATACTTCTTTTCTTTTCTTTTCTCCCGCAAATAATATCAAAGGAAAAAAAATAATAAGACGCGCTCTTTTGTTTCTTCGCTCGCTCCCTGCACGCTAAACCACAAAATCAAAGGAAAAAAATAACTACTTACTGTAAACACGGGCACGACGATACAGCGCACAGGTTCCCGTTTCCTTCCTTTTCATCCGTTTGCTTAATCCAATCAATTCATTATTATTATTATTCAATCAAGCTTGACGCTTTTCCCCGCGGGTTTGGTTTTTTACTCTGCGCCACCCAAACTTGCCTCTTTAACTGCGTCGATTGATTTTCAAACTCGCCCAAGTACGTGCACCCCAGCGGCAGCTACTACTCGACTCCATTTATGATGTTTCAATCATTTTCTTTCTTGATCCATCCATCGATTCCACCATCTGTACGCAACGAATTCCTGATTGAACCAAACCTATTTTTTCTCTTCCTCCATCCATTTGCAAACTTGCTTTGCTTCTTTCAATCGCACCACCCACTAGCCAAACCTGCTACAAAAACAAATCGTCCAAACATATACGTACTACTAAATAAGTGTTAATAAGAAACGCCCAGGAAATGGAGGATTTATTTTTTCAACCGAGTACTAATAAGGTTGCAAACCGAGTACATACTATCAATTACAATCTCTGAAATAAGACTCTACAGTACAAGACTTGAAGCACTAATCTTTCTACATAAACACGGCACCAACAGCATCATCTCCAAGAAGCAGCAGAGCCTCACTCTCACCCACGCCGTCTTGTACTTGAACACCATTAAACTTTCGCAAATCTGTACAGCTCTTCAAAACTACACTCTTCCGACAGATGGATACCATTAAAACAACAAAGGGCATGTTTCAACAAGCAAAGCTTCAGCAAAACATTATGCCAGCAACACTAAACATTTTGTATACATGCTGCTCACATGGTACGTGTATATGCATTCATTTTGCATTTAAAAAGCCGAAACACAACAGGAACAGATTTGCTACATAGTTGCATGATCACTACGACCAAATTCAACCAGATTCAGCCAAGGCGGGCATCCTAACATGACAGGCAAGGACAAACTGCCAACACATACAAGCTCTTCTTCACACGGACGGTCCATAAAAACACCAAAGGCCCATGTTGCAACTCCCAGCCAAATTGTGTACATTTCGATACGTGGTCAGATCAAAATCTTTCCATGCCATTAAATGGTTATACATCACTCTGATACAACAGCCTGACCTGATGCATGGCATGCCAATAAACACTTCAAATAATCATGTTCATGACATAGGCTCAATGGTAGGAACCAGTAACTTACCTAAACCCATGGGCATCGAAGAAGAACGCCTACGATGCCAGCGCAAGCCAGCAAGGGCGGAGGTGGACGTCGCTGATGACATTGAGCTTACCTCCCTTCTGCTCCCCTCCCCCTCCGATATGCTATGAACCTGAAAAATATGTAACCCATACATGCAGGCTTCCTCTGCTGCCTACAAATTCAGTTTATTCAACAGGAGAAAAGAAACAATTTTTTGGAAGCTAGAGATGTACATGAGACTCTAATCCAAGATGTCCACACAAGATTTGTCCAATCCACCTACTGCTCGAGCTGCTCAATAGCCGATTAGCATAAGTGAACTTCCTAACATAATAAAATTAACAAGCTACTAAATCGACCTCCTGGCACGCCAAAGCAATAACATAAACAGCTGATTGCACTACACTGTCCACTTCAATAAAAAACAAACTTTGATCTTTTTTTCACCAACCTAAAGTTTCAGCTAACTAATTAGAGCAATTGGTGAGGAAACTAGTATATTAAACAATTGAAATTAGTTGACTAAATAGCTGCAGATAAGGAACAGTTTGCTAACACACAAAAAATCCATGCTTAATTTACTAAACTGAAACAACTCAAATCTCCTTATAAATTGTTCAAAATGCATATTTCACAAATGTTAACATAGACCTGCTTTGCATCTATCTGCAACCCAAAACGTGGAAAGGAGCTCTATTTCTGCTCCAACAAAAATCAAGATCTTGGGTGTACAGCTAGATTGTTCTCAGTAGCAGGCAAAAAAAAATCGACCTTTGGTGGCCGTGGTGGTCCTCGGGGATGAGCGCGGACGCGTCCACATGCCGCACGGCCATGGCCTAATTGCCGTCGGCGTCCCGGCCAAACGTCGGCGAATCGGCGCACGGCAAGGAGTCGGGCTCCAACGGCCATGCGCGCGACGCGGTCCGGCGAGCAAGCCAACCGCGCCGACGAGTTGGGGCGCCGCCGCCTCTCTCGTCGCGGGAGGGGACAGAGCGGGAAGGGGAGCGGAGAGGAAAATGGTGGGTAGGCTTAGGGTTCGATTGAATTTTTTTCTGGTCTAATAAATCAACTCCAGCCGATGATCTTCCAATTTGCCATAGAAGGAAGCAGAACGGGCCTCCTTGCTGCAGGTTGGCCGAATTTGGCTATGTACCCCGGCCCACATTTTCTCTATTTTCGCCATTAGCTAGCTGATGCCTTGACAGCTTACATGCATACATGTCAGCCGGTTTGGAGTATGTAACTGGTTCTGGTTATCTTTTATTTGTTGTTGAAAAATTCTGATTTTTTTTCTTTCTTTCTTTCTCTCTCTAGCTAGCAAGGCCACTCATGCATACTCACTCTTTGTTCATGGATAATCCTTGTGATCAAATGTAACAACGGGTACATATGCTCTAGCTTCTACTTTTTTTCCTTTAGCAAATGCAATAACATCCACTAATAATATTTTCTTTCCATTTTTCCACTTTCACAAACGAATCAATCGTTTTTATTTTTCAAACACATAATTATTATCTTTTGACATCTATAGACCTCTTCTTGACGAAATTGGCATCGATGGGCGGAATGACTATCGGGCGCACTGCCTCGGGGGTGAGGTAGCGGTCTCAAAGCCTAGCATGTCACACTCAAAGGGGTTGTCTCACGACATGCTTGCATGCACTGTCTAGGCTCTTAGTCGGACCAGTCACGTGCATGTCCGGTCACGTGTACATGATGCACACAAACAAAGGACACCTAAGTATATACGCATGGCCAAATCTCCTGGTAGACCCCGCCGTTGAACCCACATTGTGATCATTTTAGTTTTGTTAATCTTGATCATCTAAATTTGATGATTGTCATGACCAGCAATGGAAAGTACTAGTATATATTTCATGGATCAGTACTAGTAAGTAGCAAGTGTCGTGCATGTGATTGATTCATTGGTTCTAGTACACTAGCTATCTTTTGGTGGCGGCGCGACGAATGGGTGGGGGTGGGAGTGGCAGGGAGCCAGACATGTGGGATTAAGTAGTGTGAGGAGCCGGGGAGGTGAGGAAGAGGATGTGGCGGCTTTTGTTGGTAGGTCATGTGGAAAAGTCGGCGTCCTGGCCCAATGGGCTACGTCGCTGGTATGTGTCAGCGGCGTCGCCTAGTGGGCCACGCCGCCCTTTTCTGTTCGGGCCAGGTTGCCGGGCCCCACAAAAGTGACAGTGTGCCATGCCCTGGCTACACCGTTGATATGCCACTACTAGCGGTGTTCGAACATTGTGTACGCCAATGGTATTTTGTCCAAATACCGACATCATGGAACTTTTATAGTGCGCCACTACTATTTTTATGCCTATAAGCTAATTCCTACTAGTGACACAACTACGAACTGACAACTTATTATCTGCAAGAAAAACTACCCGCTAGGAAGATTGTGAACTTATAGTGCAAACTCCCGCTCTGAAGCCATCGACCCCACTCTTGTTTGAACGTGGTCTCTTTTTGGGATGATTGCGTTGCAACGGCATATTCTAGAAGAAAGGAGGTTATGTCACATGAAATAACCACTTTCGATGAAAAGCTAGGGGTGATATTGCTCACGTGTCAGGGCTTCTCATGAAAATGTGTGAAAAAGGGTCGAAAACTCTCCTACTCTTGCATGAGGTCCTTATATGGGTATATAGGGTCCTATATAGAGAAAAATATAGCGCTCAACTTTGAAGTGACACTTTCTTCACGAACAAAATTATCATTTAAGAAGGTTCTACACTTATAATGCAAACTTTGAGGCCATCGACCTAACTCTTGTTTGGACGCGGGGTAAATTTTTTTTTGTGTTGGTCATGACCTTATGAAATATTCTAACATAAATAAGGAGTAATTAAGTCACATGAAATAAGCATTTTAGATGAAAAGCTAGGGGTACATGTCAGAGAACCCATGAATTAGGGTTTCACATGAAATATATGCGAGGAAAGGTCGAGAACTCTCCTCCGCTTGCATGGACTATTTTTGACTTGGTGTTGTTCCTATGTCATATGATATATTATTACTATCAAAGAGAAAAGTCACCGCTTGGAAGAAAACATAGCATATTTATGAGCCGTATATTAGGGGGACACATGACATCACACAAAAAGAAAACCGTTAGAAACCCAAAATAGCCACTAGGTTGTGTTTATGGTGTTCCATGCAAAATTGCTTGGGCGTCTTGGGGTGGCGCCGACTTTCGACCATGGTGGCAACACTTTGACATCACATGTTTGTGGTCGGGGGAATATGCATACACCGATTGCCGTCACATACTCTTATATATTGAATGCCTTTCGATCGCGCCATAGACACTCCAATGTGTTCTTGTACTTGGTGTATGCATATCCCCCTTTGGTTCTTCATTTGGGATTAATTCTTGGCACCTTGGGTGTTGTCAGGTTCTCGACGAACCATGTAGAGTCTAGCGCTTCAGCTCAAGGTTTTCCAACGCGTCGTCTCGGTTTGTGTCCGACTCCGCATCGCCTTTTGGCGGGCAACATGCTCATGCACGTGGCTCGGTCTTTGGGCTCCGTAGGTCATCCACCATCATCAGGCCACAAACCGCTTTTTCGAGATAAAACTTTTTACCCTCATTGCCACAGTGTAGTGTGTATAACATATTTCAAAAGTATTTATAGATAAAATTATTTTTATCTACAAGACTTAATGTATACTGTATGAAAATATAAATGATGATAAATCTAATGGTATTTCATTTGGTATTCCAAATGTTGATATTTAATTCTACACATACTTGGTCAAATTTTACATTGATTTGTCTAAAAATTTATATGCACTACATTTTACTAGTAAGGAGGGAGTTCGTAACAGGTGTGGATGCACGCGTGGCCATATTGCAAATCCTGTACTCCAGCACCTCCCATTTTAAAACAAAATCCAGCGCGAAACGAAAATGGAGTCGAGCACGCCGCTGAAATTTTGGAGATGCTGAAATTAGCGGAGAAAATTTAGCCTCTTGATCGTGCCAATGCGACAACAGAAATCCAACGCCTCGAGCCTCCCGAAGACGCGACCCAACCTCGTTCCCCTTAATTTGTCCTTTCGATACCCCCGCCATCCACCCGCCGGCATTCACTCCGCCGCCACCCGCCGGCATTCACTCCGCCCGCAGCACACCATGGTCGAGGTCGCCGCCTCCTCCTCTCCCCAACGCATTCCCATCCAATCTCCCCCTCTCCCCCTCCCATCCTCTCTAGTCCCACAGCGAGGAATAGCTAAGTCGGTGGGGCGGCTCGGCGGCCACCTGCAGCAGACGTAGCCAGCCACCAGCCGCGGCCCTCGCGGATGCAGGCGTCCACGTTGTAGCGCCGGTCGCCCATCTTGGGCCCCGCATCACCGCCGGCGAGCGCGTCCGAGTGCCCCGGGTGTCTGCATCTCCCGCTGACCCTCCTCCTCCGCCCTTTTCTCCATCTCGAATGGATTGCAGTAGCTGCAGGGACAGCCTCCTCCGATGGCAGAAGGGGATGAGGGGAGGACATCCTCGAGCTCGCCCAGCCCCAGCTCGACGGAGGCACCCTCCATGACGCCGCCCCGCAAAAGGTCATTTTTTTCCCCTGCAAAATCGTTTGGATTTCACAATCAAAGCTGTGTGTTGGTTCATCGATTCACCATGTTTTTAAATAATAGTACGTCATCCACAGACATTGGTTCTCCGTCCTCTGTTTGGTTCATCAGATCATAATAGAATCTCTTTATGGGTCTGTTCTTTTTCCAGGTCTGTTTAATTGCACGCTTGTTCTATGTGTGATCTGCTAGCTATCTCTCATTTTTATTACAAGATGCAATCAAACATTCATGAATTAAAGTTGCTCCTATGACTTTGAGTAAGCCAGATACCTTATTTACTGACGAAGATGATGAGGAAGTGTATGCCGTCTCAGACGGACAGCTTCTCACGCATCTAGTTGGAGAGGTATCGGAGGTTGGTCTGGATGACGAGACGTTGGGTTCATGCATTGAACTACATGCGGCGACACGTAAATCCAGAGCCTCATCTCTTAAAAGAAATGCTTGGCCTAACAAAAAGGCTAAGACATCTAAATCTTCCATAGTTTCCAAATGAATGGCATGTTTAGGAATAGCAGAGGTCTAAAGGACTTGGCTAAACACTTACACATTGCTGATTGTATTAGGGAACATGCTCTAGATTTTATTGCCATTTCCGAGACGGGCAAGCGGAATTACTCAACAAGTTTTCTAAATCGCCTTTCAGGCGGGGAAGACTTTGCTTGGGTATCCCGCCTACCTCGGGGGCGCTCTGGTGGCCTTCTAGTTGGGGTCCGAACTTCAACTATGGAAATTTTAGATAATTCTGGAGGAGATTTTCATATAAAACTCCACATTCGGAATAAATCTGATAATTTCACTTGGAGTTTGGTTTCAGTCTATGGGGCTGCCCAAGATGCGGCTAAACCCGCTTTTCTTCGTGAGTTGGTTAATCTAGCAAAAGATAATCCACACCCAATCATTATTGGGGGCGATTTTAATATGCTAAGATACCCTCAAGAGAAGAGCAGGGGCAGATTCGACACACATTGGCCTTTCTTATTCAATGCTGTCATTGATAGCTTGGATTTAAAAGAGGTTTCAATGGTTGGGAGACAATTTACTTGGGCAAATAGTCTCCCAGAGCCTACTTATGAGAAGCTAGATCGAGTATTGATGGACTCAGATTGGGAATTAAAATTTCCTCTAGTCTCGGTACGGGTCCTGCCTCGTATAGAAGCTTTGTCGGATCATGCATCTATTTTACTTTCGACCGGGACACCGTCTCCTCAGCGTAGACGCCAATTCAAATTTGAACTCGGATGGCTACTGCGGGAGGGTTTCTCAGATATGATTAAATTTATTTGGGATAAGCCAGTTGCTGGAAACAGTCCAATCCAAAGGTGGAATAATAAAATGCGCTCGATGCGTAGATACCTTGGGGGTTGGTCTAAGCACATGACTGGGCAACTCAAAAAGGAGAAGCTCAGCCTATCATCAACAATTGATGATTTAGAGGCAATCGCCGAGGTACGACCTCTAACTACGCACGAGATTGATCTTAAGAGTCAACTCAATGCAAAGTTAGCGGGTCTGCTACGGGAGGAGGAACTCAAATGGTACCAACGATCTAAGTCCCAATTTTTACTGGAAGGAGATTCGAATACGAGATACTTTCATAGTGTTGCCAATGGCAGACACAGAAAGAAACTCATTCATTCTCTAGTACAGGAAGAGGGTGTGATTGAGGGTCATGAGCAGCTCAAGTCATATATTACCACGTTTTATAAAGGGCTGTTTGGCACCCCTGAGGAATCTGATATATCCATGGACGAGTCCAGGACTGATGATATACCTCAAGTGTCTCCACAAGAAAATGCTATTCTCACTTCTCCCTATTCCGAGGAAGAAATAAGGAAAGCGGTTTTCCAGATGGAACATAATAAGGCGCCAGGTCCCGATGGTTTCCCAGCTGAATTTTATCAATCCTTCTGGGACATTATTAAGGTTGATCTTTTGGAACTCTTTAGTGAACTTCATAAGGGGCAACTTGATCTTTTCCGCATCAATTTTGGTGAAATCATTCTATTACCAAAAGTAATTGATGCGGAACGGATTCAACAGTACCGACCTATTTGCCTCCTTAATGTTTGCTTTAAGATTTTCACAAAAGTGGCCACTATTAGACTTAATTCTGTGGCTGATCAAGTGGTACTTCCATCTCAGACGGCTTTCATGCAAGGTAGATACATCCTAGATGGTGTTGTCACTTTGCACGAAACAATACATGAGATGCACCGCAAAAAGTTGAATGGGGTAATACTCAAAATCGACTTTGAAAAAGCCTATGATAAGGTTAAGTGGTCTTTCCTTCAACAGACGCTCAGGATGAAAGGTTTTTCCGATGAGTGGCGCGCTCTAATTAATAACTTTGTTTTTGGAGGAAGTGTTGCCATCAAGGTCAATGATGACGTTGGTAGATATTTCCAGACAAAAAAAGGTTTGAGGCAAGGCGATCCCATCTCCCCATTGTTGTTTAACATTGTAGCGGATATGCTTGCTATTATAATTGAGCGAGCTAAACTTGATGGTCAGATTGAAGGGGTAGTCCCTCATTTAGTTGATGGGGGTTTATCTATCCTTCAATACGCCGATGACACAATTCTATTTATGGATCATGATTTGGATAAGGCAAGAAATCTGAAGTTAATTCTCTCAGCTTTTGAGCAATTGTCCGGACTTAAGATAAACTTCCATAAAAGCGAATTGTTTTGTTTCGGTGAGGCCAAAGACGATGCCAACCTATATGCCGAATTATTCGGATGTGGGTTGGGATGTTTTCCAATCAGCTATCTTGGCATTCCGGTACATTACCGGAGGCTTACTCTAGCCGAGTGGAAAATTGTCGAGGAAAGACTCCAGAAACGCCTCAGTAGTTGGAAAGGAAAACTTTTATCCCTTGGTGGAAGATTAGTTCTCATTAATTCAGTACTTACAAATATGGTACTGTATATGATTTCTTTCTTCCAGTTGCCTAAAGGAGTCTTACATAGATTGGATTATTTCCGATCAAGATTCTTTTGGCAAGGGGATAATGAGAAGAAAAAATATCGGTTGACCAAATGGAGTGTTGTTTGCCGCCCAAAAGATCAAGGTGGACTAGGGGTTCATGATCTTGAAGTTAAAAACAAGGCCTTGCTAGGAAAATGGCTTGCCAGGTTGTTAACTGAGGAGGGTAGATGGCAGCAACTTTTACGGAGAAAGTATGTGGGCTCGAAAGCAATATCTCAGGTTTATTGGAAACCAGGAGATTCCCACTTTTGGGCAGGCATTATGGCAACCAAAAAGTACTTTTTCCCGTTTGGTTCGTTCTCCATTAGGAATGGGTCAGAGATAAGGTTCTGGGAGGATAGATGGTTGGGTACAACCACTCTCCGTGAACAATATCCGGCTTTGTACAACATTGTTCGACACAAGAGTGATACCTTGCAAAAGGTAATGGAAACCTCTCCACCCTCTATGTCTTTCAGGCGAGATATCACTGGCCCTAGACTGGTTTCATGGAACGAATTGCTACAAAGGTTAGCTTCAATCCAGTTGGTCCCAGGGGCTGATGAGTTTCGCTGGAATCTAACCAAGAATGGTAAATTCTCGGTTAGCTCCATGTACAAGGCTTTAATTATACCCAATCAACCGATCATGAATAATAAGTACATCTGGAAGATGAAGATACCTCTGAAAACGAAGGTTTTTGCATGGTATCTTCGTCGGGGTGTGATTCTTACTAAGGACAACCTTGCCAAACGCAATTGGCACGGCTGTACGAAATGTGTTTTTTGTCATGAACAAGAGACAATAAAACATCTTTTCTTCAGTTGTCCGGTTGCTAGGTCTATATGGTCAATCATTCAGATAGGTTCTACCTTATATCCACCTCGTAGCATTGCAAATATTTTTGGCAATTGGCTAAATGGGGTTGACGCTAGGTACAAAACACTTATCCGAGTGGGAGCGATTGCTGTCGTTTGGTCGCTCTGGCTATGTAGAAATGACAAGGTTTTTAATGACAAATCTTCCTCTCTCTTGCAGGTTGTCTACCGCGTTACGGCTTTGCTCCGTTCATGGTCGCCACTCCAACGCTTGGAGGACCGCGACCTCTTTACGGAGGTGTCTACACGTTTGGAGAACACGGCAAAGGAGTTTATTTCCCAACATGGATGGCAACATAATAGGCGAATTGAAGCAAATGAGGATTAGCCTATGTCAGACACTTGTTTTATTTTTTGTTTAAACTTTTGTTTCTTTGAACGGCTGTGTGCATCCTGGTTATGCAGAGGCTGGGTGTATTGCTTCAAAACTTTTTGAGTAATAAAGCGCCCTTTATCGAAAAACATTCATGAATTTTGGTTGGTGAGATGCAATTTTCTTTTGGAAAGCACCTAATGTATTAAATATTGGTTTGGATTGTAGTTCATCATATAATGATCAAATCTGGGTATCGATGTATTGATTCACCTTTTTATGTACTAGCGCCGGAGTCACTAAGATAGGAATTCCGACCTGATTTGGTATGTCCTGATTTTGGTACAGCGGCCATCAAGAATCTTGTTGTGCTTGATGTTAGTACGGTGTTACATTACATTACCTAGATCATTTCACCGCTTCTGTTTTTTTTACTTGTAAATGAAAAACCTGTTCGTATATTGACATTATCTGCGAAATGATTTTATTTCTCTATAATCTTATCAAATTTGGGAGTTAAACTCTTTAGTCGTGCTTGTGGAAATAATTTGCAGATTGATCAGACATATTCTTGAGCACCTATGTGAGAGAGATTGAATAGGAGACGCTGTGCATCTTGCCGTGAAGTGGTGACCACAGTGGCACTCTTGTTGGCGCCGAAGTCGGACAGTGACCAACTTCACCGCAACGCCATCTGCACTCCTTCTCGGTCCTCCCTGCCCTCGGACCAAGAGCTGAGATGCATTTGGAGCGTTGCTGCCCTGACCTAGCTGACGAACCAAGGCTGCTAGCAGCTGCTACTACTGCATGTCTTCGTTTAGTTTGTTCTGCCATAGTGAGGTAGACCTCTCACTTATTTCTAGGTCTATTTCAAGTGTTTTTCTGTCTGTGAATGATATGCTAGTTAGTTCTTTCTTCTCTTAGTTACAGTATGCAATTCAAAACATCCACATATAGCTACTGTTGCTGAGATGTTTTGGAATCGATCTCTGGTAGCACGTATTTTTTGGTGATTCATTTGATTAACAAAACCAAGCCGGATTTAGCTCTATATCTTGAACATTTGAGTGCATCTCCGTACATTTGTATGACCACGGCTGTGTCTCATGAAATAAAAAGCTATCTTCTCAAGTTATTAACAGAAAAGGTTTTTGTTTCTACTTACTAACATGGCATGGCAGGTTCTACTTATTATCTTTTCAAGTATCATTGTTTGCATTTCAATGTATTCACTTTGTTTATTTCCTATCTCTATACATGCAATTCTTCATAATGGTTTCAACTTTCAAAAGTAAAACATATTTGCTCATGCTACTCGTTTTATACATGATTAGCGGGTGGTTTGTTGTGGTAGACAGAGAGAGGAGATGCGTGCCTCACTGGAAGGTGACAACCATGTACAACACAACTCTTGCCAACGAACAGTGACACCTCCACGCTATGTTCTCTGTTGCCCTACTCGGCCCTCCCCGCCGCTTGGATAGAGAGGTTGATGGCCCGCACCTCCATCAGCAACTCCTATGTTTGTTCACTGTCCGTGCCACCTGGAGCAAGGAGTGGGATGGAGTAGGGTATGGACGTGGATGATGATCCAGAAGGGGTGGAGGAGAATGAGCTAGATAATCTCGATGAGGAATTCGTCCATCCCCATCTCGAGCTCGAGGGAGATGTTGATGATGCCATGCAAAAGGTCCATTTTTTACCTTGTCCTCTAGCCTACTTGCTATGTCCTGCTCCAGCCATCTTTTGGGTATCTAGGTGATTGCTTTGTACAAATTACTTGGTAGTCCTGATTAATCATTGTTCTCGTATCATGATAATGGATTCAGCTTTTGTACTAAAATAATAAATCTCTAGAAGGTTACCGGATTTTTGGCGATTCATTTGAGCAACAAAAACTCAAGCTATAGCTGATTTAGCTCCATTTTTTGGAAGCTATTTTCCTAACTTGTTAACTCAAGTTCTTGTTTCTTTTTGCTGACATGGCAGGCGCTACTTATTAACGTGTCAACCATTGGTTGCATTTCAATGTACTCAGCTCAATCATGGTTTACGCTAGAATTTCTTATTTTGCACTTACTTTTCCCATCTATATATATGTAATTCCTGATAATGGTTTTAGCTTGCGAAAGTACACTTATTTTGTCATGCTCTTTATTTACCTGATTAACACAGTCGTATTGTCCTCCAGTAGTTAGCCCTCTTGATGGTTTGACTAGGAGTATTTTCCTTACTTGGGATAGGCTTAAGAGTAAAGTGATAACAGCTGACTATTGATTTTCTTATGTTGTGAGTAGAATGAAATCCCTTTTGCCAATATCTGAGTCTTTTTTAAGTTTCGATGTAATGTATCTTTTTAGAAGTTGATATCCATGCTTTACTCACTGGGACATTCTACTGTCGAAGGGCCGGTATGAACACCGGTTGCCAGAATGCTGCCTCTACTATGAGCTACAAGGCCAGCGATAGTACCAGCGAGGCCCGCGACCTCCGGGAGCTTCTCTTCATGTTCTTGGTGAGTGCTATCTGTTGTTGTGATTAAGCTCTGAAGGCCCCGAGTTTGCGCTTGTCTGATGCTATGAAATCATGTGCGATATGCTTTCCTTGTATCTGAGATTCTCCTACTTTAATTTATCACGGCTGCTAGCTACCGATGCAAAGGGCAAAGCTTGGTAATCTTGTAGTGACTCTTATCTATATTTCTACATTTCTTATGCTTGCTTTATCTATAAGGCACATAATCTTTTCATTTTGTTCAATTAGCTGAACGGACTGTATCATTGTATCATAACTGGTGATGTTTTTCTATTGGATTATGGAAATTTGGTTCACCCATGTTAAGGTTGTAGTTAGTGCTATTTCTCTATTACGATGTTGCATCCTCTTGGCTTGCGTCACATCGAGAAACTAGCACTTGTTACAGACCAGGTTGGGGAAGGGTTGTGCCTTCCTTGAATTTTCTTATTTATTTTTGTTCCATCGAGCTATTGGTTTACATTTTCCCCATGTTGTGAGTATTTCAGAGTTTTGCACCTACATGTTTGCTCCTGGTATGTCCAACATCGATGCCCAGTCTTGTCATCGGTTGGAGTAGCAGGGCTCGTTGGATCTATGGGATTCAGAGCAAGATCAATCTGTCACTTCTTAGTCTGAATGATGTGCGTGTGTTTCCTTCAGTTCATTGCACTTCCATATGACTACTGAGTGGGTAGCTTGTGTGATTGATTATAGCATGAAATATTTCTCCGACTTGTAGATCAATGTCATCTTGACCATCTTGTGGGAGAGATATTGAGCTGGAGAGGAGCTCTGCAGCTTGCCCGCGGTTACGACCGCATCGGTGCTCTTGCCCGGCGTCGACGCCAAATGGTGACCAGCACCTCCACCCTCCTGCCTGAGCCTCCCTGTCACCCAGACCAAGGGCTGAGAGGCGTGCGACGGACCCAACGCTGCTATTGTCTGCCTTTGTCGATAGTAACTGGCTTTTCATGCTCATCTGTGTAGATAGTAGGTATGTTTACTAAGTTATTTTCTCTCTCATTTTCAGTCCAAGATGCATTCATTATCTGTACTTAGAGTTCATATCTTTTTGAAATTGATTTGAATATGTCCAAGTTGAGATGGTATAAATAAATAGATTGTCTGCCGAATTTATTTGGGATATGACTGAATTGTGTTTCAAATTCAGTGAATTTTGACCAAAATTACTTCTATAAAATTGAGTTGTATTTGTCTAAAATGCTTTGTCACATCCTGTTGTAATTTGTGAAGTTGTGACAATGTTAGATATATCATTAATTTTCAAGATCATCTGATTTGTGTTGAGCCAAGTAGCTGACATGTAGGTTTTGGTTCTGTTTGATTGGTACATTCCTATCTATTACTTCCTTGACATTTTTGTTCCGATATTATCTTAATACCACCTAGACCTAGTCACCTTCTAGCTGGTCCGAGCCTCCAGGTTGCATGTTATGTTGATGTATGATGTTGAAAGTTGAAACTAGAAGTAAGATATCATATCAGTGACAATCTATTTCACAATCTATTTGAGGTTTGATTCACTAGTGTTTTCTTACATTCCCATTAGATATATGTGCTGGTAACCATCTTTGGTGGTTCTGAAAAGATTATGACTGTCAAAGCTACATGTCAGATATCCAAGCTAGATTTGAAGTTTTTTTGTATCCTTAATGGATATAGATATCTTTCCCTTTAGCAGCTGTTAATTTTTATTTCCTAGAGTGCATGGTAGTTAGAATAACCATGTTCTTTTTCTATGATAACACTAAAAAACAAAAGAAGCACTGTTTCGGGTCACCTGATAATACTTTCAGTTGTCAATTTTTAGCGACCCCCTCATTATCTTTGACATGTTGATTTCTTTAGGCGACAAGATCGGAGCTTGGGTACATGTGTTTGAGGCTCTTCCTCGGTAGTTCGACTTTGCCAATGCGATGGGGGCGACTAGGAACGAGTTCCAGGGCGGCACCCCTCGTCTTGCCTTCCTCTTTGAGCTTCCCTCTGACTAGCAGGACCTCACTTTCTCCCAGTGGCAAGTAGAACTCGTGGCATGTCCGGTGCTGCCAGATAAACTTTCTTTTCTCGTGACTATTACTATTGATTGATGTGTTGTTTTCCGCTCTGAGCTCAAGAATTTATTCTGTGGGGGGGGGGGGGGGGGGCTGATGAGGATGAGCCTGCTTACCATACCGTGGTAAAGTTTCATATTTTGCTAGCTAAACCAAAGCTTTTCTCTACTTATCTACTTTAACAATTTGACTAGCTAGTACCTTTTCATGGATACGTGAACCTAGATTGCTGGTTTGTTTGTCTGGACATAGAAGAGATTGTTTGCGTTAGGAAACCCTCTTACAGTAGGGAAACATGAGCTATTTAGTGTAGCGGCTATAGGGAGAAAATTACATGAACATGTCCATTCATTTTTAAGTTGCACAACATCAAATATAGCAATCTATTGAGTCTGAGATGGTCTGTTGTCCTTTGTTTGGAATCTCAGACCTTGTTGTATACCACCCACTTCAGCATTTTTACTCTCCTGGAAAAAAAATCATCTCTTTGGATCTAGAAGAACTTAAGCAATTGTAGTTCAATCAGCATGATAAAGTGATACCACCTCCATTCCAAAATATAAGGCTCATATTTCGGAATGGAGGTAATACTTTTTATTTAGGAACATGTACTGATTTTTAGCATTTAATTTCTATTCTTGAAAATTCTGCATGCCAAGCATAGAGAATGTCATGCATGCTTATACTTTTCATGTACTGAACTATAGCAATTAATTTTTATCATGATTATCTGTACCTACTGTTTTTTTCTGCAACGCACCCTTGGTTGCTCTATGGGACACATGTTTCTGCCCTTTGTGATGTCGGCGGAGAGGCCACTGCCAACGTCTTGTTGCTTGGTTGTGGATGAGCTCGAGCGCAAGTTAAATGGCATAAAGGTAATCTACTCTCTTAAGCCTGGCGCTTTGTTATTGTTACTTCAGATGTGCATTATCTTCTTGCCAAATGCAAATAAATAGGTTAGACAAGAATAAGAATTCAGCTGCCAGAATTTTTGTGTCTTTAAGCAAGTGTTGATTCACTCAAACACAACGAAAATACACATTCTTGATTTATTATTCATTGGTTTGACTGAAACCATTATTTGCTTATCATTTTCTTTGGTGGAGTGAGTGAAGCAGCAGATAGCCAAAAGAAGATGGGGTGCAGTATGGGTAGTACATGACCAAGTTTTATACTGAAATTCTATTGTTGGCAAAAAAGTTGATCTGATGGTATACTCGGTATTGTTGTATGCTTTAGTGCTGATATTTACTGGTTAGCGTGTGCATGGACTAAAGAAAGTGTCTTGCCATTCATTTGATTTGATTCAAAAAACAATATGCATTCTCCCCAAGTTCCGTTGGAAGAACATGTTCGAGCCATCATCAGATGCCAGTAGTGTGTCCATGTTTTTCTTGAGGGACAAGTGAATGAGCTGTGTAAGCATGTGCATGTCTATGTACACAGAGTCAGCATGAAGATTAATTGTATTGACTGAAAGGGAAGCATGTGCTTGTGATTTAGAACTGTTAACTCAAATTGTGAAATAGGTTCATCTTTATTTTCCTGTTGATGCAAGAGTTTGAGCTTAATATGTTAGACTGATAGGATTTTTAGCATCGTCCATAAATAAATTTTGTTGGTCCAGAATGGCTATGTCCGTCTGGGTGAGATTTTGTTGGTCCAGAATGGCTATGCATCGTCCATAAATAAATTTTGTTGAGATTTCTATTCAAGAATTATCAATGGTATGTCCGTCTGGGTGATGCTTCTCTGGTAAGTATATATATATATATGCATATATTAGTGAAGCTTGTGCATGTTTCTTATTCGTTTTAGAATGGTGGATTCAAATATCTGAATACATTCATCTTTACATTCTTGTTGATGAAAGATGTACTAAGTCTGGTAGACTGATATGCCATTCATATGTGCAATTGTTGGCTTTTGAGGATTTTTCACATATGCTCATTAGTTTTCTTCTTCAGCCAGAGTGTTTTTCAAACTTGATACTCATGGAGGTGTAGCTTCTTACTGATTCACCAACTATGAAATGCAGGGTTCGGCCTTTGTTTAATTGAATAGTTTGGAGGTTGAATCTACAGTCGTGGAATGCAAGATTGAGCATCTGTTCTCGTGTTGATTGATCTCTTTCCGCCGTTAGCCTGATGGTGGTGGGCTCACAGGCGGTGGTGTTCTTCTGCTACAACCGAACGGTACATGCTCCTTCTATCTTGCAACCCCCCTGTGGTGCTCTAAATCATGGCCCTCCTGGCCTGGTAGTGTGTGTGTTCGTGTGCGTCTTGTGTTGATGTTGATGAGGACGACATGTTTGAATACCCCTTGACACATGAGGTTGTACTTGTATATATTCATTTAAAATTGTAGTGTTTCTAGGTCTCCAAGAACGTTGTTCTAGTCCAAAAATTCATGTCTTGTTTGTTTTTCAATAGCAGACCTTCGTGAAATACCTATATTCGTGTCTCCAAAAAATCAAATGTGTTACTCCATAACCACAACCACCTTACTTGATGTAAGCATAACTGTGTTTCAGGTCTGGGTCTTGAGTTGGTCTGCAAAAGCACTCCATAGGCCATCATTATGTTCATGTCGAGCAATATGTAGCAGTTTCCACTTAGAAGACTCCATGTGCACAACAAGATGTTTTACTTCTGCTAGGAACGCCAAGGGGAACAATGGTTCTAAACCTAGTTCAAACACTACCGTGAAGGTGACTGGTTGTGTTCTTTGGCTCGAACTCTGTACATTTATTTAGGAGTTCAAATTGTAATTTCATATACTAAACATTTGAGGCTGATCTTTCTATTTGTGATTTTCAGGTAAAGAAGAAAAGAGCTAAGACCTGAAGTAACTAGTTTGTTCTTGTGCTCGTCCTTGCTAGCTCACTACATCGACCAGGCCTGTTGCTTCTCTGACCTGTAGGAGAACTAATGCTCCAACTACGTCCCCGTGTCCAAAAGTAAGCACCTTTATTTCTATTCTCCCTCCTCCTTGAATTGCTTGGCTCGGATATGCATTTGAATTCATGCTTTGATTCCATTTTGCTCAGGTCACATTGTTGTTCCAGTGGTGGTGTGGTGGCGTTGGTGCCCTCCGATGGTGTTCTTGTGGTGGTGCCCTTTGTGTGTTCCGGTGGTGGTGCCCTCTGGTGGTGTTGTCCACCAGAGCTGCTAGCGGCAACCACGTGAGCTCTGGCCTACTAGTGTTGCTGGCATCCAGTACAACCTGCTGCCCTTGCCTTCTTCGACCTGGAGCTGATGCTCCAACTGCGTCCCCATGCCCAAAAGTAAGCACTTTTCTTTCCATCTCCCTCCTCCTTGAACCGCTTGGCTCAGATCTGCGTTTGAATGCATGCTTCGATTCCATTTTGCTCAGGTCAAGTTGTTGTTCTGGTGGTGGTGTGGTGGCGCTGGCGCCCTCCGTCGGTGTTCTGGTGGCGGTGCCCTCCGTTGGTATTCTGGTGGTGGTGTCCTCTGGTGGTGTTGTTCACCGGAGCTGCTGCCGGCAACCACGGGAACTCCTGCTGCCGCTGGTGCTGCTGGCAGTCTAGTACGACCTGCTGCCCTTGCCTTCTTCGACCTGGACATCTCCTACATCACAACGTCCCCCCTCGGAAGGTCTCCCTGTTTTCCGTTGACTGTGTTGTTTATGTTTGCTAGTGGGAAAATGTGATTCCTGCATGGAAAGATTAGATTTTTAGTTTCTCTAACTAATTTCCTTAATCAAAATTTGAGCATGGGCACTTTCGCTAATTTGAGGGCAAAATATTGTTCAATCTAAACCCTGAAACAGTTCGGGGAAGTTAGGCACACCGGAAATGAAAAGATCCTGGCCAGGATAGCTCTCTACCTCACTGTATGTCATGTTCATATCTCTCTCTTATTTATTTCTCTCTCAACTCCACACTCGGCATAAATATCCTCTTTCCCATTCCCTGCTAGCTACTGCTCAACGATATCAATATGACATCGCCGCAAATCTGATTACAAATTGGCTCCGAGATATTTCTGAACTAGGCAAATAGATTACACACGCCTCAATCTTGGAGGACCTGGAGTCCGCAGACAGACAGGGAGTCCGCAGAGACGCATGTTGGCGGCAGGCCAGAGAGGTGCGGTTGGAGCCGCCGCTGGAGCAGGAGGATGGGGAGGGCCAGAATTGGGAGGAGGCCAG
This sequence comes from Lolium perenne, assembly GCF_019359855.2. Taxonomy (NCBI): domain Eukaryota; kingdom Viridiplantae; phylum Streptophyta; class Magnoliopsida; order Poales; family Poaceae; genus Lolium; species Lolium perenne. The sequence continues at coordinate 283,993,398 of NC_067245.2, forward strand.
GGATAGGGAGGCCTCCGAGTAGGAGCGGCGCTGACGCGAGGTCCGATGCAGCGCCGCTAGACGCCCGCCCGCCGTTGCTCCACTGGTAGAGAAACTTCAGAGATGTCGCCGCCTACGAGTTCGAGCTTGCCGTTGTTCTTCCGTGAGGCTAGCTAGGGATGCAATGAGGATAACTGATTGAGGTTAGCACGGCAAAGGGGAATTGATTTGGGAGAATATAAAGAAAGATAAACATGGCGTATGGGCTATGGTAGTCCGTGAGAGCAATGTATTCCCGGCTGGGATTCCAGTGCACCAAACAAAACTCAACATGTTTAAGGTTTAGATTGACTGGTATTGATAAATACAGGGTGGTGATTTCAGGGATTGAGAGTTGAGGGTTTGATCCATACATCTACTACGAATTCAAGATTGAAATCAGACTTTACTCTAATACAAATCATTGCTTGGGATTTGAGTCTATGCTACTGATGCATAGCTGGTACTACTGTACCTTGTGTGGTCTTGCTCTATATGTTGGTTTCTTATTTAATAGGTGTTGACACTAGTTTCTTATATGATTTTATAATAAAACATATACTATGTTACAAGGCACACGTCCAACCCTTGCAATAATGCATCTTTACATATGTGACTTAAATTCTGTTACATTTGGTTGCTGGTACCTGAGCCTCTTGGTTTTCATCATCTGGGACAAATATATTTAAGCAGGTGGTGGTGATACATTAAGCCAGTGCTTGATGTGAATAGGAGATAGTAGGTACTAGTCATTTTGAAGTTATTTATGATTAGAAATCCATCAACATAAATTGTTTTATGCATGTTCGTGGCCACAAGCAGAAGAGATTCTAACATGTTGTTGGTTCTACTTTCTTTCTAGCCTTGCTATTGTCTTATAGCATTGTTTTGTATGTTGTGCAGCCCTAGTGGTGGAAGTTCATCCAGGCGGCAACATTTTGTAAAGGTGTCTTGTAAAGAAGTAGTCATTGGAACACTACACGGCCCGTCCTCGTGCGACTCCGCAGACATGGTCTATCGCCAACTGGCTCGGGCGGTGCGGCTTGCCTCCGGTCCGTTATGCCTTGACCCGGCGGCGTATGCAGTACTGCTCCATTTGTTGTAACACTAAGTAGTCGAATTGTGTCGTCCAAATCAGTAGGTGTAGTTCTTTCCCTCTGTATTTCTTTATTCTCTACTTGCACTTGTCATCTTTAGTACATTCATATACTCCATGTATACTTAAATACCTATGAGTTATGCATAGTACTAGTAGTTCTTTGTTTGCGAAGTGATGTGGATGTCCAAAATAGAGTTAAGGTCATGTCGGCAATTTCCAACACTTCAGCCGTCGATTGAGCTCCTTCCATGAGTAATTACCAACGTGCTTCATCTTTTTAATACCAGGAATATTTCAAGTCATGTTGGTTTTACAAGTTAGCTAGACCTGATATGTCTTGTTCCTTTTATCGCGGTCAACCCCACCCACACCATGGTCAATCCTGCAAGTCACCGTTACACAAGCCTGATGAGCTTGCTAGCTCGAGTTGACTATGCGTGGGGCTAGCGGTTGCAAAAAAGTCCTTTCTACCAGGCTAAATAAAAAACTATTGAAAGAGAATATTTTACATGCTGGATTCATGTCTATTTATCTGGGATTTCAACCTCATAGATAGGGTGCTCTGATTTGGTAACCTCGATTGTGTGATTCATGGTTCCCAAATTCTGGGCCTACTTAACTACTCTAGTCCATGTTTCACGAGGTCAATGCATCATCTAGAGAATCTTGACCGATCGTACGACATGCGGAAGAATCCACCACGCCAACCATTGTGATTGATGAAATAGCTAGGCAAGATAATGGAGAAAGTGAATATTTGCAAATTAATCCATATGAAGGGTTTTCGAGTCTGCCCACGCACTAATTTCAGCCGAACTGGCAAATGGTAGATAAGGAAAGACCTTGGGGACACAAAAAAAGAAACTTGGATATGAAACCAGTCCGTGAATTAAGGAATTACTTAATCAATATGGGACAGGAATCCAGCCCCTGACCTGCACCAGCAATTACTCCCATCGTATGCTCAACTTCTGCGCTAGCTCGCATAATTAAGGAAGGGTGCCTAATTTATAGGGTGTTTGTTTGTCTTCTCTAGGCAACTCACATAAGTAATCCATGAAACCAACCATCAAGCTACGAACCAAGAGCAGAGGAGAGAAGAGCTGAAAACTCTTTCCCGCTCAGCTATTCCCTCGATGAAAATTCAAACCTGCCTCCCTCCTCTATAAATACAAGTCTATTGTCATACACCGCGTGCGGGGATCGTGTGTGTGACTTGTGACTTTGGACTTTGGCGTCGGCGAGGAGATGAGATGAGATGGCCATGGCCGGTGAGAAGAAGCTCATCTACACGTACATCTCGTCGTCGACATGATCTCCTACCAAGAGACTGGGGGTGGCCGCAAGAGGCAATGGATCGCCGGCCGGCCGGCCCCAATGAGGATTCGACCTTTCCTGTAGGCACTCTTGCTCATCCTTCATGTCTCTTCCGACCTGCAACTTATGTAGAATGTTTTGCCTGGGAAATGAAATACCAATAACCTTATCATATGCATATTTATAATCTATCAGATGTGTTGTGTTATTTGCCTTATTTTATCATATTCATTATTTCACTCCTGTTGACTTGATGTATGGTTCAGTAGATTGATTAGTTTCGCTGCTTGTATCGTATCGCTGGAAACTTCACATGCCATATTCATCATTTCTATTTGCACGACTTATGATTGAGTAGCCGTTCAATTAGTTTCTCTGCTGGTATCCTTGCATCGTCTCCCCTCCCCATTCCCAATTCCCAGCACCCACCGCGTAGGTTTTCGTGGCGTGCAACGATGGGAAGGCCGGGTGTAGCGGCAACCCCATAAATGTTTTTTTTAAAACGGAGGTAAAACCTTTACCTCATCCATTAATTAAGAAGAAAATGCCCAATTTTTAGAAGAAAATTGGGCGAAAACCAACAACACACACTGGACATCCTGGCCAGCCTGGCTACCCACACGGAGCACACACGCCATCGAGAAGAAAGGCCATCGATGAGGATGTCATCGAGCGTCATCGTCGTCACTCCTCCACGAGCCAGCGATTCCGACTTCACCTTAGACGACCGCCACCGAGACCCTCGCCACGAACGACACTGGAGCCAATGTGAGCCTATGCCAAACAGTCGACCCCCAAGCACGTCGAGGAGGAGGAAACTCCGACTTCAACCGTGACCTTCATAGGAGAAAGTTGCACTCCTTGCATCGACGCAAGCACCAATCAAGTGGCATCGTTGCCACAAGTCGCCTCGCAGCTCCGACTTCACCATCACGGCAGGGGTGACGAAGGACATGCCGCAACTCCGATCCGCTCACCATTGTCATCGTTGCCACACAGCCCACGACGCCAACACCAACCATCTTCCACGGGTCCCTCCGACCAAAGCAGCTCCAAATCGATGCCCTCAAGAGGGAAGACGACACAAGAGCGCCGCCATCGACCGATCACGGCGGATCTAGGGATTACCCCGGAGCTTTTCCCGACAGGATGACAAAACATCACCTCGGCGATGCCTTCAAGAAGGAAGCGATGCCCGAAGCCGTCGCCATCGCCGGCCTCGACCAGCTGCGGCCGGCCAGCCACCGAGGACAAGGAATTAGCCCGGAGCTTATCACGCCATCCTGCTTCATGCTTCTGGCCAGACCACCTCCCTTCCCTCAACCACCATCACCATCACGGCCGCCACACCCGCCGCAACCCTGGACTGCACCGCCGGCCGACCTCCGGGCGCCGGCAGAAGCCCCACCGTGCCCCTCACGGCATGCCACTCTTTTAGGTGGAGAGGGTATCCAAGCTCACGACGCTCTATAGCGGGCCGTTGGACCAACACAACGACCCTAATGGTGTGACGTTGGGATATGGACATCATCCTCGTCCGCTACGGGCATGTCCTACCTAACGATGCACACCGGTTGCTATCCCCATCCCCAAGCCTCCACACTCTGTGTCGAGGTCTTCATCGTCGTGTTCCTCCGCATCGCGCACTTCATCTACCCCAATGCCTAGCTAGCACATCTGGTGTCACCTTTCTGAATGCCGCTAGTCGCCCCGAAGTAGGAGAACGTTCCCCTCCTCGTCCCCAAGAAGGAGAAGGAGGCAACTCCTGCCATTGCCGCCAAAGAAGGTGAAGTCGTAGCTGGAGGATAAGTGGCTAAAGGATCTCCGGCTGCAGGCAACACTATACGATCTAGACAATCCGACCAACTAGTCGGTGGTTAAGCATGCTCTTAGTGAATTGGTGGATGTTGTTCTGTTGGCGACTAAAGAGTTCAACAAATGGTGGTTGACGCGCGGTCATCGACCTAGCCGACAACGACGATGGTAGCAGCGAAAATAGTGGCCCGAATAGCCCTAGCAACCTCTCGTCGTCCTTTTGGGATGGCAATGACAACGACGACAATGGCGACAATGCAGACAATAGCGTCCTAGACCGGAGTGTGTCCGCAAGCAGCTCTAGGTTTTAGGCTGTTTCAAATTTTCCGTTCAGATTTTTATAAATTTCTAACTATTTGATTATTTTTTTGTTGGTCTGTTTGAATTTTGCTTTTAACTTTTTTTTTTGGGGTAGACTGTATTGGAGGCGCCGCTTTGGATATATGTCAACAATAGAGTGACATTGTGTTGGTGCCCCCAAAACGGCTTGTCAAATGCTGTTTTGGGCTTCTATTTGGGGTTGTCGGTAGAGATGATGTAACCTTGCACTTCGTGTTATTGTTGCTTGTAGTTTTGTGATGGGTACTTAGGGCTTCTCTCGTTGAGGGCATGCTTGGTTTGCAGAATTCTACAAACATAATAAATAAATAAAACACAAGAATATGATAGAAATGCGCTTCAAAATATAGGATTGACATACAAACACGAATTCAAAATATAGCATCCAGGTGTTGCAATCGCATGCATCTCCGTTCCAGCAAATAAAGGTAACATACCATGCATGACCATACTCCCGTCGGTCGGGTATATTAGTATTCCTATAAATTATCAATTTACTTATTACGAAAAGTCTCTTTGCCTTCTGAGCACTAGTGAACCCGTTGTTATAAAGGGTATAAAAAATATATATTTACAAGTTTAATTTTTTTTTGAAAAGAAATCCTACCATAGCCAATGAAGTGAACTACAAGTATGCAAAATCGCAACGCGAAATTGTTTGTATTGCGGGCAACACAAAAATGAAAATTTCTGATAAAATTTAAATATTTTTAAATATGCATACTCAAATCCACATGTTTGTCATTGTTGTGTAGCTTTGAATACAAAGTATTTAAAATTAATGTTTTGCACGTTTGTGGATACATGATTGGGTACATCCAGATTTTTTTCAAATTATTTTGAAATTTGTAAATATGATTTCCGGATTTATTAAAATAATAGGATCTTGGTGCCCTGGAGCCAAAAAAAATTCCACTCATATATATTGCAAAAAATATATCACTACAAACTTGAGATGTGATTTATATTATATAGGTGAAGTTGATTCTTAGGGATAATGCAAAACTAATAAACCCAACCGAGGGAGTAAGTAATCACCCTTTGTTGTTATACACGCATGTCATGTTTAATTGATTGCATGCGGCTAGTACTTTGCTCGACCTAGAACTAGATAAATTCTATGACATCACTAAGTTTTATGTGCAATTCATGTGCACTGAGAAAAATATGTGTAATTGCACACATATGTGCAATTCTCATGTGCATGAATCACGATACAAATTTAACGGTACTAGAGTCGACTTAGAACTAACTTAATTGTGATCGACTAGAACTAGCAAAAAAGGGATATGATTACTCAGAATAGAAGAAAAGTGTCCCAATAAAACATACATCAAATGTGAAAGCCCTAACCTGCAATACTGCAACCTAATCTGAAAGAATGTAACAGTGGGAGTAGGGATATGACACTAGAACTTTATCTTCACACAATCTTGTGAGCCCCAGTGCTCGCTTTGTTCCCCAGCAAACTGGACCTGCTTCTTGCACAGTGTGCAATAGCTGGCTTGGCACGACCAGCAGAAAATATATTTATCATCATCCTGAATGCATATGGCCACTGGTTAGATGCAATAGAGGCTGATCTGTAATGTGGAACAGAATGTTCCAGTCTGAAAAATGATGTGGTTCATTACCTTATAAATTTTTTGACGGCATTTTGGACATTTTATGGTACTGCCTACAGGTTGTTTTTCAGTACGTACGCGATTTCTTGTTTCTAACTGTTCCAGCACCCCCAGTCTGTTGTATCTTTTTCTTTATGATGAAAGAGGTCACATCTCCCGCTGCAGTTTGTTAAAACATGCATGCATAAAGATAAGTAAGCCTAGATTATGAACCTTTGTCTTTATTTATATAAAAGACCCTGCATAGTTCAGACTGCCAACCTGAAATGGGCATAGCCAGCGATGATAGCCTTGCCACAGCGGAAGCAGAATGTCTGATCACAGCTGCTACACACAACTTTGTTGCATCCGTCAGTTTTGCTGATGGTCATTTGACATTTCGGACATGATCTAGCATTGTTGTAAAGCAGTTTTACACTAATCATGTCCTCCACCATCCCCCGTGTGGCCATCTTGCCTGATGCCTGCAAAGATAAAATTGAAGACGACAGATGTTCAGTAACCTGAAGTTATATTTCAGCAGTCAATATGACATGTAATGCCCCCAAGGAGGTGCCAAAAGCGTATGGCACTCTACGAAGATCTATGAGAGATTTGCAGATCAAATGCATATTGGATATTTGAAAGATTTGGAAAGAAAACAACAGATATTTTATGAAGGTACACCGACCCCGACTACGAAAGTGAGGACCAATTGCGCGGTATAACAACAGATGCAAGTTTCAAACATACAACATTAAAGATTTTAGATGTATTTCTACCTGCTGCCGCTGGAGCTTTTCTTCCAGAGTTAGACACAACTTTCCTGGATGGCGCGGGTCCTTGCACACCGAACAGAAAACAAAACAACATTTTGGGCATTGCGCATTGCTATCCTCGTCCTCCAAGCAACTGATTGCACACCTTGGACACTGGACCACGTCTGACATTGAGTCCAATGCCTTCTCAAGAGTAAGCTTATCCCAACGCTCAAATTCTTCCTTTCCCAGAAGCCTCTTTAGCAAATACGGCGGAATAGAAACATTGCACTTAGTATCAGGGCATACCAACTGAAAGAAAGTACCATCCTTCACATGCATCCTGCATAAGGTCTCCATGCACTTGACACAGAACAAGTGCTGGCACGGAAGCTTGATGAAGTTTGAACCTGATTTTTCCAAATGAAAGTTAGTCTACAAGGAGGATAAAATGCCATGAGCCCAATTGAATTTCCTAATATGCTTAATTAGAAGCCAGACGGTTCTTATACTATCTACTGTGAGCTATGAAAATTTTAACTACAGGTTGGTACCACCGTGGGTCAGTTCAAGAAGTGCTAGCACAGCGTGGAATAGATGCCATAGAACAAGTGGTATTCTTCCAAGGAAGACCCAATAAAAGAAAATAATAACTTTTTTTAAACATAAAGCATTACGCCCAGCTTTAAATTAATAAAGCCACCAACGGCAGAAAATAATAACTAGGCATGCTCATTATTTGGCACTACTGCAGAACAGAAAAGAAGTCAAAAAAGAAAAAAAAAAGAAAAAGCTTACCTTTGCTCTGGTTAAGGCAAATCATGCACATGTGGAGATCCTCAAGAAAAACTTGATGACACTTCCTACTATTGTAACTGAGCATCAAAGGGATCACAGACTCCAATGAGAGACTTCTAGAGATTGCACGGCTATCTCCTTTGTGCTTAGGAATATCTGGACCTAATGTTATTTTGTTGTCGAACCCGAGGTGTGGCAAAGAAGAAGTGTGTATCCACTCAATCCATCGGTACACAACTTCTTCCCCCGGCAGGTCTGCCCAAACGGTGTCAAGCATCTCACAGAGCTGAGAAACACTAGGCCCGTCCATCCATTTAGCGGTGACTGTAAAATATGGGGGCTCTTTGCTTGGATAGGACTGCGGGAGCAAGCATGTCAATATTAGAGGGGGTAGGTGCTCAAAGCTGCAAGAATAGGAGAAGTCATCCCCTTTATCCTCCTCATGTTGTTCTAGACAATCATCAGGACATCCTCTGTCTTCTCCAATTCTATTGACTGGAGAAAACCTAGCGCACACTTCAGCGGCATTTTGCAATTCGTACCGTATGTAAATCTGGAATTAAAGAAATTTTAAAAAAAAATCATCAAAACAAAGTTTTTATCGCCCAAACAAAACACTGATGGACAGTATAAGTAACCTGAAAATGGCGGAGCGCTCCTTTGTTTTCTAGTACAGCGAGATCGTCCCCGTATATTGCCTCCAGTGCCATCATCTGTAGTGAAGATCAAATGAGGAAGCAAAAATTAGCCATGCTAGTATCGTGTGAAGTATCAAATGGTACAATGAAGCAACGCAGTTCGCAAACCCTGAAGCGACGCAGTGTGCAATTCCAAAAGCAACGCCATCACAACCTCACAAAGTCGATCATTTTTTTTTTCCTTTTTTTTGCAGTATATGTGCAACTTATAAGGAAAATTAGCTAAACTTCGTTTCTTAGAAAGTAAAATACGAGAATATCCCAGTTTTACAGTAGTAATCTAATAATCTCCACTCTATGCAGTTTTCAGCAGAACCTTCCAAAATCACACGCAGCGTCACGACCGTACGAATTGAGAAAATGCTTTGCAACTTTTCGCTATAGCTCAGATCAAAATCATAGGTAAGATTAGTGATGAAAATTTCCGATTTGATTTTCAGCAGACCGACCTCGTCGTCCTGTCGCTGCAGGTTGTCCATTATCTCATCTGCTTCTGCCTCGTTCTCGGCGCAAAGACGGAGTCCCGCGGCAGCCGCGGCCTCCTCCAGCCTCGAGTCCGCCTCAGCCGCCGCGACCCACGGGGAGTCCAGGTGGAGCACGTCCTCCTCGGCGCAGCCATCATGCGACACCGGTCCCGCCTCTGCCTCTGCGGCGCGCGATGAGGACGAGGATGGCGCCTGGGATGACGGTTCCGCGGAGGCGTTGCGGTGGGGTTCGACCGCTCGCGAGGTCGCGGCGGCGACGGAAGCTGCTGCCATGGCGGGAGCTTGGAGCTGTCGTTGAGTCGGGGTACGTCAGTCCCTGATTCGGGGGAGCGGTGTCGATGCTGTTCGGTTTCGTCCCCCGTTGCGTTTGTGTAGGTTTTTCCTAGGGCCCTGTTTGGATATACAGTATCAATATAGTATACTTTAGGTTTGTACCGAGTTGAAAACAAATTCAGTTTGAAAAACTTTATAAAAAAACTCGTCGGAGCCAAGGCCTTGTACGAGGGGTACGAGTTTCAACGGCAAGCTATCTTCACTCGCGCCAAGGAGTTGGGCGAGCTGGCCCTCGAGCTATGTACGTTCGCCGCCGCCAAGAAGATTCAGAACGCACCGCGCGCGCGTTCGTTGCTTCTCCTCTCACGCCCGCGCGCCCGCGATTGACTCGGTCGGTCCTTTTGTTTCTCTGTCCATCTCAAGTCCGCGTCCTTTTTTCTCACCACGGGCGCGCGCGCCTGCTGCTGGGCCCGGGCTGGCTTGACGGAGTTCGCAGTTTCGCACGCACTGCTAAGCTCGGTTAATTGATTAGTACTGTACTATTATTCAATCAAGCTTGACGCTTTTCCCCGCGGGTTGGTTTTTTTACTCTGCGCCACGCAAACTGCGTCGATTGATTTTCAAACTCGCCCAAGTGCACGCCAGCAGCAGCTACTACTCCACGCCATTTATGATGTTTCCTACTAATAAAACAATCATTTTCTTTCTTCATCCATCCATCTGTACGCGCCGAATTCCCGATTGAACCAAACCTATTCTTTCTCCTCTTCCTCCATCCATTTGCAAACTTGCTTTGCTTCTTTGTTCTTTCAACCTCAACCGCACCACCCACTACCCAAACCTACCTACCTTGCTACAGAAACTAATCGTCCAAACATACTACTCAATCAAGTGTTAATAAGAAACGCCCAGGAAATGGAGGATTTTTTTCTTCAATACAACAAAAAATACCTACTACATTTCTCCCGTAATTCTTGTCCCAAATTTACATGTTTCTACACATATCTTGTAAATAGATAGATACACAGTGTATAATTCATCCAGACCAGATACATTCGGATCTAGAAATAATTCCAACACTTCCCAGATAATTCTCAAGCACGCAGTCTAAACCGACTACTACTAAGGTTGCAAACCAACCTACTACTTAGATACTATCAATTATTACAATCTCTCAAATAAGACTCTACAGTACAAGACTTGAAACACTAATCTTTTTTACATAAACACGGCACCAACAGCATCATCTCTAATTAAGAAGCAGCAGAGCCTCACTCTCACCCACGCCGTCTTGTACTTGGAACACCATTAAACTTTCGCAAATCTCTACAGCTCTTCAAAAATACACTCTTCCGACAGATGGATACAATTAAAACAACAAAGGCCATGTTTCAACAAGCAAAGCTTCAGCAAAACATTATGCCAGCAACACTAAACATTTTGTATACATGCTGCTCACATGGTACGTGTATATGCATTCATTTTGCATTTAAAAAGCCGAAACACAACAGGAACAGATTTGCTACATAGTTGCATGATCACTACGACCAAATTCAACCAGATTCAGCCAAGGCGGGCATCCTAACATGACAGGCAAGGACAAACTGCCAACACATAGAAGCTCTTCTTCACACGGACGGTCCATAAATACACCAAAGGCCCATGTTGCAACTCCCAGCCAAATTGTGTACATTTCGATACGTGGCCAGATCAAAAACTTTCCATGCCATTAAATGGTTATACATCACTCTGATACAACAGCCTGACCTGATGCATGGCATGCCAATAAACACTTCAAATAATCATGTTCATGACATAGGCTAAATGGTAGGAACCAGTAACTTACCGAAACCCATGGGCATCGAAGAAGAAGGCCTCCGATGCCAGCGCAAGCCAGCGAGGGCGGAGGTGGACCTCTGATATGCTATGAACCTGAAAAATATGTAACCCATACATGCAGGCTTCCTCTGCTGCCTACAAATTCACTTCATTCAACAGGAGAAAAGAAACAATTTTTTGGAAGCTAGATATGTACATGAGACTCTAATCCAAGATTTCCACACAAGATTTGTCCAATCCACCTACTGCTCGAGCTGCTCAATAGCCGATTAGCATAAGTGAACTTCCTAACATAATAAAATTAACAAGCTACTAAATCGACCTCCTAGCATGCCAAAGCAATAACATAAACAGCTGATAGCACTACCCTGTCCACTTCAATAAAAAACAAACTTTGATCTTATTTTCACCAACCTAAAGTTTCAGCTAACTAATTAGAGCAATTGGTGAGGAAACTAGTATTAAACAATAGAAATTAGTTGACTAAATAGCTGCAGATAAGGGACAGTTTGCTAACACACGAAAAATCCATGCTTAATTTACTAAACTGAAACAACTCAAATCTCCTTATAAATTGTTCAAATTGCATATTTCCCAAATGTTCACATAGACCTGGTTTGCATCTATCTGCAACCCAAAACGTGGAAAGGAGCTCTATTTCTGCTCCAACAATGACCAAGATCTTGGGTGTACAGCTAGATTGGCCTCAGTAGTAGGCAAAAAAAATCGACCTTTGGTGGCCGTGGTGGTCCTCGGGGATGAGCGCGGACGCGTCCACATGCCGCACGGCCATGGCCTAATTGCCGTCGGCGTCCCGGCTAGACGCCGGCGAATCGCGCACGGCAAGGAGTCGGGCTCCAACGGCCATGCGCGCGACGCGGTCCGGCGAGCTAGACGGTGCCGCGCGCAACGACGCAGCGCGCGCCGGCGAGCAAGCCAACAGCGCCGACATGGTTCCGGCCGACGAGTTGGAGCGCCGCCGCCTCTCTCTCGTCGCTGGAGGGGACAGAGCGGGAAGGGGAGCGGAGAGGAAAATGGTGGGTAGGCTTAGGGTTGGCCGAATAAATCAACTCCGCACGATGATCTTCCGAACGGTGCCGAGCGCGAAGGAAGCGTAACGGGCCTCCTTGCTCCAGGTTGGCCGAATTTGGCTTTGTACCCCGGCCCACATTTTCTCTATTTTCCATCTCCACTACACTATCTATTCTATTAGTATTGCGTTCGAGGTCGCCATTAGCTAGCTGATGCCTTAACAGCTTACATGCATGCATGTCAGCCGGTTTGATTAGTATGTAACTGCTTCTGATTATCTTTTTTTTTGTTGAGAAATTCTGGTTTTCTTTCTTTCTCTAGCTAGCAAGGCCACTCATGGATACTCACTCTTTGTTCATGACTAATCCTTGTGATCAAATGTACCAATGGGTACATATGCTCTAGCTTCTACTTTTTTTTTTCCTTTAGCAAATGCAATAACATCCACTAATAATATTTTTTTCCATTTTTCCACTTTCACAAACTAATACAATCGGTTTTATTTTTCAAACACATAATTATTATCTTTTGACATCTATAGACCTCTTCTTGACGAAATTAGCATCGATGGGCGGAATGACTATCGGGCGCACTGCCTCGGGGGTGAGGTAGCGGTCTCAAAGCCTAGCATGTCACGCTCAAAGGGGTTGTCTCGCGACATGCTTGCATGCACCTTGTCTAGGCTCTTAGTCAGACCAGTCACGTGCATGTCCGGTCATGTGTACATGATGCACACAAACAGTGGACACCTAAGTATATACGCATGGTTGCGGCGCGATGGACGGGGCAGGGGTGGGAGTGGGAGGGAGCCAAACATGTGGGATTAAGTAGTGTGGGGAGCCGGGGAGGCGAGGAAGAGGATGTTGTGGTTTTTGTTGGTAGGTCATGTGGTAAAGTCGGCGGCCTGGCCCAATGGGCTACATAGCTGGTATGTGTCAGCGGCGTAGCTTAGTGGGCCACGCCGCCCTTTTTTTTGTTCGGGCCAGGTTGCTGGGGCCCACAAAAGTGACAGTGTGCCATGCCCTGGCTACACCGTTGATATGCCACTACTAGCGGTGTTTGAATATTGTGTACGCTGATGGTATTTTATCCAAATACCGACATCATGGAACTTTTATAGTGCGCTACTACTATTATTTTACGCCTATAAGCTAATTCCTACTAGTGATACAACTATGAACTGGCAAGTTCTCCGCAAGAAAAACTACTCACTAGGACGATTGTGAACGTATAGTGCAACCTCCCACTCTGAGGCCATCGCCCCCACTCTTGTTTGCACATGGCCTATGTTTGCGATGCTTGCGTTGCCACGACATATTCTAGAAGAAAGGAGGTTATGTCGCGTGAAATAACCACTTTCAGTGAAAAGGTAGGGGTGATATTGCTCACGAGTCGTGGCTTCTCATGAAAACGTGTGAGAAAGGGTTGAGAACTCTCCTACTCTTGCATGAGGTCCTTATATGGGTATATAGGGTGCTGTATAGTGAAAAAACTAGCGCTCAACTCTAAAGTGGCACTTGCTTCACGAACAAAATTATCATTTAAGAAGGTTCCATACTTATAATGTAGACTTTGAGGCCATCGACCTAACGCTTGTTTGGACGCGGCGTAACTTCTTTTTTGTGTTGGTCATGCCCTTATGACATATTCTAACATAAATAAGGAGTAATTAAGTCACATGAAATAAGCATTTTACATGAAAAAGCTAGGGGTACACATCGTAGAACCCACGAATTAGGGTTTCACATGAAATATATGCGAGCAAAGGTCGGGAACTCTCCTCCGCTTGCATGGACTATTTTTGAGTTGGTGTTGCTCCTATGTCATATGATATTATTACTATCAAAGAGAAAATTCACACAAAGTCACCGCTTGGAAGAAAACATAGAATATTTATGAGTCGTATATTAGGGGACACATGACATCACACCAAAAACTCGTTAGAAACCCAAAATAGCCACTAGGTTGTGTTTATGGTGTTCCATGCAAAATTGCTTGGGCGTCTTGGGGTGGCGCCGACTTTCGACCATGGTGACAACACTTTGATGCCGCATGTTTGTGGTCGGGGGAATATGCATACACCGATTGCCGTCACATACTCTTATATATTGAATGCCTTTGGATCGCGCCATAGACACTCCAATGTGTTCTTGTACTTGGTGTAAGCATATCCCCCTTTGGTTCTTCATGTGGGATTAATTCTTGGCACCTTGGGTGTTGTCAGGTTCTCGACGAACCATGTAGAGTCTAGCGCTTCAGCTCAAGGTTTTCCAACGCGTCGTCTCGGTTTGTGTCCGACTACGCATCGCCTTTCGGCGGGCAACATGCTCATGCACGTGGCTCGGTCTCTGGGCTCCCTAGGTCATCCACCATCATCAGGTCACAACCCGCTTTTTCGAGATGAACCTTTTTACACTCACTGCCACAATGTAGTGTGTATAACATATTTCAAAAGTCAAACGATGTAATGTTTCAATAAATTTATAGATAAAATTATTTTTTATCTACAAGACTTAATGTATACTGTATGAAAATATAAATGATGATGAATCTAATGGTATTTCATTAGGTATTCCAAATGCTGATATTTTATTCTACACATACTTGGTCAAACTTTACATTGATTTGTCTAAAAATTCATATGCACTAGTACATTTTAGTAAGGAGGGAGTTCGTAACACGTGTGGATGCACGCGTGGCCATATTGCAAACCCTTTAGCGAAGAAAAATCCAGCGCGGAACGAAAATGGAGTTGAGCACGCCGCTGAAATTTTGGAGATGCTGAAATTAGCGAAGAAAAATTAGCCTCTTGATCTAGAGCCAATGCGACAACAGAAAGCCAATCCTCAATTTCTGATCCAACGCCTCGAGCCTCCCGAAGACGCGACCCAACCTCGATACCCCCGCCATCCACCCACCGGCATTCACTCCGCCGCCACCCGCCGGCATTCACTCCGCCCGCAGCACACCATGGTCGAGGTCGCCGCCTCCTCCTCTCCCCAACGCATTCCCCTCCAATCTCCCCCCTCTCCCCCTCCCATCCTCTCTAGTCTAGTCCCACAGCGAGGAATAGCTAGTCGGTGGGGCGGCTCGCCGGCCACCTGCAGCAGACGTAGCCAGCCACCAGCCGCGGCCCTCGCGGATGCAGGCGTCCACGTTGTAGCGCCGGTCGCCCATCTTGGGCCCCGCATCACCGCCGGCGAGCGCGTCCGAGTGCCCCGGGTGTCTGCATCTCCCGCTGACCCTCCTCCTCCGCCCTTTTCTCCATCTCGGATGGATTGCAGCAGCTGCAGGGGCAGCCTCCTCCGATGGCAGAAGGGGATGAGGGGGGCGACCTGGACATCCTCGAGATCGCCCAGCCCCAACTAGACGGAGGCGCCCTCCATGACGCCGCCCCGCAAAAGGTCTTTTTTTTTCCTGCAAAATCGTTTGGATTTCACAGTCAAAGCTGTGTGTTGGTTCATCGATTCACCATGTTTTTAAATACTAGTACATCATCCACAAACATTGGTTCTCCGTCCTCTGTTTGGTTCATCAGATCATGATAGATTCTCTTTGCTGGTCTGTTCTTTTTCTAGGTCTGTTTCATTGCACGCTTGTTCTCTGTGTGATCTGCTAGCTATCTCTCATTTTATTATAAGATGCAATCAAACATTCATGAATTTTGGTTGGTGAGATGCAATTTTCTTTTGGAAAGCACCTAATGTATTAAATATTGGTTTGGATTCTAGTTCATCATATAATGATCAAATCTGGGTATCGATGTATTGATTCACCTTTTTTATGTACTAGCACTGGAGTCACCTTTTTTGTATTGATTCACCTTTTTTATGTATTGATTCACCTAATGTATTAAATTTTCTAGGTCTGTTTCATTGATCGGACATATTCTTGAGCACCTATGTGAGAGAGATTGAACAGGAGACGCTGTGCATCTTGCCGTGAAGTGGCGACCACAGTGGCGCTCTTGTTGGCGCCGAAGTCGGACAGTGACCAACTTCACCGCAACGCCATGTGCACTCCTTCTCGGTCCTCCCTGCCCTCGGACCAAGAGCTGAGAGGCATTTGGAGCATTGCTGCCCTGACCTAGCTGACGAACCAAGGCTGCTAGCAGCTGCTACTACTGCATGTCTTCGTTTAGTTTGTTCTGCCATAGTGAGGTAGACCTCTCACCTATTTCTAGGTCTATTTCAAGTGTTTTTCTGTCTGTGAATGATATGCTAGTTAGTTCTTTCTTCTCTTAGTTACAGTATGCAATTCAAAACATCCACATATAGCTACTGTTGTTGAGATGTTTTGGAATCGATCTCTGGTAGTACGTATTTTTTGGCGATTCATTTGATTAAGAAAACCAAGCCGGATTTAGCTCTATATCTTGAACATTTAAGTGCATATCCATACATTTGTATGACCACGGCTGTGTCTCATGAAATAAAAAAGCTATCTTCTCAAGTTATTAACAGAAAAGGTTTTTGTTTCTACTTACTAACATGGCATGGCAGGTTCTACTTATTATCTTTTCAAGTATCATTGTTTGCATTTCAATGTATTCACTTTGTTTATTTCCTATCTCTATACATGCAATTCTTCATAATGGTTTCAACTTTCAAAAGTAAAACATATTTGCTCATGCTACTCGTTTTATACATGATTAACGGGTGGTTTGTTGTGGTAGACAGAGAGAGGAGATGTGTGCCTCACTGGAAGGTGACAACCATGTACAACACAACTCTTGCCAACGAACAGTGACACCTCCACGCTATGTTCCCTGTTGCCCTACTCGGCGCTCCCCGCCGCTTGGATAGAGAGGTTGATGGCCCGCACCTCCATCAGCAACTCCTATGTTTGTTCACTGTCCGTGCCACCTGGAGCAAGGAGTGGGATGGAGTAGGGTATGGACGTGGATGATGATCCAGAAGGGGTGGAGGAGAATGAGCTAGATAATCTCGATGAGGAATTCGTCCATCCCCATCTCGAGCTCGAGGGAGATGTTGATGATGCCATGCAAAAAGTCCATTTTTTACCTTGTCCTCTAGCCTACTTGCTATGTCCTGCTCCAGCCATCTTTTGGGTATCTAGGTGATTGCTTTGTACAAATTACTTGGTAGTCCTGATTAATCATTGTTCTCGTATCTTGATAATGGATTCAGCTTTTGTACTAAAAGAATAAATCTCTAGAAGGTTACCGGATTTTTGGCGATTCATTTGAGCAACAAAAGGTCAAGCTATAGCTGATGTAGATCCATTTTTTGGAAGCTATCTTCCTAACTTGTTAACTCAAGTTCTTGTTTCTTTTTGCTGACATGGCAGGCGCTACTTATTAACGTGTCAACCATTGGTTGCATTTCAATGTACTCAGCTCAATCATGGTTTACGCTATAATTTCTTATTTGCACTTACTTTTCCCATCTATATATATGTAATTCCTGATGATGGTTTTAGCTTGCGAAAGTACACTTATTTTGTCATGCTCTTTATTTACCCGATTAACGGTCGTATTGTCCTCCAAGAGTTAGCCCTCTTGATGGTTTGACTAGGAGTATTTTCCTTACTTGGTATAGGCTTAAGAGTAAAGTGATAACAGCTGACTATTCCTATTCTTATGCTGCGAGTAAAATGAAATCCCTTTTGCCAATATCTAAGTGTTTTTTTAAGTTTGGATGTTATGTACCTTTTTAGAAGTTGATATCCATGCTTTACTCACAGGATTTATCAAACTGGGACATTCTATTGTGGAAGGGCCAGTATGAACACCGGTTGCTAGAATGCTGCCTCTACTACGAGCTACAAGGCCAGAGATAGTACCGGCGGGGCTGCGACCTCCGGAGCTTCTCTTCATGTTCTCCGTAAGTGCTATCTCTGTTGTTGTGATTAAGCTCTGGAGGCCCTAAGTTTGCGCTTGTCCGATGCGATGAAATCATGTGCGATATGCTCTCCTTGTATCTGAGATTCTCCTACCTTAATTTATCACGGCTGCTAGCTATCGATGCAAAGAGCAAAGCTTTATAATGTAGAGGTATAGTTTTGTAATGACTCTTATCTATATTTCTACATTTCTTATGCTTGCTTTATCTATAAGGCACATAATCTTTTCATTTTGTTCAATTAGCTGAACGGATTTGTATCATTGTATCAAAACTTGTGATGTTTTTCTATTGGATTATGGAAATTTGGTTCACCCATGTTAAGGTGGTAGTTAGTGCTATTTCTCTCGTTACGATGTTGCATCCTCTTTCATTGCGTCTCATCGAGAAACTAGCACTTGTTCTGAGACCAGGTTGGGGAAGGGTTGTGCCTTCCTTGATTTTTCTTATTTATTTTTGTTCCATCGAGCTATAGGTTTACATTTTCCCCATGTTGTGAATATGTCGAGTTTTGCACCTACATGCTTGCTCCTGGTATGTCCGAACATCGATGCCCGGTCTTGTCATCGATTGGAGTAGCAGGGCTCGTTGGAGCTATGGGATTCGGAGTAAGATCAATCTGCCACTTCTTACTCGAATGATGTGCGTGTGTTTCCTTGAGTACATTGCACTTCCATATGACTACCGAGTGGGTAGCATGTGTGAATGATTATAGCATGAAATATTTCTCCGACTTGTAGAGGAATGTCATCTTGGGCATCTTGTGGGAGAGATATTGAGTGGAGAGGAGCCCTATGACTTGCCACGGTGGCGACCGCATCGGTGCTCTTGCTCGGCATTGACGCCGAATGGCGACCAAGACCGCCACCCTCCCGCCTCGAGCCTCCTTGTCGCCTGCACCAAGGGCCGAGAGGCGTGCGACGGACCCAACGCTGCTATTGTCCGCCTTCGTCGATAGTAACCGGCTTTACATGCTCATCTATGTAGATAGTAGGTACGTTTTCTAAGTTATTTTCTCTCTAATTTTCAGTCCAAGATGCATTCATTATCTCGTACCTAGCGTTCATATCTTTTTGAAATTGATTTGAATATGTCCAAGTTGAGATGGTATAAATAAATAGATTGTCCCGAATTTGTTTGGGATATGACTGAATTGTGTTCAAATTCGGTGAATTTTGACCAAAATTATCGCTATAAAATTGAGTTGGATTTGTATAAAATGCTTTGTCACATCCTGTTGTAATTTGTGAAGTTGTGACAGTTTTAGATATATCTTTGATTGTCAAGATCATCTGATTTTTGTTGAGCCAAGTAGCTAACATGTAGGTTTTGGTTGTTTGATTGGTACTTTCCTATCTATTACTTCCTTGACATTTTTGTTCCGATATTATCTTAATACCACCTAGACCTAGTCACCTCCTAGCTGGTCCGAGAGCCTCCAGGTTGCATGTTATGTTGATGTATGATGTTGAAAGTTGAAACTAGAAGTAAGATATCATATCGGTGACAATCTATTTCACAATCTATTTGAGGTTTGATTCACTAGTGTTTTCTTACATTCCCATTAGATATATGTCTCGGTAACCATCTTTGGTGGTTACGAAATGAAGACATCAAAGCTACATGTCAGATATCCAAGCTAGATTTGAAATTTTTTTGTATCCTTAATGGATATAGATATCTCTCCCTTTAGCAACTGTTAATTTTTATTTCCTAGAGTGCATGGTAGTTAGAATAACCATGTTCTTTTTCTATGATGACACTAAAAAATAAAAGAAGCATTGTTGTCTCACTGGGGCTAATGTTGGCTTCTACGTTGCGTTTCTGGTGTGGTGCACTTTACAAAAACGGTTTGCCTTGATATGGGGAAGGCGGCGGAGCTCGATGCAGGCGGTACGATTGGCCCCGCCCGTACGGATGCCCGATAAACTCCCTGCCTCGCCAGGATGAAATTGTCCTCTAAAGGAAATGTTTTTATTTTGTTGCAATTAACTCATAAATTTCCTCGGATCCTCCATAAATGACGGTTTCCTGAAATACATAATTCAAAAGCAAGGTTTTTCGGATGAGTCTCGCTTTAGCATACCGTGGTGAAGTTCATTCCTGGAAATTGTACTTGGAGATTATATTAATACCGCAAGTACTTGTAACTTCGAGCTATTGCTCTCCTATATGAATACGAATATTAGGTCATATTTGAATTGAGCACTGAATTAGTTTTGATATTTTGCTAGCTAAACCAAAGCTTTTCTCTACTTATCTACTTTAACACTTTGACTAGCTAGTGCCTTTTCATGGATACGTGAACCTAGATTGCTGGTTTGTTTTTCTGGACATAGAAGAGATTCACTAGTGGAAAACAGGCCTTTTGATCCGGGTGGTTAGGGCCTTTTGTCGCGGGCGGCCAGCCGCGACAAGCAAGGCGCGATAAAAGGGTGGCCTTTTATCCCGGGTCACTTACGACCCGCGACATAAGGTCCACCACGTGGCAGCGCGGGCGCGCAGGCACAAAGCCCTTTTGTCGCGGCGGTATTACCACCCGCGACAAAAGGCCCTCTACGTGGCGCGCGCACAACGCTTCGCTTTAGGGTTTGAGGGTGCAAAGACCCTCCCCCCGCCACCGACCGCCTGTTATTTCATTTTTTTCGTCCGAAAATAAAAGTTGCATATATTTGTACGCTACTAGAAGTTGTACACATTCATTCATTATATATATATATAGATCGATCAAACAAATATTGGAAGCAGAAGTCGATTCCCCTTACACATATTCGTAGGTTCCCTACATATATACATGGAGCTCACGATCGACAAACGGTACTAACGACCGTCTATTTGGAGGTAGAACAACTATCTGGACTAAACAAGCCTTTGTTGTTTATGACTTCTCTAACCAAAAGTCCCGCCAGTTCCTCCGCGATTCCTAGTGCGTGTTCCTTTGGTTGGAGTCTGTCCCGCATGAAGTCGACCTATATACGAAAATGAGATGAGTATGACTATATCAGTCTTGATAACGAAATATTGATGATAATAAATAAAGTTGTGAATGTTATTGCTTACGTCGAATTTATTTCTGCTTCGCTTCTCGGTGGTTAACATGCGAATGGACTCGCAAACGTAGTATCCACATAGATTCGTCCCTTGTGGGCTGCTGGGGCACGATGCGAGGATTAAATGTTAGCTTCTTTGCAAAGGTAATCTCCTTATGAACATTCTTCAAAGCTTGCCAAGCCCTCGCCATGCAAAAGAATGATTGAATGAGTGGATAATTAATTGATATCTCACGAAAGATAAAGCGCGGCGATGAAGGAAATTACACTTGGAGCAACTTCGCAAGTCCCGGAACCCGTCCGTGCCTCTACTCGATGGGTCTTTTACTTCAACTATTCCCTTATCGGGTTGAATGTCTAGTAGAATCCAAAGTGGAAGCCGCACATGTTATGCATATACGTCGTGAATTACACTTAACATCGAGTAAGAAAAATTGAATGTGCATATATAAAAGATCATTAAGACTCTCACTCGTAGTTGTAAGGAAACAATATTGAATCACGTAAATATTGCTGCCCCAAAAACCTTAGTAGGTTTCCCCCGTTTCTTCGCGTTTATGCTTCACCGTTTCAACATGTATTTTATCCGGGTCAACAAACCCAACATTGATAATATTATTACTTTTGCACTCACCGATCTTGATCTGCAAAAGAGAACCCATAAGATATAATGAGTATATATATGCAATGAAAACGAACATGAACCGAATGAAAATGAACTTATATGTAGTTAACAACTTACAAGCAATTGCAACTCATGAGAGATTTGTCGAGGGCTTCTAGATTGAATAACTGCAGTTCATTCATCTCAATATGGATCTCCTCCTTTCGGTAGTAATATTCCCATGGTATACTCGCCACGATGTACATTTTTTTCTCCTTGCATGCATCAAGGTACCACCGATGCAAATTCCGCATATGTGTTGGCGGTTTATGCCTGCTCTCTGCGACCAAGTCGGCCCCGTAGACAAATTTAGGAGCTATATCACAGTGGGTATGTCAAAGATCTGTCGCAGACATAATTCCTCCACGCAATCGAACAAGCGGCCGCTAGCCTTGCGGCTTCTTCCATATCGATACCACCATGATGTTCCCGGTACAGCCTTGGGAACATTAAGCACTTTGAGTGCCGGGATCGATTGTTTGGCCGAGCACCGAGGAGGGGAACTTCCTTTCTCTTTTTGCCTTTTGTCGTTTGCTTGGCCTTGAGGGGTGCACTTGTTGAACTTGACCTTTTCTCATCCGCACTTCTAGCCGATGATTTGCTCGTGCCAAAGAATGTCCTTCTCCTTATCCTTTTCATCCTTCTTTTGGTCAATTACCTTCGCAAGAGTGCGTGTATAGTCATCCTTCTTCTCGTGTAACTCATACCGCGATGGTGTGTTCGGAAAACTAGTAGCATATTCTATTTGCTTCTCGTGTATGGCTCGCGGCTGGAGGTTTTGGCTTATGGAAATGATCATAGTTGTGTTTCGCAATGGCCGCCGCATTTTCCTCGACGGTAAGATCCCAAGGACGGGGGGAGGAACCTTTGGTACTTTTGGGAGGGGCGACCTCTTGGGGATAGGACTCTTGAAACGCTTACTGGGTGCATTCCGAGTCTTAGTGGGCGGAGGCGGCGGCGGCTGGAGATGGAGATGGACTACCGATGTCGTGGTCGACGTCGTACCCACGGGGTGATGGTGGCGACATGTGATCGGTAGGAGGAGGTGATGGTGGCTGCGATCACCTGGAGGAGGTGATGGTGACCTTTGGGACGACCGGTACTAGGTGCTACCCACTGGCAGCCCGATGTTCTTCTTTTCCCGAGAGAATGATTTCTCCCAAAGACACCTCTCCGAGTGTAAGCCCCCCATCACCTCCAGGGATATGGAGCTCCAATGTCTCCCACTGCGGGACAACCGAATCCACCCCGACACGAGCATAGCCACCGGAATCGGATTGCCATGCCATGTTGCCGCTCACCTTCAGTCCAAATGCCGGTAAGACATAGCCGACCGCCACCTTAACGAAACCTTCCCGAACACCTCATGGAGATCACAAGGTGTTGTCTCCTTGATTCCATCCAAGGGGTCGCCAGGACCGGCATCTATCATCATCCGTGTAGGAGGGGCCTCCGAGTCGGCCACGGCTGCTTGTCTCGTTCCGAGATATTTCACGGTATTATCCGGCGGGCGTTGTCCTTTTAGTTCATTTATCTCCCGCCGTTCTGCTGAAGCTCCCGCCGCTGTTGGTCAAGTCGGCGTTGGAACTCGGCCATCCGGTCATTACGCACCTCCACTGGCGTTGTTTAGCTCTCGCTCGGCTTCTATAAGTCTCCGCGTCGGCCGGAAACCCAAGCGACCACGGAACACTAGGGCCGAAGCCTCTTGTTCGTCCTCCCTTCTCGGGATTACCGAGGACAAGCGTCGACAGTCTTTCTCTCTATCGGGAGCAAACTTTAGTTTTCCCGCCTTTATATCTGTCGTCACTTCAATCCATTTTTGCTGGGTACCCTAACCCCGGTGTCACTTTCAACAATGTTCCCTGTCTTCATGTCATACTCACGGCCATGCGCGAGGAACCAATTTCGAGCCCTTATGTCCCATCCTTCTCGCGTGGGTTACGGAGTGATCCCGTTCGGCTCCATCTCGGCCTCTTGTGCATCCCACTTAGGCATGGCTCTTCCGTAGCCCCCTCGCCCCGTATGATGGTGATATTTCTTCTCGCTTGCATTCTTCTTGTTTTTCGCCGACAGTTCACAGCCTCCTCTCGATTCTTTGTACCTCACAAATTCTTCCCGATTATGCTCCGCTTCGCTAGGTAGTTCTCGAATAATGGAGGCTTCTTGTCTTTCTTATAATTTTTCCATAACCGGTTCTTATACGCTCGGAAAAGTTCCCCCATCTTCTTAAGAGCCCATTTCTTCACTAGCTCTCGCCGCTTAGCATTCTCGGACTCCGATCCCAAATGCGGCAAAGTGAAATGTGCCATCGGGTCTACGAAAAGTGTGTCTTTGTACCTATCGGCAACCTGATTTTCTACAGATTCTTCGTCTTGTTCCATTCTCTCGACGGTGATCGGGACACGATCTCTAACCACAACTCCGCACCGATTTTTGAACTTCACTCCGACATTCTCGGGTACCACCGGTTGGCCTTCGGTGATATAGCTTCAATTGTGAAGTGGTCTTTCTTGGTCAACTTCTTTGCCGGGCCTCGTTTCTCTATCTTATCTTCGGAGGCCTAAGAGAATACATATAGAATTGCATTAATGCCTCTATACTAATGCCTCAATACATATGTACATATAGAAATCCATTAATACCTCGTCACCGGAGCCGTCGTCGGCTTCTCCGTCACCGGAGCCGTCGGCTTCTCCGTCACCGGAGCCGTCGGCTTCTCCATCACCGGAGCCGTCGGGTTCTCCATGACCGGAGCCGTCGGCTTCTCCATCACCGGAGCCGGCTCGGTCGGCTTCTGTACCATCGCGGATTATGTCCGCGAATATGTCTTCCTGTTCCAAGTCCCGTTCGAATTGATCCATTGTTTCTGCAAAAGAATTAAATCGATAAGTAAATGTTCAAACACAAACCAAACCCTAACCCTAATCAAACACAAACCAAACCCCAACCCTAATCGGCGACACGTGTTTGCGAGAGGGAGAGGGTGTCGGCGACGCGTGTTTGCGAGAGGGAGAGGGTGTCGGCGACGCGTGTTTGCGAGAGGGAGAGTGTGTCGGCGACGCGTGTTTGCGAGAGGGAGATGGTGTCGGCGACGCGTGTTTGCGAGAGGGAGAGGGTGTCGGCGACGCGTGTTTGCGAGAGAGGGAGAGAGGGTGTCGGCGACGCGTGTTTGCGAGAGAGAGAGAGAGAGAGGGTGTCGGCGTCGGTTGTTCGCGAGAAGGGAGAGAAGAGGGGAGTTGCGGCGTCGATGGTTTTCGCGAGAGGGAGAGGGGTGTCGGCTAGTGTTCGCGAGATGGAGAGGGGTGTCGGCGAGTGTTGTTCGCGAGAAGGGAGAGAAGAGGGAGTTGCGGCGTCGATGGTTTTCGCGAGAGGGAGTGTGGTGTCGGCTAGTGTTCGCGAGATGGAGAGGGGTGTCGGCGAGTGTTGTTCGCGAGAGGGAGAGCGGTGTCGGCGAGTGTTGTTCGCGAGAGTGTTTGCGTCGGTTGTTTAGCTAACTAATATAAAATTTAAATTAATACAAAATTTAATCTAACTAACTACAAGATTTGAATTAATACAAAATTTAAACTAAGTAACTACGAAATTTGAATTAACTATCTACAAAAATTTAAACTAACTAACTAATACTAAATTTAATCTAAATACTAATACTAATACTAACTAACTAATACTAATTAAAACTAAATACTAATACTAACTAAACTAAACTAACTAACTTAATTAAAAAACTTAATGAAAAAACTTAACGAAAAAAGGTCGGGGCATGGCCGGAAGACGGCCGCGCGGGGCGGCGGAGGGTGGCGGCTACCGCTTCTCGAGGGTGGCGCAGAGAGGGCGGCGGCGGCGGGGGTGTCCCAGAAGGAGGCGGCGGCCGGAGGAGGCGGCGGCCGGAGGTGGCGTGCGCGCGAGATCTCGTCGGAGGTGGCGCGCGAGAGGCGCGGCCGGCGCGCGCAGAGGCGGCGCAGTGGCGGAGGTGGCGCAGAGGGCGGGGGCGGCGAAGAGGCGGCTCGAGAGTGGCAGAGGCGGCGGCCGAGAGGCGAGAAGATGGCCGGCGGCGCGGCGGTGGATTTCGGCGGCTGACGGCGCGATTTTTGCTAAGGAAAATGGCCTCCGGTGTCGCGGGTGGGGGCTCCGCCGCGGCGGTAGGTATTTATACCTAGGGGCCTTTTGTCGCGGGTGGGGGCTTGACCCGCGACAAAAGACCCCCTTTGTCGCGGGTCAAACCCCCACCCGCGACAAAGAGGGTCTTTATCGCGGGCCGTGGCTCGACCCGCGACAAAAGGGTGGGGAGGAGAGGCGGCCGATCCGCGTGAAGCGCATCCAACGGCTCCGGCCGTTTGAATCCAACGGCCCTGGAGCCGTTGGACGCGGATCAGGCCTGGACCGTTTTTGTTTTTCTCGTTTTTTTTTTTTTTGTTTTTCTTTTTTTCTGTTTTTTTAAATAAAAACTATTATTTCAATAACTTTTAAATGGTAACTCAAAAGAAAAGTGTTATATATGAAAATTGATCGAGAAAAATCCAATGAACATGAATATGACATCCATAGAACTATTTGCATCTCGCATATATAAATGTCCGACACGTGCCTCGCCCGCCGACGCGGCGTGCGACGTGTAGCCACCGGCCGACACGTGGCTCACCCCGCCGACGCCGGCGTGCGACGTTTAGCCACCGGCCGACACGTGCCTCGCCCGCCGACGCCGGCGTGCGACGTGTAGCCACCGGCCGACACGTGCCTCACCCCGCCGACGCCGGCGTGCGACGTGTAGCCACCGCCGACACGTGCCATGCCCCGCGTGCGCTATATAGAGCGACGAGTGCGGGCGCAACCACACGTCGCCACCGCCTCCGCTCATTCATCTCCGGGATGCCTCCATGTCGTCGAGGGCGTCCGGTTTCCGTGGCGTTCGAGTGCATCCGAGCGGTAGGTTCACCGCCGAGATACGCGCCGGTGGCTTCCGCCTCACCCTCGGCACGTACAACACGCGGAAGAGGCGGCGCGCGCTACGACGCGGCGGCGTGGCGCTTTCGGCGGCCAGGGCACGACATAAACTTCCGGATGTTGAATCGCTAGAGGAGGCGGAGTTCCTCGCGCCACCGCCGTGCCTCGTCACCGACGAGGACCGTCACCGGCATCGCCCGAGGTGCGGCGCGGAGATCGCCATCGCCGAGCGCGACGAGCGATTGATGCGCCGGTGGAGGGCGCGGTCCCCGACGCGTTCTTTGCTAACCTTAGGGCACAACGCAGTCCAACAGCGCCACCGTCGGGCCGTCGCCGCCTTCGAGCTCGAGAACTCGAATACAACTTGGACCGAAACGACCCTCGGTGGGATGACCTTTGGACGGAGACAACCTCCGACGACGAGTAGAGACTAGACTAGTAATTTATCTATTTTATTGTAATTTCAATAAAGTCGTTGTCGGTTCTATTAGTTTAAATTTAGTTTATAAAGTCGTTGTCGGTTGTTTTTGTTCAATAAAGTGGTTGACACGAAATTTATTACGATTGAACCGAAATTAAAGTACAGTAGCTCAACCGAAAAATAAGATACATGGCCGATTCGAATGTTGGAGCCATTCAATCATAGTCGTGCCTAGTCCTATACACGTCGCCACCGTAGTCATCAAAGTCGCCGACGTCATCGTCGCTAGCATCGGGGTCGTGGTTGTCGAACCTCGGCGGATGACCACGCGTGGGCCGGGATTGAGGGTAGCGCAGCGGGGGCCACGATAGGCCAGGACGCTCTGGAGAGTCCGGCCGCGCCACCACATCCGACGGCCGGCCTCGTTGAAGTTCGAAGGAGGCGGGCCGTCCTCCTCGTACTGCAACCGCCCTCTCACGCCGATTGATGAAGAAGCTGTCCCAAGTCGGGTGTAGTCGGGATGCCACCGGGGATTCCTCCGCCGCTCGGGCGTGAGCTCGAAATAGTAGTGGTTCCCGATGGCCATCTCGCGTGGCACACCTACGAGGATAGGAGGGACCGGTACGCCTCCGACGCTCGGCAACCGGCGGTCGGGACGTGGTAGCCGGGCGGGCGGGGGTAGTTCGAGGCGCAAAGCGCCTCCGCCTCCGGGGTGTTAGACATACGATGGAAGCCATGGGAGAGAGTGATGAGGTTTGCAGATATGAGAGTCCAAGCCTACATATATATAGTGGAAAAATGGCGGGAATGCGGGAAGAAAATAGGCGGGAACGAAGTGGCGCGCGAAACATTCATCCCGGGTGGAGGATCAAACAGCGACAAAAGATCGGGGAGGCTTATCTAGGAGGGCCTTTTGTCACGGTTGGTGGCCGCAACCGCGACTAAAGATGCTCGGCGGGATAAGGATGTGTCGGTAACCTTTTGTCACGGTTGGTGGCTGCAACCGCGACTAAAGGTGTCGGCAGGATAAGGACGCGTGGGTGGACGCACCGCTTCGATGAGATAAAGCATGTAGCGCACGACGGCCCGTCGAAGGAATAAGACAAAGTAGAAGCGGTGCCGTGCCTATAAAAGGAGCATCGATACGCCTTGCCAAGCGGATCAACAAGCCAAGCACGGTTTAATCTTCATTATTACATAAATGTAGAGATTGTCTTGGGAACTATATATGAAGAATACATTATTACATCGCCATCTAGTGTTGTGATCTTCTACGCCGTAGCCATGGAGAATCTTCATCATTTAGCAAGATGCTTGGGTCAATTTTCACCGTGAAGGGCGGAATTTCTTTAAACTTATTATAATCTTCGACATGTCTGTCTTGTCATCCACTCCCACGATGTTTCTTTTCCCCGAAAGAACTATGTGGCGCTTTAGCTCCTCGATTGATGTATTCTTTTGTTGATTTCTTTTTCTTGATTTGCTAGACATGTCCTTCACGTAGAAAACTTGAGCCACCTCGCCGGCTAGGACAAAAGGCTCGTCTGTACGCAAGATTGTTGGGATCCACTTGTTATCATACCGTACTTATCGTCAATATGTATAGCGCCGAGCTTCACCCATTTGCACCGAAACAAAGGGACCTTAAAAGTGGGACCATAGTCAAGTTCCCATATCTCCTCTATGTATCCATAATATGTGGTGGTCTGCCCATTCTCGTCTCTGTTGCATCAAAGCGGACACCGTTGTTTTGGTTGGTGCTCTTTTTATCTTGGTCGATCGTGTAAAATGTATTCCCATTTATCTCGTACCCTTGGAATGTACATATGTTTGAAGATGGTAACCTGCCAACAAGTACAAATTGCTCCACCGCAGATGGGTCATTAATGAGATGTCTTTGCAACCAACCGCCGAAGGTATTCATGTGTTGACGTGTAATCAAGGACTCGGGCTGGCCCGGGTTTATTTCTCGTAAAACATTCTTATGTTTCTCGATGTACGGAGCCACCAAGCTGGAATTGTATAGAACTGTAGTGCGCTTGATTGAAAGAAATCTTGTCCCTCCACACCGTTGCTTTCCTTCCTAGTGTGCCTTTTCCAGTCGGCCTCCCCTCATACCGAGATTCGGGAACACCAATCGGCTTAAGGTCGGGAAGAAAGTCAACACAAAACTCAATGACCTCCTCAATTCCGTAGCCCTTTGAGATACTTCCTTCCGGCCTAGCTCGGTTATGAACATATTTCTTTAAGACTCCCATGAACCTCTCGAAGGGGAACATATTGTGTAGAAATACAGACCGAGAATTCTAATCTCTTCAACTAGGTGAACGAGGAGGTGCGTCATAATATTGAAGAAGGATGGTGGGAACAACAACTCGAAGCCGACAAGACATTGGACCACATCTTCCCGTAATCCCGACAAAGTTTACGGATCCATTACCTTACGAGAAATTGCGTTCAGGAATGCACATATCTTCACAATGGCTAGTCGAACATTTTCTCGGTAGAAGTCCCCTCAATGCAATCGGAAGCAATTGTGTCATAAGCACGTGACAGTCATGGGACTTCGGGTTCGGAATTTTTCTCCTTCATATTTACTATCCCCTTTATATTCGACGAGAAACCAGACGGAACCTTGATACCGAATAGGGCTTCAAAAAGATCTCCTTCTCTTGTTTGGTAAGAGCGTAGGTGGCGGGCCCTACAACCGCCTGGATGATTGCCGTTTCGTCCTTTATGAAGTTCCTGGTCCTCCCGTGCTTACGGTGTATCTTTTGTCTTTCCATACACGCCCGTAAAACCTAGAATATTCACACAAAGATTCTTGGTCGGGTGCATCACGTCGATTGCAGAGCGGACTTCCAGGACTTTCCAATATTCTAGCTCCCGTAAAATAGATTTCTTCTTCCACATGGGCGCGTGTCCGTCATCGTCTTTCGGAGCAATGTGTCGATCGCTGGACCCTTTCCAAAGATAACATTTAAATCCTTGACCATGTCAAATATATCAAGACCACTACGGGGACAGGCTTCGGACGGCGGTCCGCCTCGCCATCGAAATGCTTGCCTTTTTCCTTAAGGGATGCTTGCGCGGAAGGAAACGACGATTGAACGGGTACACAACTTTTCTCGCTTTTTCCCAAATATTTACTTTCGAGGTCCCATCTAAACAAGTGTGTGCATGCATTGTATCCTTTGTTCGTCTGTCCCGAAATGTTACCGAGAGCGGGCCAATCATTGATGGTTACGAATAGCAACGCTCGTAGGTCAAATTCTTGCTCCGTGTGCTCATCCCACACACGTACACCTGGTTTGGCCCACAACTCCAAAAGTTCATCGACTAATGGCCTTAGGTACACATCAATGTCGTTGCCGGTTGCTTTGGGCCTTGGATAAGCACGGCATCATAATGAACTTCCGCTTCATGCACAACCAAGGAGGAAGGTTGTAGATACATAGAGTCACGGGCAGTCTTGGACTGCAGCTCTGCTCCCCAAAAGGATTCATGCCATCCGTACTTAGACCAAAGTATAAGTTCCTTGCCTCACCCGCAAAATCCGGAAACTCTCTCCCGATGTTTCTCCACCGCCGACCATCGCCGGGGTGCCTCAACATCGCGTCTTTCTTACGTTCTTCCATGTGCCATCGCAACAACTTGGCATGCTCTTTGTTTCGAACAAACGTTTCAACCGTGGTATTATTGGAGCATACCACATCACCTTCGCAGAACCCTCTTCCCGGGGTGGCTCGCCCTCAACATCACCAGGGTCATCTTTTACGATCTTATACCGCAATGCACCACATATCGGGCATTTATTCAAATTCTCGTACTTCTCACCGCGGTAGAGGATACGATCATTAATGCATGCATGTATCTTACGCACATCTAATCCTAGAGGGCGAGACAAGCTTCTTTGCTTCATATGTCTTGACGGGCAATTCATTATTTCTTGGAAACAGCTTCTTTAATATTATCATCAATTTCTCAAATCCCGAGTCACCACACCGACCTCTGCCTTCCATTTCAGCAATTCCAATATGCTACCCAGCTTTCTATGCCCATCTTCACAACCTGGGTACAACAATTTGTGGTGGTCCTCTAACATCTTGTCGAACCGCAACCTCTCCTTATCCGTGTCACGCCTCTTCTTGCATCGTAAATGGTCCGACGAAGATCATCATCAACAGGATCATCTCGATGCCTGTTCTTCACCTCCTTCTTCTTCATTGTCGTCCATTGCGGTATCAAAGCATTCAGAGAACATAGATCGATAATACTTCTCATCATTATCTTCTTCCTCATCGCCGTCTTCCATCATAACCCCTTCTTCTCCGTGCTTGGTCCAAACATTATAACTGGACATGAACCCAAACCGAAGCAGGTGGCTCTTAATATCTCTTGAGCAAGAGTAATCCTTCTCGTTCTTACATTTTAGACATGGACAGCACATAAAACCTTGCTTCGACTTGTTGGCCTCGGCCACAAGCAGAAAGAATTCACGCCCTCTCTCGAAAGCGGGAGCACATCGGTTACCGTACATCCATGGATGACTCATCTGCATCATAAGCACAATTATATATGTATCGGATGCAATCACCTTGCTAAAATTAATATTGTACGGACTATGCATATATATATAGTCGAGAAAATAGTTGCTAACCTTTTTGGATCAAAAAGAGGAGAAATCTTATCAAATAAAACCAAGTGGCATCCCTCTCACAAGCATTCCATCAAACACCTCTTGTGCACATGTAGAAAAAATGAGCTAGCATACACCTCCACCTTCACCACCAAGGAAAAAATGAGGTGGGGGTGGCTGGCTGCTTCTATATATATATATAGGGGGGACATTTTGTCGCGGGCCGTATTACGACCCGCGACAAAAGGGGTGGCCACGTCGCTCCTACCCCTTTTGTCGCGGGTCGTAATACGGCCCGCGACAAAAGGCCGCGACAAAAGCCTCCGCGCGCTCCACATGGTTTCGGGGCGACATGGCCAGGCCATTTGTCGCGGGTGCAGGCGCGCCCGCGACAAAAGGCTCCCACGGAAGCCCTGTTTTCCACTAGTGATTGTTTGCATTAGGAAACCCTCTTATTGATTACAGTAAGGAAAACATGAGCTATTTAGTGTAGCGACTATAGGGAGAAAATTACCTGAACATGTCCATTCATTTTTAAGTTGCACAACATCAAATATCGCAATCTATTGAGTCTGAGATGGTCTGTTGTCCTTTGTTTGGAATCTCAGACCTTGTTGTATACCAGCCACTTCAGCATTTTTGCTCTCCTGGAAAAAATCATCTCTTTGGATCTAGAAGAACTTAAGCAATTGAAGTTCAATCAGCATGATAAAGTGATACCACCTCTGTTCCAAAATATAAGGCTTATATTTCGGAATGAAGGTAATACTTGTTATTTAGGAACATGTACTGATTTTTAGCATTTAATTTATATTCTTGAAAATTCTGCATGCCAAGCATAGAGAATGTCATGCATGCTTATACTTTTCATGTACTGAACCGTAGCAATTATTTTTTACCGTGATGATCTGTACCTAATGTTTTTTTTCTGCAGTGCACCCTTGGTTGCTCTGTGGGACACATGTTTCTGCTCTTTCTGATGTCGGCGGAGAGGCCACTGCCAACATCTTGTTGCTCGGTTGTGGATGAGCTCGAGCGCAAGTTAAATGGCATCAAGGTAATCTACTCTCTTAAGCCCTGGCTCTTTGTTATTGTTACTACAGATGTGCATTATCTTCTTGCCAAATGCAAATAAATAGGTTAGACAAGAATAATAATTCAGCTGCCCAGAATTTTTTTGTCCTTAAGCAAGTGTTGATTCACTGAAACACAATGAAAATACACATTCTCGATTTATTATTCATTGGTTTGACTGAAACCATTTTTTTGCTTATCATTTTCTTGTAGATTGGTGGAGTGAGTGAAGCAGCAGACAGCCAAAAGAAGATGGGGTGCAGTATAGGTATTACAGGACCAAGTTTTATACTGAAATTCTATTGTTGGCAAAAAAAGTTGATCTGATGGTATACTCGGTATTGTTGTATGCTTTTAGTGTTGATATTTACTGGTTAGCGTGTGCATGGACTAAAGAAAGTGTCTTGCCATTCATTTGATTTGATTGAAACAACAATATGCATTCTCCCCAAGTTCCGTTGGAAGAACATGTTCGAGCCATCATCAGATGCTAGTAGTGTGTCCATGTTTTTCTTGAGGGACAAGTGCATGAGCTGTCTAAGCATGTGCATGTCTACGTACACAGAGTAGTCAGCATGAAGATTAATTGTATCGACTGAAAGCGAAGCATGTGCTTGTGATTTAGAACTGTTAACTCAAATTGTGAAATAGGTTCATCTTTGATTTAGAACTGTTAACTCAAATTGTGAAATAGGTTCATCTTTATATTCCTGTTGATGCAAGAGTTTGTTCTTAATATGTTAGACTGATAGGATTTTTAGCATCGTCCATAAATAAATTTTGTTGCTCTAGCATGGCTATATATGCCTAGTGAGATTTCTATTCAAGAATTATCAATGGTATGTCCGTCTGGGTGATGCTTCTCTGTAAGTATATATATGTGCATATATTAGCGAAGCTTGTGCATGTTTCTTATTCATTTTAGAATGGTGGATTCAAATATCTGAATACATTCATCTTTACATTCTTGTTGATGAAAGATGTACTAAGTCTGGTAGTCTGATATGCCATTCATATGTGCAATTGTTGGCTTTTGAGGATTTTTCACATATGCTCATTAGTTTTCTTCTTCAGCCAGAGTGTTTTTCAAACTCGATACTCATGGAGGTGTAGCTTCTTACTGATTCACCAACTATGAAATGCAGGGTTTGGCCTTTGTTTAATTGAATAGTTTGGAGGTTGAATCTACAGTCGTGGAATGCAAGATTGAGCATCCGTTCTCGTGTTGATTGATCTCTTTCCGCCGTCAGCCTGATGGTGGTGGGCTCACAGCAACACAACCATGGTGGCGGTGGTGTTCTTCTGCTACAACCGAGCGGTACATGCTCCTTCTATCTTGCAACCCCCTCTGTGGTGCTCTGAATCATGGCCCTCATGGCCTGGTGGTGTGTGTGCGTTCGTGTGCGTCTTGTGTTGATGTTGATGAGGACGACATGTTTGAATACCCCTGACACATGAGGTTGTACTTGTATATATTCCTTTAAAATTGTAGTGTTTCTACGTCTCCAAAAATGTTGTTCTAGTCCAAAAATTCATGTCTTCTTTGTTTTTCAATAGCAGACCTTCGTGAAATACTTATATTCGTGTCTCCAAAAATTCAAATGTATTACTCCATAACCGCAACCACCTTACTTGATGTAAGCAAAACTGCGTTTCAGGTCTGGGTCTTGAGTTGGTCCGCAAAAGCACTCCATAGGCCATCATTATGTTCATGTCGAGCAATATGTAGCAGTTTGCACTCAGAAGACTCCATGTGCACAACAAGATGCTTTACTTCTGCTAGGAACGCCAAGGGGAACAATGGTTCTAAACCTAGTTCAAACACTACCGTGAAGGTGACTGGCTGTGTTCTTTGGCTCGAACTCTTTACATTTATTTAGGAGTTCAAATTATAATTCCATATACTAAACATTTGAGGCTGATCTTTCTGTTTGTGATTTTCAGGTAAAGAAGAAAAGAGCTAAGACCTGAAGTAACTAGTTTGTTCTTGTGCTTGTCCTCGCTAGCTCACTACATCGACCAGGCCTGTTGCTGCTCTGACCTGTAGGAGAACTAATGCTCCAACTACGTCCCCGTGTCCAAAAGTAAGCACCTTTATTTCTATCTCCCTCCTCCTTGAATTGCTTGGCTCGGATGTGCGTTTGAATTCATGCTTTGATTCCATTTTGCTCAGGTCACATTGTTGTTCCAGTGGTGGTGTGGTGGCGTTGGTGCCCTCCGATGGTGTTCTGGTGGTGGTGCCCTCTGTGTGTTCCGGTGGTGGTGCCCTCTGGTGGTGTTGTCCACCAGAGCTGCTAGCGGCAACCACGTGAGCTCCTACTAGTACTGCTGGCGTCCAGTACAACCTGCTGCCCCTGCCTTCTTCGACCTGGAGCTGATGCTCCAACTGCGTCCCCGTGCCCGAAAGTAAGCACTTTTCTTTCCATGTCTCTCCTCCTTGAACCGCTTGGCTCAGATCTGTGTTTGAATGCATGCTTCGATTTCATTTTGCTCAGGTCAAGT
The DNA here is from genome assembly GCF_019359855.2 of Lolium perenne. Taxonomy (NCBI): domain Eukaryota; kingdom Viridiplantae; phylum Streptophyta; class Magnoliopsida; order Poales; family Poaceae; genus Lolium; species Lolium perenne. Next base: position 284,028,631 of record NC_067245.2, read on the forward strand.
TGTTGTTCTGGTGGTGCTGTGGTGGCGCTGGCGACCTCCATTGGTGTTCTGGTCGGTGCCCTCCGTTGGTATTCTGGTGGTGTAGTTCATGGGAGCTGATGCCAGCAACCACGGGAACTCCTGCTGCCGCTGGTGCTGCTGGCAGTCTAGTACGACCAGCTGCCCCTGCCTTCTTCGACCTGGACGTCTCCTACATCACAACGTCCCTCCTCGGAAGGTCTCCCTTTCTCTCTCGATACCTCCCTCTTTACCCTGGACTGTGCTGTTTATGTTTGCTAGAGTGGGAATATGTGATTCCTGCATGGAAAGATTAGATTTTTAGTTTCTGTAACTAATTTCCTTAATCAAAATTTGAGCATGGGCACTTCCGCTAATTTGAGGGAAAAATATTGTTCAAATGTCGAGGATATCTTGTGCTGCCCTTATTTAACTATGCTTTGGACTAGATCCAGCATGACTGCAGATTGCAATGGCAATGCTATGAGCAACACTTAATCTATAACGATGTAAGAGTAGAATGCACATGTGTGTTTGATTTGCTAGAATATGCCCTTATTGATCTATGCTTTGGACTAGATCCAGCATGATTGCTGATTGCAATGCCATGAGAAGCACTTAATCTATAATGACGTAAGAGTAGAATGCACATGTGTGTTTGAGTTGCTCGAACGTGCTCTAATAATTTGCTCATCTGCCTTTGCATTATTAAGGAAAGTTTGTGCTAGTGATAATATAAATCATTGCTTGGGATTTGAGTCTATGCTAGTGATGCATAGCTGGTACTATTGTACCTTGTGTGGTCTTGCTCTATATGTTGGTTTCTTATTTAATAGGTGTTGACACTAGTTTCTTATATGATTTTATAATAAAACATATACTATGTTACAAGGCACACGTCCAACCCTTGCAATAATGCATCTATACATACATGGCTTAAATTCTGTTACATTTGGTTGCTGGTACCTAAGCCTCTTGGTTTTCATCATCTGAGACAAATATATTTAAGCAGGTGATGGTGATACATTAAGCCAGTGCTTGATGTGAATAGGAGATAGTTGGTATTAGTCATTTTGAAGTTATATATGATTAAAATCCATCAACATAAATTGTTTTATGCATGTTCGTGGCCACAAGCAGGAGAGATTTTAACATGTTGTTGGTTTTACTTTCTTTCCAGCCTTGCTATTTTGTCTTATAGCATTGTTTTGTATGGTGTGCAGCCCTAGTGGTGGAAGTTCATCCAGGCGGCAACATTTCGTAAAGAAGGTGTCTTGTAAAGAAGTATTCATTGGAGCACTACACGGCCCATCCTCGTGGGGCTCCGCAGACATGGTCTATCGCCAACTGGCTCGGGTGGTGCGGCTTGCCTCCGGTCCGCTATGCCTTGACCCGGCGGCGTATGCAGTACTGTTCCATTTGTTGTAATACTAAGTAGTCGAATTGTGTCGTCCAAATCAGTAGATTTAGTTCTTACCCGTGTATTTCTTTATTCTTTATTTGCACTTGTCATCTTTACTACATTCATATACTCCATGTATCCTTAAATACCTATGTGTTATGCATAGTACTAGTAGTTGATTGTTTGCGAAGTGATGTGGATGTCCAAAATAGAGTTAAGGTCAATTTCCAACACTTCAGCCGTCGATTGAGCTCCTTCCACGAGTTATTACCAACGTGCCTAATCTTTGTAATACCAGGAATATTTCAAGTCATATTGGTTTTACAAGCTAGCTAGACATGATGTCTTGTTCCTCTTATCGCGGTCAACCCCACCCACACCATGGTCAATCCTGCAAGTCACCGTTACACAAGCCTGATGAGCTTGCTAGCTCCAGTTGACTATGCGTGGGGGCTAGCGGTTGCAAAAAAGTCCGTTCTACCAGGCTAAGTGAAAAACTATTGAAAGAGAATATTTTACATGCTGGATTTCTGTCTATTTATCTGGGATTTCAACCTCATAGATAGGGTGCTCTGATTTGGTAACCTCGATTGTGTGATTCATGGTTCCCAAATTCTCAGCCTACTTAACTACTCTAGTCCATATTTTACGAGGTCAATGCATCATCTAGAAAAGCTTGACCGATCGTACGATGTGCGGACGAATCCACCATGCTAGGCAACATAATGGAGAAAGTGAAGATTTGCAAATTAATCCATATGAAGGGTCTTCGAGTCTGCCCAAAACATCTGTATATATGTACATCATTTTTGCACCCACTAATTTCAGCCGAACGGACAAATGGTAGATAAGGAGAAGACCTTGGGGACACAAAAAAAACATAGATATGAATCCAGTCCGTGAATTAAGGAATTACTTAATTAATAGGACAGGAATCCAGCCCCTGACCTGGACCAGGAATTACTCCCATCGTATGCTCAAATTCTGCGCTTGCTCGCATAATTAAGGAAAGGTGCCTAATTTATGGGGCGTTTGTTTGTCTTCCCTAGGCAACTCACATCAGTAATCTATGAAACCAACCATCAAGCTACGAACCAAGAGCAGAGGAGAGAAGAGCCAAAAACTCTTTCCCGCTCAGCTTTTGCCTCGATGAAAATTCAAACCAGCCTCCCTCCTCTATAAATGTAAGTCCATTGTCATACACCGCGTGCGGGGATCGTGTGTGTGACTTGTGACTTTGGACTTTGGCGTCGGCGAGGAGATGAGATGAGATGGCCATGGCCTCGAGTTCACTACCTGGACGCGCGCGAGTTCCCGCACTCCCTCTTCCAAGACGCGCACGATCTCGAGGACGCCACCATCGCGGATGCGCACGAGCTTGGCGACACTCGACGGGGCGGGTCGACCTGGCGGCTGGCCGTCCAGCTAGTCGCGCACCCTCCTACGGCGCCGGTGCTCCCGTCTTCGTTCTCGTCCGCCTCCGCAGCTCCATCGCCGTCCGCCTCCGCAACTCCGTTTGGGCCCTGCCTCGCCGCCGCACCAGAGGCCTCGCCGCGCGACCCGGGGAAGCTACTGCGGCCTCCATGATCCACGAGGAGTCCGATGAGTCGACGCAGACATTGGCAACTACTGCGGCCTCCATGATCCACGAGTTCACCTCTAACCCGGGGCCACAGCACCGGGGCTCTGTGTAGGGGCGCTCCAAAAACCTGCCGCGCAACATAGTGGAAGGGCAGGCCCGCCTCCACAAGGACTACTTCCACCTCACTGATCCGATCTTCCCGGAAAAACTGTTCCGGCGCCGATACAGGATGTCAAGGGACCTGTTCTTGGTCATTCTAGGGGGCGTCAGAAACTACGACCCCTACTTTCAATGCAGGCGCGATGCAACAGGTGCTTTAGGCTTCACCTCCTACCAAAAATGCTCCGCGGCTATTCGCATGCTCTCATATGGAATGGCTGCGGATATATTCGATGAGTATCTTCGAATGGGTGAGAGCACCTGTCTTGAGGCCATGTACAGGTTTTGCCTCAGGATGGAACCATGGCAGGGCAGATTCTTGTCGTCTGCGGCTCGCCTAGTTTTGATCAATGCATGCCTGTCAAACCTTCCAATCTATTCTATGGGCCTCTTCCTCCTCTCGGATGGTACTCATGAAGGCTTTGACAGACACAGATGCAGATTCTTCTGGGAGGGACAAGGTAATAAGAGGAAATATCATATGGTGGCCTGGGAGGACATCTGTAAACCCAAGGCCCAGGGTGGGCTTGGCGTTATGAACACGAAGCTCATGAACCTTGCCCTTATGACTAAATGGATTTGGAGAATGTTAACGGAGGACGACAGCAAACTGCTCTGGCTTCAACTCCTCAAGGCAAAGTATCCAAACCAGCCTCCCTCCTCTATAAATACAAGTCCATTGTCATACACCGCGTGCGGGAATCGTGTGTGTGACTTGTGACTTTGGACTTTGGCGTCGGCGAGGAGATGAGATGAGATGGCCATGGCCGGCGAGAAGAAGCTCCTCTACGCGTACATCCTCGTCGTCGACATGATCTCCTACCAAGATTGCTGGGGGTGGCCGCTGGAGGCAATGGATCGCCGGCCGGCCGGCCGGCCGGCCGGCCGGCCCTAAAGAGGATTCGACCTTTCGTGTAGGCACTCTTGCTCATCATTCCTGTCTCTTCCGACCTGCAAAGTACCTTCCTTCACATGCATCCTGCATAAGGTTTCCATGCACTTCACACAAAACATGTGCTGGCACGGCAGCTTGATGAAGTTCGAACCTAATTTTTCCAAATTAAAGTTAGTCTACAAAAGGATGAACTGCTATGAGACTAACTCAATTTCCCAAGTAGCCGAATGAGCAGCCCAGCCGGTCCATATAGTATCTACTATGAGCTATGGAAATTTAGTCGCATATTGGTATGCTACCACTGTGGGATTGTTGAACTAGAATACAGAGTGGAACGGATGCTCCAGAATAGGTGGTATTCTTCCGAGGAAGAACCAAGAAAAGTAAATAACAAGAGAGCATGCTCAATTGGTACGACTTCGGTATGACTGCACAACAGAAAATAAGTCAAAGAAAAGGAAAAAAAAAACTCTTACCTTTACTCTCATTAAGGCAAATCATACACACATGTAGATCCTCAAGAAAAACTTGATAGCAGTTCTTACTACTGTAACTGAGCATCAGTGGGATTACAGACTCCAATGAGAGACCTCTTGAGATTGCCCTGGCAGCCCCCAGATCCTCCCCGCTACAGCTGTCACCTTCGCCGCCGCCAAGAAGATTCAGAAATACATAAGCAAGAATACATCCCCCATGGCGACGATCGTGTTCCAGAGCACTGTCATCGGCGGCCCGACACCTCTTTCCCCTTTTTTTCGATAAGGGGCGCTTTATTACTCAAAAAGTTTTAAGCATTACACCCAGCCTCTGCATAACCAGGATGCACACAGCCGTTCAGTAGTCTAGGATCCATCAAAGAGCGATACAAAATAAGATAAAAGCCAACTACTATGACGCTCCGTTGGCTTCAATCCTCCGACTATGCAGCCACCCATGTTGGGAGATAAACTCCGTGGCCGTGTTCTCCAATCGTGTAGACACCTCCATAAAGAGATCGCGATCCTCCAAACGCTAAAGTGGCTTGTTAGATGCTGTTTTGGGCTCCTATTTGGGGTTGTCGGTGGAGATGATGTAACCTTGCACTTCATGTTATTGTTGCTTGTAGTTTTCTGATGGGTACTTAGGGATTCTCTGGTTGAGGGCATGCTTGGTTTGCAGAATTCTACAAACATAATAAATAAATAAAACACAAGAATATGATAGAAATGTGCTTCAAAATATAGGATTGACGAGAACCAACCTGTGGTTGGATGGTTAGGAGGGCAGTGGCACCCCCAGCCCACCAGAGTTCAAATCCCAGATTTGACACTTTGGTGTCTCATAAAGGCGGAATATTCTTCAGTGGGAGGCGACGTTCCCGTCGACAGCGAGGCGCCTGTGGTGACTTCGTCAATCTCAAGATCCGCCGGATCAGTTCTTCAACGCAGTCTCTTGGAGGTGCTCATAGGGGTAGGGTGTGCGTGTGTGCGTTCATAGGGGTGAGTGTGTGCGCGTATGTATGAGAGTCTTTGATTGTACTGTGTTTCGCAAAATATAGGATTGACATACACACACGAATTCAAAATATAGCATCCAGGTGTTGCAATCGCATGCATCTCCGTTCTAGCAAATAAAGGTAACATACCATGCATGACCATACTCCCGTCGGTCGGGTATATTAGTATTCCTATAAATTATCAATTTACTTATTACGAAAAGTCTCTTTGCCTCCTGAGCACTAGTGAGCCCGTTGTTATAAAGAGTATAAAAAAAATATTTACAAGTTTAATTTTTTTTGAAAAGAAATCCTACCATAGCCAATGAAGTGAACTACAAGTATGCAAAATCGCAACGCGAAATTGTTTGTATTGCGGGCTACACAAAAATGAAAATTTCTGATAAAATTTAAATATTTCTAAATATGCATACTCAAATCCACATGTTTGTCATTGTTGTGTAGCTTTGAATACAAAGTATTTAAAATTAATATTTTGCACGTTTGTGGATACATGATTGGGTACATCCAGATTTTTTTCAAATTATTTTGAAATTTGTAAATATGATTTCTGAATTTATTAAAATAATAGGATCCTGGTGCCCTGGAGCCAAAAAAATTCCACTCATATATATTACAAAAAATATATCACTATAAACTTGAGATGTGATTTATATTATATAGGTGAAGTTGATTCTTAGGGATAATGCAGAACTAATAAACCCAAAAGAGGGAGTAAGTAATCACCCTTTGTTGTTATACACGCATGTCATGTTTAATTGATTGCATGCGGCTAGTACTTTGCTCGACCTAGAACTAGATAAATTCTATGACATCACTAAGTTTTATGTGCAATTCATGTGCACTGAGAAAAATATGTGTAATTGCACACATATGTGCAATTCTCATGTGCATGAATCACGATACAAATTTAACGGTACTAGAGTCGACTTAGAACTAACTTAATTGTGATCGACTAGAACTAGCAAAAGGGATATGATTAGTCAGAATAGAAGAAAAGTGTCCCAATAAAACATACATCAAATGTGAAAGCCCTAACCTGCAATACTGCAACCTAATCTGAAAGAATGTAACAGTGGGAGTAGGGATATGACACTAGAACTTTATCTTCACACAATCTTGTGAGCCCCAGTGCTCGCTTTGTTTGCCGGCAAACTGGACCTGCTTCTTGCACAGTGTGCAATAGCTGGCTTGGCACGACCAGCAGAAAATATATTTATCATCATCCTGAATGCATATGGCCACTGGTTAGATGCAATAGAGGCAAACTGGTGATCTGTAATGTGGAACAGAATGCTCCAGTCTGAAAAATGATGTGGTTCATTACCTTATAAATTTTTTGACGGCATTTTGGACATTTTATGGTACTGCCTACAGGTTGTTTTTCAGTACGTACGCGATTTCTTGTTTCTAACTGTTCCAGCAGCTTGCCCCAGTCTGTTGTGTCTTTTTCTTTATGATGAAAGAGGTCACATCTCCCGCTGCAGTTTGTTAAAACATGCATGCATAAAGATAAGTAAGCCTAGATTATGAACCTTTGTCTTTATTTATATAAAAGACCCTGCATAGTTCAGACTGCCAACCTGAAATGGGCATAGCCAGCGATGATAGCCTTGCCACAGCGGAAGCAGAATGTCTGACCACAGCTGCTACACACAACTTTGTTGCATCTGTCAGTTTTGCTGATGGTCATTTGACATTTTGGACATGATCTAGCATTGCTGTAAAGCAGTTTTACACTAATCATGTCCTCCACCATCCCCCGTGTGGCCATCTTGCCTGATGCCTGCAAAGATAAAATTGAAGACGACAGATGTTCAGTAACCTGAAGTTATATTTCAGCAGTCAATATGACATGTAATGCCCCCAAGGAGGTGCCAAAAGCGTATGACACTCTACGAAGATCTTTGAGAGATTTATATATCAAATGCATATTGGATATTTGAAGGATTTGAAAAGAAAACAAAATTTTTTTTTCCCTTGCAGTGCACCTAGGCTTCGATAAATTTCTAGGTCCACCTCTGCTCTGGTCAAAAAATCAATAAAGATAAATCCTCAATTTTGTTTACTAAGGGATGCCCACAGGTTATTCGTAATGAGGTCAAACAGATACTCGAGGTGAATGTGGAGGCCCTTAATGAAAGGTACCTTGGTATGCCAACACATGTTGGGAGCTCACGTTATGGAACTTTCAAATTCTTGAAGGACCGGGTTTGGGGTAAAGTAAAAGGATGGATTGAGAAAATTTTATCTTTAGGTGGGAAGGCGCTTTTAACAAAGTCCATTGCCCAAGCTATACCGGTGTATTCGATGGCCCTGTTTCAGGTTACCCCGTAAGCTATGCGAGCATATAAACTCCCTCATTAGACAGTTTTGGTGGGGCTGCAAACAAGGGAAGAGGAAGTCATGCTGGGTGTCTTGGTAGGTTATGTCTAGATCAAAGCACTTGGGAGGTTTAGGTTTCAGAGATCTCGAAAATTTTAACTTATGCTTGTTAGCTCGCCAATCTTGGAGGCTACTACATGAACCTAATACCTTGGCTGCAAGAATTCTAAAGGGCCATATATTTTCCCAACTATTCTATACTTGATGCAACTCTGGGAGCTCACCCATCGCAGATTTGGAGATCCATCTTGAATGCGGCTTGTTTGGCCTTCCATGCCTTCCCGTACTTGACGTCGTACGCAAACCGGGATTTAACCGTATCTTGCACGGACCTAATGCTCATTATAGGAAGTGATGAGATCTCCGCCGAGAGCTTATATGCAATGAACTCGGATGTGAGTTGACGGTGGTCCGGCTGCGCATCCTTGCCATCAAGCTTCGGCCCCCGGCACATGTGAGTGGCTACACAACTTGTTATGTGCCAAGAGGGCCCTTTTTTGAAAGGTCGTGCACGGACAACCCATGGGCACCTTTTATCCACACATTTTAGCGTGTACCGCTTCTTCAAGTCCGAGTGAACAACGAGGTAAGGGCGATGATGCTTAATGGAGAACTCCTTCAACCATATCTTCAATTCCAAGAAGGTATCAAACGTTAGCCCTTTAGAGATCATAGCCGTCCTACCATCCACATCTCTCTTGGATAGTGGCCTAGCTCCAAGAAGTAAACTTTTGCCACCATCAACCACGGCTCCATCCGCAAGACTAACATCACGGAACAATGGTACCCGGATATCCCGTCCGGTTACCTTCTTGAAGATCTCGGCTCTTTCGGCTTCCTTAGCCGTGAAGCCATCCTCGTCAACCTCCTCTTCGGGTCCATCATCATCCGAGTCCGACGCATAGCATCGGGAATAAGGAATGGAGTGGTCCATCTCCTCTTGCGTCCAATATTTATCCAAATCACCGATATTGTTGCCATTCATCTCGAAACCATCATCACCATCGTCATGCTCGTCATACTCATTATCCAACGGAGGTTGTTGGGCAATGGGAGATTGGACAATGGGAGATTGGGTGGCCTCTTCTTGGCTCATGGGTGGAGGAGTCCTCTCTCGAATGGGGGAGGAGGGCCGGTTAAGGTCAAGCTCGATACGAGCATCAACCGTCTTGGTTGCAAACAACTCCAAAGCCTTATCTTGTGACCCGGCCACCGTCTCCTTGTAAATGGACCAACGTTGCTCGGAGTTGATACGCATTATCTTCCAACGGGTGTGCATTCCAAACCCCACATTATGCCTTCTCTCTAGCTCAACACCATCATTTGGCTCATTCCAATTCAACTCAACCCTAACTTGTGCTACCACCTCCGCAAAGCTAGGGCTAACGTCAAACACCAAGTCAACCTCTTCCGGGTCCGGCTCTATGTTTCCCTTCAAGAAAGCATCCTTCTCCACATGATGAACATGAACAATTCTTTCCATCCCCCTAGCATAATGGGAACAACACATACACACATGTGTTCATTAGTTACCATAATCAACATAATCTACCCATACAAACTAGCACACTACCATTTCTCCTACTTCAACAACCCTAACATCCAACCAAATCCATCTCCACCCTCAAATCAACCAAATCCACATCTAGGGTTTCACATATAGATTGGAGCAAATACACAAAATCAATAGATGAAAAGAGGGGGAACGGAGGAGATTACCTCAAGGAACGAGTTGGGAACGATCTCCACGCACAGATCTGAAGATTTGGTGGTGGATTTGGTGGGGGGGAGAGGGAGGGAGAGAGAGAGAGAGCCGGCCGCCTGTTCTTGGAGCGAAGAAGAGAAAGAAAGAGAAGGGTCGGGCTGGGCTGGGCGCGCGGCCGAAACTTAAGTGGATGTGTGGCGCCCTTGCCAGGGGCGCCACACTTTCAAAGTGTGGCGCCGGCGGGAAAGGCGCCACACGTGCTGCCACGTCGGATCGGGGTCACCAGCTCAGCGTCGATCGGCCACGTCGGATGGGTTCGTGGCGCCCGGCGCCGGGCGCCACATGGGCATATGTGGCGCCCGTGAGAGGGGCGCCACACAAAAGGGTTAGATCCGTGAAATAGTTTCGCCGGAGGGACAGTCTGTGTTTTTCTTTCAGTTTTGGGTTATTTTTTGTGCAAATCGCCATGCGGCGATACTTACTTCTGGAGGCATTCTCTGCTGAATTGTAACATGTCGACAAGTGTATCTGTGTATGGGCCCTCTCTGACGACCTGATGGTGCAACTCATATCTCAAGGAGTTACAAGCGGTGGCTAAACCAATGGCTAGCCAGATACACCTGGTCGTCTCGGCCTCAAAGGCTAGATGGTTGCCTCCCCAACCTAGACTGGCCAAATTCAATGTTGACGCAGCTTTTTCACGTCATGGAGATAGGGGAGCGGCATGAGCTATATGCAGAGATGACAATGGCGCATACCTGGGTGCTTCTGTCATGGTCTATCCTAGGATTACTGATGCTACGCTTGAATCTCTTGCATGTAGATAAGCATTGGCGCTTGCGGAGGATCTTTGTTTAACAAAGATGGTGGTTGCATCGGATTGCAAAAATGTTGTTTCGGAGATTGCTGAAGGTACTTGAATAACTGAACATTGCAGACATACATCAAAATTTCAGTGTCCATTCACCCTTGATGTAAAAAAAGAGGCATAGCCTTGATAATGAAATCATACATTTTCATCTATGAAGTTCAGTACTACTCCCTCCGTCCCATAAAAGATGTCTTCAATTTGTCTAAATTTGAATTTTTAGTGTCCAGTTACATCCAAATTTACACAAGGGAGTAGTATTTTTCATTTTATCGAGAATGAAATACCCCAGCCTCGCGTCTGCGTGAAAACCAGCAAATCTTCCATGTACACACTGTTGGCAAAAAATGCTTAGCCGCAAATGTATAAGCTTTCACGCAGAAATAGAAAAGCAAGACTTTTCCAGAAGATGAGAGAGAGTAATAATACCATTAAAGTAATTTACCATGCATGGTCAATATATAATTCCCCTTGCTTGTAATATATATCATGTTCAAGTGATTTGTCAGGATTGTGAAAGTCGCAAGACTACAACCTAACCTACAAACGTGTAACAATGGGAGCAGGGAATTGACGTTAGAACTTTGTCCCGATGCATTCCGGTGAACCCCAGTGCTCTCCCTGTACCCCTGTAAACTGGACCGGCTTTTTGCACATTGTGCAATAGCTAGCTTGGCAAGCCCAGCAGAAAATATATTTATCATCATCCTGAATGCATGTGGCAATTTGTTAGATGCAATAGAGTCAGACTAGGGATCAGTAATGTGGATCAAAATGTTACTACATTCACGCCATGTTGCAGATTGAAAAAATAAAGTTCCTTACCTTGTAAATTTTTTGACGGCATTTTGGACATTTTACAGTACTGCCCACAGGTTGTCTTTCAACTTGTCGGGCTAGCTGTTCCATTAGCTTCTCCCAATCCCTTGTGTCCTTTTCTTTCTCAAAGAGGCCACAATTCCCTCTGTAGTTCGTCAAAACATCCATGCATAAAGATTAGTAAACCTAGATTATGGACCCATGTTTTTAATTTAAAACAACCTGGATAGCTCAGGCTGGGATACCTAAAATGGGCATAGCCACCGATTGCAGCCTCGCCGCAGAGGAAGCAGAATGCCTGACCACAACTGATACATACCACTTTATTGCATCCTTTAGTTTTGCTGATGGCCATTCTGCATTTTGGGCATGATTTAACATCGCTGTAAAGCACTTTTATGCTCAACATTTCAACCATCCCCCTTGTGGCCGCCTTGCCTGATGCCTGTAGGCATAAAATTGAAGTCAACAGATGGGAGAATATTCATTAAAATGAAATTATTCTCCAGCGGTTAACACAGCATGTAATGGCGCAACAAGGAGGCGCCAAAAGCCTCTTACACTCTTCAAATATTCATGATAGACTGCAGTCAAATGCATATTGTATGTTTGAAGGATTTATCAACAAAACGCAACATGTTTTGTCGTTGTATAGGTACTCTGGCCCCAACTACTCAAAATAGTATGAATTGCACAGTATAACTATAAATGCAAGACGGTAACATAAATAATCTAAAGTCTCAGTTGTCAAGTCATGTCGCATACGAGATTTTAGATGCATTTCTACCTGCTGTCTCTGAAGTTTTTCTTCCAGAGTGAGACACAGCTTCCCTGGATGACGTGGATCCTTGCACACCGAGCAGAATACAAAGCAACATTTTGGGCATTGTGCATTGTTATCCTCATCTTCCACGCAACCGATTGCACACCTTGGACAGTGAACCACGTCTGACATCGAGTTCAATGCTTTCTCAAGAGTAAGCTTATCCCAACGTTCAAATTCTTCCTCGCCGAGAAGCCTCTTTAACAAATACGGTGGAATCGAACCACTGCACTTAGTATCAGGGCATACTAACTGAAACAAAGTACCTTCCTTCACATGCATCCTGCATAAGGTTTCCATGCACTTCATACAAAACATGTGCTGGCACGGCAGCTTGATGAAGTTTGAACCTAATTTTTTCAAATTAAAGTTAGTCTACACAAGGATGAACTGCTATGAGACTAACTCAATTTCCTAAATAGCCGAACGAGCAGCCCAGCCGGTCCATATAGTATCTACTATGAGCTATGGAAATTTAGTCGCATATTGGTATGCTACCACTGTGGGATTGTTGAACTAGAATACAGAGTGGAACGGATGCTCCAGAATAGGTGGTATTCTTCCAAGGAAGAACCAAGAAAAGTAAATAACAAGAGAGCATGCTCAATTGGTACGACTTCGGTATGACTGCACAACAGAAAATAATTCAAAGAAAAGGAAAAAACTCTTACCTTTACTCTCATTAAGGCAAATCATGCACACATGTAGATCCTCAAGAAAAACTTGATAGCACTTCTTACTACTGTAACTGAGCATCAGTGGGATTACAGACTCCAATGAGAGACTTCTTGAGATTGCCCGGTTATCTACTTTGTGCATAGGAACATCTAGACCTAATGTTATTTTTGTATCGAAACCGAGGTGTAGTAAAGAAGAAGCTCGTATCCACTCAACCCATCGGTATACCACTTCTTCCCCCGGCAGATCCGCCCAAATGGTGTCAAGCATCTCACAGAGCTGAGAAACATTAGGCCCATCCATCCATTTAGCGGTGATTGCAAAATATGGTGGCTCTTTGCTAGGATAGGACTGCGGAAGTAAGCATGTCAATATCAGAGGGGGCAGGTGCTCAAAGTTGCAAGAGTAGGAGAAGTCATTTGGTTCATCCTCCTCATGTTCTTCTGTACAATCATCAGTACATCGCCCATCATCTCCAGTTCTATTGACTGAATGAAACCTAGCGCACACTTCAGCGCCGTCGCGCAATTCGTAACGTATGCAAATCTGGAATTAGAGAAATAAAAAATCAATCAAAACAAAGCTTTTATCACCAAAAACACTGATGGAGAATAAAAGAAACCTGAAAATAGCGGAGCGCTCCTTTGTTTTCAAGCTCAGTAAGATCATCCCCATATATTGCTTCCAATGCCATCAGCTGTAGTGAAGATCAAACGAGGAAACAGATGAGGGCATGTTATAATCGTAAAGCACCAATTGTTCAAATGAGCAAACCCTGAAGCAACGCAATAGCAGCACCAACACAACCTCACAAAGTCTATCCGAACAAAGCTTCCTTTCCTTCGTTTTTTTTTTATGTATGCAACTCATCAGAAAAAAATTCTATACTTCGTTATTATAAATTAAAAATATTCCCTCCGGTCCAACTTAATCGGTGCAGCCACATACTATGTCCAGTAAGTGTACTCCTGACCTGAATTCCAAGTTCACCCTAAACAGAGTAAGTACAGTACTAGTTGGTCGAGAGAAAATTAATAGCTACCCTATTTCAGCAAAACAATCGCAGAACGTACGAATTGAAAAGATGCATTGCAAATCTTCGCCATAGCTCAGATCAAGCTCATAGATAAGATTAATGAAAAATTTCAACTCGATTTGAGCAGACCAACCTCGTCGTCCTGTCGCTGCAGGTTGTCCCGTATCTCATCTGCTTCTGCCTCGTTCTCGGCGCAAAGACGGAGTCCCGTCGCAACCGCGGCCATGGCGGCCTCCTCCAGCCTCGAGTCCGCCTCAGCCGCCGCGACCCACGGGGAGTCCAGGTGGAGCACGTCCTCCTCGGCGCCGCCATCACACGACACCGGCCTCGCCTCTGCCTCTGCGGCGCGCGACGAGGACGAGGGAGTCGAGGAGGATGCCTGGGGTGACAGTTCCGGGGAGGGGATGCGGTGCGATTCGACCGCTCGCGAGGTCGCGCCGGCGACGGAAGCTGCTGCCATGGCGGGAGCTCGGAGTTCTGTTGAGTCGGGATCAGTCCTTGATTCGGCGGAGTGGTGTCGATTCTGGACTGGGATCCGGTGCCTTGCCACAGGCGAGTCACGGCGTGCCTCACCCCTATGCATCCACCGTTCAAACACATCCCACGGTCAGCAACCGGCCAAGACCAAATCATACCACTCACGTACGCACAGAAAAGTGAACAATATACGGCTTCTTAGAGCAACTCTAACAGAGCCCCTATTTATCGAAACTGAAAAAATCGAGTTCAGTCTCCCGAAAAACACTTTGGTTGCGGATTTAGCGATGGCGTAGAACAGAAACCGAAAAGGTGAACCGAACTCGAAGAAATCAAACGTCGCGGGAAACCAAAACTTGCGATCGCACACGATTACATCGAATGAAGCTAAATTCGTTCATAATTTGTACAATACTAGGCAAAATACATGCATATTGCACGTACATTACGATCTAGGCACCTAAATTCAACTAGAATTAGTCCCCGGAGTGACTATACTGTCACCTGGGAGCTAAACGAAGCCGGCGGAGGGTTTTTGCTCGCCGGTCTTCCTAGGCGAGGACGACCGCCGCCACTTCGACGACCGCCGCCTCGGAGGTGCTCCCGCACGCTTGAGGCGTCCCGGCGGCGTCGTCGTCGTCGCCGTGCGGGCGGCGCGCCGGCAGAGGAGGGCCGCACGCCGTGGCAACGGGGCGCCTCGGCTTTTTCTTCCGCCGCCTCCTCCGCGCGCGCAGCGAGGTACGCCATCATCTCCGGCCACTTCCGGCCGGCCCTCCTCCATGCGCCGATGGAGCGCTGACGCCTGTCGAGCTCCGGCGAGGCCCGTGCACCCGGCGGACGCTGAGTGCAGCTTCCGGCTCCGGATCGGCCACCTCCCCTACCCACGCGTCTAGCACGCGTCATTCCGGACGGAGGGGAGCTGGCCGAAGCGGCGGCGCGGCCTCGGAGCGGCCGGAATCGCTCGTCGGAGCGGGGACCGGGCGGCGGCGGAGGGAGAGGAGACGGCGGAGGGGAGTAGGGTTTGCGAACTGAACTCCCCTCCGCGATCCCTTTTAATAGGGGCCGTGCGGGGAAATGTTCGGGCCCCTGAACTCCATATTCGGGCCGGCCCACTTTTTCGGGCGCTGTTCTGCGCCAGTTTTGGCCCGAACCCGTAAATCCGCCGGAAAAGTTCGGTTCCGGTGGGATTTACGGGCTCTGTTAGAGTTGCTCTTAGACCATCTCGAGCGACTCAACCCAAAGGAATGTAAAATGATCGTTTGCTTATATGCAGATAAGAAATAGAAAAAAAAATGTGCCCATTGATCCGACGAAAACTGACCGGCCTGTCCGGGCGATGTATTCGCGACCCAGACTTAGAGCATCTCCAGCCGCGTCCCCCAAAGCGTCTCCCAAAGCAATTTGGGGCGCGCTGACCAAAATTATGTTCCAGCCGCGTCCCCCAAAGCCAATTTTTGTCCGGCGCGGCCCTATACGGTGTCCGGCACCCCGAGCCCGTCCCCGTCCCACAGGGGACGCTCCGGGGACGCCGAACACACCGAATAGTGAGGCGGGGAGTGGCGGGGCCGACCCGTCAGCGGCACAATAAATTTTAACCTAACCGTCGCCAACCTCGCGACGGAAGTTATTGGCGCGCAGCGACGATGCAGTTCCCGCAGCGATGGTGCAGTTCCCGCAGAGGCGCAGCGACGCGTCCCGTCGCGCCTAGCTCTGCGTGCCGGCGTTAATGAGCGCCACCACTCCTCCGCCTCCCTCCGGCCTATAAAAGGACCGCCTCTCATCGTCCCTCAAGGGCGACCCGCGCGGCATCCAGAGGCTGCCGGACTCCTTCGCCGACTACGTCGCCGGCAACGATCGCCCACGCACGATGCATCTGCGGGAGGCTGCGTGCGGCTACTACCGGTGGATCGTCGACGTGATCTACGACGTGCGCGGCAAGATGTACCTCAACATCAGCTGGGAGAAGTTCGCGCGCCACCACAGCCTCGAAGCTAGCTTTATCCTCCTGTTCTCCTACTTCGGCGACAGGGACATGAGCGTCAAGGTCTTCGACGAGACGCGCTGCCTCCGGGACTACCACCAAAACCCTGTCCCCTCCACCGCTCATTTCTCGACAAGCAAGACATGAAGATCGAATTGAAGAGGGAGAAGGTGGAGGCGGCAAAGATGGAACCTCGGCACCCTCTGGCGCTTTTGTTGGCCAAGATATCTCAAGAATCCAAGATCTTGATGGCCGACATGGAGAAGATGGACCCGTTGGCGCGGGCGTGGCACGAGTGTACCGCGAGTGCATCGACTAAGAGGTGCTGGCGGCGCGAGCTACGTCGACGTCTCCCCCGACACCCTCTACATTCATGCCTCCGCCAGCACCCTCCACGTTCATGGCTCCGCCGACACCATCAACGTTCATGCCTCCCCGGCGACCGTGGATCCTGTTGGAGCGACTATATAGGGGCGCCGGCGGATGCTCTAAGGGGATCAAAACGGTCCCTTTCCATGTTCGAAATGCGTCGGGCTAAGAGATGGTCTTTGTACTACCCCCTCCGTTTACAATTACCCTGCGCTTCTAGATTTAGTCAAAGTCAAACTTCAAGTTTGACTACAAATATAGAACAAAATATTATTATAGATGTTGAAATCTATTTTTATATAAAACTAGTATCATTAGAATTATCTTGAAATCTATTTTTGTATTACGTAAATATGTAATTATAGATGTTGATATTTTTTGCTATATCTTTAATTACATTTTAGAAACTTTGACTTTGGCAAAAGTCAAAATCATAGGGTAAATAAAAACGGAGGAATTTGAAAATAGGTTGAAGAATGAAAACTTGATCCATACAGGGGCATCGGCTGGAGCGGCCAAGCTACTCGTGCGAACTCGTGCGATTTTACATTCCCTGCATTTGTAGGCGCTAAGTTTTAGTGTCCCGCCCTCATTCATGCTGGTTTGCTTTTGAGTAGATGCTGGCCGTGAGATCTGCTTGGACGGTGGATGCATGGGGGCGAGGCACGCCGTGACTCGCTTATAGCAAGGCACTGGATCCGTGTCCGTCGATTCTGCTCGTCCCCGGTTGCGTTTGTGTAGTTGGTTTCCTAGGAGAGGACTGTACCACAAAGAAGTAATTTTAGGTTTTGTACTGAGTTAAATTTTAAAAAATCGACCAATTATGAAAGATTGTAGCAATATTGATGATATAAGGGCATCTCGGACATCCGAAATGTCCGTTTGCGTTGGCCCGTGGACGCGATGTGGCCCAGGGCGACCGTTTGCGTCTGGGGTACCTCCAGCGGTGCGGACTCATTTTTTAACCGGGGACAGCGTCAAACTCGCTAATGGCGTTTTACGTCCCGTCGAGGACTGCCACCGGCGATTAACTGTTCCCGCGCGACGACGCGCGCGCGGGAAAAGGCCCTGCACGCCAACGCCGTTTCCCGCCCCGCCGTGGCTATATATGGTGGACACCGGAGGGGGCGACGGGCACACCTCACCCTACCATCCATCCATGGCCGACCACATTAGTTGGGGGCACGTTGTTCACATGTGCCGCCAGCTCCACCCGGAGGAGGAGGAGGAGGTAGCCGCCGCCTGCGTTGAGGCCCAGTGACCTGGAGGCGGCGGAGGCGGAGGTTGCGGAGGCTGCAGAGCGCGCGGAAGGGCGCCTTGCGGCGATCAAGGCGGAGATCGCCAACGCCATGACCGAGCTCGCGGAGGCGCGGGCGGCCATCGCGGCCCCTCCGGCGGACACCGTCATCCACGTCATCGCGGACGATGCCCCCCTCCCCGTGCCCAGCCGCTTCGCGTGCGCCGGCGACCAGCTGGTTCTGCTCGCATCCTTCGAGTCCCTAGCTGGGGACGCCCAACGCCGTCATGCTTGGGTGGCGGAGGAGGAAGCCCACGGCTATGCGATGGCCATGGCTCGGGGGTTAATGTGCTCCGACCTGGACTCGCTCCAGCGTAGGGGCCCTTCTCCCGCGCGGGTCGAGCAGGAGAACCAGGAGCTGGAGGCCGCCACCGCCGCCAGGGACGAAGCGGTGGCGGAGGCGGCTAGGGACAGGGCCCGCTTCATCCCCGACGTGGTGGCGATCCAGGCGGCGGCCCAGGCGAACGAGGACGCGGCGGCGGCAGTCCAGGCGGCGGAGGAGGAGGAGGCCCAGGCGGCGGCGGCTACCCAGGTGACGTTGGCCCAGGCGGAGGCCATGTGGGACAGCTCCCTGGCCGAGGCCCTCGAACGACGCAGGCGATAGGACAAGATGTCCGTTCGCCGGCGTGCGCGGCGAGCGTCTGTAGCGCTCCGCTTCGACGACGGCGCCAGCCCTTCCGGCGGCCAGTAGTAGGCCACGCGACTGCGAGTAACCGAGACCGGTGTAGGCTGCGCGACGGCGAGTAGGTACGACCGTTGTAGTTTTAGGTTAACTCGACTAACCATCTCTGTAAAGATGGTCCTTTTGGCCAATCAATAGTAATGAAAAAATCTTTTGCTTACCTACTCACTGCCGACCGGGCCCGGATGCACCCAACGCGGACAGTTTCTGCGACCGCCGAGCATCCACGGAGACGCAAACCGGGCGCATATTTGGGCCAGGTTTGCGTCTCCGCGGACGGCCCGGTCACTTTCCGTCGCCTGTTGGAGGTGGTGCCAGACGCATTTCCGGTCACGGCGGACGAAAACGGTCGCTCATCGACCGTTTGCGTCACGCCGCTGGAGATGGCCTAAAGTTTATCAAAAAATATAAAGTTAATATCACTATATGCATCTTAGGATTTTTTTTTTGACAATCAATACCACATATATTCATAGCAACAAATAATACATGGTAGAGATACATGAACTGACTCCAACGATTACAAAATAAAGTCTAAAAGATAGTAACAAATCTTCGAGGTCTTCAATTTCTTTCTTCTTCCAGAACACAATCTTGTACTCTTCTGAAGGAAGCCAAAGATAGATAACGGACCATAGACCTGTAAATACCGATGAAAGTGTTGGAGATATGCCCAAGAGGCAATAATAAAAGTGGTTATTATATATCTTTGTGTTTATGATAAATGTTTATATACATGCTATAATTGTATTAACCGAAACATTGATACATGTGTGTTATGTAAACAACAATGAGTCCCTAGTAAGCCTCTTAACTAGCTTGTTGATTAATAGATGATCATAGTTTCATGATCATGAACATTGGATGTTATTAATAACAAAGTTATGTCATTATATGAATGATGTAATGGACACACCCAATTAAGCGTAGCATAAGATCACGTCATTAAGTTATTTGCTATAAGCTTTCGATACATAGTTACCTAGTCCTTTCGACCAAGAGATCATGTAAATCACTTATACCGGAAAGGTACTTTGATTACATCAAACGCCACTGCGTAAATGGGTGGTTATAAAGGTGGGATTAAGTATCCGGAAAGTATGAGTTGAGGCATATGGATCAACAGTGGGATTTGTCCATCCCGATGACGGATAGATATACTCTGGGCCCTCTCGGTGGAATGTTGTCTATATTAGCTTGCAAGCATATGAATGGTTCATAAGAGACCACATACCACGGTACGAGTAAACAGTACTTGTCAGGAGATGAGGTTGAACAAGGTATAGAGATACCGATGAGCAAACCTCGGACAAGTAAAATATCGTGTGACAAAGGGAATCGGTATCGTATGTGAATGGTTCATTCGATCACTAAGACATCGTTGAATATGTGGGAGCCATTATGGATCTCCAGATCCCGCTATTGGTTATTGGTCGGAGAGAGTTCTCAACCATGTCCACATAGTTCGCGAACCGTAGGGTGACACACTTAAGGTTTGATGTCGTATTAGTAGATATTGAATATGGAATGGAGTTCGAAGTTTTGTTCGGTGTCTTGGATGTGATCCAGGACATCACGAGGAGTTCCGGAATGATCCGAAGAATAAGATTCATATATAGGAAGTCATTTTATAAGTTTGAAAATGATCCGGTGCATTTATGGAAGGTTCTAGAAGGTTCTAGAAAAGTCCGGAAGAAATCACTATGGAAGGCGGAGTCCCGGAGGGACACCACCAAGCTTGGCCGGCCAACCCTAGAGGGGTGGAGTCCTAGGTGGACTCCACCAAGGGGGCCGGCCACCCCCCCTCATGGAAAGGTGGGAGTCCCACCTCGGGCCTGTTCGGTTGTTCCCATCCCGGCGGGGTTTGTGGCCCAATCCCGGTCAAATCCCGTGGTTCAGTACCCACCGGGATGAATTCCGGCCCATCTCCATTGATGCGTTCGGTTAACCCCCGGGCGAGATATTTCCCGGCCCAATCCACCCCAATCTCCTCCAAACCACCGGGGAAAGAAATATCGTCTCGTACCTCATGGAATCATTCCCTGAAGCGACCAAAAAATTCCTCTCGCAAAGCTAAGCGGAGGCGGCGGCGGTGACGTATCCCGGATTGGTGGCGGCGGCGGCGACGCATTCGGCAGCCGGCGGCGGCGCGGCCGGCTCCGGAGCTGACGGAGGCAGAGGCAACACCAACGGCTGTGCCGGCAACGCATTTAGACAGCGGCGATGCATCCTGGATCGGGGGCGGCGGCGATGCATCCTGGAGCAGGCAGCGACGGTGACCCGTCCTGGAGCCGGCGGTGGCGCGACGCATCCTGGAGCCGACGGCGGCGCGCCTCGAGCTGACAACAGCGATGCGTACGATGGCGGTGCTGCTTGCTGAATGCAGGGATTTACCGAATAGTATCAAATGACAGGAATTAGCAGGGAACATGGGAGAGAGGTTAGTGGGGGATTCGGGTGATTGATTCGGGTTCACCCAGACTCTCCCTGGAATACATCCACTAGTGGATCTAATCCCTTGCAACCGAACGAAGCCTCAAGTGGTAATCCCACCTTGGGTAGGTTTCCCTACACATGGAAGGTTTTGGGTTGGGGTCTTATTCGAAGACTTGTAGTCCAACACTTGGGGGTTCCACCTATATAATGAGGAGCAAGTGGAGGGGGCCGGCCACACCAAAGCAACCACCTTGGCCGCACCCCATAGAGGCCGGCCACCCCCTCTCCCAAACCCTAGCCGCCCCACCTCCTCCACCTCTCCCGCAATCGCTTAGCGAAGCTCCGCCGGAGATCTCCATCAACACTGCCACCACGCCGTCGTGCCGTCGGGATTCAAGGAGGAGCTACTACTTCCGCTGCCCGCTGGAACGGGGAGAAGGATGTCGTCTTCATCAACACCGAACGTGTGACCGAGTACGGAGGTGCTGCCCGATTGTGGCACCGTCAAGATCTTCTACGCGCTTTTGAAAGCGGCAAGTGATCATCTTCTGCAACAACGAGAGCCTCCTCTCGTAGGCTTTGGAACTCTTCAAGGGTTAGTCTCGTTTATCCCCTCGTTGCTACCGTCTTCTAGATTGCATCTTGACTTGGATTGCGTTCTCGCGGTAGGAAATTTTTTGTTTTCTATGCTACGAATCCCAACAGTGGTATCAGAGCCGTGTCTATGCATAGATGGTTGCACGAGTAGAACACAATTGTTTTGTGGGCGTTGATGCTTTGTTGTCTTTAGTTTGAGTACTTTGCATCTTTGTGGCATAGTGGGATGAAGCGGCTCGGGCTAACTTTACATGACCGCGTTCATGAGATTTGCTCCACGCTCGACATGCAACTTGTATTGCATAAGTGGCTTTGCGGGTGTCTGTCTCTCCTACTATAGTGAAGATTCAATTTACTCTTCTATTGACAACACTAGTATCACCTTTGTGGTTCATGTTCGTAGGTAGATTAGATCTCACTCGAAAACCCTAAACCACGTAAAATATGCAAACCAAATTAGAGACGTCTAACTTGTTTTTGCAGGGTTTGGTGATGTGATATGGCCATAATGTGATGATGAATATGTATGAGATGACCATTATTGTATTGTGGCAACCGGCAGGAGTCTTATGGTTGTCTTTAAATTTCATGTTGAGTAGTATTTCAAATAAGTTGTAATAGTTGCTACATGGGAGAACAATCATGAAGATGGCGCCATTGACCTTGATGCTACGCCGACGATGATGGAGATCATGCCTGTTGATGATGGAGATCATGTCCGAGCTTTGAAGATGAAGATCAAAGGCGCAAAGACAAAGGGGCCATATCATATCACATATGAATTGCATGTGATGTTAATCCTTTTATGCATCTTATTTTGCTTAGATCGCGACGGTAGCATTATAAGATGATCCCTCTCACTAAAATATCAAGATAATAAAGTGTTCATCCTTAGTAGCACCGTTACTAATACTTGTCGTTTTGAAACATCTCGTGATGATCGGGTATGATAGATTCAACAAGTGTACACAACGGGTGCAAGCCAGTTTTGCACACGCGGATACTAAGGTTGCCTTGACGAGACTAGCATGTACAGACATGGTCTCGGAACACGTGATACCGAAAGGTAGAGCATGAATCATATGATTGATATGATGAACACTTTGAGTGTTCGCCATTGAAATTACACCTTGTCTCGTGATGATCGTACTTGGTGTGGTGGATTTGGCTCGTGTGATCACTAAGACAATTCGAGGGATATTGTTTTGAGTGGGAGTTCACCTAGTTTTTAATTTTGTTAAATTAAAATTTGAACTCAATTTGTCATAAACATTAGTCTAAACTATTGCAAATATATGTTGTAGATTATGGCGTCCCCAATCAATTTTAACCAGTTCCTAGAGAAAGAAAAGCTTAAGAGCAACGGTAGCAACTTCACCGACTGGTTCCGTCATGTGAGGATTTTCCTCGCTGGCGGAAATCTGCAATATGTGCTTGATGCACCGCTAGGTGACCCTCCTGCAGAAACTGAAACCGATGAAGTAAAGAATGTTTACGCGACTCGGAAAACTCGTTACTCTCAAGTTCAATGTGCCATCATATGCAGTCTAGAAGCCGATCTTCAAAAACGTTTTGAGCACCACGATCCTCATGAGTTGGTCAATGAGCTGAAAGCTATCTTTGAAACTCATGCGGCAGTGGAATGCTATGAAGCATCAAAACACTTCTTCAGTTGCATGATGGAAGAAGGCAGCTCTGTTAGTGAGCACATGCTCGCCATGACCGGGCATGCGAAGAAACTTAGTGACTTGGGAATAGTGATTCCTAACAGGCTGGGGATTAATCGTGTCCTTCAATCACTGCCACCTAGTTACAAGAACTTTGTGATGAACTACAATATGCAGAACATGAACAAAGAGTTACCTGAACTCTTCACCATGCTGAAATCTGCTGAGGTTGAGATTAAGAAAGAGCACCAAGTGTTGATGGTCAACAAGACCACCAGTTTCAAGAAACAGGGCAAGTCTAAAGGAAAATTCAAGAAGGGTGGCAAGAAAGCTGCCACGCCTCCTGTGAAACCTAAGACTGGCCCTAAGCCTGATGCTGAGTGCTATTGCTGCAAGGAGAAGGGACACTGGAAGCGTAATTGATCCAAGTATTTGGCTGATCTGAAGAGCGGCCTTGTCAAGAAGAAGAAAGAAGGTATATCTGATATACATGTTATAGATGTTTATCTTACTGGTTCTCGTACTAGTATATGGGTATTTGATACTGGTTCGGTTGCTCATATTTGTAACTCGAAACAGGAACTAAAGAATAAACGAAGACTATTGAAGGATGAAGTGATGATGCGCGTTGGAAATGGATCCAAGTTCAATGTGATCGATGTCGGCACACTCCCTCTACATCTACCTTCGGGATTAGTTTTAAACCTCAATAATTGTTATTTTGTACCCGCGTTGAGCATGAACATTATATCTGGATCTTGTTTAATGCAAGACGGTTATTCATTCAAGTCTGGGAATAATGGTTGTTCTGTTTTTATGAATAATATATTTTATGGTCGAGCACCTGAAAAGAATGGTTTATTTCTATTAGATCTCGATAGTAGCGATACACATGTTCATAATGTTGATGCTAAACGAATTAAACTGAATGATAACTCTACTTATATGTGGCACTGTCGTCTTAGTCATATTGGAGTGAAACGCATGAAGAAACTCCATACCGATGGATTACTTGAATCACTTGACTTTGAGTCACTTGATAGATGCGAAGCATGTCTAATGGGAAAAATGACTAAGACTCCATTCTCTGGTATTATGGAGCGAGCTACAGACTTATTGGAAATCATACATACCGATGTGTGCGGACCAATGAGTGTAGCCTCGCGCGGTGGTTATCATTATGTTCTAACCTTCACAGATGATCTAAGTAGATATGGGTATATCTATTTCATGAAACATAAATCCGAAGCTTTCGAGAAGTTTAAGGAATTCCAAAGTGAAGAAGAAAATCAACGTAACAAGAAGATTAAATTTCTACGATCTGATCGCGGAGGTGAATATCTGAGTTATGAGTTTGGCATGCATTTAAAAAAATGCGGAATACTTTCACAATTGACACCGCCGGGAACACCACAACGAAACGGTGTGTCTGAACGTCGTAATCGAACTCTCTTAGATATGGTTCGTTCTATGATGTCTCTTACTGATTTGCCGTTATCATTTTGGAGTTATGCATTAGAGACAGCTGCATTCACTTTAAATAGGACACTATCTAAATCCGTTGAAACGACACCGTATGAATTATGGTTTAATAAGAAACCTAAGCTGTCGTTCCTTAAAGTTTGGGGTTGCGAAGCCTATGTAAAAAAGTTACAACCGGACAAGCTAGAACCCAAAGCGGAGAAATGCGTCTTCATAGGATACCCTAAGGAAACTATAGGGTACACTTTCTATCACAGATCCGAAGGCAAAATCTTTGTTGCTAAGAACGGAACCTTTCTTGAGAAAGAATTTCTCACTAAAGAAGTGACTGGAAGAAAAGTAGAACTCGACGAGATTACTGAATCTTCTCTCATTGATCAGAGTAGCGCTTGATGCGGAAGTTGTTCTGTATCACTTTGCACCGGAAACAGATGAAGCTAATGATAATGATCATGAAACTTCGAACGAGATAGCTACTAAACCTCGCAGATCGACAAGGGAACGTACCACTCCTGATTGGTATGATCCTTGTCTAAATGTCATGATTGTGGACAACAATGATGAAGGCCCTGCGACGTATGAAGAAGCGATGATGAGCCCAGATTCCAACAAATGGCAAGAAGCCATGAAATCCGAAATGGGATCCATGTATGATAATAAAGTGTGGACTTTGGTAGACTTACCTGATAGCCGCAAGGCTGTTGAGAATAAATGGATCTTCAAAAGAAAAACAGATGCTGATGGTAATATTACTGTCTATAAAGCTCGACTTGGCGCAAAGGGTTTCCGACAAATTCAAGGTGTTGACTACGATGAGACTTTCTCACCTGTAGCGAAGCTAAAATCTGTGAGGATTTTGTTAGCAATAGCTGCATTTTTCGATTATGAGATTTGGCAGATGGATGTCAAAATGGCGTTCCTTAATGGAGACATTGAGGAAGAGTTGTATATGGTAGAACCCAAAGGATTTGTCGATCCTAAAAATGCTGACAAGGTGTGCAAACTTCAGCGTTCAATTTATGGACTGAAGCAAGCATCCAGAAGTTGGAACCGACGCTTTGATAAGGTGATCAAAGACTTCGGGTTTATACAGTGTCATGGAGAGGCCTGTATTTACAAGAAAGTGAGTGGGAGCTCTGTAGCGTTCCTGATATTATATGTAGATGACATATTATTGATTGGGAATGATATAGAACCATTAAGCAGTGTAAAAGGTTATTTGAATAAGAGTTTTTCAATGAAAGACCTTGGTGAAGCATCGTACATTTTAGGCATCAAGATTTATAGAGATAGATCAAGACGCCTAATAGGGCTTTCATAGAGTACATATCTGGACAAGATTCTAAAGAAGTTTAGAATGGACGAAAGTAAGAAAGAGTTCTTACCTATGTTACCAGGTAAGGTCTTGAGTAAGACTCAAGGACCGGCTACGGCACAAGAAAGAGAGAGGATGAATCAGATCCCCTATGCCTCGGCAGTAGGCTCTATCATGTATGCCATGCTATGTACTAGACCGGATATAGCACATGCAGTTAGTTTGACTAGCAGATATCAAAGTGATCCAGGAATAGAACACTGGACAGCGGTCAAGAATATCCTAAAGTACTTGAAAAGAAATAAGGATATATTTCTTTGTTATGGAGGTGACCAAGAGCTCGTTGTAACCCGATTACACCGATGCAAGTTGGAACACTGATCCTGATGACTCTAAGTCTCAGTCTGGGTACGTGTTTATATTGAATGGTGCTGCAGTAAGCTGGTCAAGCTCGAAGCAGTGCACGGTGGCGAAGTCTTCAATAGAATCGGAGTACATAGCGGCTTCAGAGGCTTCATCAGAAGCGGTATGGATGAAGAGGTTCATTGTAGAGCTCGGTGTGGTTCCTAGTGCATCGGACCCACTAGTCATTTATTGTGACAACATGGGTGCCATCGCCAATGCACAAGAACCAAGGTCACACAAGAGGCCGAAGCATATCAAGATGCGTTATCATTCGATTTGCGAGTACATCGAAGATGGAGAAGTAAAGATTTGCAAAGTACACACTGATCTGAATGTAGCAGATCCGTTGACTAAAGCTCTCCCTAGGGCAAAGCATGACCAACACCAGAATGCCATGGGTGTTAGGTACCTTACAATGTAATCTAGATTATTGACTCTAGTGCAAGTGGAAGACTGTTAGAGATATGCCCAAGAGGCAATAATAAAAGTGGGTATTATATATCTTTGTGTTTATGATAAATTTTTATATACCATGCTATAATTGTATTAACTGAAACATTGATACATGTGTGTTATGTAAACAACAATGAATCCCTAGTAAGCCTCTTAACTAGCTTGTTGATTAATAGATGATCATAGTTTCATGATCATGAACATTGGATGTTATTAATAACAAGGTTATGTCATTATATGAATGATGTAATGGACACACCCAATTAAGCGTAGCATAAGATCACGTCATTGCGTAAATGGGTGTTTATAAAGGTGGGATTAAGTATCCGGAAAGTATGAGTTGAGGCATATGGATCAACAGTGGGATTTGTCCATCCCGATGACGGATAGATATACTCTGGGCCCTCTCGGCGGAATGTTGTCTATATTAGCTTGCAAGCATATGAATGGTTCATAAGAGACCACATACCACGGTACGAGTAAATAGTACTTGTCAGGAGACGAGGTTGAACAAGGTATAGAGATACCGATGATCAAACCTCGGACAAGTAAAATATCGTGTGACAAAGGGAATCGGTATCGTATGTGAATGGTTCATTTGATCACTAAGTCATCGTTGAATATGTGGGAGCCATTATGGATCTCCAGATCCCGCTATTGGTTATTGGTCGGAGAGAGTTCTCAACCATGTCCACATAGTTCGCGAACCGTAGGGTGACACACTTAAGGTTTGATGTCATATTAGTAGATATTGAATATGGAATGGAGTTCGAAGATTTGTTCGGAGTCTCGGATGTGATCCAGGACATCACGAGGAGTTCCTGAATGGTCCGGAGAATAAGATTCATATATAGGAAGTCATTTTATAAGTTTGAAAATGATCCGGTGCATTTATGGAAGCTTCTAGAAAAGTCCGGAAGAAATCACTATGGAAGGCGGAGTCCCGGAGGGACTCCACCAAGCTTGGCCGGCCAACCCTAGAGGGGTGGAGTCCCAGGTGGACTCCACCAAGGGGGCCGGCCACCCCCCCTCATGGAAGGGTGGGAGTCCCACCTCAAGTGGGAATCCCACCTTGGGTAGGTTTCCCTACACATGAAAGGTTTTAGGTTGGGGTCTTATTCGAAGACTTGTAGTCCAACACTTGGGGGTTCCACCTATATAATGAGGAGCAAGGGGAGGGGGCCGGCCACACCAAAGCCACCACCTTGGTCGCACCCCATAGAGGCCGGCCACTCCCTCTCCCAAACCCTAGCCGCCCCACCTCCTCCACCTCTCCCGTAATCGCTTAGCGAAGCTCCGCCGGAGATCTCCATCAACACCGCCACCACACCGTCGTGCTGCCGGGATTCAAGGAGGAGCTACTACTTCCGCTGCCCGCTGGAACGGGGAGAAAGATGTCATCTTCATCAACACCGAACGTGTGACCGAGTACGGAGGTGCTGCCCGATTGTGGCAACGTCAAGATCTTCTACGCGCTTTTGAAAGCGGCAAGTGATCATCTTCTGCAACAACGAGAGCCTCCTCTCGTAGGCTTTGGAACTCTTCAAGGGTTAGTCTCGTTTATCCCCTCGTTGCTACCATCTTCTAGATTGTATCTTGGCTTGGATTGCGTTCTCGCGGTAGGAATTTTTTGTTTTCTATGCTACGAATCCCAATAGAAAGTTCTCCCATATTTTTTTGAGCCGCCATGCCAAGGCTGCGTGCACGCACGCAACCATTAAAGCAGCCATACAACATCGTCAAGAGTACCAACACCAGTATGTCAGGAAATAATAACCGACTAGCTTTGTCATTGTCGATGGAGAGCGAGAGTACGAATCACCATTGTCGAGGACGTAGCAACCGGGACAAAAACTACGAGGATAATCCTCCTCGCGGCAACAACGACAAAAGATCCAAAATCGATCTAGCGAAGCAAGATCCGAAGACCCATACCTAGAAAATTGTGATTGTTCAGCACCACCATTGACGCTGGGAAGAAGATCTCGTCACCGAACGAAAAACCGAAGATCACTTATTGCAGATGATGCCATCTCCATTGAGGGGAAACCAACAAGAAGACGGCTACCAAAATCCTAACATAATCTAATGAAAACAATACTTTTATTCGAAACTCCACACATAGATCAGGTTCCCCACTCCTCCCGACGCTGGCGAAGCCGACCGGAGGAGGGGGAACCAATCTATGGAGGAGAAGAAACTGGAGGCGGCGGCTGAGGGGAGAGATCCAAAACTGCTACTGTTTATTTACTAGTTTGTTTTATGTTATATATAGCTGCAATGCTTTGGGTGAGAGAGATGAAGTCCCTCTCCGACTTACTGAAGAACATTAGAATACCTTTTCCTAATGAGGAATGTATCTTGTGTATGTCCTTGTCCTCGCACCCCTATCATGTTGATCCACGATTTGTTCGCGCAGTTGCATCAACGGAGCACCGCATCTCTATGCTTCATGCTAAAACTGATACCTGCTATCCTACAACGGCCTATGAAGGACCTCACGTCGTCATCATCGCTGCGTACGGTGGCGGTATTAGACCATCCTACCTCCAGGAGCTACACCTACCCCATGTGGGCTATGCGCCACAAACCAAGATGCCGCCCTCTTCGTCGGTCACCTTCGGCAACAACAAGAAGTCGCAGGTCATCTCACAGTTATGTGGCGTGACAAGACACACGCCTTCGCGATGCTACAACTATTCAATACCTCATCTAAAAAAACTATTCAATACCTTGGCATCGGTAATGACAACAACGACACGGAGTGGAAAATACCAATGGTTATGGTTGCCGCCTAAGGCGCTAAAGGTGGCCAGTAGTTGTATGTCGAACCGTGTGGTGCGTGGACTCGGGTGCTGCTTATCACATCACCCATGAGCTTGACAAGCTGACTACGAGGAAACCCTAACCACGATACTAAAAAGGTTCATGCGGCAAATGGGACATGTGTGTACTCATACTATTGTTCATGCAATTCTCCCTACTCTACCGTCCAAACCATTAAATCTAAATCGTGTCATTCATGCTCTTGATGCCATTAATAATCTTTTGTCTATGAGTAAAATTTCATATGACAACAATGTTTATTGAAGCTTCATCCTTATGCTCTTTTTGGAAAGGACCAGGACACAAGAGAACCCACTCTTAATTAGAGGTCGTTGCGATCGTAATCCTTACGGTATTAAATATCATGTTATCAACCAAGCACTCTCCAGTTTCAAGGTGTCACATGATATGTTGCACAACCTCTCATCCAGCTTAATTTGCAAGTGGTTCAATATGTTTTTGTGTAGTCATGATTTGCCATCTATCATAGAATCCAATAAAAAATAATGGTTTCCTATTTTCGTGCCCCTCGTTCTTTAGTTTTACTCGGTTTTGTTCAGCCTCAAAACCTTTCCTCAGTTTTCCCCTCTCTCGTGTACCAAACCCTCACAAATCTCAAGCAGCACATTCCCGTCAGGTCAAACTCCTTGAGTGTTACTTGCTGACAAGTGGAGCTGACTAGGGCCTAGTCTAGAAATGACACGTCGGACTAGCCATCTCTCTCATATAAAGCATTGGACCTATATCGGCTGATGAGTGTACCGCTTTATATCTAATGTTGGGGTTCGTCCAGCCAATGAAATATGGGACCATGATGTTGAGGCCGAAAAAGCTCCTCCCCTACCCATTTTGTTGCCCAAAATTCCAACCGGCGATCAGCAAGCTTTGTCCTGCGAGCCCCTCCACCGATTTGGTCGCCCATAGTTGCCATTGCCGGAATTAGCCCATAGATCCATCGCGGTCCCGTCAACTTAGTCGACGGAAAATCCAACCGAAGACCTGCAAGGTTCATCCTTCAGCCCCTCCATCAACTTCTGGCAGTCTCGTAGCCCATTCGGCCTTCTCACAGTTTCGGCATTGGCTCAACACCACCAACTGAACGAGCTCACCTCATATATCCCTCAAGTGTTTGATGAATTGACTAGGTTAATTTCTTTGCTTAGAAAGTTAAGTTCACGGAAATATGGCAAGTAACCATTTTTATTTAGCGCATTAAGCATACGGAACTAAAAAATTAAACCTTTTAAATAATAAAACATCATTTATAGAAAATATAAGAAATGAAATGATAGGGAATCGTCTGCGGGGCTTGCTTATAAGATATCTAGAGATGCCCTAAATGAGGCGTCAACCTACGCTCAAGAAATCGGGGTTGGGTCCCGGACATGGTGATTATCTATCACCTATAATTTTTTAACATAGTTGTGGATATGCAAGCAATTTTAATTTACAGGGTGACAGAGGACAGTCATGTAGGGGGACTTATTCCACATCTAGTTGATGGCGGGAGTCTATCCTACAATATGTTGATGATACTATCATTTTATAGAACACGATATGCAAAAAGCTCTTAATACGAAACTAATACTTTGCATCTTTGAGCAATTATCGGGGTTAAAGATAAATTTTCATAAGAGTGAGATTTTTTTGTTTAGCAAGGCAAAAGTGGCCGAGAATGACTATAGGATTCTTTTTTGGGTGCGACCTAGGGTTCCTCCCTTTTAGATATCTGGGAATTCCAACCTATTACCGTAAATTAACAAATAGCGAGTGGAAACTGATAGATGATATATTTGAGAGAAAAAATGAGTAGTTGGATTGGAAATTGTCGTCTTATGAGATAGGTTAGTCTTAATCAATTCTGTCCTTACCAGCCTACCAATGTTTATGTTCTCATTCCCTAAAATACCTGAAGCTGTTAAAAAGAGAATCCTTGTTTACAGGTCTATATTCTCTTGGCAAAGCGATGAGCACAAGAAAAGATATAGTCTAACTAAGTGGAATATTAGTTGTAGACTAAAAGATCAATGAGGTTTAGGAGTGAAGGTCTTACGTTTAAAAAACAAGAGTTTGCTTAGCAAGTGGCTTTTTAAACTCATGAATTAATGAGGAAGGTATGTGGCAGGAACTCTAAAAAAACATACATATTTAAACTTTGTCTCAGGCGGACTCTCTTCTGGAAGGGTTTGATGAATGTTGAAGATAATTTCTTCAAGAGAGGTTCTTTTGTGGTCGGCAACGACCAGAAGACATGATTTTGGGAGGATACTTGTTTAGGAGACAAGTCTTTAGGCGAGGAATACCCAAGTCTATAACATTGTCTATCATAAAAATGTTACAGTTGCAAATGTGCTAAGTTCCAATCCTTTAAACATAGGTCTTAGGTAAACTTTAAGTGGAAGTAAATGGGCTAGATGGGTTCACTTGCTGCATCATCTAATATTGGTTCAGCTAACAAATGAGGACGATTCATTTACATTTACATGGAGATTAAACTTAGCTGGAGTTTTCACGGTCGAGTCAGTATCTAGATCTTCTTAATGGTCATATGGTCTATCTAAAGAAATATACCTAGGAAATAAAATTACCAATGAACATTAAGATTTTTATGTGGTTTCTCCACGGAAAGGTGATTCTCACAAAGGATAACTTGATTAAACGGAACTGGCATGGATGGACCAAATATTGCTTTTGTGATCAAGATGAGACAATACACCATCTTATTATTCCATGCCCTTTTTTAAAAAAAAATATGGAGAATTGTATACATGACTTTGAAGGAGATATGCCCTAGAGGCAATAATAAAGTGGTTATTATTTATATCTTTATGTTTATGATAAATGTTTATATATCATGCTATAATTGTATTAACCGAAACATTAGTACATGTGTGATATGTAGACAACAAGAAGTCCCTAGTATGCCTCTTAAACTAGCTTGTTGATTAATGGATGATTAGTTTCCTAATCATGAACATTGGATGTTATTAATAACAAGGTTATATCATTATATGAATGATGTAATGGACACACCCAATTAAGCGTAGCATAAGATCTCGTCATTAAGTTATTTGCTATAAGCTTTCGATACATAGTTACCTAGTCCTTATGAGCATGAGATCATGTAAATCACTTATACCGGAAAGGTACTTTGATTACATCAAACGCCACTGCGTAAATGGGTGGTTATAAAGGTGGGATTAAGTATCCGGAAAGTATGAGTTGAGGCATATGGATCAACAGTGGGATTTGTCCATCCCGATGACGGATAGATATACTCTGGGCCCTCTCGGTGGAATGTCGTCTAATGTCTTGCAAGCATATGAATAAGTTCATAAGAGACCACATACCACGGTACGAGTAAAGAGTACTTGTCAGGAGACGAGGTTGAACAAGGTATAGAGTGATACCGATGATCAAACCTCGGACAAGTAAAAATATCGCGTGACAAAGGGAATTGGTATCGTATGTGAATGGTTCATTCGATCACTGAAGTCATCGTTGAATATGTGGGAGCCATTATGGATCTCCAGATCCCGCTATTGGTTATTGGTCGGAGTGAGTACTCAACCATGTCCGCAAAGTTCACGAACCGTAGGGTGACACAATTAAAGTTGGATGTTGAAATGGTAGAACTTGAATATGGAATGGAGTTCGAATATTTTTTCGGAGTCCCGGATGAGATCCCGGACATCACGAGGAGTTCCGGAATGGTCCAGAGAATAAGATTCATATATAGGAAGTCATATTCCAAGTTTGGAAATGATCCGGTGCATTTATGGCAGGTTCTAGAAGGTTCTAGAAAAGTCCGGAAGAAATCACCATGGAAAGTAGAGTCCCGGAGGGACTCCACCTTGCATGGCCAGCCAACCCTAAAGGGGAGGAGTCCAAGGTGGACTCCCCTAGGGTGGCCGGCCAACCCCCCTCATGGAAGGGGGGAATCCCACCCCAAGTGGGATTCCCACCTTGGGTAGGTTTCCCTACATATGGGAGGTTTCATTGTTGGGGTCTTATTCGAAGACTTGGATACCAACACTTGGGGATTTCCACCTATATAATGAGGAGGAGAGGGAGGGGGCTGCCCACTCTTGTCCGCACCACCTAGGGCTGCCCTTGGCCGGCGCCCTAGCCTCCCCCTCTCTCCCCAAACCCTAGCGGTATCTCTCCTCCACCACATCCCGCACGCTTAAGCGAAGCTCCGCCGGATTTCTCCACCACCACCGACACCACGCCGTCGTGCTGTCGGATTCAAGAGGAGCTACTACTTCCGCTGCCCGCTGGAACGGGGAGGTGGACGTCGTCTTCATCAACAACCGAACGTGTGACCGAGTACGGAGGTGCTGCCCGTTCGTGGCGCCGGAAGCGATCGTGATCAAGATCTTCTATGCGCTTTTGCAAGCGGCAAGTGAACGTCTACCGCAGCAATAAGAGCCTCATCTTGTAGGCTTTGGAATCTCTTCAAGGGTGAGACTCGATATCCCCACGTTGCTACCGTCTTCTAGATTGCATCTTGGCTTGGATTGCGTGTTCGCGGTAGGAAAATTTTTGTTTTCTATGCAACGTTATCCTACAGTGGTTTCAGAGCCGTGTCTATGCATAGATGGTTGCACGAGTAGAACACAATGGTTTTGTGGGCGTTGATGCTCTTGTTATCTTTAGTTTGAGTACTTTGCATCTTTGTGGCATAGTGGGATGAAGCGGCTCAGACTAACTTTACATGACCACGTTCATGAGACTTGTTCCTCGTTCGACATGCAACTTGTATTGCATAAGTGGCTTTGCGGGTGTCTGTCTCTCCTACTATAGTGAAGATTCAACTTACTCTTCTATTGACAACACTAGTATCACCGTTGTGGTTCATGTTCGTAGGTAGATTAGATCTTACTCGAAAACCCTAAACCACGTAAAATATGCAAACCAAATTAGAGACGTCTAACTTGTTTTTGCAGGGTTTGGTGATGTGATATGGCCATGATGTGATGATGAATATGGATGAGATGATCATTATTGTATTGTGGCAACCGGCAGGAGCCTTATGGTTGTCTTTAAATTTCATGTTGAGTAGTATTTCAAAGTAGTTGTAATAGTTGCTACATGAGGTGAACAACCATGAAGCCGGCGCCATGAACCTTGACGCTACGCCGACGATGATGGAGATCATGCCCGTTGATGATGGAGATCATGTCCGTGCTTCGGAGATGAAGATCGAAGGCGCAAAGACAAAAGGGCCATATCATATCACATATGAATTGCATGTGATGTTAATCCTTTATGCATCTTATTTTTCTTAGATCGCGACGGTAGCATTATAAGATGATCCCTCACATTAATATCAAGATAATAAAGTGTTCTCCCCTCGTATGCACCGTTGTAACAGTTCGTTGTTTCGAAGCATCTCGTGATGATCGGATGTGATAGATTCAACGTTCACATACAACGGGTGTAAGCCATGTTGCACACGCGGAATACTTGGGTTTGCTTGACGAGCCTAGCATGTACAGACATGGCCTCGGGACAACGGAAACCGAAAGGTTGAACACGAGTCATATGGATGATATGATCAACATGTTGATGTTCACCATTGAAGCTACATCATCTCACGTGATGATCGGTTTTGGTGTAGTGGATTTGGATCGTGTACCACATAACAACTATGAGGGATGTTGTATTAAGTGGGAGTTCATTAGTAATTAGATTAAAACATGAACTAATTATCATAAACATAGTCTGAGTAGTATTTTGAATTAATTTTGTAGTATTGGCATCCGTTTTCTACCATGCGCTAGTCTTGTTATTGAGATAGAAATACTGTTAAAATCTGACAAGAAACTTTACGGATTGGTACCGTATTGTTAAAGAATCAAGAATTGATTAAGTCCTATTGCAAACTTTTAGTAAACCTCACATTGTTGATTCAAAGAGCTAAGGTTTCAATTAGTACCTAAAGTTATCTTGTCTCCGTCAAACTTAAAGTTCAAATTTGTTTGAAAAGTAAGGAGCTGAAAATTTAGTTTTCAGAAATAATCAAGGTATGAGATATATGTGATATCTAAGACCTTATTACAAGATGATAGAATATAAATTTGGTGAGACTACATAAACTCATAAGTTTTATGGGAATGTATGAAGGTTGAAGACGCCAGGCGTCACAATCCTCCAACTATTGGGGCACTAACGATATTCGCATATCCATGAAGTGATTGTCCTTAGTATGCACCGTTGCTAAGACTCGTCGTTTCGAAGCATCACGTGATGATCGGGTGTTATAGATTCCACGTGTGCTTACAACGGGGACAAGCTAGATTTGCACATGCGAATACTAAAGGTTAAACTTTATGAGCCTAGCATGTACAGACATGGTCTCAGAAAGTTATCATGAATTAGTGGATAAAATTATGAGTGAAATTGTTCATCGTATTACAAAGTTACTAATAGTGAAATCTGGAACACTTGTCATATGATGATTAACTTCAAAATAAGAACCTCAAGGTTATTGGTATTAGACCAACAAACCTAGAAGTTATTGATGTTGAAGTGTTTTTCTGAATAATGAGGAAAGCTAAAAGAGAAACTGCAAAAGATATTTTGGCAAAAAGAAAAGAAAAGACTAGAAAGTCTAGCTCAGGTGTATATAAATGATATACATGTTATGGTTGTATTCCTAGTTAAGTCACACTAAGAAATTCTTGGGTATTAGTACTATATTGGTTGGTATGAAGTGTCATACAAAACAACGCAATACAAGAATACAATGGCCTAAGTGACTGACAAGGAATATGATAGAAATGCACGACTGGAACAAAATAAAGTGTTATTATGTTCGTCGTTAGCATTCTATCTAGCCCTTAGAATTTATAATAAAGAACTTAATAATTGTTATTTTGCTCTGGTCAAATGAAAACAATGAGTTGTTCAAATTATGACATTACTCCATATACGATGGATAAGTTATTATAAATCTTAATGGTGAAACACACATACATAACACTGACGCTAAAATGCCATAAGGCAAATGATTTGAATTCCACTTATTTGTGGAACCGCCATTTAGGTCATGTTAGAAAGGAACGCATGAAGGAACTCCATGCAAATGGATTTTTGGAGTCATTTGTTTTTTGAATCATTTGGCGCTTGCAAATCTTTTCTAAAGAGAATGATTAAAATACCGTTCATAGGCCAAAAGTTGAACGGGCAACTAACTTAGTGGAAAAATACATGATGATGTATGTGGTTCACTGGGCATAGTTATGTGCGGGAGATTCTTCTACTTCATGAAAACTTTCAACAATGAATTGAGTATATATATGTGGATATATTCAATAAGGAAGAAGTTTGAAACATTTGAATGGATTCAAATAAATTTCAGTATGAAGTGGAAATCATCGTAATAGAAATCAAATATCTATGATTGGATCATGGTGGAAATATTTGAATTACAAGTTTTAGCGAACATCTAAGAGAGTTATGAAATTGTTCTACAACTTACGTTTCTTGGAGTATCATAGTGATGATGAAGTATCCAAGAGATATATCCAAACTTTGTTGGATCAATGATGAGATAAAATATTGATGCCATTATATTTTTGTGGATTATGCTTTAGTGACTACCGCTTTTACACTGAATAGAGCATCATCATGATCCGTTGAAATGACACCATACAAGTTATGGCATGGGTATAAACCCTAATAGTCAACCAAAATCGGATGAATGTCTTTGTTGGTTATCCCAGAGATTTAATTGGAAATTCTTCCCACAAGACAAAGACAAAAGTGTTTGTCAATGTTTCTTATTTCCGAGAAATTGTTTCGAGTGAAGTATTTGAGTGGGAGGACAATGTAATTTGATAAGGTTTATGAACCTAAGCATAATGATCAGAGTAGCGCAGCATCGGAATTGGTTTCGGAAGCGGCCATGACGATCATGGCTCTCATGACTACAAAGTGTTTTAGCCATGGAGATCGAAGTACATATTGAACCTTGTAGGTATGGTTTACTTTGTGATCAAATAAATGATTTGTGGACAAAGGATTGATTTTGAACAATGATAAACCAACTACAAAACAAAGAAGTTATGATGGGCCCTGACTCCGTTAAAATGGCCATGCGCCATGAAATCCAAGATAGATGAATACTTTATGAAAGTAAATGGATCTATGAAATTGATAGACTTGGATGAAATATCCTTGAAGAAAGCTTGACTTATCGAAAAATTGTTTACGACAAAGTTCAAAGAGTTGAATACGATAAGATTAGATCTTCCGTAGCAATGCTTATAGTCTATGTGGATTATTCTAGTAATCACTACATATTTCTTTTATGAGATATGCTAGTAGGATGGCAAAATACACTATTTAACAGAAGTATGTATACAAGATACAACCAAGAGTTTTGCTGGTCCGTGGAATACTAGATAGGTATACAAGCTTCAATTGGATGAAGTAAGTATCACGGAGTTGGAATCTTCACCAGATGAAATAGTCAAAGAGTTTTTGATTTCATCAGAGACGATGAAGAGGCTTGCATTTGCAAGAAATTAAGTGGGAGTGCTAAGACACATTTATAATACTTTATGTAGGTGACATATAGTTGGTTATAAATGATGTAATTATATACTTGATTAAAAAGGTTTCATTGAGAATTAACTTCAATGAAAGGATATGGACTGAAATAAATTTAGTGTCAAGATCTATGAAGATAGATTGAAACACATAAATAAGTTTAAGTCAAAGTACATATGATGGATATTGAAGTAGTTCAATATAGAAATATTAAGAAAATGTTCTTGTCATCTAAAGGTTTAACAATACTTGAGTGTATCTGACACTCAATGAGTAAAAACACATGAGTGATTATAGATCACGAATAATATGTACACAATCAGATATCATGTGCTATAAAGTGTTATGAGCATATACCAGAATGATTCATATGATGATCATTGGACGATAGTAAGAATATCCTTGAGTATTTTAGAAGAACTAAGGATATATATATATATATATTTTTGTATGAAGAAATGACAAACAAATCGCTGTAAGGTGTTACACCGATATTGTTTTTGTCACATATAAAATATAATTTCAATCTCAAATTAGACTAAGTGTTGTTTAAAAGGTAGCACAATAAGCTAGAAGTTGTCTATGCTAGATTTAGAAGAGTTCTAAATATTGTGATGGATTCTACAAATGAAGGCAGAATATGTCATTGTTTTGACAATGACAAAGGATGTTAAGTCAGGAGGTTCTTTGAGAACTTGGTTTAGTTCC